>NC_142096.1:18148800-18767342 GCF_054644295.1 Miniopterus natalensis | reverse complement strand
TTGGAGTGCTGTCCCATACACCAAAAAGGTTGTGGGTTCGAACCCCGATCAGGGCACATACCTAGGTTGCAGGTTTGATCTTCAGTCAGGGCTCTTACATCGATGATTTCCTCCTCCTTTCCCCCTCCTTCCTCTTTCTCCAAATCAACAAACATATTCTAAAATGAGGATTTAAAAAAGAAATGGAGCAAGGGCACAATGTGCCTGCACCTCATTCAGTGTCTCCACAAAAAGTAGATAGACTCCTATCCCATAGGTTCTTGGAAAAGCTGATTCAAATAGAACATGTAAATGCATTTGGTCAATTACACACGTTATTGCTAATAAAATGACTGACGAAACACTTTCACATATGTAGCCAAATTTCTTATACGATATCATGTTTATAACCTGAAAGCTTTGCACTTAGTAAGTACTCAAAAAAGTCTCTGGAGCTGCTTAATGAAAACAATGAATGGATAAATGAATTAAATATCTTCTGGAGGTACATTCTCTGTGTAAGTGCCAAGATTCACATTCTATGAACCATGTGCGCACTGCTCAAGTGAGGCCGGGATAGATAGATATTTATCAAGACTTCTTTCTCACCATCTCCCCAGCAGACCCTGTTTGGATTGTAATTTCTTCTATAATAAATAAAGAATCATAGCTGATTCAAGGGCGGAATAAATTCAGAAATTAGAGTCTCTTCAAGGCCATGCACTTAAGTTTAATGTTACCCATAAAAATTCCTTCCCATAAAGAAGTGCAGAGTTCTGTTATTTTTCAAAATAAGCAATCCATTCCTTCCTGGTTACGTCACAGCTAGATCAGAAACAGTGACCTTACTCCTCAGCAGCTATATAATTTTTCTCACAAATTGTTCTGTCATGCTTCTGAGTCAGTGTTTACATGTGGCATTGTTTTGGCTTAAAATTCCATTTTTCTGATACACATATCTGTTTGCTATATTAAGCGTAAAGAAGCATTGGCCTTGTATAACCCTAAGTCTAAGGAAAGAAAAAGTTTACTTTGAGGATACTGGAAAATGCATATTTCTTGAAGGCAGTTCTTTCTCCAGAATCAGATATTGTGGGAGTGATTCTGATGCACTTGAATGCTTGAGACTCACTACCCAGGGATCCACCCAGAGGGGAGTTTAAATCACAGGTCAAGGGACCTCACTCCCCACCCTGAGTTTCTAATTTTGTAGGTTTGGTATGGGCCCAATAATTTACATTTCTAACAAGTTCCAAGTTGTGCTGATATGCTGGTCCAAAGTCAACACTTTGAGAATCACTTTTCTAGAGAGGGAAAAGAAAGAAGCTAGACTGCACATTTTTTCTTCCACATTTCTTCCCAGGTGGAGGGATAAGTTGGAATGAAGAGAGAGGTGAGGAGACGAGTGTGTGTTACATTAATGGGTGTTCCTCTTCATAAAAAAGAAAACTCTCAGGAGTAAGAAATAGAGCTTCCCTTCAATATCATGTCCTAACTTTTGCACCCAAGGTCCTGTAGATCTGGAACTACAAGGAGCCAGCCAGCAAGGAGCACATAAGGCTGCAAAGGACACTGGTAGGGATGAGGCATTACACTCAGATCAATAAGGAAACAAGAATCAAATGCACAAGGGAACAGCAGAATATATGTGACACGTGGGACACACTTGGAAATAATGGGACAGGAGGCAGCCTGTGCAGTTCCAAAGGTACATAGGTAAGAACCACAGCCCATAAAATTTGACCATAAAAGTTTATCTATTGTTATTTGAGCTCATAGACTGGTGGTACAATTGGCTTCCAGTAAAATATGGGTGCTCAGTGTCTTTTGTTACCTACAAGGTTGCAATCTCTGTGTAGAACAGACAAAACATTTCAGATTTTTTTATTTCCACTGTATCAGTCCATGCTTTACTTGGTGCAGACTCACCTTTATTTATTCATCTTACCCAAACATGAAACAGCTTGTGCTTTTTTTCAACAGAAAACTTTTCCGTAGTCATGTATTGCCACAGAATAATTCCCAAGCCCCTTGTTTTGCATGCAAGATAACACTCTACCTCAGACCCTAGACTTCGTCTTAGACAGTCTAGAACTGGGACCAGCCTTGACTGAGAGCTTGTTAGAAATACAAATTTTTGGGCCCAACCCCAGACTTGCTATGTTAGAATCTGCATTTTAACAAGACCCCCTCCCGCTGATTTCTCTGCACATTACAATGTGACAAGCACTACTGTAGGTCACTGACAACCTTGCTTTCACCTTTTTTTTTACCTATAAGTGGTTGGCATAGTCCTGTATGGGTCATAAACATTGATGACAGATGAGATGGTGGATCTTGTCTATTATACCAGATACAAAACCTACTTCAGAACCAAATGCAATTCTCAGAAATGTTTGTACCTTCTCTAAGTTATTTGCACCAACTGGCCCTTTACAGAAGGCTCAGAAAAGAACCATTGTTGGAAGCTAGAATGAGAACATGACTCTTGCTCAATAACAATAACATCAATAACCAGAGATACCATTCCCCAGGCCCTGATTTGTACACCTGTATGTCAAGCCCTTCACTACTCCAAACAGCAATTCAGTGAATATAGATTACACCCAACTGCCTGGGGTGCTTCTTTGGCTTCACCTAGGACAGTGCTTATAAGAAAGAAGAGCTGTAAACTTCACCACCTGCTACTGGATTTAGTGCTGGTGTTGAACACAGAATAAAATCGCTGTTAGAACTACTGCTGAATTATTTATACTCAGTTGCACTTGTAAAAGAAAGACATTCTTCTATGTTTACCCATGCAACAGAGCTGTGAAAAATCATAAAAGGGTAAAACATAGTCTGAGGAGTGACTGTGTATGTGTTATTTTTTGTTGTTATTGCTTTAGTGTGTTGGGTAAATTATGTGAAACTGGCATATTCCTCTTTTTCACCAGTCAATGGGCACAGTTGGGGTTCCACAAAGAGCAATAATCTACATTCAAGTCTTATCCACACACATTTATTTATGAATACATACATAAATACAATTTACCAATCCATAATTTACATATTATTTTTATTTTGTGAAAGGATTCAAGTATTCCAGCAAAGAAAATACTTAGGCCCAAATGCCATATTATATGTTTTCCACTGAAAAATAATATTCTAAAAAGACATTTGTGGACTCAGGAGGTAGTGCTTCCCTCTGATTTATATCAAGAATCTAATGAGCTTCTGTCATTAATTGAAGTATTTATTGATAATAAACACCTTTTTAAAATTTAGGTTGCTCAAAACCTAATTTTAAATTTATGTCTAACTAAACCAGAAAGAATAGCAGAAGTATTTCCTTACAAGATAACTTTTATTAATACTGCTCCAAAAAACTCCTTCCTAATGAAGAGAGAAAATAAAACGTTTTTTAAGAAAAGTTTTATTAAACCAACTTTAATGTTTTTGTCTATTTCAATAAATAGTTTAATGTATATAAAAACAAAAAAACAGTCCATCATCATTTTCTCTTATTTCATACAGAACATGAATTTTTTATGAGTTTTATAAATATTTATTATAAAAGTCACAAAAAAAGCTTTCATTTTTAATATTTTTCAGGAAGAGGAAAAGATCTACAGGGGTCCCTCCTCACCGAGGAGGATACATTCCCAAACCTCCAGGGGCACCTGAAAGCAAGGATGGTACCGAGCTTTCTACATGCTACGCTTTAGTCACACAAGCCTATGATAAAGTTTAATTTATCCATTAGGCACAGTAATATATTAACAATAAGAGCCAACAATAAAGTAGAACAATTACAACAATATACTGTAATAGAGGTGATGCGAATGTGGCATTATTAAGTAAAATAAGGGTTACTTGAACACAAGCACTGTGAGGCCTTGACAACCCGAAAACCAAGCCCAATACAAAGGAGCTGGGTGGGAGGGGGGGCAGAGGGGGAGAGCAAACACAGAGAGGAGATGCTGGACAAAGGGATGATTCACATCCAGGGCAGGATGCAGCGAGTCAATTCGAGGTTTCATTGTGCTCTACTCAGAATGACATGTAATTTATAACTTAAGGATTTCTTAATTCTAGCATTTTCCATTTAATATTTTCCAACAGCAGTTGACTACTGGGAACTGGAAGCACAGAAAGCAAAACCATGAGTAAAGGGGGACTACTGTAAAAGCACCAGGGGGACTACCGTAAAAGGAGGAAAAGAGTGAGCTCCGTAAGCCCTCACCCTTCATGTCAGCAGCAATGAACTTGCATGATTTAGAACAGCAGTTGACTTCGAAATAGAGATAAATGTTCCGCATCTGTTCGTTTTTATTGCAGCCTGCATTAACTTATTTTTCCCCAATATCATTGTCAATTTGTCAATTCTTTTGTGAGCAATAGGCAATTATACGATGTTTTAGGGCTTTTTTTGTTTGTTTCTTTGTTTTTTGGGAAAAAGTCTCTAGATACCACCAAATTGTGTCTTTGGCGTGATAGCTCAATCAGTTGTTAGCTTACCACTGAGCACTGCTTAGCCCTAGGGCGCTTCGAGTGAATTACACTGATAATGAGGTCTGTTCAATTCAGATATTCTACAGGGTTAGTTAACTTGTAAAACAATTTCCCATTTATGTATTTCAAATATATTATTCACCTTTTCTTCTGAGTCAAATATTAAAATATAAAGCTTTTTTTGGTTGTCAAATGTTTATAGTCTTAAATAACAGCATGAATTTTTTAAATCATATATGTTTGTTGATAATTTTTTAGAGTATGAATGAAGTGATAATTTGGCAATGATTCAGTAAATGTGAGCTAGATAAATGGTCAGTTCAGAATCTACACACTTTTTATTTGATCGTTGATTTATTTTCAGGATGGTTAGGTAAGAAAATAGGGGATCATAACTAGGTTTTTATGTCCCTTAGCCACCAAATTTTCACTTCACTTTTAGTTTCTATAAACCTGCTTTGACATCACTGAATCTACGCACAGCAAAAGATTTTAATAAAATATACACTTGGATTATTAGTAACCACATGTCTACACATGACCAAGTTCACAATATATAGGAGTGGACATATTTTCAATGAAAGTTTGCAAAACACAATAGTCTTCCTAAAAACCTTTAGTTATTTGTCTAATCTGTCATCCCAAGAAATAAATTTAATGGTATAAAAAAAGAAACTCAGAATCTGTATCTCTGGGTGGGTGGAGGTGGAGAATGCTGGTTAACTTTTCTTATCATTTGCTCATTCATCAGCTATCTAGGTTTGGGGGATACAACATGAATGAAATGAGAAAAGTCCCCACTCTTACCTAGGATAAAAGCTTTCTTGCTCCAATATATTTAGCTCATTACAAATAATAACTGTCCTTATTCTTATAGGTGGGTAGGAAAGTGAAAATGAAATGGTATGTGTGTACTTTGAGAAGCATAAAACCCTATGTAAGGCAAATGCAAGGCACGATCATATCCCTAGAGATCAATAGACTGGGCCTAATTTCTCTTCTCAGTTCTTAAATAACTGATGGGAGCTTTCTCTCCCATCCCAAATTTCCATAACCTTGAAATGCTAAATAAACAGCATAAACTCTTAATCACAACATTGTTTTACTCACCTATACTGGTTATCATGAAATGCTTAACACATTTTACGATGGCTCCTGGGCTGCGAAATGCCTGTGTCTGTGCTTCTGTCATCTCTCAAAATGAGGTTGGGGAGTAAAGGAGGGCAATTTTCTGGGCCTGGTCAGGCCTTGATTGTGGCATAGGAATCAAGACCACACTTTAGTCTCAGAAAAAGTGTGTATAATGTTTACAAAATGAAAGTCCTGAGGTAAATACAACTCTATGGAACTCCAAAGTACAAGGCAGCGGACGTCCATTTGCCCAACATGCCTGGACAGGTAACTGGTCAGCGGAAATGCAAGGCACAGGCGTACCAGAGAGGAACTGCCCCTGCGAGGGCGCAGGATGCTGTCAGCATCAGCAGTGGGTTCTGGAAAAGAGAGTGTACTGGTCAGCAGGATGCAGGAATCACTTACTAATTCATGTAAATGAATTATTTACATTATTATATTCAATTACTTTACATAAAGCTATTTGTATTATTGTATTAAAATCTTCTGGGGAATTTTACATTGTCTGTATTAGGATTTAATATCAGTTAAATTCCTTTTAACAAAATTAGAAGTAACAATGCATGACAATTAAGTGTCTATGGAGAGTTTATGGGATAACTTCTATGTACTTGGGGCTATCATTTTAACAGATGATGAAGCCACGATTCTTTCAAAGAGGAAAAGTGGATTAAAGGAATGGCATTCAGAGGGAAAATCAAAAGAAATTGTCAAAGGTAGCAGTTGTACCCAGATTACTACCTAGAAGTTACTGGAGTAATGGCAAAATTAGAAAAAAATATTTTGTGTGTTAAGAGTGACATACACACACAATTGATACAATAAACAATCCTGTACTTAAAGAGAAGTGTTAGTCAATTAGAATGAACACCTGAATACATTTCAAAGGACAACTTAAAAAGTGCAAAAATCATCTTATTTAGGAAAGTAGAAATTTTCTCTAACTTGAACAAAAAGTTGAAACAGGAGAGAGAAAATATGGTCTGGTTTTTCTATTAGAAAAGTAAAACATACTTATAAAAGACAATTTGGGAAATATATAAAATGAAAGATAAACATCACCCTATGTCCAACAGCGGAGAGAGACATGCTCTGTTGTGGTACAATTTTTTTTAACATATATCCAATTATGTGTGTTGTGTTTTTCATTTAATACTAAACATAGGGCAAATGGCTTTTCCTATATCTACTAGCACCATCCAGAACTGTAAGAAAAGAGAAATTCTTTTTGCTTTACACATGGCCTTTACCTAGGTCCGTGGCTCGTTCTCTGATGAGCAGAAAGCACGGCTCTGAAGGCACTTCAGGCCCCAGGATGCAAAGTGCTAAGGTGATGCCAAGCTTTTGTATGTCCTTTTGAGTTTTAAATATTTTTAAAAATATATCTTTATTAATTTCAGAGAGAGGAAGGGAAAGGGAGAGAGAGAGGAACACTGATGATGAGAGAGTCATTGATGGGTTGCCTCCCATACTCCCTGGTTGGAGATTGAGCCTGAAACCCTAGCTTGTGCCCTGACCAGGAATCGAACCCCGATCTCCTGGATTCTAGGTCAAAGCTCAACCGCTGAGCCACACCCGGCCAGGTTTTTTTGAGTTTATACCTAATAAGGTATCACAAGCTTAGGTATGCACCAATACCCAGTGTTTAATATGAGCTTAAACCTTCCTTCTTTAAGCCTATTTAGAAATCTTGCTTGGTTAAATTGAGCTGTACATTGTAGAAAATTATGAGCTCCTTTTCCTACATCATGTACTAACAATTCAAAATTTTACATAAAATGTTACAAATCAAACAGATATTTTGAATTTCTGAAACAATTTTTTTTTAAATCACCAAAATCACATTGCAGAAAAAAATTGTGTTTGGAAAAGAAGAAAATGCATTATTGTTTATTTGTTCCTGATTAGAAGATGAAACTGCAACATTTTTCTTTCCTCATTTTTCAATTTTGTATATGATTTATCTAATTAAAACATATTTTTGTCACTGTTTACTTTGGAGATAGCAGTGATTGAAAATCATCCATTTATTACAATTTAGGAACAATGGCATTTGATTCTGGTACTATAAAGGTATACTCTAGCAATTTATTATATTGGAAAATGAAGCCTCTCAAAAAATGAAGTTTGATTTGTATAAAATAACCAATATTTCAAAAACATGTTGAAAAAATGTAACACTGCATAGTTGGTGGCACTAAAGTGAAATTTTTACTCAGTTCTGGCCTAGGCACTGTGTTTGCAAAGATAATGTCATTACTCCAGAGTCAGAGGGAAAAGAGATGACACAAAGTAATATTACAAGTAAGTCATTAAAAAAATAATCTCTCATGAAAATTTTGCACAACATTTGTAGGAAAGTATTCCTGAAAAGACGTTAAACCTATTTTCAATTTTAAAAAGCAGAATATGCACTAAGAAACAGAACCTTTAACTCAATCTCTCCATGTACAGGCTTCCGCCTTTTGGCCCTGTGACCTTTGAGAAATGTTTGGAGAGCCCTATAACTCAGGGTTAGTCACGGTTTTTTTTGTTTGATTGGCATTTCAGTGAATATAGTCTTTATGAGGTGATAATCATAGAGAAACATTTTCTTAATCCTCCATGAAAATGGATCTAAAACCTAATTTTTTTAAAAAGTAGCTTGTGCTAAAACCAAGTGGGAGAAGGAGAGAGGGCGTGGGGCAGGGGCAGTGAGAGCAGAGCAATCAGAGCAAGAGGAGCTTATTTTTAGTGTGAACATTGTGGGGAAAAGAAAATACAATAATTTAATGGCAATAATTTATGTAATGGTATACTTTCTTGCTTAACACCATTGACCCTATGTCAGGAATTAAGGACACTTAAGTGTGGTATGGGGGGTTTTAAAATAGTGATAAGTATTCAATGTGGAGAGTTTAGGAAATACAAACACATATAAAAAAGAAAATTAAAACCATTCATAATCCCCGCCAAGCAGACATAAACACTATGAACAGTTTGGTCTGTCTGAATGTGTGTATATTTACAGGGCACAGGCAAGAGTGTGTGTGGTGGGGGTAGGGGACAGGAGGTGAGACCAACAGACAGACAGACAGACTGTGAACTCTGTGTGTGCTTATCCAGTCATTTTTTTCCCTTTTATGTATGTGTAATTGTTTTTTGTTGTTCATAATTGGGATCTTACGATATTGCATTTACTCCAAGAAATATTATATTAATATCATTCTTATATTATAATATTATATTAATATAATTCTTATATTATATTATTATATTAATATTATTCTTATATTAATAAGAAATAATAATTCCATTGCATGGAGATACAATGACTTATTAACCATTCCTCATTGAACATTTAAGTTTCCTGTATTTTCTCTATTTAAAATAACATTGTGATGAACATCTTTGCATTAAGTGTTTTTCACATATCTATAATTTTCTTATAAAAGCTATTAGAAGTGGACTTACTATGATAAATAGTAAAAACACTAACCTTATTTTAATCTTGAAAGGTGTTTTATGATGTTTATTTTATTTTCCCTATTTCAAAAAGAATAAAACTTACCGTGAAAAAGTTAGAAAATATTAATATACACAAAAAATTTGAAATAATCCAAATTTTAGAACCAATGACAACTTACAGGTTTTCAGTCTTTTTTCTCTCCAACTGTAGGAAATAAATATATCTATTTTTTCTTTCTGCTTCTTTTTTCTTTTTTTTTACAAATACCCTGTCACACACTGTATTACGATCTATAACTTTTTAAAACTCAATAATGTATATACATAATTTACTATATTAAATATAATATAATTGCTTAAATGACCACAAGAAATATTGTAGCAATTTCAAGGCCCCCCCTGAGTTTGCTCTACCACGTGATCACATTCTTTCTAAAGTCTGTCAATTAATCTAGTAGGTGAAAGATCTTTTCTCTGAAACTTGAATTTGCAATTATTTGGTTATGAAAAGTTGAACATTTTTAATATATTTATTGACTATTTCTTTATCTTATATTTTTAAATTACTTTTCAAATACATTTTACTCATTTTTATAGGAATTTATGTAAATTATATATGTACACACACATACACTATTAATTCTTACATTCACTGCAAAAAAACTTCCAATTTATCTTTGGCCTTTTGGGTGTGCCCTGATGTCTTTTGTCATACAGCAGTTTTTATTTTAATATAGAACATTTATCAGTCTCATCCTTGTGACTGTGTCTGGTTTAAGAAATTTTCTCTATTTTTGACTTTGCCTCTATCATTCAGTTCCCATGATCTTTGTTGCTGCCTCCAAATGGCTCCCACTGCTGCAATTTTATCGGAAACTATTGTTAGGATTCAAGGTTCAGGATGACTTGAATTCTATTATGTTCATTGCTTTTACTGAGGGATTAGTCAGTAAGAGATAAAAAAAATAATAACACCGTCTGATAAGTCATTGCTAATATTTCTCACATCTGATCTGAATATAGAATTCAACATCTTCATTTGAAAAATGCTAAGGGATCTGACAGTAATACCCATGGATTGTGTAAGTACTGGCTTCCTCACATTTGAAAAAAATCTTTGTGGAGTAGAGGACATTGAGATGAGATGTACCATGAAGATTAAAACTCAGCCCCCACAGCATAATAGATGAAGAAATAGAGATCCAGAAGAATTAAATTATTGCTCAGCATCACATGGCTAGTCTGTGGCAACACTGACACAAAATTCAAATCAATACTACAGACCAAAACTGCCTTAGACACACCAGGCCAGGCATTGTTTGCTCTCTGCTAAAACTGAGCTGAGTTATACTCTTAAATATTTAGGAGGTTGTTTCATTATTATCATGCAAATACTTCTAAGTCGAAAAAATGGTGACCTTCTTGTCCCCAGAGATTTCTGTAATAAGCAAATTCAGACTATAATAAAAAATAAATGGACAGTCAGGTTGATTGAAATGTATTTTCCCCAAAGAAGAAGTCCTTGGAGACGTTTACATTTATGCTGGCAAGTCAATGTTAATTCTTTCATTCTGAGACATTCTACCTGTCAGAAGATGAAATTAAAAATTCCACTTTATAAGAATAATCTGTCCCTTACAAATGCAAAAGTGGGATTTTTCCCAAACGTAGGTCAAAGAGGTAGTATTAGAAATGAAATATTGCAAGTGACTGAAACATTCCTAATCCGAGTTCTCACAGCTACAAGTATCAAGAGAGAGGAATCGAAGGGACTGACTGTAACCTTCTAACTTAAAATTTCAAATAATTCTACCCTTGTATATATCAAAAGCAGCTTACCCTTACAAGATTTATTTAAGTTTTCTGAGTGGTAGAAAACGTCAGAAAAAAGTAATTTTTCCTCATGACTAATTTCATAACTGGCAATTTGTAGTTCTTGAATTTTTAAGTTAATTATTAATACGAATGGAAAGCCTCCATTTTCTTCATCTGTAGAAAAATGTGTTTTCCACACTGACTTTCACTAAGTCTCCAGCCCAGGTTTAGTTCAGTTCTCTTTCTCCTGCACAACTATACATGTGAAATCTGATCCTATTTTTAGAAGTGTTTCCTGACTCCGGATTAAAAGAAGAGGAGTTGGAAATTTTCCATTTAAATGTTCTTTTCTCTTTTATGTTTTCCAGAAATAAAAATCTGTTTCACGGTAGTATTTTTTCTAAATGAAGGAAATAAGAGTCCCAAAGTATTACCTTCTTCACATTCCTAACCCCAAACAAGCAACAAAAACAACAAATAATTTTTTTAAAATAACTTTAATAAAACAAAAATAGCCAAGTATTTTTCTCTGTATGTCAGTTCAGGCCTAAAATTATCACATCCAAAGTTCAAAATGAATGACTGGATGTATAAAAATGAAATAAACTCTCAACCCAAAAGCTCAGATTTTAGAATTCTCTTCCTTTGAAATGGAATTTACACAACCTACACTTGGATCATGAAGAAAATACATAATTTAGCCAAAACATATACAAGAGTTGAAAGAGAATGTTTACCTGTTCTTCAAGAAGGTTACTTCTAGTCATGGAAAATTAATTTTAGAAATTAAGCAATTATCTTGATTAGTCAAATTGAAAGTAAATATTTGATTCAATTGCCTACTTATGTCAATGGAAGTCTTTGAATCATCTGTATACTTATTCCAGTTTTCCACCTTTTATGCTAGGTTGATATCAAAAGTCAGCCAGAGCTAGAAAGTGACAACTGTGGTTTTTCATTATTTTACACAAACACATCACTGGAAAATAAAGTGAGATCCTATAGGAATCAAATGCTGAGAATCAGAAAGAGGAACTACCCCTTAATTTATTATAATACTAGATATGAAGTGAGAGATAAAAGGTACAGGTATTCCAGTTGTAAAAAAAATAAGTCCTGGGGACTTAATGTACAGCATGGTGACTATAGGTAATAATACTATGCTACATATTTGAAAGTTGCTAAGAAAGTAGATCTCTTTTTTTTTTTTTAATATATCTTTATTGATTTCAGAGAAAGGAAGGGAGAGGGAGAGAGATAGAAACATCAATGATGAGAGAGTCATCATTGATGGGCCACCTCCTGCAAGCCCAAATCCAGCCGGGCATGTGCCCTGACGGGGAATCGAACCTCAATCTCCTGGATCATAGATCGATGTTCAACCGCTGAGTCATGCCTAGCCAGGCAAGAGTAGATCTTAAAAGTTCTCATCACAATAAAAAAATTTTGTAACTATGTGTGGTAACAAATATTAACTAGACTTATGTGTGATGATCATTTTGCAAATATGCAAATATCAAATCATTAAGTTGTACACCTGAAACTAATACTGTTATATGTCAATTATAGCTCAAGTTTTAAAAATCTAAAAAAAAAATAATAAAAATATAAATAAATAAGTAAATATTTTTGTGTTAAAAAAAAAAAAGGTGCAGATAGATCTCAAGACCCATGGACGAAAAAGACAAATGTATCCTAGAAAGATTTCAACAAAAATTTAGAAGGCTCCTGGTATCAGCCAAGTTCTCTGAAATAAAGATATTGATAATTGAGTTTTACTTTTTTCAGAGCAGACTTTATATTTACTTTTAGGTTCCTTGTGGTTTACATTCTAACTCCTATTGCAAAATTCAAACTACAACTTAAATCAAAGCGGGAAGTTAAATATGATAAAGGTTCAGGACTAAAACTCCTCTTCATTTTGGAAACGTTAACAGTGACCATTTATTTTCAAAGGTTACCAACACTACCTTTAAAATAGCATTATAAAAACGTAAGGGATTTAGTTGAGCTTTATACTCATTTAAATCTAAGGATAAATTTTAGCATTAAATATGAACTAACATGTACGGAATGCAAGCAATATGCACTTCTAGCTGCACGTTGAATTTTTATCTCCTAATTATTTAGGAAAGTATTGAGAATTTCATCGTACTGTTGACTTGAGGCTTCAGCAGTAGGAATTGCAGACCTGATGAATTAGTCTTTTCAGTAAGATAAGTGCTACGCTTTATTCAAGGTGAAGTGTTTATCTTGAAGGAATTTTTCTTTAATATCCTGCAGAGTGTCAGGAAGTCTTATGAGAATAGGTTTTCTTGTGAGATGACAGTCTTCAAAGGCAATCTAAAATGAATCACCAAAGACTTGCTTTTTAGCTAAACATAATTCATCTTTTCACTGCAACTCCCACCCCATCCACCCCCATCCCATCTCTCCTAGAGGGTTGCTTTGGGAACACGAGAGAAAAGAGTCAGCATACAACTGGGGACCGAGTTTCCCAATTATTGAGCTATTTCCAAGGGCTAGACCACTCACCTTTGGATCATATCACTCACTGGATGTAACAGGCATGCCCATAGCTGTTATTTTAGAAGACTAACTGGCACATTTATATTCCCCACTGGGAAAAGGAAGAAACAAATGTATTACTATTTTTAAGGTCTAAAAAGAGAGCCAATGTAATGACAGCAGGCACAATTAAAGTTAGTAAAATTCTCTTTCCACAAATTTGACAATAAAAGACAAATGGCCTAACTGTAGAATAGCATTTCACACATACATAGTAAAAAGAAACTTGGATTTTCTTTCCAGATCATCCCTGTGACTTCAGGCAAGTCATTTATTCTCTCTGACCCTGTTTGTTTACATGCAAAAATGTAAGTAATCATAGCATGTACCACTAACCTCTAATAATCCAATTAAATAATATGTCTAGAGACTCATAGGTAACTGCAAAGCACTACCTAAGTGTGACATACTATTAGGAAACTCCATTAAAATATACGTATCAGTGCGAGGTGAATTTCGTTCATAAGGAATGTTTCCAAGCCTCTTTGTCTTCAGTGATCATTGGAAGAGTGACCCCCTCAACATAGGTTCCCCCTAGGGCAGACCCTTATCAAAGGACTTGGGGACAAGTACTTGGGAGGTGATCTCAGGACGCACAACAAAGGAAGTGGGTGAAGTGAGAAAGAAAGATAAATTTTAGCAGAGTGTACACTAACAAGCTGGTTACCACTGTGGGCAACTGGAACTCAGTCTACGGGAGGTCAAATAGAAACCTATGGACCATCCCTCAGAACTGGTTCCCAGAGGACAGGGAGGGCTCCCAGTTGGCGTTACTGTCGCCCCTGGCCACTGGCACTGCCATCCCGGTTGTTGGCTTGAGG
Source organism: Miniopterus natalensis (assembly GCF_054644295.1). Taxonomy (NCBI): domain Eukaryota; kingdom Metazoa; phylum Chordata; class Mammalia; order Chiroptera; family Miniopteridae; genus Miniopterus; species Miniopterus natalensis. The sequence continues at coordinate 18,753,087 of NC_142096.1, read as the reverse complement.
CAGGGTTGGAGGAAGGCCTTGAAGCGGCGAGCTGTCCGCATGCCAGAACCACTCGTGCAGCTTCAGGGAGGCCCGGTGGCCAGGTGTGTGGTAACAGGGCCGGTCTCAGTGGCATTTCAACGCAGGGAGCAGGGCCACGGTTACCACCACCCTCTCTGAGACAGGGACGCCTGCAGTGCCTGCCTTGCTGCCCCTTCCCTCCCCGTGCTTTCAGCTCCACTTCACTGGGGATCCAAGCTGGAGAGAGCAAGAGGGACAAAGAGAGAAGGGAGAGAAGAGTGAGCTACAAAAAAGAGCATTTCTCCCCACTCCCCTCCCTTTGCTTCAGAAGGAGGAAGAACGACCTTGTATTCATTCAAGTCATTTTAAAAGAGAAAGAAAATTAAGATGATGTTGGAAGGCAAACATAAGATTCGAGAACACGCAAAAAAGAAAGGGGAGAGGAAGGAGAGGGAGGGAGAGGGAGAAGACAGGGCCACGTGTGGTTTTTGTCAGGTGACTAAAAATCAGGGTTTCCCAGTTTCTAGGGGCTCTTATGCATGTTTGTTAGGGATGCTTCTGTTATGTGTCAAATCACGTCAGTTTTCAGGCAAAATCTGAAAGCCCTTTTCTCGTTGGATAAACATAATTGTATGAAAGTGTACCACACTTTCCAATGTACTGTCCAACGTATTTAAACTTTCTGCAAACATCCATTCAGGTCATAACTGGTTCGTTAGGGCAAGTCATTATATCCCAATGAAAGCTGTAGCTTCCTGCGGAAGACAGAGAGCTATTCCCATACTCAACAGCCTTGGGCCTTTCAGAACATTTGCAAACAATGTTTAGATAGAAAACTTTAAGATTTCCATTTGCTTCCAGGGAAGAAATATTTACTTATGGAACTTCATTTTTTTTCTTTTCGGTTTCCCTCCATGCCACCTAGACTTCAAGTGAAATTTCTGCATAATGTTTATTTCAAAACCATCAAAATTAAATAATGAATTGAACAAATATATTTCCCCCCCTTTCAGTGCTGAGTAAGACCTTAATAGTTTCTTGGGGTTTGTGCTGTTGTTGTAGTTTGGTTTTGCTTTCATCTGTGTGTGTGCTTGCATGTTCCCTGAAGCACATATAAATTGTATTTATTGTATATTATTTTTTCGTAGGGATTCAAAGCCAGCACAAGAGACGGGGCTAGATTTCCAGAACAGGGTTCCTATTTTCCTCTGGGTTTCCTTACCTACTGACTAAAACATAAATTTATACTACCAGAAAGTATGAGTGTTTCTCCATTTTAAAAACCTTCATAACCGAATAAATAAAACTAATATTATATATATTTTCATGGGTGTGAAGGTTTAGAAACCAGACATTTAAATAAATAATTTAAACCTATTTTCTTTACATTCAAAATAAGAATAGAGAGTTTATGTGTGTAAATGTACCTAAAATAATCTGTAAACCGCCATAACAATGTCAGTCAGTATCAACTGCCCTGTTCAGCTACATCTTCTGCATAGCATCTAGCCCTTCACCTGCAGAAGAACCTTTTTGTTTCAATAAAAAGATAAAAAGTCTCAAAATACTTGCAATTTTCAGCAACAGCATTGACATCTGGTTACTCCCACAGTCAGCTTCGCCAGCAGACAGTGCAGTAGACGCTGCTGTTTCAGGAGGTTTAATAGCTGCCTCTTGGAAAAGGAAAACTGCAACGTCCAGGGTTAAACACAACGCAACCATTGCACCTGCTGCCGCTACTTAGTGTTTCTGGTTGCTCTACCAAAACCACTTACTTTAGATTCAATTATTTCTTTCAGTTTTTCAAAACTTAGACTTGAGGCTGAACCATGATTTCTCTTCAGGTATTTCTAACAGCTAACCATCATGGGTACATCAGAAAAATAGAAATGTAATGCTTTTTTAAGCATTACATTTAAATGTAATGAATGCGGGAAGGAATTGGTAGCGATGCAATCTTAGGTTGTTTGGAAAATAATCATTTTGGACTTATAGTATTTAGTAGAATAATTTACCCATTGGAGGTGTGGAGGTGTGTGTGTGTATGCCTGTGTTATGGGAGAGGTTGTTTTGGATACTTAAGCTGAAAGTAAACGTACAAAATTAAGTTAGAGTAAAAGTAAACAAAGTTCTTGTATTGTGACATGATGGCCCCATAACTATACACTTACATTTTCAGATGGAAAAAAACCCCACAAATACAAAGATGAAAATACCCTGCTTTACTATAATAATACTTTACACTTAGCCTAGTGCTTTATAGTTTACAAAATGCTTTGAACTATGAACTTTTTCAATTGCTCATTATAGAAACTTGTGTTTTTCAAAAGCAGGTGAGGAGTCTTATTATAGTGGAGATGCGTCATATGAGCGTTCAGTTTATAAAAAGTGCTATTTAGGTGCAACTATACCATCTTCTTATTCTTCTGAATCAGCCCATTGACTAATGAAAACTAAGGTTATAGATATCAAATAGTACGAGAGAATGGAAAATAGTCTGCTCGTACCAGGGCATTTTAGAATTCTCCACTCATCTCCTGTTAATTGCTAATGAGTTAGTAGTTATTTTAAGGGGATGATGGCTTGAATACATAGATGTGTGACAGACTTTGTTCTAATTTTTTTTAAAATATATCTTTATTGATTTCAGAGAGAGGAAAGAAGAGGGAGAGAGAGAGAGAGAAGCATCAGTGATGAGAGAGTCACTGATCGGCTGCCTAGCCTGCAACCCGGGCATGTGCCCTGACCAGGAATCGAACCCCGATCGCCTGGATCCTAGGTCAATGCTCAACCGCTGAGCCACGCCCTGCCGGGCTAATTCTCTTTTTTAGTTGTGCTTAAACGTGAAGTTTTATATAAACAACTGCACTATTCTCATTACTAACTTTAAACTCTGATTCTACTTCTCACTGCCTTCTATAAAGAAACAGCATAACTAGCACCCAACAGCTTGTGTGCGTTCTCTGAAATCAACAGCAAATTCAGGGAGGGACAAGAGCATTGTGGAATCAAGCTACTCCGCTAGTTGCCTTCAGCATTGTTACTACTATAAAATTAATAGTTCGTTCTAATTGGTCTTTTTGCTCTGTTAATGTGCATACGGGTAATAAGTGCATTGAGTGTATCAGGATGTACACCTAGTAAAAAGACAGCACAGTAGAGAGAAAAGCAATCTTATCACTGTTCTCAGTGAGCAGCCCGACAGACTTGCAAGTGATTTACTGGGGAGGAATCTGTGGATGTGCCCTGGGGGCTTGCAGACCTGGCAGTGATCGCAAACACCAGTTCACTAAGCGAGCATTTCAGTGCACTGCATGGAATACTAAAAAGGAGAAACTGACAAGGGGGAGGCAAGTCATGTAGATTAGTCACATTTTAGATTATTTTTATGTTTTTCTCATCCGTCCTTTTAAAAACAAAAATCACATAAACTGGAGCTTTGAAACATATTTCTGCTAACCAGTGTTGGCAATGCTTTAATCATTTATTGCTCACTAAGTGTAACAACCAGATGTTCAGATTTTAAGGACATTCCGCCCACTTTCAAAACTCCCAGTGCAATCTTAATTGCCTACTTTCAGCTACTTGTTTCTTTACTTGTGGCTGAAAACATTGTAAAACTGGCACCAAAGTGCCACGTGAATAAAACATGTTAGTCAAGCTTGTACCTAACAAGCAGCTATCTTAAAGAAGCAATGTGGAAATCCCATAGCAGATATTGGACATGAAAACTTCCTCTGTGACATCTGAAATGATGCCTTCTTAAAAGTGAGTTGTGATTTACTGGAAAGAATACTGTTCTTGTAATTAGAACACCTATGCTCAAGCCCCGGTTTAGCCACTTAGTCAGTCTGAAACCCTGAGTCACCCACTTACTTCTTTGCACAAGGTAGATTTTATTTCCCCTGTAGCGCTCTCGGACTCAGGAGACAAACATGAGTCAATATATAGATATAGCAGTACTCAGTAAACTGGAAACCTCCACAGTAAAGTACAAATTGTATGTAGGAGCTATGAAAGCATTGTGTATTTTTAATACTAGGTAGAAAGGTATATTTAAATGATGCCTAAGATATAAAAGTAAAGAAAATGAAAGCATGATCTCAACAAACAATACAACAAAATCTACCAGGTCTGCCTACATAATTGTCAGGCCCAGGGCAAAATGCAAATGTTAAACCCCTTGTCCAAAAAGCAAGAAAGAAGAGAAAACAGACTTTTCTTGGGTGGTGTCTCTTTATTTGCCACGGTGGTTTCTATTTGCTATTTAATGGCATGTCGACTGGGCAGGGGGAGCACACAAGGTGTGTGGAGACCTTCACTGGTGCAGAGCCCACTCCGTGACTCAGAGCACAGGGGCTGACCCACGCTCCATGTGTCCACTCATCCACCTGCTAGGGAGGGCAGCAGGGCTCATTGGGCAGGGCCAGGGGAGCAAGTGTGGAGAGGCCCATCCCAGGGCGGCAGAGAGGTTCCAAGTCCCCAAAGCATGTTCCCATCTGTGTTTGCTTACAAATCACAAATGCAGATAAAATTATGAAGGATTTCAAGGTGGTAACAGCACAGCATTGAGCCTCAAGCACAGAAGCCCCTTCTGAGCACAGTGTCTTCGACGATGCACTGGAGGCACTCCCATGAATCCCTCCTTGTCATCTATGGTTGGGACCATAATTTTTTTCAGAGGCAGCATGATATCTATAAGTAAGAGAACAGACTCTGAAGCTAGGTTGCTGGTTTCCATTCTGGCTCTGCCTCCCACCAGCTGTCTAATCTTGGGCAAGTTATTGTTCTCTTTGAATGTCAGGTTCTCCATTTGTAAAGCAAGGGTGATAATAATAATTGTTGATCTCATAGAGTCAAGTTAAAAGGTCTGATATACCAAGGATTGGCAAAGATATGGAGCAAAGGGAACTCTAAATCTCTGCTGGTGGGAGCATAAATTGGCCCACAACCTTTGGAAATGTATGGCTCCATCTTCAAGATTTGAACATAAACATGTGACCCAGCAATCCCCATCACCTAGGCACACACCCAACAAAATTTGTCGACATGTACACCAAAAGACATGTATAGAAATGTTCGTGGTGTCATAATTTACAACAGCTAATAAAATGTGTATCATTAGTATAATGTATATGCAAATAGGAAACTATACGGTCGTAAAAATGAAAAAGTTTTATTACATGAAACACTGAAAACCTCAAAAATATGATACTGAATGACAAAAGCTGGACCCAAACAGGTGCATATGTGATTCCAATTATGGAAAATTCAAAGGCAGGCAAAACTATAATGTTAGAAATCCAGGATGGTGTTTATTTTTAGGAAGAAAAACCATATTAGATATTGGGCAACCAAAGATGTACAAGACATAATCTCTTTACTCAAGAATCTCACATCTAATGAGATCATGTACATAAAAATGCATTAAGAGCTAAAAATATATAAACCATTGTAATGTTATTATTTTGAGTGATAATATCCAGATAAGCTGAAGTTAATTGAGCTAATATCACACGGTTTCTTCTGAAGTTGAGTCAATCAGACAAACAAACAGCATCTCATTAGCTGACACCAATTATGTGGGACAAGGGCTGGGTTTCCAGCAAGAGTCTATGGCCGAAGGAATGGAATAAAACTTCATTTTATCTCATCTCTCCTTGGCCCATATGAGTGCAGCCTAAGTGTCTCCTGTCAGCAAGAGAGGACTGTAAAGTAACTCAGATAATGTGACTGAGATGTGCTTCCTTAATCACTGCTCTCTCTCCTCATCTGGGAAAGAACTCAAGCAGAGTGCAACCATAACTTTCTCTCTGAGACCAGGAAAACCATGATTTGTCTTTAAAAAACAAAAAATAATAATAAAATCAGCAGCAGGAGCAACAACAATAATAATGCCCTTACAATAAGCTTCCCAGCTCATGTCTCATTAGTAAAATATTCACATAAAATTCTCACTCTAATAGGAAATTGTGCTTGCCTATGGAAATTCGAAACATTATGACTTTTGCAAATACTGAGAAATTACCAATAAATGCAAAATGTTTCTACTATATATTTTAGTTTCCTTTAATTTTTTTAAAATATGTTTTTATTGATTTTAGAGAGAGGAAGGGAGGGATAGATAGAAACATCTATTGGCTGCAAGCCCCCTATTGGGGATCCAGCTCACAGCACGGACATGTGCCCTGACAGAGAATGGAACTGGTGATCTCTCGGTTCATGGGTTGATGCTCAACCACTGATCCACACTGGTCGGGCAGTATTCTTAAAATTTATCTGATTATTGTTTATAGGGCACTATCTTTATTTATTTATTTATTTATTTATTTATTTATCAATCCTCACCTTAGGATATTTTTTCCATTGAAATTTAGAGAGTAGAAGGGAGGGAGGGAGAGAGAAAGAGACAGAGAGAAACATGGATGTGTGAGAGAGACATTGATTGGTTGCCTCCCACACGCACCCCAAGTGGGGTGGGGATTGAACCTACTACCCAAGAACATGCTTTTGACCAGGAATTGAACGTCAGACCCTTCAGTGAGCAAACCAATGCTCTAACTACTTTAGCACACCAGCCAAGGTACCTCTCTTTATTTTTAACAAAGTATTTATATTTCTTTTAGTGAAGGATCTAGAATTACCATTTGATTTTTTATAGATGCTTATTCTCTGGCTAAATTCTCCATCTTATCACTTATCTTTTGAACATGTTTGTCCGCATTATTACCAAGTATAGCTCCTAAAAGTTCAACATCTAGATCACCCATAGATCTATTCCTAGTGGATTTTTCCCCTTGTTTTGTGGTTATTTAGACATTTCCTGACAGACATCATCATTTTTGCTTGATTGCTAGACAGATTTAATTGCCTTCTGGTAGACAGTTGGAAGGAAGGCATGAACTGATCTATGGGTTGAGTTGACTCAAGATAGATTCTGTTCTTTGATTTCATACATTTTGGTTTTCCTTTATTCTCAGAGTGTATCTTCTCAAGGGTATCTAATGAAAAACTGGAGTCATTATTAGGAACCCTCCTTCTTGGTAAAACGTAAACTCAAACTTTTGGATCATTAGCCCCTTGAGACTACTAAAAGCTCTGTTTTGTGTTACATCTCTTAATGGTCTCTTTCCCCTTTCTTTCTGCCCCCTGTCTCATGCTTTGTAGAAACTGGTAAATTGTTCAAGGGAAAAAACAACTTCTCTGTGATTCAGTTTTGTTCAGGATTTGGTCCTGCAAGTCCTGGTTGCTTTTATAACTCTCAGCTCCCATTATTTTGTATTATTTTGGCTGCTGAAACTGCCAAAATTGAGCCACTTTCTGCTTAGTCACTGTGATCTATGCTGCTTAGGAATCAGTAATTGTCTTAAAAGGAAAAGTAGAGCAAGGTATCATCTCGATGTATTTCCTTGACTTTGTCCCACAAGGTTTCCTTAACTGCCCTCTGAAGCCTTCAAAGCTGTGTTTTTTAAATTTATATTTTATTCAGCATTTGTAGTTTTTCTTGGTGATGGGGCTCCTAAGCTTGTTTGACATGGTAGATAACAAGCTACTCTATCAAAGCTGACACAAGTCCTACTCATTTTCTCATAAAACATATTATAAAAATTGACCTTCAGAAGTAAATGACTTAGAAATGGTAGCTGGCAGCCTAGTTGTTTTTCCTTGTTATGTAAAATCTTCTCAACTAAAGCAACTCATAGCAGAAATCTAGTAGAGAGAGGAAGAAAAACTCTATATAATATTTCTGTGTATATTACACAGGAGAGGAAAGGATCTTATAAATCTTTACATTTTAATTGAATTGATTTCTTCTAGCATTAGATTAGTGGAGCCACTGAGGCTGGGATATTTAGGTTACATCAAAGAGACTGCCTTGAAATGTGGGGCTTTCTATATAGCGTTATTTTATATTCATGTTTTTCTTTCCCTCAAAGATACAGTGAGCTTTCTTTGCATTTAAACCGCATAGACTTAGGAAATGGGAGTTTTCAAATAACTCAAAATGGTTCCTAAAGCTGCAAGTTTATTTTGTGGATAGAATAGGTAAAGCTAAATTAGTTGGCTAACATTATTTTTTATACTTTATAGAATTGTAGATCCAGGCTATACAGACTATTTCAGAGAAAGCAATAACTGAATGTGACATCTTTTCCCTGGGCATTGATCCCATTTGAAATGAAAATAATTTCTCATGAATTAAGTTTTAGGACATGACACCTTAGCTGCTGCCTCTTGGGCAATCTATGGTCAAAGTCTTTCCTGTGGTCCTTTCTCTCAAATGTCCCTCATTGATCCAGGAGCCAGGCAATTTTCTCACTCAGCCACTGTTGATAACAGCCACCCACAGACTCTCCTTTGAATATTGTCTCAAGGCTTTGACTCTTTTTGTGGCAGTATAAAAGAAAGAGAACACACTACAAACCCCACATTGTCAGGGAAATGGGACCCACATGAGAGTATACAAACCTTATAAAAGCCGAAGCCCAAATTTTCTTGAAATTTAAGGGAAAAATCAAAATAACAAACAAAAAAAAGCTCTCCAGAGTGAATGAACAGGTCTGAAGTAGTCGCAGTGCTATTTATTCATTAAACCCTTTCAGTGGAATGATGACCTGAAGAGGCTTTTGCAGCTGGTATATGAAGCAATGTGCTAGGTAGAAACAGACAAATTTTCTTTAAGCACCTGCTGATTACAAATCCAAACTACCGGAACAATGCCACCACAAATTCAACTGCTTCAGGGAGGGTTAAAAACCAAGAGATTTCATGCAGCAAAGAGTCACTGACCTGGCCAAAATTTGAAGTCCCCAAACCTTTAGCTAATACGATGTGATTTAAACAGCTGTATTTTTCTTGCACATAATTACTGAATCATATAATAAGAAACATGAAGTGAAAATTATACCCTTTTCAATGAAAGAAGATGGAGGAAAATCAACCCTAATTTCAGAGAGATTTTGCAATCCATGTATGGGCTGATTAATAGAAACTCATGCCCACTCCCTCTCCCCACCCCCAGCCACTGAATTAATTTTCCCAGAGAGGAGCGTAAGCATCTGAGATTCAACAAACGTTACAGATGATTTTTATTTGTGCCAGCACTTCAGGAGTACTGGTTTAAAGTAACTCTCAATTAAATCTTTAATCAAACTACCTTGATAAGTTCATTCATTTCTAAGAAAACCACTAGCCTTCTGCAAAGGCTCACTCTCATCACCATCAGGGCAATGTACAGGGAGCCAGCCATAAAGTGAGAGGGTGTATGTGTGAGGCTCACAGAGCACTGGGGGCGCCCAGGGGCCAGTCGGGGGATTTGTAGGTCATGCATCCCCAGCAGTTTGTAGAGAGCCTCCTGGTGGAGTCTGTGAAGTAGCTGGTAGGATCCGCGTCTGTTTGGTACCTTCTACTCTGAGCCCTGGCTGCTGGCCTCTGACTGCTCAGTGCCCCTCCCCACATTCATGCAGCTCACATCTCAGTGTTCTGGGTAGGGCATAAATAAAGTGGCTTTCTTTCGCAACATCCCACACAGCTTGGGAAGCCAGCTGCTCACTTATATTCTCTCACTTTACACCACGGGAGAAATTATTGGCCAAGAAGGACTCTCTTGGCACTGAGCTCTGCCGCCTTGGGAGAGAGGTGATGTTTGTAAAGGGAAACTGTTCCTCTTACTCTCTTCAGTGCATCCAATCTCAGATCATTTCTGCTCCAAGTGTGTGCTGAAACTTTCCCACTGGGCTTCGGACGTCCACAAAGGCACCCTTGTCTGTGGGTTATTATGAAAATCAGTGTTCTCTGTGGGGAAGATAATAGAAAACTTTTACTCTACCGCGATCCTGATGTCAATTCTCTCTAGTAATGATGTTTTGCAGTTTTGACTATATAAGGTTCGCATTTCTTTTCTTAAATTTATTCTTAAGTATTTTTATTCCTTTTGATGCTCTTATAAATAAAATTTTCTTAATTTTTATTTTTGGATTGCTTTTTGAAGGTGTTTAGAAATGCAGTTGATTCCTGTATAGTGATCATATAGTCTGAAACCTTGCTAAACTCATTTATGAGCATCAAAAGTGTGTGCATGTGTGTAAATTCCTTAGGATGTTCTATATACAGGATGGGGCAAAAAATAGTTTTACAGTTGTGAGTACACGAAACAGTGTCTATCCTTGCATTATTATTTATTAATTATGGTATTATTTTCCATATGAACAACTGTAAACCTACTTGTGCCCTGCCCTGTACATGTACATATCATCTGTGAAAAAAAATAGCTTTACTTCTTCTTTCAAGTCTGGATGTCTTTTTCATTTTTCTTGCATAGTTGGTCTTACTAGAAGTCAATACAATCCTTAATTAGAGTGAGAGAGTGGACATTTCTGTTTTGTTTCTGAACTTAGGTAGATAGCTTTCAGTCTTTCACCATTAGACATGATGTTCCTGGGTGGAATATACTGTTTTGACTATAGACATTATAATAATTGGTAAAGCAAATCTTCACCAACTATTGTTTTTCAGATTTTTAAATAATACTCCCACTATTGTTTTTCTATATTAGGTTTAATATCAGCATACTATCTGCAAAAATATGGGGCATTCTGACTGAATTCATTATGTATGCCAATTTGATAAAAATATACATTTTTATGGCATTAGGGCTGGCCATGCAGAAACATGGCATGTATTCTGGCTTCCTTTTATGTTCTTAATTACCAATTTCATACTTTGCAGCACATAGCTTGTACCTTCATTAAAATTATTCCTACACTATATTTTGTTGTATTAAGAATGTAAGATATTTGCCCTGGTCAGTGTGGCTCAGTTGGTTGGTTGTCATCCTGTGCACTGAAAGGTCTCAGGTTCGATTCCAGTCAGGGCACCTACCCAGGTTGCAGTCTTGGTCCCTGATCGATGTTTCTTTCTCCCTCTTCCTTTTTCTCTCTCTAAAATCAATGAAAACATATTTATTAAAAAAGTGAATGTAAGATATTTAAAATTTATATACAATATATACTCAAGTTCACAATTACCCATCTCTAACCCTCTGCTTTATTTTCTCATGTTTTAGTCAGGCTTCTCTCTTTCCTATAGCACCCTGAACTCTTTTTACACCTAATCCAAAACAAGTGCAAAAAGTTGAACATGTCCATTTATCAGCTTTACCTTGGGTAACAGATGACTGCAGTGAGACACTTTTCTTGATCGCACTGGTCATTTCCCTCACTTGTCCAGCTTCCCCTCCGAAGATTGTGCTTTGCTCTGCCTGCTCCCTCTTTATCCTATAAAATAAAAACCATTTTCTTGATCTTGAGTTGCTCACAGATTTTTGAGATTGGAGCATTCTTCCTGTTATAATAGTCTTTTTTTCTAATTAAAGCCTACGTAAGTCTGGATTTCTTTTACTATACAATACTACATAGAATAAATAAATGTATATGTATGAATATATACATTTATACATACATGTATACTTATTATAAATAAATATTTTATCCACCTATCATAGTAAAACTTTAATTAGGACTAATACATTTTTTAAAATTGAGTTTCTTCCTTTTTCTCGGTGTTCAGTCAACTTATCTTCAAATCATTAAAATTTGTCTCTTCCCTTATTTATACCACTTATTTTCCTTTCTTGTCTTGTCACATCAGTGGGAACTGCCAAAATATTGTTGAATAATAATGCTATTAGAAGGCATCATCTCTGTTTCTCAGGATGATGGAGAAATCCATGATGTTACTCAGTTTAATATATTAGTTGAGGGTGGGTTTAAGTCATGTTTGGTTTAGTTGAATTTAAGAAAACTTCTTTCCTTTTCTATTTTACTTTAGAGCTATTTCCTCTTAATCAGAAATGATTCTGAAATTTTATCAAAGTTGTTATGATAAGCAGTTTTAATAATTATATATTTTCCAATAATTTATTAATATAAGGATTTTACTGATAGATTCCTAATGGTAAAACTTCCTTGAATAACTGAAATGCTTTATAATGCATTTTTAATAGACTGCTGGGTTTGTTTGTAAATATTTTATTTAGAATTTTTTCATGTTATAAGTAAAAATAGCCTATGGTTTTCATTTTTGAGTATTTTATCTTCACCAGATTTTCGTATAGGAAATATATGTATCTTGAGAAGTAGATAAAACCTACCACAAAACCATTTTTTAAAATCTTTTCAAATCCTTTTTTATTGGCCTGCTCCAAGAAGAACATCTTAAGAGACTGTGATAGCAGTGTTCAAACTGTTTAAGGTCTAATATCAGGAGATGAATTAGCTCCTGAGAGTCTATTTTCTTCACTTCCTTTAAATAACATCCTTCTAATGCAGGGCCTGGTTTTCCAACTAATTCTTGACCAAACTACCCACACTTATTCTTCTATTTCAATTTTTTTAGTATTATGTTGCTAGATTGTACTACATTGCTTTTCACATATGTGTATCATCTTCCAAAAGAGATTACTGTCAATATAATTGTATTTGCAAGGCACGATTGCTTCGAAAATATTGTTACCATGTGTTCTCTAAATGCTTTGCTGAGTTGGAAAAAATACAATTATACAAAAAAATGTTGTGATTGATATTCTATTAATATCAGGTCACCTTTCCAAGCAGTATTTTATTTGCATCTTAATTTTTCCAATACCTGTTTTTCAAATCTACCTAATGGTACTTATCACATTGTTTTCTAATTAGAGGGACATGTGTCTGTCCCCCAAATTCAAGGCTGAAGTCCAAGGCTTGTTTATCTTTGTATCTTCTATGTGCAGTGCAGCACCTGTATGCAATGGGTCCACAATAAATGATAGTTAATTCGAATTAGTAAACTGTGTCTACATACCTCTGTAGTCAACTCACTCATCAACATTCATTAAGAAATTGAAAAGAGCCAGCATATTTCAATACAATGAAAATAACCTACTTGAAATAATGACTCGACAACTGATACCATGAGTCCTGCATTTGGGACTCATCCAGAACATTGTTCAGTTTTAGCACCAAACTTTTCCCTTAACAAAATAAACATTAAGTAACTCAAAATAGTATTCAAGTAAACACTGTAGTAAGATTAAGTTTGTTGACTCATAAAAAATGTGTTTAATTGTAAAGAAGTTAAGAATGGCTTTGCTTTTGTTTTTAGAGCCTCCATGTTGTTTTATTTTATAAACAGATATGCCAACTATAACTTGAAATATGCTTTATTAGCAAAATAAAACACTGTGAAAAGACATGTAGTAGTGCAGACACACTAGCTTTTTCCAACTTGAAAATTTTATCATAGAATTTTATCATCCAATCTTCAAATATTGATAGAGTCCACATAGCTTTGTCACAACAATTGTTAATCCTAATGACAATTCTGAGGCCTCTGTTCTTCTTTAGAAGTATAATCATATTATACTAAATAATATTAAAAATAAAATTGCAATTCATTTTTAAGGAGAAGTTCTGTGTTCTGCATATAAGGTGTGAATATATATAAAGCTAAAGAAAAAAATTCTAACTACAAAAGCAAAACACAATATTTCTTGCTTATGCAAGAGACAGAAGAATCTGTATGGATAGATTTTTCTGTTTCCCTACATAGAACTAAATATTTACAATGAGAGACTATGTGGTCTCTTTCCTTTTGAAACAACCTCAAACAGGATATATTCTTATATTTCTCTGATGTCCTTAGAAGCTATTATATCCAGGCTTACAGAGCAGGCTAAGGGAATCTGGAGACACCATCAGCTAATTATTATATAAAATACACACAAAAAGTCTAAGTGCATTCAGACTGATAAGATACTAGACTTACACAAAAAACACAAGATTTCTGTCTCTGAAAGTGTAAGAGCCTTCCTGTCCTTAAAGCTCTCCTTACCCACCTGAAGTCCATTCATGGTCAAATAATTAAATCACTCCCTGGCACACCCCTTCCTCTCCCAGCCCCTCTCCCATTTAGTCATATTCTCTATGCTAAGCCATGATCTGTCAGCTCCATACATCCACCCTGCAGTTGGATGTAACTAGAGAGAAAACACATACTAAGGGTTTCACACTTTCAACTCAGGACCGATAACCACTGCGGGTCCTATGGCTGCCTGGTAAATTACTAACCCATTCAGTTCGCCCTTTTCTTACTTATGCCATAGTTCCTTCTGTTGTAAGATGAGTCTCTCAGCTAATGACTTCTGCTTCCTGCCTCATGGAGAGAATTTCTTCCATGCCGCTCGACCGCCCTCCTGCTTCTGTGCTCGCATATTCTGCCTTCTCTCCTCTGCCCAAGGTGCCTTCCAGTGCTCCCGTTGAAGGCCATCTCCCCGCCCCTTTGCTCACGCGTGGACATGGTTCTAGCAGACCCCCTTTCTGCTGCATCCGTTTCCCCCTCTCATGTTCTTCCCGCCACTCTACAAATATGCTATTCTTTCTCCCAGCTGAAAGAAGAATCCTTTCCATCCTATTGCACTCTCCTGGTGATACTCCAGCTCTGTACTCCTCTACACAGCCACACTCAGAAGAATTAACCGTGCTTGCTGTGCCCGATTGACACCCTCCCGTATTCTTTTGACCTGCTCTGGTAAGCTAACCAACTCTGGTTAAGATGACTGATGTTAATTCTCAGTCCTAGTCTTCTGTGACCTCAGACCACTTTCCACAGTTGGTGACCTCTTTACTGATACCTTCTTCACTCTTCTGGATGTTCTCTTACAGCACTGGCCATTTCTCAGTGTTTTTTGGTCTCTCACTATCTTTCTGACCCCTGTGTTATACCATAGGTAATCAGCCTTGGATTAGTTAAACCTTGCATCTCAATTTTGAATTCCATATCAGTGATTCAACATTTTTGCCTGGATGTGTTTTTTTTCTTCTCTTTATAGTTTACTTAGATTCTTTCTCTTTATAATTTTAGTGTTTGTTTTGCTAAAATTAAGTGGCATTTGGATACAAAATTAATTCTCTAATTTTAGTGCATAAAGTTGGATATATGTGTGTGTGGTGAACCTTAATAATTATACTATTTGGATTCATAGCCTTATTTTTTCACTACTCGAGCTTTATAGGGTAAAAAAGGAGAATGGTAGTTGCTGCAATCTAGTGAAAACCTGGAACTGTGCGCACTGGCTCTTGGTGTTTTCTCTCCATTTGGCCCAGGGTTCCCCATTATTTGGCTATATTCTTCAAAAGCTGTGCTTTGGAGTTTTAGCCAATTCCTGATTTCGCTGAAGATGTAAGTTAGTAGTTCTTTTCTCTTTGATGATAACTCTGGGTTTCAGAGAAGGGAATAGAGGAAAGAATAGGCTTTCTTACCAGAAGCATTACAGCATTGTTTTGTTTTGATGGGTAATAAATCATTATCATTATGCTTAACTACACTGCTAGTCCCTGATCACATGTCACATGGGATGGCATCTGAGAACTCTGAGCATGCTGCAGTTGCTTAGCAACCAGAACCCTTTTCTTCCAACAGCCTGCCCCAACCCTATCCCTACATGGCCCAACCCACCTTCCTTTAAAATAGAATGTGTGGTACCGTGAGTCACTTGGAAATGGTTCTCTAACTATAGAGAAACACCCATACTTTCCAAGGGCAGTGATAAGACAGAATTCAGGGGAGGAGCCTATTGATTAGAGAAGGGAGAGATATTAATATAGACAGTAGGAATAAAATGAATTGTTAATAAATTAAGAAAATGTATATAAGTCAACAAGAGTTTGGGAGAAAATAAAATAAGAATGTGGAAATGCAAGAATATTTGTATTTTTTTTGTCAAAAAGGTGTAATGTATGTTTTATGTTGTATTGGAATAAATACATACATTTGTATAAATGAACAAATTAACAATTTGAATTTAGAGACTCTAAATTAAAAAAAAAAGAGTGCTGATAGAAGCAAGACTAACTGGTGTGTTCACTTACACCTTGTCACAGGATTCTCTTCATCACAGTTTTTTGTTTCTGTTGTTGACCATCTCTATAGAAACAAAAATCCCATTTCAGTTCTCCAGAGTACAAAATGATAAGCTTCTAAAAATTTGTAAAATTGCAAAAATTTATGAAAATATGCTTATGCTCCTTTTGTTAGCATAGGTAGCTAGATATTAATGAAGGAAGGGAACATAAGGAATCAGACATTATTAAGCATAATGAACTGAGGTGCTGAATTGGGCACAGCCTGCTCGCTCCACTAGGAAGCTATAGCTTCACACGCTCCCCAGGGGATCGCAGCATTGCCCCTGCAAGGATAAGAGTCAGACCCCTCCCTCCCAAGGTGTTGGGAGAAAGAACCGGGTTTGCAACTCCCCAGAGAACTGCCACAGCCCAGTACAAGATTATTGGAGGAAAGGGGAGGGGAAATTCCTGTGCTGGGAACATGCCCAGTAGAGGCCAAGATGGGTAAGGGAGAGGTTCTTCCACTTTGACGTATGTGCAGTAGAAGCTAAAATGGCAACCATAGAGGCCTGTCCGTCTAGCTTGGGGAAAAGATCAGATTGGATAAGGGACACAGAGCCCCAGAAGATCTAAGAAGTGGATTGGTTAGTGGGAGATGCAAATGAAAGCCCCCAAAGATTGGGAAGTTAATTGATTATTTTGAAAGGGCCCCTGGTCCTTCCCAAGCTGGAGGTAATATAATCAACTTAACAAAGAGCCCTCTCTCTCCCTCTCTCTCTCTAATAGCAGCTCACACCATTTGTTCCCAAGTTCTCTCTCCATAGCAACCATGTGGCCCTAGCAGGGCCTGGGCCTGTGGGCCCTCTGCAGCAGGCTTGAATCAGGGACAGACTATACTAGCTGAATGGGGACAGACATGGACTGAACAAATGGCACAAAATCTCTGGACATTGGCCCAATTTGTGGGCCTAATGAAGACAAGGCTGGACTTTTTCCATGGTGGGATGGATGGAGATGAGACATTGGGGCAGCCTTCTATTTCTACCCAAATAAATATTACCACGCCACAGCCTCCCATATGTGGGTCCCTAGAATGCTTTGCTTGTGATCCCGTGAAAGAACCTGATTTCCACCCACAAGATTTTCACTGTGGTATCCTATAGAGGAAATTTTGTTTACCCTTTCTCCCACATCCTTTCCCCCTTCCGGGAAAGAAAAATTTGCATTCTCTTTTAAAAGCCAACCCATATTTGCTCTTTGTTCATGTAATCCTTTTTAAACTGACAACATCCACATGCAGTTGGCCAGTAGTAATTGAATCAGATAATATATAGTAATTGGGTTTCTAGTAATTGAATCAGATGTAGTTATGTTACCTAAGCTAGGTTTATCAGAGACACCAGAATCTGGACTAGAGCCATCAGGAAAGAGATGGATACATTTATCTGGGGTTTAACAGGTTCAAATACTAATAATGTCGCTACTGATTGGCCTCTCTCCCACTACACAGAAAAGACTGGCCTCATAAAGCACCTAACCTGGTGGATGTAAGAACAAAAGAGAGAAAAACTGTTGCCTTGACAAGTCATTTGAGTTTCTGATTCAAACCCTACCTGAAGCCATAAGACCCACTCCCTTTCTTTTCCATTATCTGAGTCAAGAAACTTCATTTTTCTTAAAGGAATGCCATTTGAATAGTATTTCTGTTACTTGCCACTGAATGTCTTGAGAAAAACAGAGTTGATACTAGGGCTAGAGTATTTCAAGAGATAGACTTTAATACATGGAATTGGCTGAGTTGAAATAGAATATGTATTAGCAACAATCTCCTAATCCTCGAATGAAAAGAGAGCACTATCTTGTAGTATTCCTTAATATCTTTTAGCTCATTTTGGAACAGTAGGGTTTAGTTTTGCATTGTTTTGTAGGCACAACTTCCTGGCATGTTTTTGACTAGAAGGAATTCTTCTGCTCCTAATTTTTATTTTTTTGATTCTGTATAGGATATGACCTTGATACTAACTTGTTGATCACTTTTATGTGAAATTAGTTTCCTGAACATTTAAAATGTGCCAGCATGCATACATGTGTGTTTGTAAATGGAAACAGAGCCTTTTGTTAGTTGACAAGATCTGAAGCTACTTCATTATTTTCATTAACACTTTTTGGCATGCCTTTCTCACATAGATTACTTTTTGAAAAGAAAAAGGGATATACATCCATTTTCCTCTTAGATCCTGATCTTTTGCCAGAGTGGGAACGCTCCAGCAAACCACAGAATGCTCTCTGACCCTCACATTACAAACAAGGGTGATTTGTTTCGCTGCACAAGGTAGCCACCTACTTCAGAGGGCACTGCTTTCTACCAGCCCTGCCTCTCAGTCACTTCTTCCTGTTTTAAACTTCCTCTGCATTTGGCAGTGATTCTCACTAACCTAGCTATGCTTTCAGGGATAAGAGGTACAGACATCTTCATTCCGTCATCACCGATAGGATAGCTGTTTATGTTCTTGGGAAGAAATATTTCTGGACTTATCCTCAAACTTTGTTCTAAAGTGATGCATAATTTAACATTTATTAAGATCGTTTAAAAAGTCTCCTCTAATTGTTATTTGAAAATTCACATCAGGAAAATAATATTTTTCCCTAAGATTAATGAATATAATTTTATAAACAGTGTTCCACAATCTTATTTAGAAACCATTTACAGTAATATATCAAATTAAGGTTTCCTAAAGCAATTTATGCACATCTGGGCAATGTTTATTAAGTTAATTTAATAATATGCTGGAACAATTTATATAAAATTTATCTAAAAGTGATGATTAAATTTTTTAAATACACTACATGTAGATATGTAGTTTATACAGATTAATTGAAACCATAAACTTGACTTTCAAAATCAACTACTACTATTCACTCTATTTAATAATTGCATAATATCCAGTGTTTTATTTTAAAATGTTTAAAACTTATTTTGCATTAAGATTCAATGGTTATTCATAGACCCTTTTACTTTAAAGTCA
This sequence comes from Miniopterus natalensis, assembly GCF_054644295.1. Classification (NCBI taxonomy): domain Eukaryota; kingdom Metazoa; phylum Chordata; class Mammalia; order Chiroptera; family Miniopteridae; genus Miniopterus; species Miniopterus natalensis. The sequence continues at coordinate 18,734,183 of NC_142096.1, read as the reverse complement.
TCAAAAAACTAATGTAAAACTAATTTAACATGCCTAGATTATTGAGAATTTTTCATAAATAAAAATGTATACTAATCATATACATAGCATTATAAATATTTTAAGTCATTTTTATTTTTCAATTACCATTGATATACATTATTACATTAGTTTCAGGTGTACACCCTAGTGATTAGACTTTACATAACTTACTAAGTGATTATCCCAATAAATCTCACACAGAACAAATCACACACCATACATAGTTATTAGGATATTATTGATTATATCCTCTATGCTGTATTTTACATCCCCTTGACTAAGAAGGAAAAAAACAAGATAAAACCATGAACAATAAAATAATAAATATATATCTATCAACAATGGAATCTAAAAAACAAATAAACAAGCAGAAAAGAAACAGACTCACAGATACAGAGAACATTTTGACTGTTGCCAGGTGGGAGGGGGGTTGGGTGATGGGTGAAACAGGTGAGGGGATGGGCAAGCACAAATTGGTTGTTACATAGCATTATATATTATATATTATTATTGATATGTAAGCTATATCTTTTGAAAGAATGAATGAACAAAGTATTCATCCATAAGCCTTAGTCTACCTCGGACTTCCAAATCATCAAGAGGTAATGTCCTGTCCTTCATGCAACAAAATTTCAAGTAGCCAGTAGGCTCACATTTTCCTAGTCGAGTGAATATTTGGTTTTAATCAAACTTTACAAGAAAATTTTTGTTTCAAATGTGGTCTACAAAATAGTTTTACACTGGGTATATTGATCTTTATTTGTGTATTATTTAATAGACTGTGGAGTAACAGTATGGTGACATGTAGATGAGATGTTGTAGGAAGCTTTATTTCCATGGAAAATGACATCCCTGGGTTTCTAAAGTCCCATCTCCCTTAGTCCAGGCATAGAAAGAAGTGTAGCTGGGGTTTCAGCAGAGCTAGGAGCAGAGTCAGAGTCCAGAGTTTCTGTTCCATGTTGCAGCAGGGTGCAGCGCAGCATCAGGCTGGTCACAGTCCATTAGCCCATTGTGTGTGGGGTCCACACGGCTGCAGGCCACATGAGCGAATGCAGGAGAGCGTGTAGACATAGACATAGACATAGACATAGACATAGACATAGACATAGACATAGACATAGACATAGACATAGACATAGACATAGACATAGACATAGACATAGACATAGACATAGACATAGACATAGACATAGACAATCTCCTAACTACCCAGCATAGTGGTGCAACATAGCCATTGCCCCTCACCCCTTGGCCTCCTGATAAATCTGATATACAAGTAAGAAGGACCAGCCATACAAAAAGTCTAGGAAGGGTATTCTAGGGAAAGGAAACAACAAATGCAAAGGCCTCAAGAGGGGGAAAGGACGTTTACTTGCAAAGCTAAATAGAGGGCATTGTGACCAACAAATGAAAAGGTGAGAGAGAAAATGGACAAGTTAGTAAGAGCCAAATTGTGCAGGGCATTACAAGGCAGTAAAATGTTTGGGTATTTTCCAAGAGCAATGGAAATCCACTAAAAAGTTTTAAGTGAAAGAGCAACATGATCTGATTTCTTTTTTAAAAGTGATTACAATTTAAGACACACACAAAAATGGTGTCAGGGAAGCAAGAAGGGTAGTAGCAAGTGTCAGTAAACATCCAGGTGAGTAGCCACAGAAACTTGGATCAGGAGGTGGACGTGCAGCGAACCCAGGTGAACAGTTTGAGGCATTTGTTACTCGGTTGTGGTGGAGGTGTAGCAATGAAGAGGGCACGAGGAATCAAAGGTGACACTGGGATTTATGGCTGGACAAAAATGATAGATGGTGTTGCCATTTGCTGATAAGAAGGCTGCCAACTTGAGAGGAATGGGTAAGAATGATAAATAACTTTAAAGTTACATTTGGTGTAATACATTTGTAAAACAGTAAATATCAAATAGTCAATTGGCTATAAGTGTCTAAAACAGGTATTTTGGAAAAGGGTATTAATGCAACTAAAAAAAACCTGTTTTAGTTCTGATTTACTGCATATATAGTATATACTCTGATTATATTGTGGTTGTGATATTTTAACTTTCTTTTAAAAAGATTTAACCCTTGTAATAATTGTCACACGTATTTTATATAAAGAGTGCAACATCACAAAGTCTAATCCAGGATTTCAAATTAATTTTGTGAGGCAAAATCCTTCATTTAATCTTAATCAGATGAAGGAATCGCTAAAGTAATTAGAGGTGGTAGAAGCTTTTTTAGATGCAGATAAAAAAGAAAATAGTGCCTTTCATTGAAATTAACCAGCTGGAACAGGTTAGGATTTTAATTGTATTCTTTGTCACTTTGTCTGTTATCTACTATTTCTGGTATCTTGAAATAACTCAGGGATGAAATGAGACAATTCTCTTTAGCACTGTTTTAAATAACAGCTGTTTTGCAAGAAACATTCATTTTTTGACAGCTATTAATTTTTCTAGAAGATCCTTTGACTTCAAAAACAGCTACAGAGTATATTCACTTTTGTTTTAGGGAGAATAAAATATGACAATAGACATTAAAATTTCTCATGACTGGACTTTAAATTTGAGTAATTAAATAAATAATTCATTATGAAATATCAATTGGCAAGTCAGGAACCAAAAGACAGATGAATTAGATTTGTCTTTGTTCAGTCATTTTTTTTTTTCCAATGATGACTTCAAGATTGTCAGTGTCCTTTGAAGTCTTGACAGTTTAAGTTTATGCCAACGTCAAATTATCATAATATATAAGGATAAAAATAAAAAATTACTCTGCTATACTCGAAGAACTCTAACTACACTTCAGTCATTGTTCCAACTTCATATTATCTTGATTTTCTAAATATCTATCCAAAGTCTGTGCTCTCTACTACTATATAGAATGGTGGAGCCTAATTACATGGGTCATGCTTATGCCATGCTGAGTGTTCTGATTTTACCACTGAAATAGTGGAAGGTTTTGACAGAGGATAATAACATAACCAGATATATATTTTGAAAAGTTAGCTGGAAATAAGGTGAAAAATGAATTTAAGTAGAAAAACATAGGCAGACCTTTTCATACTCTTTCCAAAAAAATAATTTTTAAAAGGCTGATAAATTTATTTATTAACTCAACAAACACTTGCTGACTACTTGTTCAAATACATCACAAAGTGTTTTTTTCTTAAAATGTGTCCTAGTATTTAATGATAGTTCAGCTGTCTTTTTAGAAAGAATAAAGGTAAACTTGTTAATTTTGGTAACAAATCAACACAATTTTTATTGTGCTCTTGGCATGGTGCCACATAATATAAAGAACTAAATATAAACTATATCCAAAAATCAATGATAAAGACTTAAATGAGGCCAGAGGCAATGAAGTTGAGAAGGAAAATGTTCATAGGTAACTGTCTTCAACATTCATGGAGTACACACATATTGAAAAGGAGGATTTGGTTCCTGCTTGCTGGGTTTTGAGTCTACTGGTCTACCTGGGATACCTTGGATGAGCTGCTAACCTCAAATTTTGTTCCTCAAAATCAGAGGATGAGACTAAGCTCTAACTTCCCTATTAGCTCTAGAGACTCAGTGAGTCTGTGACCTTATCTTAGTTTAGAATATGTTGTTTCATAGAAAAATTCAAAGAATTAGAAAATTAACTTGAGTTTGCATTAGAGAAAAAAATTGTCATTTTGCTAATATTCAGCTACAATTTTCAAATATCCTTGTGACCCTGCTTATAATTCAGAATTAAAGTAATCTAGAGATTCTGCATATATAGTTGATGTAAAACTTCACTCATATTTTAAGTAAATCATGTATAATTTTCCAACATAATTTGTAATCTTAACGAAGCAATTTTATGAGTAAAATTGCCTTTAATTCTGGTTATAACCTATGCAAATGATTGAGGATATATGCATAGCATTTGCTATTTATGGTACTTTTTTAGATCAGCCACTCGCTAAAGTCCCATTGTTTTCTTCAATCCAAAAAGACACTCTATGTGAAGGGAGCTATTGTTTCTTGATAATTACTCAGCTGTTCTCTATAGTATTGCCTCTGTGTCATGTAGTTTTAGCAATTTTAAAAATTTCTTCAAATAGGAACAGCAAGTAAACACAGGCGGGAAATTTCTAAATATAAAATCTGTTGATTTGTAACTTAGAAGTGCAATTGTATGGCATTAAGAGTTTCATATAACATAGATGTTAAATTAACACTAATTATTTTAAAGTGTTGTTTTTATAAAAAATAATAAATTATTCCTCCCTTTAAGAGCCATAAGATCACCATCACCTTGCAGTAACAATAAGTAATGTAATAGTTAATGTTTCTCTATCTTGGGACAAGTAACCAACTCAGTAAATTAAATACCTGAGAAGAAAGGCCACAAGTCAGTGGAGGGAGGGCAAGGCAGTGTAGAAGGGACAGTGGAGCTGAAACCATATTATGAAAGGTAAATGATCCCCTAATAGTTTGTATAGAGAAGTTGTTTATGTTCCTTTTAGGACAGTATGTAAATCAACTTGTCTAAGAACCTTGTTTCAGATAGGAAGAATGAAAAATGGCCTTCGTTTTCAATTCATTTGCAAATTTATAGAGCACAAGATAAGGTTTATGGGAAGGGAGGTGGTGCCAGAAACTTAATAGCACTTTTTAAAAAAATTTTCACCGGAGAATGTTTTTCACTGATTATAGTGAGAGAGAGAAATTTTAATGTGAGAAAAATCGAATGGGTGCCTCCCACACACCCTGATGGGATCAAACCTGTAACCTGGGTATGTGCCCTGACCAGAAATTGAACCCGCCACCCTTCAGTGCACAGGAGGACGCTCTAACCGAGTCACACTGGCCAGGGCTATTACTAGCACTTTCAATTTTGGCTCATAATTATTTAAAAGCTGACTATGATTTACATTGAAAAAACTCTATCCAATAGATATTTTCTTCATATGTAAGTAATTATATTCACAATGACTATATCCTAACATAGTTTTTAACGTTCTCTCTTCCTCAGATACAGTTTTAAGCGAGTTCAGGACAGTCAGCTCTGGATCTTTGAGCCCAATTGCTTTGTGGAAGAATGAAGACAATGTGAGGGGCCTAGTCATTGATGAGGCTCTGTGTGACTGCCGAAGCAGGGCCCACAGAAATTTACAGACCAGGGAACCAAGACAGAAGCTTGGCAGCCAAACAGAATGAATGCCCAAGCACTAAGGAAAGGTCCGCAGTCTGCATCAGATACCACAGAGAACACTGTACTCAATTATTCAAATTTTACTCCACTCAAATAAAAAAGATGATTCTTAATCACCACTAAGTATCAGTCCTCATGGTTACCATCCCCACGGGAAGGAGAGTCGTTTATCAGCACTCAACAAAGGTGACCCGGCACAAAATGACCTGTATGGAGCACAATGCTACCTGGATGCCACTGAACCCAACTCTTATGGAGAGAATGGATGGAAACCAGCATCTCTCATCCACTTCTGCCGCTTTATCCAAGTGTCCTGAGAGGTAGGAGATCTTCCCATGTAGACAGTTCATCATGTAGGAAAAGATCATACAAATCTTCATGGAGTACAGATTTGATTTGAGGAGTTAGAAAGCTAGACACACACACACACACACACACACACACACACACACACACACAAGTACTGTCAGTCATGGCAGTTGCCCTAAAACTTTCCTTACTGGCCCCTGGTCTCCCCTCATAGTCACCTAGTATAGTAGAAACAGCATGGACTTTGGTGGCAAATAGACCTTGGTTTAAATCCCAGCTACAGTATTTATTAGGCACACAGTTCAAGATGAGTCACCTCGTAGCTTCATTCTCCTCACCTGTGGCACTGGCACAATCTAGGACCATATTAATTCATATGTGGAAGGACCCAGCATGTAGCCCAGCATGTAGAAGCTGGTACCACAGTGCTGGGCTTCTATCTTCTGACTCTATAATTCCTACCTCAGTTATTTGTCACTGGCACCAGGATTGGGTTGTTTAGATATGATCTCTCCTATATTTAAAACTAGGCTTTCTTGAGTGAACTTTGATGAAATACAAGTCTCTTTTGTACTTAAAATTCAGTTTTTCCCAATGAATTTTAAGTCACCAGAGTCTGTTTGGTCAGTAATCTTTGCTATATTTCCAAGATACTAAACCCTGACCCTAGCCATGTGGCTGAAGCTTAGAAGTAATTTTAACAGTGAAATTAGCCTGGCCAGGCGTGGCTCAGCGGTTGAGCATCGACCTAGGATCCAGGAGATCAGGGTTCGATTCCCGGTCAGGGCACATGCCCGGGTTGCGGGCTCAATCCCCAGTCGGGGGCGTGCAGGAGGCAGCCGATCAATGACTCTCTCATCACTGATGTTTCTCTCTCTCTCCCTCTCCCTTCCTCTCTCTGAAATCAATAAAGATACATTAAAAAAAAAAAAAAAAGGGGGGGGAATTAATGCAAACATCACCCAAGGACGCTCAGCTGTATTGAAATTTCAAATCTCTGAATGTGTTTGATTGGTTTCCTCTCAGCTCCATACGACTTCTGGGAACCTCCACACAAAAACAAGTCTTCCCTTGATTATTTAACTGAGCCTCTGCTGTGTTCATTGTCTCACCCTGTGGTTTTATTCTCATTTTATGGGATTAACTTTCTGCTTCACAGCGTTCACAGGGTTATACCTCTTGAACACTTCGCCAAAGTTTCCAGTATCCTGCTAGTAGAGGGAGATCAGTGTTTCTGTCTAAATTTCTGTGGCAGGGTTTTCCAAGACTCAAGTAAGTTTTGCATTCATTAAAATAATTCAATGCCATATGCACAGAGCATGCTATTGAGCATGATTTTGAAAAGATAATACCTAGTTGTAACCTGGTATCCTTTTCAGTAATGCTTAATTGTTCTGATTTTCATTCCAACTCTATATTTATGTTAATAAGTTACTAAACTTTTAAAATATATATCAAATTCCTCCTGAGAGGGAAGGGAAAGGGGGAGGGAAGCACAAATTAATGAAAATAAGCACAGCACGCTATCTCTCATCAAACTAAAATGCCTCCTGCTTTGCCAGCCTAGCGAGGGAATAGCCAAGGGGCAAGATAAAAAAAAAAAAAATCTCTCCACAGGTGAGCGCCCACACCTGATGCCCAGGACTCTAAGCCCAGGCAAGTGCCTCTTTCCAGTTGATCCCTCTTTGTCCCATTGCCCACAGTCCCACAACCGCAGCTGTGTGGGTGCTGACAGGGCAGAGCTACCCTGTGCTCCATTCGCCCCTCTATTGGCCTCAACAAACATTTTTTCCACTCGTCCTTTGGCAGACATTCCTCCTATGTAGGGGCTCAGTGACATGCTGGATACAAGTGTCCCCCTTAACCTTGGTTTCCTTTTCCTCGGTTTCAGTTATTCACAGTCAATTGCAGTCTGAAAATATTAAGTAGAAAACTCCAGAAACAAACAATTCATGTTTTAAATTATGTGCCATTCTGAGTAGTGTGACAAAAGCTTTCCCTGTCCCTCTCCATCCCACCTGGGTCATGAACCAGCCCTTTGCCGGGCATGTCCACACTGTATACACTATCTGGCCTTTAGTCACATAGTAGTCATCAGATTGTTACCAGATTGACTCTCGCATTATCACAGTGCTTGTGTCAAGTCACCATTATTTTACTTAATGCCACATTCACATAACTTTTATTACAGTATATTATTATGATTGTTTTATTTTATTATTAGTTATTGTTAATCCCTGACTGTATCTAATTTATAAATTCAACTGTATCACGTATGTATGTATAGGAAAAAACACAGTATATATAGGGTTCAGTACTGTCCATGGTTTCAGGCATCCCTTGGGGGCCTTAGATCGAATCCCCTGTGGATAAGGGGGGCAACTGTACTCAACTTGCAAAGTATAGTTTCACTCCTGCCTCTCCTTTGCTTTGCTCAATGCCAAATCCAAGACTGACATTTTCTTTCTGGTGCTAAATGCACCATTCACAGGAGATTGCCATTCAGGACCTGTGCTGGGGCCATTATAGCCCCGATAAGGTATAATATAGAGAAGGAAAACCACACTATGCATATTTCATCGATTGGTACTTTCTGAGATCTTTGTATCAGACACGGGAAAGGACCTAAGGCCAAGATGTCACACTGAATGTTCTTTTTTAAAAAAATTCACTTAGACAATTTATTGTGGATTGATTATTTTAAAAGAGTACTTACTCTTTTCTGAGACAATATAATTATACTTGCCAAATGTTCTATTTTAAAGTAAACTTTTAAATTAAAGTGTAATATGCCTCCAAAGAAGAATACAAATTATTAGTGTAGAGTTTGATGAATTTTCAAATCATGAACATAGCCATGTGCTCAGCACCTATCTTAAGAAACAGAACATTATTCAAACTAATTATTATTCTTAGAAGCCAGGAGCTCACCAAGGAAAATAAAGAACACAGAGAACCTCCCAGACCAAGTATCTGCAAGTGGAAAGTGCAGCTTGCAGGGGTGAGAAAGGAAAGGGTTTTCTCTTTTTCAGTCTTTGCTCATGTTTTTGAATTTGGGGCTGGGCTGGGGACAGTCACTCCTAACTACCAAAGTGCTACAGGCACCATGATGATGATAAAATCTCGCAAGATTCTATAAGCCAGCAGGCATTTGGTTTTTGCTGCTGCAGAATCTCCGAGCCCCATGGCTACCGAAAGGGGATCTTCTACCAGATACCACGGAACAGAGCTAAGGCCTGGCCTAGCACAGGCCTCAGGGTGGCCCTCTCAGCCTTGGACCTTCAGTGGGTGCTCAGTGTAGGTCCCAGCACCTCCCGTTAACAGAAAATGATTTATGGTCCGTTCTTCCTTCTCTCTGCTTCCTCCCCTGGCATTTCTGTGAAGCCTCCTGCCAGCCACTCTTTGTATCTGCTTCTGACGGGCCACTTGTCCAGGACAAGAGCAGCCACCTAAGTTATCACAGTTTCCATCAGAGTTTCACAATGTGGAGGGTTGCCTTTCTGTTTTTTTAAAAACAGAGAGGAGTTGCCCTGGCCGGTGTGGCTCAGTTGGTTTAGTGTTATCCCATGTACCAAAAGGTCACCCAGTAAGATTTCTGGTCAGGGCACATGCCCAGGTTGCAGGTCTGGTACCATCAGGTAGGCAGCCAATCGATGTTTCTCTCTCACATCGATGTTTCTACCTCTCTCCTTCTCCCTTCCTCTCTCTCTCAAATCAATAAAAACCTATTTTAAAAAATTAACTCAGAGGCATTGACTCTGCTTGGACACTCTGGGGTATAGCCAGACCCTCTCACTTCCCTGAACTCCAGGTACACTCTGGGGCCCAGCCAGACACTTTGTGACACCTCTCCTACTGTCCATCTTTTAACTGCCATCACCCTAATTTCCACCGTACATGGTTTTCTTCATAAAGCTACAAACACGGGCAGATTCTTTTATCACAGGAGGAAATTTTTAACAGCAAAATACACAATAAAAGTAAATTACTCTTTTTTGGAGTTCTTGAACATTTAGTGGTTACACACCAAAGAATGAGATATGGTTATCCACACACTTTTCTTCTGGTTGCAATCTCAATTTAAGAAAAGTGCTCTGTCATAAAGCATTCTTGTCTAAGTTTTCATATTCCAGGAGCTATTATTAAACCAGGAGGGTCACACTGTCGCTGTAAAAATCTCCACCTATGCTCTTATTTATATTTATTTTGAAATGTCCCTCTTGCCTGTTAGCACTCACAGCAGTGTGGAGCACGGTCACTTCTCATGGAGCGGGTTCCCCCTGCCACACTGCAGGTGTTTGATGGGATTTGTTCCTTTCCTAGCCCACTGAGCATTCTCCCGTTTCCACAGGAGGCTGCAGGCTGAGATGGTGATTACACGCTTTCTGCTTGTCCAGCCCTGTGCCATCTGGACTGCAGCCTGGTTCTGACGATGTCCTTCTTTCCACAAAATTGTATTCACTCTTTGATGGCCTAGAAAATAGCACCTCCTTTATGCACTTACTATTCAATAAATATTAATTCATGGTCCTAGGGCCATTTTGTAAATGACAATGTTTCACTGTTCCGTATAAACATTATAGAAGGGCATTTACAATGTTATTAAATGTTCAAACAAACCATTACCTTATTTTTTTTTAGTCTATGGGAGATCCCTCTGGTTCTAGTAATAAGAGCCCATACCCTTTGATGTTGTCAAGAAAGGGGTGGGGAATGGGGAGAGATTGTCAAGTAATGGAGATAAATAGGCAGTAATTGAGGAAATACTCTAAAGAGCATTGTCTAATAAGGTAAGAATAATTTAGGAGCCATATTTATTAAACATGGATTTCTTTAAAAGAGAAAAACAGCAACATAACTAACTAACTGGCATGTAGCTTGGCTTGGCTCTCTCTGAACACCCCCACCCCCGGAAATAAGGACACAGGGCTAGTGGCTTATTTAGAAGGTGACCAGGGCACTGGGAGCAGAGTGAGGGAAGCCAAGAGAAAAAGCCAAGAGACACCACCTTCAAACCCGCCTGTGGCCAGCCCCACCAGTCGCATCCCTGTGGACCCACCGTCCTTCCCTCCCACCTTACTGCTTTCAGGCTATATTGTTTTTGTGATTTTTTAGGACTCCAAACATTACTGTGAAGTTGATATTAATCTCATTTTATTGGTGAGGAAACAGGTTCCAAAGTTTGTAAACTTCCCAAGGATACGCAGCTTTCCCACACCCGGCCTGACATGACTACAGAGATTGATTTCTGGTGCCATGGCCAGCAGCAAAGACTGAGACTCAGATTTGGGTTTGAATCCTCGATCCAGAGTTTATAGGCAAGTTACAAATCCCTTTAAATATCATTCCCCCTACATGTAAAATGGAGATAGTATCTACTTTAAATAGCATCTACTTTAAGAAATTAAATAAAATGACCGCACTAAAGTGTGTAACAGTGCTGAACACAGAGTAAGCATCGGTAGATGGTAGCTATTGTTATTGTCATTGGTATTTTAAAATCATGTTCTTCTCCTAGCTCCTCTCTGCTTTCACTGTGGTTCCCAGTGCTGTCTTGTCACCTTCGAGTCTGTATTCTGACAAATGCAATGCCACAAACAAGGTGTATAATCATAAATCTCCAGTGATTGATTCAGCGCCCAGTCCTCCAGCACATGTCAAATGGAGCTGCAACCAGTGCAGTTCCCTTGCTCTGCTCCTCCCCTCTAAGTAGAACTAAATGCCCTGGAAATTATTCAACAGGCAATAATAAAAGGACTTGGGAAGCTGGAAAGAAGAAGGCAGCCTGGCTAGGATCAACAATTTGGTGAGTTTCCTGAGTTTGCGTTTGTTCTTGCAAACCCCTCAAACTTGGTGCCAGACAGTCCTGCAGCCAAGAACCAGCAACAATTACTAAGGACTAAGTTCTTTCACTCAACAAAACCAATTCGTAAATACAATGCTTATTGGTTGTTTATATAACAAGGGAACAGATTGCAGTGGCCTAGTGTGGAACAGGGTGCCCCAGTGATGACAGAGACAGGTACAGAGTAGACAATGTAATTCAGTGCAGAAAACAGTGACCTTCTGGATCAGTAGGGTTGTTTTCTACTTGCACTCTGCTTCCCTTCGAATGTCTACATCCAGTATTAACTTTCTACGGCACTTCCCAGGGGCAGATCACACACAGAGTCCACATCAGTCAGAGCTTCCCTCTGGTAAGAATCCAGACTGCCCTTTGTTGAAAATCTCAGCACTGAGTGACTCAATCAATCATGTTAGACATGTATCTCCTCTTGCTCACAAAGGTCTTCCAGAGAAGCAATTTCAGAACATCCATTAATAACGTGATCTATACTTAACCCCCTCTCGCCAGAGAGATGGCTTGGTTATAACCAGCTAAATGGCTTTGTCATCAGATGGAAACTTTTTTGTTAATCCTAAATACACTGAATTCACTGACTTAAAAAACCTCAAATTTGAGAAGAAAATCTAACAAAATTTTCTCTAAGAACTAACAGTACTTAAGTAGCATAATTAAGGGCTTGATTTCCAGATAAAAATGTGAAATGTAAACAAGCAAAAAGAAAACAAAAGAACTAGTAGCCTTTACTTTGAATGAGATAATTGATATAGTCCTTAAACTTATCTTTCTCTTTGTATGACTTGTAACAAGGATTTTAAAAGTTGTGAGAATTAAGTGAAAATGTGTGTTTAAAGCACTTAGACACAACAATGTGAATGTATTCAATGCACTGAACTCTATACTCAAAAATGGTTAAAATTATAGATTTTATGTATGTATATTTTACCAAAAACTTTTCAAGTTGAATTAGAAACAGTGGAAAAATATTGAGTACCAGTCTGGCATGGGCACTGACTTGAAGACCCAATGCCGGCCTTAGCCTGTGGCCATGGACCGCCTCCCCTCATGCCAGTCACAACCCTTACTGGGCCTGGGGAAGTGGGGGTGCATCATGCAAGAAGTTGGGGGTCAGACAGGGTCACTTGGAGAATTAAGACAGAGGTCAATTCCCAACAGTTAGAATACACAATAGCATTGGACATACACCTATACTGGCTGAATATCAACACTGAGGGACACATTATTATTATTACACTTGAAAAAGAGGTATTAACTACAAAAACAGTGTTAAATGGATCTAATTGAACGTTCGCTAAAGGGTTAAACTACCACAGAATTCAATCAAGTATTTCCCTAGCACTCTGTGGATCAGCTTATTCTTTTCCCACATAGGTAGATTATTATATGAATTTATTAGGCCTAGAAAATTGTCCAAGGCTCTACATTAATAGTATCATAATTCTGTCTCAAGGAGATATATTTAAAGATTCTTGTAGAACCTGTAGGGCCATGAGTCACCTTAAATGGGTACTGTCACCTTTTATGAAGTCAATTCAGTCCATCAGCCATCTGATGCCTGGGGAAGGACCACCAATCCCATAGAGGGGACCACAAGAGGGGCAGTTGATGAGTTACACACAGCTGACATAAACTCAGAGCACTGGAGGGGAATCTTAAAGGACTCATTCCTGTACATCTGTGGGACAACTGAGGATTCCCAGAAAAGGAGATGAGCTGAGGACCTATGCTAGTTGAACAGGGAGACAAACTAGCAAAATTTTAGATTATTAATACTATTGTAACCTCATTGGTACCTACAGGCTTGTGGTATCTGGGGAAATGCTGATTCACACACAGGCTGCCAAAAAACACTTATCCTGTTCTTTCCTCCCAGTCCTGCTGGTCCTCTTCACCTATATCACTACTGCACATACTCTCAGATCCAACCCAAATCCCATCTCCTCCATGAAATCTTCCCTGATGACCTGAGACAGCGTGGGTGCTTCCCACTCCTGACATCCAATAGCAATCATCCTCTGGCCAGTCCATGTTAGCATCTGATACTATTGTTCATACTCATGTGTAGCCCCACATGGTCAGAAAGAGCACAGAGACCATGCCATACGCTTTCCACATTGTGTCTACCTGAGATTGAGCACAGAAGTGCTTTAAAAATACTATCCATTTGGATTGATATATAATAGCCTCAAAATGTCAACATCATAGTTCTCCTGAGAAAAATGGAAGTATTATTATAGACCCAAAGCTGTACTAATTTTCTGAATGACTATTGAATACTATCATGAAAGCTACTTGCAGTACGTTCAGTTTCTTGCCTTAGAGAACAGCAAAGGCAAGCCACCAACTTATTACAAATAACAAACACATAGAGAGCCATAAAACACCTTCCATCATATGATTTGAAAATCTTTAAAAGACTCTAATGAGAGTCTTGAAAGCACTCTAATGAGAATTTTTTAAAACTTTCTGTCTATTGTGTCTAGAATTTACCCCAAGGAAATTACTTCAAATTCAATTACATGGTACATACAAATTAGCAGCAAAGTTGTAATAATTTTTAATAATTAAATGCTAAATAAACTAAATAGTAAGTCCTTTAGTTAGCATTAGCACACATTCTTGGGTGCTAAATAAGGAAAGCTATAGGTAGTATATCTTAGAGTGATTCAATGAAGTTTAATAATGATTTACATTAATAGCTGAATACACTGTCCAGTAGTCATCTCAGGCTACTTAATTTTATCCCTTGCTTTCAAGGTTGCAGATTTTTCTTTGTTTTTGTTTAATACAGGCATTTTAAATCTAAGGATTCATTGTTCCTGGGGAATGAAATAGGTACAGGCAATTCTGATCAAATAAGGATATTGTGACCTGCTCTAGAGTTTTGTACACATTGTGAGCTGGGGCTGTTTGTGCTGGTATTGCATATTGGAATTCTCTTTTTCCCTGCAAGGATGAGTCTAGTGTTCTACTGATTTCTTTCACAAAGGCATAAAGATACCCTTGACCTTAGGGATGGACTAACTAGCAGTCTGGGGATGACCCTGATTAATCTGTTAGATGAACAAAGCCTTCCAACATTTTGGAATGACTAATACTCTCCCAAGTAAAAGAACATCAAGTACCTAATTGTGACAGCCCACAAAGGAGCCTGAAATAGGGATTCTTCTTGAACATTAGGATGGAAAATTGCTTTATCACTGTACCCAGTATCCATTTTATTTTATCAGTGACTTCATTTTTTAAGAATTTTTTGTAATGGAGACTCTCAAAGATATATAAAAGTAAACAGAATACCCTAATAACCATGTACCTATCACCATACTGCAATAATTATCAACTCATAGCTAATCTTAATTGAACTACACCTCCATCCACTTCTTCCCCTTCATATTATTTAAAACAAATCTTATAAGTACTATAACTTTATCTGTAATTTTTTCAGTATACATTTTATTTATCGAATTCTCAGTTATGTTATTAAAAAGATAATTCATTTTTAACATAACCACAATATCATTAACACACCAAAAAACAGAAGTGACTATTATTTCTTAATATCATCAAATATCCATTGTTCAAATTTCTAATTATGTTATAAATATCATATTTTTATAGTTTATTTAGAATTAGAGTCCAAGTAATATCTACACATTACAATTGGTTGTGCCTTTTAAGTTTCTTTTATCTAAAATTTCTCTTTCTATTTCTCTTTTTTCTTTGCTATTTGTCTGTTGGAGAAACCAGACTGTGGGTCTCACAGATTGTCTCACACTCTGAATTTTGCTGATTACACCCCCAATATAGTTTGACATGCTCCTATTTCTATAAATTAAAAGCAGTAAAAGTTCATCCCCTGCCTCTCTCCCAGCCCCACCCCCCCAACCACCAAAACACAGCTTTTTTCCACAGGAGTGTTAAAAAACAAAATTCAACTGAGTAAATTTGACAATCTAATGGGTCTTATTCAATGCTTCATGAATCAGGCAGCATCCCATCGAGCAATTAGGAAGGAGTTCTGAAAACCTGTACAAAATGAAAGGCTTTTATAAGAAGAAGGGGCAGAGCAAGAACATTATTTTAGCAAAGAATGGATTGTTTCAGGCGAGGTCACCTTCCTTTGGGGGAAGATGGGCGTCTACCAGGCAGATGACCTCACTAGCGTGAACCAAGCAATTCCAGATTGACTGGTTAAAAAGGTCACATTCCGGGAGAAGCTGAAACTGCAACTAGTTTAGGTGTTAAGTCTTGGTTTGCTGAAGTTACTCCAGTTTGAGTCTGTTATTTCTTTTTTATGTTTTGAGGAGGAACATAATGTCTAGTTGTTTCTCTTTCAGTGAATTTAGCAGTTACTGATGGTCATTACCTAGATTTATTAAAATATACCAGGCACTGCAAAACTGTGTCTCTCTAATCCCATAATTTCTTCTTAATTTCTCAGGTGGAGTATTTCTATGGTTGTTTGCTAGAAAGCCAGCTTTGGGAGTTCTGAATAACAATAAAATATTTTCATTTATTTAAGTGTACACTGTTAATCTTATGATATAATTTTTTAAGTCTAATTTGAAATTCAAGAGATGAGATTAAAATCCAAAACTGATTATTAATCCTCCTGTTTCCTTAACACCAAGACCTAGCCTTTGGAAGAGATTCGAGTAGGAAAGAAGTTAACAAGTGACTGTGGAGGAGGAAACACATTGGGAGAAATTCTAAAACGTTATCCCACATTTATATTCAATTAGAGAGACTGGAATGATTGCTTCTTAGGACATTATAGGTGCTCCAGTATCCTGGTAAAAAGATGCATTCTGGAGGTTTGGGGAAGTACAGTGTCTACACAGTAGTGCTGGCTCTATTACAGCAGAAGGTCAGCAATACTCATTTATATTTAGCAGTCATTTAACAGTCTCATCTTTTATTAATATGAGAAATAGGTACACTGGCCAGCAAGGCATCTTTCCTCTCCCAACAAACAATTTTATTTTCAGTTGTTCCCAACAGTCTCTTTAGCTGGCGTCTGATTGGAAACACAGAATTCGGTCTTGGTTCCAAGGGTAAGCACGTGTCAATGGGCTGAGCTGTCCGCAGCTTTAACATGGTGTGGGAGACATTGGGGCTCACGTGTCTCCTCTCCAGAGCATTCACCCCACCCCTCCCCAAGTTAGGGAGTTAGCATCCCACCTACCAGAGAGACATCTGCTCCCTGCATTTAGCTTATTAAGTCAGCAGGAGATTCCTGAGGGGAGGGCTGGAGAGACTAACTGCCAACAGCTGGAAGTCCTGAGGCTGCTGGAGCCACTTTAAACTTTTGCTTTGCCAACAGCCCTGGGGAAAACCAAGGAGCTTTTTCAGAAAGGACACCAGGAAACATAACATGTTCAGGAAAAAAGCTAACCACAGTATGTGCACATGGTTTGAATATGTCAGATTCAACTTCAGAGTCCCAGGGCACCTGCACTAGGAGATACCCCATGAAAAGCAAAAGGCCACTCTGCTCCCTGGGGAGCAAGTCACACAACATTAAGGTCACCTACCTTATGTTATGCACCAAACATTGGGAAACAAGGTCTGATAAAGAGTGTCCTTTTGAAACTTGTGTAAAGGTATATAAATAAATTACATTACTCAATTTATTCATTTAATTACCTTCATCAATAAAGCATAATTAAGAAACAGTCATGACAGAAATTCAAGAGGTAAGTACAAAACGCACGCACCCAGGCACCCTTGTCACTGTTGCTCTGTGAACAGACAATCCAACTCCTAATCAGTACAGCCCATCTGTGTGTGTTAGGACCCTCTTCTCCCTTATTTATAGACCCACCTAGAGGATAAATCAACCAGAAAGCATTTTACCCTCAGGCATGGCCTTATTTTTAGTAATTCTTCCTGCCACTGGCCACTGAATGCTAGTTTCCCTCTGGTCCCCAACAGCCTCCCTGGTCTCTACCAATCCTGATGAAAACAGCTTAAGTAAGGCTCCCTGCCATGCCAGATAAGGCACCTCATAGCACAAGGTCATGGGCCTAATCACTAGGGAAGCAGAGCCTCCACATGTGCACCTCATTTCAAGAAAGTTCTTAACAATTTTGTCACCTTCAATTATTAGATTCAGAGAATCAAAAAAGGTGTTGATATGTGTAAAATGCCTTGCCCAGATTCAGGAAGGCATGGGTATTATTGTTATTTTAGCTGGAAGATACGGCTCACCTAGTCAACCCCCCTTATTTTTAGGGGGGAACTCTGAGGCTTGGCAGTAACTACCATTTAGCTGGGCAATAAAAGCTATGGAGTCTTAAGACTGGTCACCTGTAAGTTATTAACCCTATTTAGTTGAGTGGCAGTCAGTATTAGCACAAGAACACATGTCAGTCATTTCCCTCTCATATATCTTCTATGTTTACAGTCTTAATTAAGACTATAGATTATTACCATGCCAGTTTGGTTCAGTGGTTAGAATGTCAGACTGTGGATAGAAGGATCAATCACAGGTTCAATTCCTGGTCAAGGGCATAAACCTCCTGCAGGAGGCAACCAATTGGTGTGTCTCTCTCACATCAATGTTTCTCTCTCCCTCTCCTCCCTCCCTTCCACTCTAAAAATCAACTGGAAAAAACCATCCTTGGTTGAAGATGAAAAAAAAGACTATAGACTGTAATTTTTTAAGTGTGGGCTCTGCAGTCAGATTGCTCAGCTTCTGATACTGGCTTCACCACTTGATAGCTCTGAGACAATGGATAAGTTATTTAGTATTTTTAAGCCTCTGATTCCACACCTGTCAACTGAGGAAAACAATATTTTCTATCTCAAAGGTTTGTTGTAAAGAGAAAGCAAAATAACACAGTAAAAATACTTAACCCATGAAAAGTACCTAACCTATGAAGAATTTGAGTAGTATTATCATTTCTCATCAACACAAGAAATGATTCTGCTTTCTACAAAAACAAGAGCCATGGAGTTACTTGAAAAGTAAACCATCACCCTTGGGGAGCAATATGGGAAAATATAATCTGGAACATGCCATGCTCAGGTGATTCCTTCAGAACACCCTGAGGCAGTGGTCCTCCAAGAAAGGGTCAACCCACTCTTGGACCCAGGGCAAGAGCAATCCATGACTAGAAGGAGTCTTCACTAGTCTAATCATCCATGCATGAAACAATTTCTCTATGAGATCTTGGGATGTTATTTCCAGATTATTCTCCCTACTTTACACCTCCCACAAATCCCTGCCATCATCAAGAGCCATTCTGTACTCAAAAGAGAACCAGTATCGGCCTGGGGGGCTCACCTGGGAACTGCCAGATGAATGTGCTGTAATTGCTTTTTTACTTCTTAATCTCAGTCCCTTCTAGACTAGAAGCTTTGGAGGCCATCAGCTGTAACTTCCTTACCTAACGTTAAAGGAGTGCAGCAGATGCAAGGTGCCCATAAATATTTGCTGGAAGAAAAAGAATGGAGAGAGAGGAGGGAGGAAGGAGAGACTGGACACTCAGACCCCAGGGCGCAGGGCCACCCTGAAGGAACTGCAGCGTGAACCAAATCCCCACCACCCGCCATGTCAATGGGGCAGAACAGGGATGGAAGGTGGGAGGTCTCTGTGTCACCGTGGGGAAAAGCACTGAGAATGCTCAAGGGAACTGCCGTCATCTATGTTGGATAGATTTAGAAAAAAAAAGTGAAAAATCACTTTCTTAAGGTCTCTCTTCATGACAAACCTGTAGTGAAAACATTGGGAATTTCCTTCCAGATAGACCTTATCTACTTTTGCAATCAGGGTCAGTTGTACCCACTTGTCTGGAAGAAAGAAAGCAAACTAAACAGAATAAACAAACAAAAAGCCATTTTTTCTCTTTCTCCGCTCTGGCCAATTTTCACCCTTGTAGCAAATAAATCATTTCCCTCAGGATAACACATCCATTTTTGTCTGTGCCTGTGACATCGGACTCAAAGAAATGGATTCTGTAACACATTCACTTTATTGATTTTTCTTCCCAATACTCAGGTAGTTTTAAAGGAAAATATTTTTTTTCTTTTATTATTGGTTTAGTCTAATAATACTAGTCAGAAAATGTCTACTACTCAAAAAAAATTCAGATATTTTAACACAAAATCACGCTACCTCCATTTTGTTTTCTTTTAAATATCTTTGTAAGAAAACTAAGCATTTTTATTATAACCTAATCCAAACTCCTATTTCAGCTTGCTTTCATTAATAAACTGCTCGATGTGTTACTTGTTGCCCCAGGGAAAAAGGACAGGAGGGTCAACATGTTTTATAGATTCATGGTTGTTGTTTTAGTAATCATTTCATTATATTAGTAAGGAATAAAGGTAGGGAGGGATGGAGGAAAGCAGGAAAGAGGGAAGGGAGGAAAGTAGGGAGGGAAAAAGAAAGGAAAATGGAAGGAAGGAAGGAAGGAAGGAAGGAAGGAAGGAAGGAAGGAAGGAAGGAAGGAAGGAAGGAAGGGAGGGAGGGAGGAAGGGAGGGAGGGAGGGAGGGAGGGAGGGAGGGAGGGAGGGAGGAAGGAAGGAAGGAAGGAAGGAAGGAAGGAAGGGAGGAAGGAAGGAAGGAAGGAAGGAAGGAAGGAAGGAAGGAAAGGAGGAAGAGTTTAGTAAACATGGTTTTGCGGGTTTTTTTTAAATATATTTTTACTGATTTCAGAGAGAGGAAGGGAGAGAGAGAGAAACATCAATGATGAGCGAGTCATTGATCGGCTGCCTCCTGCACTCCCCCCACTGGGAACCAAGCCCGAAACCCAGGCCCTTGCCCTGACCGGGAATCGAACCACAATCTCCTAGAGCCTAGGTCGATGCTCAACAGCTGAGCCATGCCAGCCGGGCATGGAATCTTTAAGCCAATCTTTAAGCACCTAGAATGAAACAAGTACATTTGACAGGAGCTCGATTGTTTTGGATGTGGGCATTGGGCAGAAAACATTATGCTTTAAAGTCAAGGACAAGTATTTCTTATTGCTGTGAATCAACAGACTGAATCACAGTGACCAGAGAACATTTCTATCATATTCTCTAAAGGCAAGTAAAAGATAAAAAGTTCTACACACTGCTGGATATGCCAATGCATGTCGTAAGTACATTGAAATGTAGGGCTTATGATTACTATTGTCTTTAAGTTTATGTACAATAATTCTTTACTCCAAATGAAACACTTTTCTAATACATAAGTATAATGTTGTGAGCTCTGTTCATGGTACAGCAGCTTGTGCTTTTATAAAAACAGTTCCATTTGCACACCCCTGATGCCAGCACTCATAAATCCTTAGATAATGACCCACTGGGCTGTGCAGAAGGGAACCAAACTAATAACCTAGGTTGAATATCCCCTTATCTAAAAGACAGTTTCAGAGCTGGGTCAAGTGCCAAGAAAAAATAAGCCATTTGCTCTACTTTCTAGAGGTCTGAACAGAAGGCAGAGTCACCAAAATGTGATTGCATTGGAAGTCACACGCCAAAAATGGTACAATGAGATGGAAATAGAGGCAAGCTAAGGGAATTGCGTATTTGCATCACATGTTCCCATTAAAAGTAAAGCCCAGAAAGGGCTTCTCCTTTCATGACCTTGAAACCAGGTAGAAATAACGTTTCAACCAAATGAAGTCACGTGGAAGTACAAAAACAGGAAAATTCAATGTCACAACTAACATCATAACTTCTAAGTCATCTCAAAGACCATCAGAAACTCAACCAGATGATTTTAAAAGGCATTTTTAAATCTTATAAAATAGCTACTTTTCAAAGTAACCAGAGTGTGTTTTTTAATGAGGTAAGAGAATAAAAAGAGAAGAAATTTCTCAGAATTAAAAACATATTTTAAAGAAGTATTCAAAATTTTCAATAGTGCTCTTGAAAATCAGGCCAGATAAGCTCCCTCATTAACTTTTATTTTTCACAGTGACCTCTTTTGCCTCCTAGTGTTAAGTATTATTTTTAAGTGTACTCAAAATTGTGACTAGCCATAGTCATAATCACAGTCCTTTAGATTGTAATGACAAATGTCATATTCTTGATAATTATCAAGAAATACCAAAAAAAAATTGTAGAATTTTTTTTCAACTTTTACAAAAGTTTTAGTCTGACTCAAATAGCACTGCAAGTGTGATCTTATTTCTAAATGTTTCAGTTTAGAAGCTTATGTTCCCAATTCCTTTGGATGTCTTCTCAAGTTGAGGTGTCACTGACCAAATCTGAAGAAGGTTCTCTGTGCAAAACTGTGCAATCCACAGGAGCTCAGAAGTGTTATAGGAACAATGAACAAAGTAACTGGGACCCACTCTCCTTCCTGCCCTACCTCGCCATCACTGAGATGTGGATGGCTGTGGATGTGCTAATATTTTTGATTGAAACTAATTCATCCAAACATTTCCCAATGTCTTCTGCTAGTTACAAATGATCTGTTTCCCCTGAATATCTTCAGCTCTTACCGTTGCAAAACAAAACTCTTCATGCCTGTTGTTCTTATTGGATCCTATGTTTCTTGAGGGCTGGGACTTTGAAAATCATTTTATATTTCCCTCTGACATCTGGCTAGAACAATGTTTTATACCCAGTGAAAGCTCAATGAAATTGCTGTGACAAATAAATAAATACTCAATGCCTTTCTTCCAAAGTTCTTCCCTAATTTCCTCCCATTGCCCTTAGCTCCATTTATCATGGAATAGAAAAACAGGGTAGTTCCAGGCAGCTGAGAACCTGAAGGAACTGGGCAAATTCACTCCAGTGGGAAACTCCATCCACACATCTACCAGGCCAGTACATGGAAGTGAAATAAGCTCACCTCTGAGCCCATTGTCATTGTAAGTAAAATTTTATGTGCATTTTTCCAGGAAAAAAAGTTCACAGTTTTCATGAGATTTAAAAGATCTGTGTTAGGGAAACAAGAAATTTGAAGATTGCAGATTACAGGTTGTATGGACACATGAGAATGAATGTTGAGTCTGAGGGACTAGATAACTAGTATAAGTATTAACAGAAAGATGAAATTTTGAAAGGATATGAATAGAAAGTTTATGACTTTGATTTTGGATATGTTCAGTTTGAGGAAACATTCAAAAATCCAGGTGAGGCGCCATCCTGTACACCAAAAAGGCTGCAGGTTGGATACCCTGTCTGGGCATATATAGGAGGCAACAGATTGATGTTTCTCTCTCACAATAATGTTTCTGTCTCTCTCTCTCTCCCTCCCTTCTCTCTCTAAAAAAAAAAAAATCAATAAACATATCCTTAGGTAAAGACTTAAAAAAAATCCAGGTGGAAACATTCAAAAGCCCAAGTTCAAATAGCAATGAAATTCCTGGACCTAAAGCTTGGGGAAGGAACGTTTAAGAGTCCACACGACAGCCCAGCCTGTGTGGTTCAGTCGGTTGAGCATAGTCCCTTACACCAAGAGGTCACCGGTTCGGAGCACATGCCCAGGTTGCAAACTCATTCCCAGCAGGGGGCGTGCAGGAGGCAGTCAACTGATGTTGATGTTTCTCTTTCATCGATGTTTCTATCTCTCTCTCCCTCTCCCTTCCTTTCTCTCTAAAAAAATGAGTAAAAATATTTTTTAAAAAAGAGTCCACAGAAAAAATATGCAGTAGTCATTAAGAAGCATCTGAGATGATCAGAAAGAAGGTAGAAAAGAGACTAGGGGCACTAAATTTGTCTCTATACTTTAAGCTTGAACAACAAAAAATTCTACATCACTTATAATTTTCTATTATGCGTATTTACACCCACAACTTCAGTGCCAATGAAATATTATGATAAGGGGAGAGAGAAAAAACTATAATTCAGTGCTATCTGTCCTCCTTATATGAATGGAAATCTGATGGATCCACACCCTGGAAGGGAAAGGCCTAGCCAGTGTTTATGCCTGAGTCAGCTATTCGCCAGAACCCTTGCTGGTCTGGACTCTCTCAGAGCAGCAGGTCGCAAGCTCCCATCCGTTTAATTAATAAGAGGGATCACGATGTTCCAGGCCTGCGTTGTTTGTGAGAGATGAGTTTAGATAGTTGCTGAATGTACTCCAAGGAAGGAATTCATGAGAGCAGATGCTTAATCCAGATATTCAATTACCACTGCAAATCCCACAGAAAGGAGCTCTTTGCTGGCATGGAGAAGGGCATTTATGGGGCATGGAAACTGATAAAGTGCTGCTGCTGTCCTCTGGAAAGCTGTCCAAAACCAGTAACAGGTCAGAAATGACAGGTTGGTAAACATTTAGAAGACAAAATATATTGAATATAAACTTCTAACAGAATATACTACACAAAGATCAACTAATCAACTGCAGTGCTGGGTTGTTATTAGGAGGAGTTGGGAGAAGACTTAAATCAGCTATTGCCCAGCAATAATTATTGAAAAACTCTCTTTGTTTTAAGGTTGTTTGATGAGGAATAGAAATGTGGTTATGTTCAATTTGCTACCCAGGAATCACACATAGGCTTTCAGTATTAAAAAATATGATAAGTAGGACATTTATTTAAGTCAATATTGTGTAGGAAAACTGGGCACTTGGGAACACAGTAAATTTAAATCAATCAAACACTAATAGTGTCAACTGCCAACAGATTTAGTAAACACTCGGAAATATAACAGTAAGGAGACAAGATATTTTTAATGCATCATATGTATCAACATTGTGTAATGCTGTTACCAAATGCCAATGGCGGTTTCGGTCTCTACAACAAGGACATGATGGTCCCATTCCAACCCTGACCTAGCCAGGGTGCATCTAGGCTAGTGGTCAGCTTGAGTGCCTACTGGAATCTGTTCAAAGGAAAACAACCCAACAACAAACTAATCAAATGCTATGCGACAGGAGGAATTTTTGAGAAGGCTTCAATGTCTCCTGTAGGAAAAATAAGATTTAAGGGGAGTAAGGTATTTTAAAGGTATTCTATATAACTATAGAAGGAAATAAGAAGCAGTGTTTTCATTTGAAAAACATTCCTTGAGAGTCTTGTACATGCTAGATACTTGATATACAACATAAATAAAAATACAAGTAATCCCTGCCCTCTTGAGCTTACAGTCTAATATAGGAATAGAAACTAACCCAACACCCACAGAAATGGAGGTGACAAATTCTACACAGAAGAGGTGCAGGTCATAGGAAAGCATGTAACAGAGGAATCTGACCAAGCTAGGCAGTTGGGAATGACTTCCTTACAGAAGTGATGGAGAAGATACAAATGCAAGCTTAATACACAGAAAATAATTTCAAGGATCATTTGATTACAATAAGAAGTTAGCATTATTATCTCATCCAAGCAATCCTAATGCCCCCTACCATTCACTCTACCTCTGCTTTGCCAGGCTCACTTCTTTTCCGTTTCAAACCACTAAAAAGAAAAACATTTGGGGAGGGTGAAGAGATAGAGCAAGGATTAAATGGACTTAAGGATGTCCAATATGTGAACAGTAAGTAGATGTTCAATGATATATATGAATTATTAGATGTAATAATGATATGGGTTTTTTTAAAAAAGGGTGCTCCTCTAGTAGGGATACATACTAAAATACTTAGAGATGAAACACGATACATCAAATTTACTTCAAAATTATCCTTGTTGTGGGGGAGTGGGTGGACCGACAGATGAAGAAGATGACCCATAGGTAGACAGTTGTGGACACTGAACGCTGGTGCCCCAAAGTCATTCTACTACTGTATTTTTTTTTATACAATGAGAAATTTTCAAAATAAAAAACTAAATTTTTCTTTTTATCTAGATCACACAGGTGTGTAGTGATTAGAATTACAATTAGACACAGGTATGTTTAAGAGTTTTGCCAGTGAAAGCCAACTCTTTAGCTTGGGAAAGAAGTCCTGCAGGATCTTTTCTGGAAGATACCCGGAACGGAATGCAGTGAGAGCAAGCCAAGGATTTATTCTCCTTTATTGTAGAAACAATGGGACTCCTGAAATTCTATCTTGAGCTCTTTTCTCCACAATTATTTGACCTGGGAAATGAGGAGGAAGTAGGAAGAAAAATCCCATGGAGGGGGAACTGACATAGACTAAAGCTCACTCATTTCATGCCCATCGATGCTCCCGAGACATCTGTTGAGTCAGCCAGTTTAAAGGGAAAGGGACCATGCCAGGGAGGGCATAAATAGTTTTTTGGTGTGTGGGTGTGTTTTTTAAGGCAAAAGCTGTATCTTTATTCTTAATAGTTTATAATTCTGATCCCAATAATTTTTTAATAAATGAGTAGAAGGAGTTTACCATTTTCTTCTCTGACATCACTTACCAAAGTGTCTGGTAGTAGAGGAACTTGGTACTTATTCGATCAGTGAATATTTGTTAATTAACTGCTAGATGCTACACTCTGTATCAGGAAGAAAAGACATTTTCTGAAAGGAAGCAGCGGCTGGGTTCTGTGTAGTTCCATCTCTCCAAAGGCTCAGGAGTTTCCAGTTATGGGTGCCGAGGCAGAAGGGTGCATGGCTCAGGGTACAGGAATTCTATGATTTTTTTCATTAGCTGTCTGTCCCCTGCATGCTTCAAGGCAGATGGTGGAGGTTTCCTTTCAGCAGAGATCCACAGGACCAGGGCGTGGCTCTCCTGTCATCCTTGGAGAGCTGCTGAACTGGCTCCGAGGATAGCCAATGTGCACCTGGACTCAAGAGATGGATTACAAGCCAGCACACTGCCCCTTTCTTTGTTCCTTGGGTGAGAGTCTGTTCCTTATTTCCCAAAGGAACATCATTTCCTACGTTGGGACCTCCCTACTGCTGCCAGGTTGGGTGATGGCTCTTACAAGGTAAAATTAAATTCTTGATTTTTTTCTGTAGTTCTACAACTGTAGAATTGGTAATATGTGTGCAGAATTCAAGAGGACCACCTGATCTCCTAAAAACAAGTTACAAATCGCTTGTCCTCTGCCTCAGGTGACGATGCTGAATTTCCTAGTGTCCTCCACCCTCCACCCCGTCTGTCCCTGGAGTGTTTGTGCTTTTCCATCAAGGTGTTCCCAGTGCCTAACCCGATGCTTGACACATAAAAGGCATTCAAGAAATCTCAGTGGAATGCATTCAATGAATGAGTAATAAACCTGTGAGCTCACTGAATCGGAGGGGAGCTCAGTTTACAATCTGCGCTTTCTGTAGGTACAGAGGGAATGGAAACAAACACTCCTGTGTTGTCACAGCTGCACCTGGGCTCACAGGCATGCACTGTTTCACTGTGGTCGTTTGGAGGAATACGTAAAATTGAAATACATTGAGTAATATGTCATTTAAACTAGCGTCAAATATGCTTTATGGTACACATTAAAATGCCATGAATTTAAATGGAAAAACTGTTTTAAAATCCTTTAAGTGCCCCCTCATAATTGAGTTTTGTGTTTCTGAAAAACTAGGGAAAAAACAATTTAACTAGGTGCAGCCAAAATGTTGGCTGCTTTCTAAAATTTGTTTCACTGTATAGAGAATAACGTAATTTTCAGTGGCAATCTACTCTTTAAGTAGAATACATTAATTAAAATGTAGAAATGTGAGAATTTTGAGACTAAATATTTTCTTTGATTTTTTTTTTTTTAGTATTTCAGAAGCTAAGATTTAAAAAAGAGCACTTCTCACCCTGGCCCACGTGCTCAGTTTGTTGGGTGTTGTCCCGTGAACCAAGGGGTTGCTGGTTCGATTCCTGGTTGAAGCACATGCCCTGGTTTGGGCTTGATGCCCAGTGGCGCTTCTCTTTTCTTTTTTTATTTGAAAAAATAACTTCAAATACTTTATAGAGGATGGTGTGATTTTTCTCTCCTGAAGCAGTTGCTTTAGCTCCCAGAGTATAAATGAGCCCAAGAGAATCAAAAGGAACAGCAAAGATCGTAGAATCTCAACACCCCACTATCATGCTTGGAGCACTGCCCTGGAGGGCTTTGTTCTTTTGAAATACTATCTACCCTTATGACTTTTCTCTAAGTTAACATGGAGCAATGTTATGGAATCTAATTAAAACATTTCAATTCTAAAATTGGGAACATAAAATAATTAAAGTCACTTAATAAGACTTATATGGAACTTCAAACAAACCCTTTGGAGTCATGAGAAAGTAAACTTTTAATTTTTTGTGTGTGCCTAATTTCAAATCAATTAAAAACCAAAACAAAATTTGAATGCAATAGACTTTGTATCAATTTAATCTAACTAAACCGGTATTTTCTAACAAAGACTACTTATGTAAACTAACTTGAGAGTGAAACTATAATTTGTATTGTTGAAATCAATTTACTTGTCTGATTAAATATATTTCTTTGTGTCCCACAATAAGAAACTCAGCTTATGTCTGTAATTTTTAAGTAATAATTTTAAACTTTAAAAGCCTCTCATTTTTATTTAAAACTCAAATGATGTAAATCAGATGCTTCTGGGGGGAAAAATTACTTGGATCAGGATTTGTTAAAGTCTATGAATTAAATTTGAAGCACTAGTAAAATAATGTGTGATTTCCAAAACTATTCAATCTGTTTAGGAAAATATGTTTGTCAGACATGAGCTTTCAGTTTTCCACTTAACTTTGTTTCACTGGTTTAAACCTAAGAGATGTTTCTATCATAATTAAAAGATTTTAAGCAGCTGCATGACTTTGTTCTTTCAGTGCTTGGAGTGGTTTGTTTTTCTATAAATATGTAAACCAATCAAAGGAAATAAATGAACTTTATGTGCATCCAAAGTCTATTAGCTCATTAGAGACAGGAATTTAGCAAATACAACTGATAAACAAAATAAACAAACACTGCCTGGTGCCCTGGATGCCGCAATAGCTCCACCAGGCTGTTTTCACCAGGGGGAAGGGATAAATGGCTCATCCTCAGAGACGTATTAATTTCTTCACAATGAAACATTTGCTTCCTACTCGCTGGTGAGTTTAGGAACAGAGAGAAGCATTCTCATGGTCTCTACAAAGTCTGGTGGAAATAAGAACTTGTTTCTGGACCTGTGAAGGAAGCAGGCATTTCGTGATTCACACGATAAACATGTATAAAGGAAATGAGCCTAAACCAAACGGTGGTCTCTGCCCACCATCCTCAGTCTCCCTTTCAACTGCTTTTCTCCAGCGTCCTCGACATCCTTATTTATGCCCTCTGGGTTTCAGGTTCCTCATCTGTTAAATGAAGAATATGTAGTCTGTGGTCTCCAAGTTGCTTTCAGCTCAAGTGTGATCTTAATTCATACTAAAGTAGCAGAGGCTAAGAGCTTGTCATGCCTCCCACTCAAACTTTGGAATTTGTATTTAAAAAGAGCCTTACAAATATCACATGAATCTAATGAACAGAATAAACTGACAAATATAATAGAACCAGAGGCATGGAAACATGGAGCAGACTGAGGAATCTCAGAGGGAAGGGGGTGGGAGGGGCAGGAAGAGAATAACCAAAGAATTTATATGCATCTTTGCATTGTCCACAGACATAGACTATAAGGTGGTGAAGGCCTGGGGTGTGGGGGGAACTGGGTGCAGGGGGGCAATCGGGGGAAAAAGCGGGGACATCTGTAATACTCTCAACAATAAAGATAAATAAAACTAAAATAAATAAATAAATAAATATAAATAAAAAGACCTTAAAACTCTGGTACCTTCCCCCAAAACAATAAATCTTATCCATAAAAATGTAAAGAACTAAAAAGGGGTACTCTAAAAGCACTGACAAATTATACCTTCCCCTGACATGTACTTCTCTGAAGCATGAAATCTCCCTCTGTATAAATAAGAGATGTGTGTGGAATCTCTGTACTGATTGTCTACTCAATTCAAAGACAACTCAAAGGTTCATTTTTTAAAATTGTTGATTTTTTCAGTGTGAGAGGACAACATCCACGGGCGTGCATGGGACAACGCCCAACCAACTGAGCCACACGGGCCAGGGCCAAGGTTCGTTTTTTAATGATCATTAACTACATGCGTATTATGTTTTCCAAGATAGATATTTTAGAACATTGTAAAAGTCTTTGGGGAGAATTTTGAGCCTGTGACTACCAAGGAGAGAGGAATAGGACTGAATTTGTATGGGACTTTTGTCAAGATGCGGCACCATATAATTTGAAACAGACAAATTGATTCTAGCAGAAATGAAAGGAGCAGACATGGTATAACATTTAATGAAGAGAAGAGTGAGATTTTCAGGTCACTCGGGGCTGTTCACTCTTACACACTAGATTTTGAACCCAGACATCCAGGTTACATTTTGGTGGAATTTACCATCTACTGTGAATTAGAATATTGCGTTTTTGCAGCCCATAATAAAATGAGGATTTAGATTATAATGATTAGTGGTTAATAAAGCCATGAGGTGAAAGGCCAGCAGATGGAAAGATTACAGTGAAACAGCTCAGGCCAATATCCCATGAGCTCTTTCATCAATATTAATATTATCAAAAGAAATGTGTCTCCTCATAGATATAATCACCACCACTTAGGAAGTATTAGTGGGGGGAAAAATGTATTTAGATCAGGTGTCTAGATCTAATCAGAATTCAGAAGAACATGCTAATTGACATCATAGGTATATAATCATCAAAGTCCACAATGTGGGAAATGCTACAGGGTAAACAGTGAAGCTTCTTTCACAAATTAATTTCAGGAAACCAGGAATGTCAGATAGTGGAAACCTAGAGGTAAAAAGAGAGTTAAAGTACATATCAACCAAATGCAATGTTTGACTCTGGTATCTAGTAAGCCTGTGGAGTTCATACCTTAAAAATGAATAATGTTTTACTATTTATAACATGTTTTCACAAATCCTCCAATCTTATAAGAAGGCAAGAGTTATGAAAACTGCATAGATATGATGAAAATGTTAGAGTTTGGTACCCTGGACCTTCCTCTGTAGATCTAGGTGTGATGTAAACCAGGTACATACACCATGGCCCCTCTGCAAAGAACTGTGAGTAAAGGGACAGCATGAATAGGGCATCTTACCTATTCAGATGGCCCCACAGCCCAAGCTGTTGTCGATCCCAAAGCAGTATTAAAATTCAGTCTTCGTGCACAAATGTATTGAGTAACTACTACTTCCCTCATTGTGTTCTGAGGCTCTGACAGTAAAAACAAGAGTAAAACAGTCCTTACATTGCAGAATCTCACAGAACGGTGGAAATTTTTGTGTTTTTATGTAGAAGTTGGGACTGTGAGTCAGGGAGAGAATGGAAAACTGAAAGTTGAAATGGCCTTCCTAATACATGTACAGCCACATGACTACACTTCCACTTTCTAGCTGACAGCCATTCATTCATTCAGCAGGTATTTATTGCACACTTGCTATATACTGGCCCTGTTCCAGGCACAAGGAAGAGAGCCATGGGTGCAAGAGACAGCGGGAAGCGTCTTTAGGCCTGGATACCAGCTCTACTTCAGGTACAGTGCTGGGTCCACTCTTCCTCAGATTAATGCACTCAAACAGTTATTGGAGACTCTACAAGTTGCTGAATGACTGAATGACATAAACTAGAAATAAAAGGAAAATTTTGTTTTCTTGGGTACAAAACTACAGAAACCAGCTATTTACGTTCCTTCCAGGCCCTGCCACTTCAGTTCTCCTCTCCTCGATTCTTCTGGGGACGCGCTGAGAGCCTCCCTTCCTGGGATACTCGAGATAACTACCTGTAGGCCTCCCTGTAATTTTGCTCACTCTCTCCCTCCCTCCTCGCACCTGGGACTCGCGACAGTTCTCTAGTGGAGGAGAGTCATCTGAGCACAACACACTCAAGATTGTATTACCCGGGGGGGGGGGGGGGGGGGGGACAACACTGGAAAAAAGAAACATTGGTACATATAAAGTATTGTTTGTCTTTTAGATTTCAGTTCAAACTTCACTGATCTTCAGACCAGATCAGAATCCACAAACTGTTCCTTCGAAATCACTTATAATAGAGTCTCATAATTCTAATTGTATATCGATTTGTGTGATTATTTGATGCATGACTTTCTCCCTACTACAGGGCACACAGTAGGCAGTCCATAAACATGGGCTGAATAATAATATTGTATAAATGGTCCTCAAAGCCTGCGTAAACACCATATTAAAGAAAAGTCACTAAGTATAAGGTTCATTACACAAAGTAAGAATTTTATAACAAATTAAAATATAAAAGTGGTTTAAAAGGCAGATTCTTGAGTAACAAATTAGGAAAAAATAGTTTTCAAAGAATTAAAATTTCTACCAAAGGAACAGGGAAGAATTATGTATACGATTTTGAAACTTATCAAAATGACATCACTTAAAGACAATTTGGTTTGTAAAAGTGTAGGTCTTAGTTTGTTTTCATTCTGTGTGTTCAAAAGTAGTGAAATGTATTATTTCTGGAACATAATAACCAAATATGCTTTATTTAACCACCATATTCCACATGCCTTCCACCTGTTAAAAATAGATCATTTTTATCCGGTCCTGTTTTAAGTCAACTTCATTCTATTCATCAAATTGACAGTCTTAAATGAAAGTCAGTGCTCTATTTGATTTCCTGCCATCATAATGTGCCTTCAGCCACAAGAACCTTCAAATTGTTTTTCCTGGGGAAGATTGCAATATGATAAGCTTACGGCCAAAAAGCCTTAATAAATCAACTGGCACAGAGAATAAAAGTGATAAATGTACTAAAAAAGATGTCAGAGACCATTTATTTTTAATTTCACTCTTTCAATACACATATATATATTTTTTGTGTTTAAATATATTATCTCCAAATCATTCATTCAACAGGGGGCTTTCAAATTAATTTATTTTCATATTGTGTGAAAGCAAACACAATAAACAAAACAATCTCTCAATGACCAAAAATGGTTTTCTTTCTCAGTTGGACACCATAGGCTGCATTAACTTCTGGGGGGAGCTGATACACTACTTCAAAATTTATAGATTTTTCTTTTTACCTCATACCAGAATAGCAGGAATAAATTATTCTGGGCTCTACCAAAAATTAGTATTACCTGTGCATCTGTTAGCATCTGTTTAAGCAGTAAGTATGCAATAGCAAGTACATGCAACTGTGGTTTAAATCATCATTTGCTTAATAGCAATTCGGAGGCAGGCAGGCCCACTGGCCATCCCACCAAGCACTCAGCACTCATTGCCTTTTCACTCCATGTTCCGCAGCATGAGGGCTTTTGTCCTTGGATTTGTCGCCTTATAGACATCAAGTGCTCACACAGCAGTGTCCAAAGGAAGGAAGAGAAGAAGCCAAAAGAGACTGCCCCTCGACTCACAACCTCTTCTATTGAGAAGACAAATCTTTCCCTGAATTCCCGTTTGAACTCTTTGGCCAGAACTGGGTCCCATGCAAAAGAAATGGGATTACTATGATTAGCCTGAATCAATTACAGTTCAATCCGGAGGCCTCATACTACCCAAACAAAAGGAGACTTTACTGTTTGCTAAACAATGAAGGACCACAGCCAACCAAAAAGGATGCATTTATCCCTCAAACATACCCCTAATTCCACTTTCAGCAGTTTAGTTCATTGACCAGAGACATACAGCAAAGTAGGGTGAGATCAAAGTATAAAAAAATTGATAAAATATTAGCCTTGAATAACTGAAGCTTTAATAACAGACTGAAAGAGTTTCATTCTCACTTTTAGCATAATTCTAAGGGAGTTACAGTTAAAGACTTCATTACTGAATGTTAGAGACTTACCATTTCTTTTCATTTAGTGACCTTTAACATTTATTAAATGACTTTCGTTAGATTAACTGAACAAGTTCTCAAAAAGAAAACATGGAATTGTAGAGAAGTGTCTAAATGTTAATTTTGAAAGCCCATAAATAATTTTTATGTCATCTCTGCAAAGATATTTCATTATTAAATGTAACCAGTTCACTGTCACTGAGGAAAGGCTCCTTCTTACTAGAATGTCATCAACCATTATTCAGCATTTCATACAGATATTTTTCAACCACTTATCAGTCTACCTGTGTCATCACTCCATCATTGTATCATTGAAGGCTTCACTTCAACACAGCTCTACCATTTCCCATTCCACAATTATATCCAAAAAGTTTATTCTGAATAAATTTTTCCCAAGTAATCATGTACTGAATTCCTGGAATCAGTTTTTCCTCTCCCAGGTTCTTCCTAACAGTTTGTTGGAGAACTGGCCCATGGTGTTGCCTGGAGTAGACTCTCCAGTCAATAGTTCACAGATGGTTTCCTTTTGGAAGAGCAGCCCATCTGCCCTCCTTCGCTGCTCTGGTGTATTTTAACTGCTTCCAAATGTATAACTCTGAGGCACAACCACCACCAAATGTAGAAAAGCAAAACTCCTAAGGGAAATTGGGTAGCAAATCCCAGATAAGAAGATATGACCTCAAATGCCCCTGTGTCCCCAGTAGCATCTTATCTGATGCTCATTCAGCCACCTCCCTCCTTGTTTTCATCTCAAACGGTTTTCACTGTGCTTAGTTCTGGGCGATGATGGTAAACCACACACTAATCCCACAATCCCCACCAACTTTCCCTCTTGTGCTCCCTGACTTCAGCTCTGACAGCTCCTGTGTCTTGCTCCAATTCCTGGCTTCCCCTCATTTTCTGTGCTCAAAACTCTCTGATTTCCTCTGTGCTACAAACAAAACAAAAACCACCCTCCAAAATGTCATCCTCCTGTATCACCATTCCTGCTAGTGCTGTGGACAATGACATCACAACTGTTCGTTTAACTTCATAAAACTTCCATTCTTAAATCCTTCAGTCTTCCTCTAATTAAGCCTAGAATTCCTTTCTTGGCAGGATCAGACTTGAAGATGTTTTAATGGGGGCAGTCAAGAGCTGTTAAAGGCTGAGTGGTTAAAAGCACAGAGGCTGGAGCCAGGGGCTGCCTTGGAGTCCTGCTTCAACCAGTTACTAGCTGTGTAGCTTTAGGTAAGTCATTTAGTCTCTCTCCGTTGGTTTCTGTTTTATGCAAAATGAGATAAAATACAGAATCTACTCATAGAGATATTATAAAGAATTAGTATTTGTGAAGTGCTTAGAAACTATCTGGCACATAGGGAGCACTATTTAGTGTATGTTAAATACATTTCTGAAGGGAAAAAGGAGATAACTTTAAAATACTACAGAGCCAAAAGAATCTGAGTTAGTAAAGCCAGGTTTGGGAGATGCTAGAATGGTATTTTCTGTTATGGAAGGGAAAATTTGATCCCCTTAAAATAGTGTCAGGCCCTGAGGAGAAGCAAAGGTTGTCATGGTTGGGCAGAGTGAAGACTGGATTCGGGGAACAAAGCCCCAGAGGTCTCATGTGGACTCAGGGCAGCCACATCAGGAGAAACTGACCCAAAGCAGCCAGAAATCAAACCCAAATATAAGAGGGCAAAGAAGGTAGAAATGGATCATTTCTGATGAAGCACTCTTCTAGACAGCACCTGGGCAACCAATGCATCTTTTCAAATGGTTTACATGATCATTCTGTTTTCAGTTACAACTTATGTAAAATCAAACTGTAAATATTTCTCTTAACCAGGTCTGACCCCTGGAAGAGAGAAAGGTGAGTGTTAACAGGAGCAATGACAACAACTAACACATAATTTATGCTAAATTGTGTTCCTGAATTTGGCTGTTTAAAATATGCATATTGACTTAGGCATATGTTAGCAAAGTGAATTTTATCACTCGTTTTAAGAGAATATGAACTGTGTCACTTTCTGATTCCTTGAATTATCCCAAGGAATATTTTGAAACTGTTAAAAATGTAAACTGCTATTCATTGACATTAGTAGTCATCTCACCACTCAGCACTAACAAGGGTCTGGGTCTCTGTGCTGATCTTCATGTCTGTGAATTTTAGGAGCCACTGTGCCCTATCTTTTCCCCAGTGGAGTGTAGGTTTTCTACTGATGTCTAATTATCTTTTCAGCCATCTTCTTTGAGAGGAACAATGAACCTTTGGTTTTTCTAACAGACCATTCAAATAATAATCTTTTTTAGAATTAATGACATTTTCTTTGTTACTCTCTAGCTTTAAGTACAACTATTCGAATATATATTCAGAAAAAGTCATCCCAGGCTTCAAGGGCCTGAGTGCCTATTGAGGTCGATCATAAATGTCAGAGCAAGATCTCCCAACATAACCTCAACCCTGCTTTGGGAATGGTTATGATGAAAACTCTTCTGACTAAATTAGGAATTTGTATTTATTTGACAGACACTGGTTCCAATTGCTCTCAAGTGTCCTTCTTAATAAGCACAAATTAGTTAAACAAGGAAACTTTATCCAGATCCCATGAGTAAGGGGATTTGGGACTGAACCACCGAGAACCCAAAATGATTTCTTGGGTTATGTTGCATATTTTTTATAAAATGAATCCATTTGTTTAATAACTGACAAAAAATAATCAAAAAGATCAAATAAGAAGCATAGGTGTTGCTGGCAAATGTGACAAATCCTGCAACTCTAAACTATTCATGATAATGAAGTAGTAAGTAGCTACTCTAACATACATGTTATTAACACCTCTCTGAGATTCTTTGATACGCACAAGATGTTGTCATACTAAACTTTCTTGTTAGTTAGCTCTCCCTGCTACCTATATGCTAAGCGTGGCTTACTCAAGCTAATTTTGCAAGGTGTTTCTGTTGTAAGCATCGAATACATAGTTTTTGCCCATGTGAAACCAGAAAGAAGAAATACAAATATGAAATAGCCAGAGAAACGTAAAGCAGTGCAGCTACAGGCTCAGTGTCCACACAATGCCCGCAAGACCTGCCCGACATTTATGTCTCCCTCACCAGACTCAAACAAACGTGGGCTCAGAGGTAATCTTTCAGAGCTTATTTTATTTTTATTTCCCCTCTCTTTCAATGATAATTCCTGTTTTTTATTATAGGAAGAATTTGTTCAGTAAAATATAATGCCTTAGATATCTAATAAGAATTTTTAAACTAAGTAACCAATTATTAGACAAAAAGAAAAACCTGCAGAGCAGTTTTCCCTTCTCTTGGTACGATTCAAGGAATCAAGGAAGCTTCTGTTGACAGCCTGGGGCCACGGGCATTATTGCACCAACAAAGCAGCAGCTATGTCACAGTCCCAGTCCCACTTCCACTGGTCACGTTTGTCATTTGTTAATTTAGTCTAATCCCCTGGATACATATGCAAAACAATAGAAACTCAAGGGTACAACTATCTTGGATGATTCTAACCTCTTGGTGGGGAGGTGGGGGGGCAAGTGGTAACTTATAGAATTAGAAATAATTCTTCACATTTTACTATTTCAAATACATGTCTCAATACCAATGTCCTACCTAGTGATTCCTTTCTAGTTGATATTCAAAAATAGATTTTATATTCTACCCATACCCTCTGTGGGAAGGGGAAGAATATTGTCTCCTAAGTTGCTAAAATGTATCCTATGCTTTATCATCTCTTACTGAGAAGGTAAGTATTGAAATGTTGCTTGTTTACAAATTGCAAAATCCATGAAAATCAAAGAAAAATGTCCATAACTTGAATTTCAAATAACAATTCTGTCTTGGTGAGCTTAAATCTAGCCTAGCTCCTGGTAATTGCAAAATGCTTACTAATCTGCATAATAGAACTGTCACTTAAAGCTCAATACAAAACACAAAATCGCAGCAAGTGCCAGTTTAGAATGGAGAAAATGTTAAAGGTACATATTATCAATGAACTTTCTCTCTCCTAACAAAGACAATCATCACAAAACATAGGATGGTTCACAGAATGTAAAAATCTTTATACAGAAGGGAGAACAGAAGCAAACAAAATCTATTTGTCAAGGCCACCTCGTGAAAACAATCTAAGATACTTAAAAAGCCTAAACCCATTCAAAGAACATCTTCCCTAACATCAGGTAGGAGCCTCCAGCTTAGTGTGGCCTCCTCCACAGAGACTGTTCCATACCACAGAAACGGCCTCATTATTTTCGACATGGACAGCACACTGTCCTCCTGAGGGTGGCTGTATTTCTGGCACTCAAGCTTCCAAATGCCAGGCTAACGGCTTGGCCAGCGGAACGGGTCACTGAAATTGAACCCAACTCCTACCTGATACTTACTACCTTAGATAATTCTTTCTGCCAAGTGAAGCCAAGATAGGAATAAAAATAGCTCCCTTTTTTTTTTAAAAAAAAAAAAGGGATTTATATATTCTGCTCATCTGCTTCTTAATGACTCTGAGCCATTCAATTTGAATTGCAAACCACAGGAAATGTTGCCATGCTTTTTTTTTTTTTTTAAGGCAGATCATACCTTGTGCTCTCGCATAATCATTATAACAATAATTAGTCATTTGAAATCAAGCACGTATTCTAGTTGTTTAAGGAGAATTTTATTCAATGTCAATTTACATAATGTTAGAGACAAAACGACAATGATTATGAAGTATAAAGTAATTTAATTCAAGCCTCTACTATGATGTAGACATTAAAAAATGCTTTCAAAGCCTGGTATCCAAAATCTACTCAGAAAATTGTAATCATATGTTTGATCACTCACAGTGCCTTACAATTTTTGATTAAAAGTAGCTTGTCTCTATAAAATGGATTCCACATTTTTAGTGGCTCACATGACAAAAGAAAAAACAATTACAGAGAACATCAAGATGAAACCAAGTTCAGAGGTTAATTGTAGGACATGTGAGCACAGGTTCCTGTGACTTATTACTTCAGTCTGTGCCCCTCAAACTTGAACTCTATGCCAACAGTCCAGCGATAGACCCTGAAGTAACTCCAAAATTGTTAATTCTGCATGTTTTATATTAAGCATTTATAAGAATTTTCAACTCTACCTTTTTCTAAATCTGAGAAAATTCCTTAAATCTTCAGGTAAAATAGTTTCTCCCAGAGATGCTCTCTGTTTTGTGCTGTGGCTTCTCACATGGGCTGTGGTCCACAGCAAGGTGACCTCCCAGTTGGAGGAACACAGCTAATCAATGTCAGGAGCTTGCTGGCTGTCTTCGAAAGAATTGTTTTTTTGCTCTGACAAGTTTTCTTTTTCAGTAAAATATTATATACCAGTAACACCAAGGAAAGCTGTTCATAAGAGCAGCAGCCCACAGAAAAAGAATCCTAAGGAAAGATTAATGCATGTGTTTATCCAGAATATTTGAGCATGGGGCTCAGCTGTGCCCTACTTTCCGGCCGGGGTCTCACCTTTATCTGTCTCACCTGCTTGTGACCAATGGGCTCCCTTGGCCAGTGCCTGCCTGACATGCAGTCCAGATGGAGAATGGAACCTCAATCTTACAACTTCCACTTAAATATGAGAGTGGAATCAACCCTGAGGGTTTCGTTATAAGCGGGGTCTAACTCTGCTCACCCTGTCCATGCACCCAACCGTCAGAAACACAGCGCCTCTGAGCTGCTCTGTGTCCACAAACCCAGCAAGAGACTGAAGTTCAAGGCTCTGCATTTAAAGGAATTCTACCCAAAGACTAAACAGGAGTGAGTCGCTTTGCATTTTTCTGTTTCTGGTAGCATTAGCCTGGTCCGTCTCCTGACCACTCTAATCCCAGGGCCTGGGGTAGTGGCTGGCACAGAACAGGTGCTGAGGTTCAGAGTGGGGGGAAAGCTCCACCCCCACCACACAGGAAAGCTTGGGGAAGCCACCTGAGTCCTCTGGGCCCCCAAGGGCCATTTTGAGGACTAGATGAAGTCAGATACGATGTTTGACACCTAGTGACCATAATTATGTTTAGCCTCATTAGGATAGCCATAATGGTGCAGGGGGTGTACATAGGACACCAAGCTGGAGACCTTGAACCTGGTCTCCCAGCAGAGTGAGCAAACCCTCTAGTTGTTCCAAGACAGAAGCTTTTCCCTAGATGTGACCTTCCAGGGCTAAAACTGGGACAGTCCCAGGCAAACCACGTTGGTTGGCCACTTTCCCATCCAGATAATAGTAATAGTAAGATGGAGGAGACGCTGTGGGTCCAATCATATGAAACTGCTATTTGACATATTTAAACTATCAAAATGGCAAATTTGCATAGCTCCACCTAGTAACTGTCAACTCCAGAAATGGCTGACCCAAGGCCTAACCTCCCGGGTGTTGGCTTCTCCTCTGTGCACCGCTGGCAACCATCAATTCTTTGTGCACCCCAAGCACCGTCGTCTGCATTCTCTGGAAGATCTTGAGGATGTACATTCCTGACCTGGTGGTCTATGGTGAGGAAAACTGTAAGATTTATTTCAAAGTATCCTCTTGTTCAGACTCTGCAGGCCTCAGACGTGTTTTTTGGAAGGAAGGATTTTCTCTGAAATTCTCAAGTAAACAAAAGCTGAAGTAGGATTTCCTGAAACAAGAAGTATTTAATCAGTGAAATAGGCAAACCCAACTGGTTCCAGCAGGTTGAGTCAAATGGCTGTTAGCCAAGGTCACTTGTGTAGAAGCTGCCATGTGATTTTAACCATCAACTCACACTGGATTTGGAGACACTAACGCTTCCTGCTCTGGGGTATCTTTTGATGTACGGAAATTTGCTCATATGGATTCGGAAACCCTTGGCCGTCTACAGCACACATATTAATCAAACTGAAGTCCACCGGTTTTAAGTTACAAGGAACCTGGCCAAAAAGCAAACGCACCACCCATTGCAAAGTTCTCTTAGAGCAAAATGAAAAAGGGAGGTAGGGGCAGCGACTGAACTTGAATTTTCAACTTCTTGTTTTGACTTGATTTAAACAAAGCTGAAGCTTGTGGAGTTCACTTTTTGTGAAATTTAGTTCTTGGCTTCCTTAGAGTAGGAAGGTATTACTGTTGACTTTCAACTGTAAAATGGACTTGAGATTTTCACAACCCACTCCCTGGAGCTTTTAAGTAATAGAAGCACAGCGAGACAAGGAGAAACTGTTTCTTAGGGCAGGACATGATGTGATTCAATACTTCTAGTTATCTCCTAAGCTGTCTGGGGTGTGAGATCAGGAGTCTGAAACCGGCAGAGATTTGTGAAAGTGTGGCCCTGTCTTGGGTTGATAAGCAAAAGACTTTTGATGAGAGTGCAGCCAATTCATCAGTTTTCATTCCCATTTATTAAAAACCAGGGGCAGAGATCTTTAATGCGCAAGAACCAGATGGCTTATCTGTAGCAACTGCATGAAAACGCTACAGTGATTTCCAATTCTTCTCATAAACAGAAAAATCTTTGCTTTGAAGCCAGTGCACAGCCATTTCTACCATTCTCCTTCCTTTCAGAAAATATCATCTTCCCTGCCTCCTCTGCCACTCCCTGGATGTGTCACCTTGGGGAAGTCATTTAACTTCTCTGATTCCAGTCACTTTCCTCAGTTGAAAAATGCATCTATCAACATAGGAGTTGTGTGAAGACTGAATGAACTAATACTTGTGAAATGCTGATAGCAGTGATGGACATAAAGTGAGGTTCCTGGCGAAATAGCCAGGTTATTGTCTTTTCATTCTCAGCTTTCTTCCTGGTTCAGGAATTCTAACCAGTTTTAAAATATGTTTTATTATTTAGGTATGGCAAGGCCAAAAGAACAGGCTGCAACTGCCATTGAGATGATAGCTTGGTATACCCACAGATCCCAAGAGGAGGGGATATGCTTCACTATAGGAGGCCACATGGGGAAGCACCAGGTCAGCAGGCAGACAGCAGGCAGATGTAGCAAGGGGCAAACATGGACAAGAGCCTTTCTTGTGGTTTCTTCCACAGGGAAAAAAATAGGTGAGGCAGAGTAAGCAGGCTTAAAGTTGGCTATTTTAAATAATTCTAATAGGCTCTGGGGCATAGGGGAGTCCCTAGTTGTCTGTTACCTGGCTCTGGGGTGAGAGGGCAAATGGATAGTGGCCCCTGTGTGAAAGGCTAACAAAGAAGGGTTGGGAGGGTGGGCTCTGGATTGGTGGTTTGCATATGAAAGGAAAACTTGCAGGGGAGTTATCTGTTATCTCTGCAAATTAGCTAACCTTGGGAGAGGCAGTCTCTGCAGTACACAAGATTCCAGGGTGTCAAAGCATGAGTACAGAAAATAAAAGGCACGGTAATACATGAGCTCTCCTTCCAAAACTCTGGATACGTGTATATATTTCAGTTCACACTACACTATTTCTAACCTACCTTCACCCAATTCTCAAATGGTTACCTAGGACCCCTTGCAAATATATAGCTTCTGAGACACTTGGAGGCCAGTCCAGGCGAAAGAGATGCTTGGGAAAGTTTGTTGCTTTCTTCTTCCATCTGAAGTCCAGAGGCATCTGTTCAGCCAGGCCACTGCAGCCCTAAGTCTCCTTGAGGTGATATGAGAATCTCAGACAGACCTGGGAGAGGTACACATACAAAAAAGCAGGGAAAAGAAAATCTCAGCAATAGAATCACTTTTTAAGCTATTACTTCCTTACACCTAATGAGATGCTGAGAGTGACTATTCACAATCACTCCTTTCCCTGCTTAGAGTTCAGAACCTGTGGTCGGCAGTTAGACATGAACAGAGCAAGGATGATGGGCCAGGTACAGAAGGTCACCAAGACAGAAAGCCCCTTAAATGGACCCATTGAGCTTGGCAAACACATTGCAGTTGGATCTGTCCACCACTTCATTTGCCACCCCAGTTGGTCACTGTCACCGAGCACAGGAACAGTTCCATTGAGGCTCTCCCCTGTCTCTTTTGAAAGAATGGAAATGGCACTGAGCTTGCTGGTAATCTCGAAACCACTTTTTTAAAAAGCACCTACACTGCCACCTTCCTCAGGAGACCAGGAACTTGACTGACCACCTTTCTTCTGCTCCTTGTCACCCACACCAGGCCTAAGCTGAACTTGGGCTCTTTCTCTGCATAGATGTGCCACTATCTTTTGTGCATCTCTGTTCTCATTTTGCATTCTTGTTGCTTAGCTGTGATTGCGTGTAGAGGGTAGAAAAACCTCAGGTTTATCCCAAGAAGACTGCTCAGCCCCACGTCCATTTTAATGATAGTTGCATGGTTTAATCTCTTCGTTGTGCTGGATGCCATCACAGAGTATAAAAGGCGTGGTTCCTCCGTTCGGCACGTCCCTGAAACATTGTAGGGACATTGCAGTGTGACAGCCTTTCTTAAGAGAGGAATGAAGCTCAGCGATGAGTCATTACAACACTGGAAATATGGGCTGTGTGTGTGGAGAGCCTGAATATTTCACTTGCTGAAAAACAAGTTTCTCCCAGAATTAACACATTCTCTGCCTCATGATAAGATCTCTAAATTTCCTCTGGATTTTCTTTTCTTTCTCTTTTTAATTTGAGGTTTTGCCTGGCAGTCTAGAAATCGAACATATCCTGGCAGATGATGCCATTTGAAGCACGAATTACTGCTGGGATGTGCAGAGGGGTAAAGCATGCTCCCTAACAGATTCGTCTCCTCCTGCTTCAGAAAAAGTTTCCAAAACTTTGTGGAGCTCATGTGCCTCATGTTTATGGTTTTCATGTTTCCCTTCTCCAGTAGCACAAATAAACTCATCTTAGCAGATAGGTATTAACAGCTCTTAAAAGACAAGTTCTGCTGCTGTGGATCCCAGCTAACCTTCTCTGAGTGTGCTCTGTGTGCCTGGTACTGCACTAAGCCCTTGACGTCCACTGTTTGTTTAATCCTAACTATAACCCTATTGCACAGATGGGGAAACTGAGTAACTGAAAGGTGAAGCACTTGTCTAAGGTGCTTGAGTGAGTGGATGACTCTAGCAGTGGTTCTCAGCCAGGGAAGATTTTACCTGCCAGGTGACATTTGTTAATGTCTGGAGACAACATCCAGTGGAGGGAGTGGGGAAAGGTGTTATTGGCATCTAGTGGGTAGAGGCCTGGAATACTTCTAAACATCTTGCATTGCACAGGATAGTCCCACAACAAAGAGTTACCCAGCTCCAAGTGTTCATAGTGTTGAGGCTGAGAAATCTTATTCTAGCAGTGAAGCAGTTAGTTAACTTCCATGCAGGGAGACAGCAAAGGTGCTTTCTAGACCAGGTCTCCTATCATGATTCTGGGTTACGTGAAAAGAAAAGAAGGAACACATTTTTTTCAGTCTTTAGAATTTGGTCCAGATCTATCTAGGATCTTCTTGGAAGCATTTAGATGTCCTGAGAGACAGCATGACCCCACTCATTAAGTGCCTTCTATATCCCTCAGGTCATCCACCATGGTAGTAAGAACAGGTCCTCAGAGATGGGGACTCCTCCAGTCTGACTCCTTCCTGACTCCAAATCACAGGGGATTGTAGACATGTTCCCCATCCCCATGCAAACCTTCTCCTTTGTCCCTGAATCCTCTGGCTGAACTAAAATATCCTTGAGAGGTCTGTCAAACCAGATCTTCACCTTCTTAGTGTGAATTCCTAATCCCCACTCAAAGGAGAGGTCTTTAATACTGGAGAGCTGGGAGTGATGGTGCCAGTGGGAAGTGATTGCACGAAGGAGAGATGACAGCAGTTAGGACACCTTCATCTATTTCATACCTGGAGCCAACCTTGCTCGCCTCACTCCTTTCAAAAGGGAAGAGTGGATTCCCCAAAACCAGCTATACTTGGGTAGCTGTTGAATA
Organism: Miniopterus natalensis; assembly: GCF_054644295.1. NCBI lineage: Eukaryota > Metazoa > Chordata > Mammalia > Chiroptera > Miniopteridae > Miniopterus > Miniopterus natalensis. The sequence goes on along the minus strand of NC_142096.1, from coordinate 18,690,343 downwards.
TTTGTACTGTGTTGATTTTCCTTTCTTTTTCTGATATTTGTTATCCGTGGAGGGAAAAATGAATCTGGAAAGTTAGGTGGACATCTTTTAAGATAAAAAATGCTCATAACACATAAAAAAAAATACATAGAGTCAGTGGAAAACAGTTTATTATCAAGAGGATGTTAGCCCTCTTGGCAACTTGTTTTTGCCTCCATTTCCACCAAAGTGCTTTCAAATCTATCTTCTTAATGAGTAAAACACAACTGGACCTCAGAGAGCAAAGGGGAGAAGAGGGAGAGCCATGCGCTTCTCTGTTGTAGAGAGAGCATTGCTGTGAATGTAATTTCACAGTGTAATTGGCCAGAGTGTGCTGCCCAAACATTCTCCTGAACTATGCAAGAAAATCAACTCTTCTGCACCGTTACTCACTTCCCCAGAAGTCTTATGCTTTGATTAGCCTCAAGCTTGACTGAAGGGACCTGTTCGGGGTGTCCAAGCAGTGCCTACTGCCTGGAGAGGCAGAAACACACAGACCCCTCAACCCAGCCCGCCCCATCTACATCATGACCCCTCCGTTTTCTCAGGGACCCAGGTCTATGTACTCTGCCAGGTCTATGTACTCAGCCTGGATTTACGTTGTAAGGGTCTACATGATGCAGGAGAAAGGTTCGTAGTTAGCAGTCTTGAGTTAGATCCCATCTTTGCCATTGACAGTTGGGGTGAGTGGGCAAGTCAGTTGACAGTTGGGGTGAATGGGCAAGTCAGTTGAAGTTAAGACTCCATTTTTCCTTCCATACTAGGAGGATTATCACAATACCTGTCTGGGCAACATCGCAGGGTAACTGTGAGGAACAAATGCGACATATGACAAGAAAGGGCTTTGTGAGCTCAAAGGCACAGTTCAGATGTCATCCTCTTACCTACCCGCACATTAAGTTCCTGAGGTCGGAACACCTTTCCTTTCAAGTTCTGGAGCATGGTTGAAGGGCTGGCATACTCCAGGTAAGGGGCAGCCTCTGGTACTTCTGCAGGGGTGGCTAAGACGAATGACACAGTCTTCCTTTTGTCCAAGTTGTCCTTTTACAACTGAAGGCCAGGTGCTCTTCTCTGTTCTCAGTCAAGAACATCAGGACGAGTCTCCACTCTAAATGCCCATGTCTTCTGTACTAGTGCACGTAGTCAGTTTGGGTGGGAAGGAGAAAGAATCTTTCTCTCTCTCTCCTCTCTCCATCCCTCCCCCTCCAGACACACTCCTGTCCCAGCTGCTGCTCAGATGCAAGCACAACCTCTCCCTACCCCAGGGTACGCTGTCCCCAGCACAGGGAAAAATCTGGCCAAGGAATTAGTTTGCTGTTGAGAAGTTTGGCTGTACAACTGACTGCTCGGCTGAACAGTGAGAGCCTTGTCATAGAGACAGAATCTGTTTTGCCTCATGGGGAAAAGAGAACTATAGTTATTTTTTTATTATGAGAACTCTAAGCTATGCCAAGTAAATTATTCCAGCAGGGGAATTTTTAAAGCCACATCTCTCTCCCTCCTTGCCTCTCTCCTGTCCTTACTTAGTATCCCCCTCTCTCCTTGTAGCAAGTCTTTTCTCAGCATGAGACTGCCAATACCATTTCCTGGCATAGGAGTTATAACAAGGAATAAAAGACACTTTCTGTTTTATGATGTTTGGGGATTTTTAAAAAAATCAAACTCATCTCAATTTCAAGAGATTTTAATATCCAATTCATCATACAAGATTTCTACTGTTACCAGATCAGCTCCTCAGCAGATCAATAATGGATCTGTCACCCTTTCCATTTCCGCCTGGGAAAATCTCAATGTGAATTTTAGTGATCGTCTGTGTGTCCAAAAGACAAAGAAGTAGTCTACATCAGAGCTAATTCTTTCTCTTATTTTGTGTGCAACTCTTTAACAGAGAACAACTTCAGCAGACAGGGGGCCTTAATGAGACCTGTGACAGGTGAGGCAGTGTCACTGCCTGAGCCTTTAGCCCCCAACCTCATCACTTCTGTGCACTGGTGGCCCTGGGGGATGCCCAGGATTTCTCTTCTTTCCCTAACCAGGTCAGGGAGATGTTGCCGAGAAAGATGAGCAGGTGGTGCACCTACTGGGTGGGAAATGGAAGGATAGGCCAGCCTCCTCTTACTATCCTTTCATGACAGAATGAAACTTACTGCCACTGAGGTGAGCAAAGAATGTGTCTTGTTGATCTTTCTTTGCTTGATCTCTCACCCCATTCAACCCCACTGGATCGTGAGGAGAACTTTTAAACTTGCCGGTTAGGGTAATAACAGTGTCATATGTTTCTAACTATCTCCTTCCTTGTTACAGCTGTCATTTCAGGAGCATGTCCCTTGCCCCGCTTGTCCTGCCACAATGGTACCTGGTTGGTGGGAGGTATATGGCTTACCATGTCTCCGGCTGAGTGAGGGGACACAAGCCTTAGGTCTGTGGGCCAGCAGGTCTGGCACTGGTGTCTGGGCCCTGCTGCCCTCCACAGGAGTGGAGAGAAAATGTAGGGTTCTGATACTTGCTCACACTGCTTACGTCTGCCCCTGGGTATCTCAAGCCTGGGGTTGTCTCTGTCTGGCCTGACATCTTTCTCAGCTGTTGACATGGCCCTGCATTAGCTCTGACAAACACTGGGTGTCCCATTTCATTTGTCCCACAGCCATAGATGATGGGGTCACAGTGCCCCCTACTGCAAGCCCCCTGGGTGCATAACTGGTGATTCCAACACCAGCCACCCAGTCTCTTCTCTGGGCACATGAGAATTGTGAGACCCTTCTGGCCATCCAAGGTCAAAACAGGCACATGGTCATTAACACCAGACTCTCCTCTGCCTAAATATGCCCAACTCACATTTTATTTACTCCTATGCAGCTACAGGATGCTCCTGGTACCCTCTCAGTCCCCAGTGCTCCCATCCACCCAACACCACCCCTTGTTCTAAAGTGTGGGATCAGCTTGAGATTAATGCTATGTACCGGCTTGCTGCCTTCCTTCCCTTTCCCACAATCCACTGGCCAGAGGAGCCTGTTAAGACACTTACCCTGTGTCATAACTTCATCCATCCCAAAGTGGCATCTGTCCTGTCCCCTTTCCTGAAATCATAATGACTGATGAAGCAGAGCAAGAAAACCAGCTCGCAGACAGCAGAAAACCCAAAATATTATCCTCATGATTCTTCCTTCAAGCTTTCTAAGAAACAAACACGCCATAAAGTCATTAGTCATCGTCAAAGCCAAAAGGAAACATGGCCATTCATCTCAATGTCATTGAGTGTAAATAATCAAACACTATGATGGGACAGGAATGATTTAAGGGAAATTCTTAAAGTGACCAGATGTTAGGACTAGAAGTTGCAGAATCCTAGAGAGCATCGGGGACATTTCTGTTTTGTAGAAGAGAAAATTGAAATGCTATAAGTTTAAATGACTTAACCTTGGTCCTAGATCCCCATGAGAGAGTAAGGACCAAAAATCACATATGCTTGACCACCAATAAAGTCAAATATAATCAGCTACACTGTTTCCAGTGGTAAACTATAGATAAAAGGAAAATCAAAACAAACAGACAAAAAGAGTATCAGGCCAAGGCCAGGTACATACTCAGCATAGCTCACCAGACAAGAACAGGTGCAAACTGGGGAACTTTGGAGTAGCCTCGGGTCTCTAGACAGTTACACACATCAAAGAAAACAGTGTGATATTGGTCCACTTGTCCAACAAATCCTTAATAAATCTGCATTATGTACCAGGCACTATGGTATAAGTCAGGGCAGAGTAGTACAGAAGAATAAAATAGCAATCTGGGAACTAGAAGGCACAAATTCCAAGAACAAAATAAGAGAGGAGGTCATAAAGTGAGCAAGCAGTTGGATAAAAGAAAGGCAGAAACAGAAGGGAGAGTCTGGATTCCAAGCAAAATGTTTAGTCAAACCCCACACCATTTAGAAGACTGCATACTGAGTCAACCATCTGCCCCAGGCTAGAAGCTTCTGTTTGTGCTAAGGCAGGACTCTCCTGAGAAAGCATCTGTAGGAACGCATTACGGGCCACAGTTGGACGCACCGGTTCCCTCCATGCGCTCCACCCCCCAGACCCTGGTTCTCCCAACACTCATTTTCAACTTGGCTGCTTTTTCCCTCCACAAAAATAGTCACATGTACTCATTAAGCAAAGGCGTCTGGTTTGCTAAATGTTCACTTCTTCATTAGCATTATTTGGATAAAATTCTCCTCTTTCTTTCCTCTACTTTTTCTGCTCCCTATGCTCCTTGCCCCTGCAGAAGACAATGGAGAAATGAGAATAAGAACATTTTCAACTAGAATGATTCCAGCAAAAGTGAGCTTTCTAATTACAAGAAATCCTCCAAATGGCGACACAAGCTCCCCACTAAACAAGATTTTGCTTTACCGAATGGAGAGAAATGTGTCATGTAAACCATCTGCAAAGTACTTCTGACTGTAAGGTACCTAATTGTTATTCGGTACGTTAAAACAATACATCACAATGTAAATGCTACACCTAGAGACTTTTTAACTGTGCATTTTTAAAATTAACATCCACCTTGTTCCGAAAAGGATTTAAGATGGAAAGAAATACAATTACCATTTATTTGTATGTGGCTGGTTTGGTTCCATTTCATGTCCTTGAGAGTTTAGCATAGCAGGGGAGGTTCTCTAGCCTGCTTTGCATTTATTTGCAGTGCTGTCCTGTTTTATATTTTATAACCCTTAAGAAAAAAAAATAGAGACACATCTTACAGAATTTGTATGCAGTCATTTAACGCTTTCCCTCTTTTGCTCTTTTATTCATTTGGTAATGCTTCAACATTTCCATACCCCAGAGAAAACTGTCAGTTATGATTGCTCTACCATGCTGCAGCACATGACAAGCACTTCACAGAACTAACTTACCTGTATATTCTTCCCCGTGTCAAAGCTGTTCTGATGAGATGGACGGATTCTGCTCAGAGTACTCAGCCTGGAATCCAAGCCCTCCCCATTCTGGTCTCAGAATGCTTTTCTAGCTTCACACACTGCATGCTCTGGTGACATTTGGCTTTTTTTTTTTTTGTGCCTTATTTGCCTACTGCCATAGTTTTACTCCTTATTTCCCCTGAGCCTTGGGATGTTCTTCCCCACATCATGCTTTCAAATCTCCCCCAGCCTCTGCCTCTTTCCATGAACTTTCCCGGTGCCCAGTTTTCAAACAGTCCTCCACTGCGGTTCTTGTCTGTGCATGTTTACACATCTATGTACGGGAATCAGACCTATCACTGGGAGGCTTGCTCGGCTCCCTGTAATTCCTGAATCCTCGACAAGGCACCCTATTATCATGACCAAGACCTCAAAAGGCAAATCTCTCAGGCCGTCATTCTCCACACATCCATTCATTCATCCAACAAATTTCCTGGGCACCACATACATGTAAGGAGGGATTCATTATGTTGCAGCAAATTCTGGAATATCTTACCCTTCTGATCAGCTTTTCCCTTGATCTCTACTTGACTCTAAATCCGTGGCTCTGTACCTCAGGCCCAGTGTATTTAGCTCATCAGCTTATGACTAAAGAGTTAAATTCCACAGTTCTTTCCTGTTTCTCATGAAAACTGCTGCTCTTGGAATTGGTTCCATTCAGCTCAATACCTGAGTCAAAGCTTGGATGGTTCCGAACAGGCCAACATTCCACCAGCTCTCTATTGCTGCCCTCACAAGCCAAATTCCTTTATTTCTACATCTGCATTTTTATTGTCAGGCTCACCAAATATATACTCAATAAATGGTTGATTATTTCATCTAAATCACTATAAAAATGAAATGTTATGTGTGACTTTAACTGAAAACTAAAACAAAAAATAATAATAATAAAAGCCTTGAAAGTAGATATGCAATCTACTCACTGTGCTTTTCAAGTGTGATTTGTATAGCACAAGATCTATTCCTTTCTAATATGTTTCAGTTAGGCTGTATGAAAATATTTCCTAGTTGTGATTTCCATTTTTTCTGAGCCACTTTGGCTTAGCAAATGATTAGGCTTGAACCAAGCTAAAGCCATCTCAGGAAGTAACTAGGCTTCTTCCAAGAGGCCAGTGAGGTACTTCTAAATAACTAAGCCTGCTCGCTTTTCAGCTAATTATAATCAAGAAATACTGAGATGGAGGTAAGGGAGGGAAAAGTCTTCTCATCCCACTTTCCATCCTATGTCACAGTTCAGCCTGTGGTGACATTGCTGGAGACAGATTATTTATGTCACAAGGAAGTTCCCTGTTGGGAAAAGTATATTTTTCAAACTTTCTACTGACGGTGGGTTAAACTGGACATCAAGCAAGAGACAAATGCCACCGGATGTTTTTGACTGACCAGTCCTCCTCTTTGCTGGAGTCATTGGTCACTGATGGAGGACAGTGCTTCAAGTAAAAGAGCACAAAGAGGGAGCAGTGATCTAGGCACCCAAACCAGCAGCCTAGGGCAGGAGAGCTGTGGGGGGAGAGATGGTGCATCCAGGCCACCCCTGGATTTTTATGGGGCATAAAATGATAGCCCTCAGTAATTCCACTCAACAATCTTACTACTGCTTCCTGGAGTACAAACTGTCAATTCTCTCTTTCACTGACAATTTTTTTTCAGTATGAAAATAATAATTGTTATAGGAAGGACCAAATAAGATAATACATGTAAAGTGCCTGGCAGAGTAGGCGTTTGCTACATGCTGGCTTTGTGACAGATATTTCAAAAGAGCTGGACTATCTGCCTTTGATTTCTCCTCTTTCCTACCCACCAACCAAGTCAAATAAGTGGTTCCCTTATGGGCTGGACCCACACAGTCTAGCACAGACTGCCATTCACCCCCTCAAGCACCAACTTTGTATGAAATATCGCTGTAAAGTAAAGAGACTGAGCTCCACCTGTGATTTGTAACATGTATATCCTGTTATATCCTTGTTTTGAAAAAAATCTCTCTTCCAAAATTTTTATTTATTTCCCCAGATTTTAAAGAAATAATGTATGCTTTATTTGAATTGTAGCATCAAGTTAATGATTTTGTTATTTACTCTGAAATAGTTTGATTAAGATAGCTTGACTAAGGTTATATCTTCAAAGATGACTGTAGGGAGGTCTGACTGTCACTCACTTGTCTCTAAAGGACTGAAATGTCCAAAAGTTGCTGAACAAATAAAAATGAAGAGCATGTGAGAAGGCATATGGCACGTAAGGAAGGAAGCATTGAAATGGTTGTGTTCATGCTCTTAAATGAACTCTGCTAAGTAATGCATAGCAGGAGATGCAGCTACATTTCCCAAACCCAGCAGTTAAAATGTTTTCCACAGGATTACAAAAGGATAAACTCTTTTTTCAGAATTTCTGTGAGCACACTCTTTTCATAGAAGATTACATTTTAATCTTGGTCTTTCTTAACAATTATCTTTCAGTTTGTACAACATTCTGCAATGTTCAAAGGTACTGCCACAGCCCCCCAAGCCTGCTAGCAATCTTATGCGTGGATACATTCGATCATGAGCCTAATCTTTGAGCCTCTACTTTAAGTTTGGCTGCTCAGTCCCTCAGGCTCCCGCAGGGGGAGTTTATTTCCTCCTAAGGCAGCTCATCCCACATTTGTGGCTTTGCATCTCAGAGACCTCTTGCAGATATTTTACCCTGCAACAACACACTATAAACTGTATACCTATAAGAATTATAAGACTGATATTACCATTTGATATTAAAAACATGTAAATTTTGTCTCAACAGGCACCATTAAAAATAACAATAAAATACCAACCAAATGTAAGCATTAGTCACCAAGCAAGCTTCATTGTGTTCTTTAAGGAGGAAAAAAATGAGGCTTAAACAGTGCCAACTGATACTCAAAGTGCCTCAGCAGATGAGTAACAGAGCTAAAGCAGAATTCAGATGCTGTTTCCTCATAACCCTATTTGATAACATTGTCAACCTATGGCCTCCAACTCCTTCCTAAGACAATATGCACATCGAATGATGAGGCTGGTTTACAACCAGTATATTCCTTTACCCTACTGATTTGACTGGAAAATTTGACTATAAACAAAACCTAGACTTCAGCATATTGTCTCTGAGAAAAATCAAATTTAAAAATTTAACCGTCATTTTGATAAAAGCAAGGCAATATAATTCAGTCTGGTTCAAAATTTAGTATGTCACCAGACTTTTTTTCACCAAAGAGAATTATAGGAATGCCACAAAAATGATACCTACTTTGAAAGAGAGTCGGGAAAAAGGGTCTCCAAGGTCTTGCCAATTATTGCAGTTTCTGATTCCATTAGTATGTTTTCATCTTAACGAGCGGCGTGGACATATAGGCAACACTTGGTTCTCCAAGATTCCAGGCTATGGAACTAGGTACTGTTGCTTTAAATTCTGCATAAGTACTTTATATATCTACTGCATCACTAGGAATTAGCCTCTTTGAGTCATGAACATCCTTCAAATAAAGCTATGAACAAAAGTTTAACAATTTCTGAGTCGTACTTAATTTTGCCCACGATGGTTCCAGAAATTTTCTTCCTAAGCACTTTCATTTACCACTAATTATCAGAATATTTTGAATTGGCAGTATTTTTAAAGACAGGATAGTAGGCTCTGTCTCATCTATCAGCTGGTGCTCCCATTATTCAGAGTTTTTGAGTCATGGGGAAGTTAATTACAGTATCTTTAATTATTTCTCTGCAACTATAAAAATGGGCCCTTAAGAATACCTCTGGGGGTTCCCGTGTGACACATGGATGAAAATGAGCAGTAATTTTAATTTGCTGCATTAAATATCATAATTGGACACAAAGGATTCATGTGCAATTTGTTTCTGTAATTATACTCGAAGTGGTATAATTTTAATTATACACAGAGAGTTCAACTCTCCTTCCTGGGGTTTTTGAGCAGCAGTTTCCTTTTCCACCGGCAGCTCCTCCTTGTCAGGCTCGCCTCCCCCTTGAACTGGGAAACTTGCGTTTCTGACTCAGCCGCGGACCCAGAGCCTAGCCTTTTTTTCTTATGCGATGGTAAGATTAAAAGCATCTGGCTTAGAAAATACAGCATAACCCTGGAGGTAAAAGTAGCAACGCCTTCCCTGATGCAGGCAACGTCTTGAGACCGTCTGTGCCGTCCCTTTCCTGCCCCATTCCTCAGGCAAGGCCCTGCCTTCGGCCTGGCCGCAGTCCCCGCCTAGAGGCACCAGCTCTGCGCTTCCCGAAAGGTAGACCTCCGCGTCATGACCTTCCCCCGGCTTTAATACAGTAGGACACCCTGGGCCAGGCTACCGGTGGCTGGGTTGGCAGCCATCATCTCTGTGGGCCCCAATGGGCAGGAAAGACAGTTTTACACTCACCCCTGAGGGAACCGGAGTTCTGCCAGGTTAACGGGCGAGGGAGAAAAAGATGAGGAGAAACGCCTTTCACTCAGCGCATGCGCAGTAGGAGCCACATGAGACGCAGCGCCAGGAGGCATGCGCAGTAGGAGCCACGTGAGAAGCAGAGCCAGGAGGCATGCGCAGTAGGAGGGAAAATGGCGACCACAAGGAGTAGACTACCCTGGGGAAAAGATTAGTTAGGACAAGGGAGGGGGAAAGGGAGTTGAGGGAGGGAGGCAAAGGCATGGAAATGCCGGACATCTGCAATAGTGTCAACAATAAAAAAATTAAATTTAAAAAACCGAATTACCTCCCAAAGGCCCTAACATGGGGGGTTAGCGCTTCAACCTACGTTTCATCTGCAAAGGTCTCTCATAAAGTGTCCAGTGTTTGGAACCGGAAGAGAAAGTCATCCCCAAGAAGAAGGGTGAACCCTAACCCTGTCGGCAGCGTCTTCCCGCCATGCCTTTGAGGAGAGCGAGCTCCCAGCCAGGAGCAGCTGCCTGCGTCCCTCCCCGCCGGCGACATTCCCGGCCTTTCCTGTTTCCAAGTCTCACGGACTTGGGAACCAATTCCAGGTTTATATGGACTAAATACTACTCCTGGCTCTCGGAAAGCGGGTTATCATCCTTCCCCACGCGCACTGGGATGCAACCCGAGACGAAGCAGAGCGCCTCGCCGCGCCCCCGCGGTCAGCCCCGCGGAACGGGCCTTGGCCTTTTCGGGCGAGGCCGCGTCACCAGCGCCCGCTAACGAGCCGTTTCTTCCAGGGAGGTTTGATTCTGCTTCAGGTAGTTTGTACTTTTGGTGAAAATTTTCTAAAAGAAAGGAGGAAAATTTGGACCATAAATTCAACACAAATGTCGTCATCCTTGCCCTCCAGAAAGAAGAATTATCCAAACAAGGCAGTGAAAGAACAGCGCTTCTAAACTCTGTCTTCACGTGGAAAATAACACAAGTACTAAAACTGATAACAATAGTGCCCCTGTGGTTTGACGAGGATGTGTAGGAGAGGCGGTGAGCAACACTGAAATTCCTTCAGGTATTTGCAGAACTTCTGAGCTGAAGTTAAAAGCTAAAATTATCATTAAAAATACAAAGTATTTTTAACCGCACATCAATTAACAATGTTCCTGTGTCAATTCTACTGCTTTTGACTATCCCTTTGGAAATATTTTTTAGGTACTGTGAGATTTCCACCATGAATATACTATTTCAGGAATTGTGGTGGTTTTGGTTTTGGTTTTGTAACTGCAAGATATCTTTTATGTCACCAGGACTGTTAGTACCAGCTACTGCCAAAATCTGGTTGAAGCCCCCCCACACACACTTTTTATTCTGAACAATTGGATATTTGTTGGTAATTGTATCTATTAGCTACCTAATGATCCATTTCTGTGGGCCAGATTTCAAAATAGCTTATAAAAAATCATATAAGCAAAATGTGGTTGCTTGAATCCTGAGGAACTCCAATACAATATAACTCAAAAATACTGGCTCTAAAGTCTCTAAAATTTGGCTGGTTTGGGGGCCACAACTCCTTTACAGTAGTCCTTTTCCATAAATGAATGAATAAAAAGGTAAGATTATAAAAATACAAGCTGTTTTAGGAAATTTCCCATTACTTTATTCGGTGAACAGGGATAGTAAAGAAGAAAAGGGAGGTTTCAGGCTGAAGAAATGGGAATGGGGGTGCGGTGCACTGAATGCTTGTGTCCCCCTAATGTTTATGTTGAAGCCTTAATCCCCAATGTTAGGGACCTTTGAGATGTAATTAGGTTTGAGAGGTCATGAAGGTTTTTAAAATAATGGGATTAGTGTCCTTATAAGAGGAAGAGAGACCAGAGCTCACTGGATCCTCCAGCGCACAAATGAGAGGCCACGTGAGCCACAGCAAGATGACAGCCTTCTGCGAGCCAGAAAGAGAGACCTCACTAAGAACTGAATCTTCCAGCACCTTGATCTAGGACTTCCAAGCCTCCGGAACTGAGAAACAAAGGTCTGTTCTTTAAGTCGCCCAGTCTATGGTATTTTGTTACAGCCGCAGGAGCTGACTAAGACCAAGTGTCTGCTGGGAGAGCAATAGTAGTATTTGAGGGAAATTTCAAATGCCCTCTGAAAAGCAACAGACAGCTTCAGCATTGCCACCACTCTAACAGAATCACCACAATAAAACTGTCACATGTCTTGCCTCCTGGACACTTAATGCCTCTTTAGGTTAAGAGAGACCTGTACTGCTTTGGAACAAAGTGCTGCCTCACCCCATGGTTACAGAAGAGCTTGGGCCAAGCACCTACCCCTAAAATGCAGTTCTCTCCCACCTGCAGCAAACTTCAGAGTAGATTGGGTGGTTCCAGATAATAAACAGTCAAAACTTCTAGGGCTAAATAGAGCTTTAATGTACCTTAGATTCTAGCAACATATAGACAGACACCCCTAATAGCTCTAGGTCTTAAATCAAGTATTAAAAACGTAAGTAAAATATTCTATTAATTTAAAGGGAATAAATTGACACAAACATCTGCCTAGATTATGTCTTAATAATTAATACACTGCACTTATGCATTATTATAAAAAAGACATCTATTGGTGGTGTCTTCTATATAATGCCAGGGCCTACAGTCTAGACTTAACAGACAACATATTTGCAGAAAAAGAAAATGAATATAACTAATTATGGTCAAGAAAGGTAGAATGATTGAGCAGATAGTCATTGGTATCTGTGCATAAAAATTTTATTATATTCGCATAGCATCAGCTTTAATTCTAAGTTTGGTCTTCTGGTCTAGTAGCCTCCATCTATGGACAAATTGTCATACATGCTATGGTGAAACTGACAAAAACTCAGGTAAATTCCTAAATTAAGCCTCTTAAACAAAAAAATTGAATCGAATTATCTATTTCATTAAAGCCAGTTAACTAGAGCAGTTAACTTTTAACTGCTTTATTAACAGGGTTATCACTATGCCAGAAAGAGGCTGTGTCTAAATATTAAACATAAGGGATTCAGCATTACCAAGCCAGCCTCCCAGACGACTGAACCTAATTTTCTGCTATTTGTGTCATGCATAATTTCAAATCACCAAAGATTTTTTTAATGCTCTACTCCTATCCTAGACATAATGTGCTTGTCTATCCTTTATCAAATCTTGACAAATAGTAACACTAAGAATGCAAAGTTGCTAAAAGTGCATGAGGCAAGATGCAAATTCCTCTTCATTTATTCCATGAACACTTTTCCTGGTGTTCTTAACCTGCCTAAAGTTTCTAGCAGGGGAATTGAATATCAAACAGGCTGGTAATTGTCCCTGGTATTTGAGGTTTACAATCTAAGAAACAGCATGCTGGCAAAAGTAGTCCCCTCAAAAGTAATCTAATCTGGTTTTGATTAAGTCTATTTCCCTTTTTGTTTATAGTGAGACCTGGTGCCAGATAACTCTTCCAAGAGCAAAGCGTATTTTTTCCTGCTAAAGAACGTGCAACTGCTTCCTACTAACCAGTGGCTGTAGTCACTGGATCAGGATCCACGGCCTCCCATCATCTGCCTCTGCTTTTTTTCGGCCCACATTTGTCTTCCTGCACCTCTCAAAATGAATTCTAAACTCCAGCCTGGCTCAAGCTTCTTATTGTTTTCCTTACTTATGCATATTCTTGTCTTTATTGCCCTCACCTCTAATGCCCTTTGGTTCCTCGCCCCCTAAGTTCCCCTATACTCACCCCACACGCATCCCAGGCTTGGAATTCATTGAGACCTCAGTTTGTGAGAATAATATCAACTCTAATTCCATTGGTCTCATTAAAGGAAATAACATTTGAATTGTGCCAGGCACAAAGGAGACTCTCAGCAAATGTCAGCTCCCTCCCTTGCCTCAATTTTTCAAAATGCTAACCATCCTAGACTTGTAAAGAAAAAAGCAATGTTTATTCAGTAATTATGGTATGGCTCAAGGCATGTTGGGAATTCATCTTATGGAATTATCTTCAGTGCTCTGTTAGGAATTTATTCCTCTGCAAGTTCTGGATAACCAGAGGAGCAGACGCTTAGTAATCAAAGATATATTTTGCATGTAACAGGACATCCAGAGAAGCAAAGTCCAGGGCTGGGATGGCCATTCCGGGATGTTGTCAGGATTCCACCTCCTCCTACTGTTCTGCCCAACCATCCTTAGGATGTGGCTTTTTCCCTCAAGGTGTCCTCAAGTCTGTAATCTGTTGATACTCCCCCTGGTATCCCAGGAGGACACATAGGCCTGGAAGAAGGCAAAAGGGCCTGAAACTGTCTCCCCTTAAGTCTTTTCCTTTTCAATAGAGAAAAGAACCTTTCTCAAGAATGTCTACCTCTAGCCTGGCCAGGTGTGGCTCAGCAGTTGAGAATCATCCTAGGATCCAGGAGATCACGGTTCGATTCCTGGTCAGGGCATGTGCCGGGCTTGCAGGCTCGATCCCCAGTGTAGGGCGTGCAGGAGGCAGCCGATCAATGACTCTCTCATCATTTATGTTTCTACCTCTCTCTTCCTCTCCCTTCTTCTCTATCTCTGAAATCAATAAAGATATACTACTACTACTAATAATAAAATGTCTACCTAAAAATCATAGGCAAAGACAGTATTGCCTGTCCCCTCTTGCCACCCCTCATTACCCCATGAGCCAGGAGATAGAAGTGTTCAGCTTCCTAGCTTCTGTAGTAAAGGAAGTAAGGGAACGGGCTGAATGAATATGGGATTAATCAGCCGATAATATCTACCACATCTTCAAAGTCTGTGTATAAGCAAGCCTATAAGTTTAGCAAAGAATTAGCCCTAAATTCACCCTCAAAAAAAATAGTGTGAACTATGGATATTCAAAAAAATGTGTCATGGGTTTTTAATTCCTAAAGAGGAAATGCAAACACCATTGGGACAATAGCAGCCGCACTGAAATAATTATACAGTTTCCAAAAGTAATTAGTTTAGAGTAGACAGTATTCAACTAGATTGATGACTTCCCATATGTTTTGGCTCTAAACAAAGTCCGTATGTCACTGTTAAGGAGTACACTTACTCTTTTATTCCCAAAGAATGTCATTGGTGCACAAGTGTTCTTCGAAAAAATTAGGAAGCGCTTTGAAGGTAGCCTATGTTCGGTGCCTCTTCTTTACCCCTACTGCACGAGCAGGGAACAAAATAGAGTACACTGAGTGCTACTTTCTAAAAGAGGTTTCTAGAGCAGGGTGAGTGGCGGCTGCAAATTTGTGCTGGGCACACTGGGGCATTATGTTATAACTGCCCTTAGCAGAGGCCCTATATGTGATAACTACTCAATAAATCTTTGCCAAGTTGAATATGGGCCATTTATCTGCCATAAAGTTAAACATGCAGGTCCCTTTTCTATGGATCTGAGTGGGAGAAACTGCTGTTAGGCACTTCTGACATTCCTGATTTTATAACTATTTGGTTGTCAACTTCTCCCCTGAGTAGAGTAAGGAATATGTATGAGTAAAAATAGAAAGGACAACATCATCGCACAACTCCAGAGGGCATCATTCACAGTGCAGCCAATGGAACCAGGCTGTATACAACGCATGGGGCCTTCTGCAACAGGCCTGTGAGGACACTCCAAGGACACAGCTACTGAGGGCTCTGTCTTTTGTCCATTTCACAGCTGACTGATGGCTTAGAAAGAAAAATTCTTCTGTAGGAACAGACTATAGTTCCAAGGAATCTGTTGCAATTGATAATTAGATCCTTTTTATATACCATGTGAAAAGCAAGTGTCCTCCTTTTGATAAGACGCTCAACCTATAAAGCAGTTGAATTTTTACCTTTCTCATTGTGACATCCAGGATCATGGTGGGGAAGACCCAACAATATGGCTCAAAGTGCTGCCATGCATTTTAGAAGATGGATTTTAAATGTGAAATTAGATTTCACTCAAGGTCTCAGGGAAGTTAAATGGCACACTGGACACCAGTCCAGCCCAGTGAATTCTGACATCAGAGTGTGTTCCTAGTTTTGGAGAGGTTGAATTGCTATGTGTCATGCAGCTCCAGAGAGTCCATTGCAAACCTTCCAAGACTTTTGCAAGCAAGTTCACGTAGTGGTGGCAGCTCAAAATTGGCTGTGCTGGAACTACTTACACCACAAAAGTCCACAAATTCTTCAAATTAGGGCTTTTTAAAAAGCTGTTTGGTGAACATTTACAAACACGCCACTGCCAGACCCCACACAAGTCACAATCAGGAAAGCCGGGGGTCTCCCAGAAAAGTTGCTAATAGAGAATCACCAAAGTCTAGGGAAAGAGTCAAATAACAAGTCAGTGTTGAACATCAGCAGATGTCCTACCCTGAGCTGAGTTCTGTGGAGATAAAGTAGGAAACTTAAAGCCAATTCTCTGACTTAGGAAGATCTCTCAACTGACTTTCAAACTATAATAGTACCAATAACCGTAAACACTCAATCCAATCCTTACAGTGTGCCAGATAGCTATCACCTCAGTCCTCAGAATCTTACAGCATTGATCTTATTTTATAGATGAAGAAACAGAAACTCAAAGAGGCTGAGCATATCACTCAAGCTATACAGAAAGTGGGCAAAGCCAGGGGTCAGCACCAACCTGGCAGACCCCTGGCAATGACACCCACAAAACAACAGTAGGATGCAGTGAGGACAAACAGGGGCATACTGCAATGCCAGGGCCACCTGCAGGAGACCAGGGAGGGGAGACCAGCCAGGGACTCAGTAGGGGGTCAGGACAGAAAGGTGTAGGTGGTGGGGGAAGGCAGGAGGGACAGCAGTGGAAGAGAGCAGAAGAAAAGCCCACAGCTGTTGTGGGTGTGCAGGGCCTATGACTCCGGCTTGACTGGAACAAAAGGTGACCCCCACTCCAGGGCCACCAAAGATCTCCAAATAAGCCTCTGAGGCATGCATTGCACATATCTCCCCAAGATAAGCTGCCAAGAGACAATGCTTGAACAACTAGCTCATCTGCATAATATCACTATTGAATTTCCTTTTTCTTAGAAACTACAAGTCATTACTTCAAATTCTCATTCCCCAACATTAACAAAGAACTAAATTTATGTTTTCTCAGTGTGCCAAATCATAGTTTATTTCCCTAGTTATTAAAACTTTGGTGGTGGAAATTATACTTTGCATTCATGTCATGGTGTAACTAATGCTGATGTTGCTGGAAATTGTAAAACTTTAGTCTATCATCTAAAAACAGATTAAGCATTAATTAATGATTTCATCTCTTCAGTGTCTCAATATGTGGAAGTCCCTAGCTTGGCCAACGTTATGTGAAAATACATAGGAAGGGGTAAAAGAAGGTTGGTTCTGGGATTCAAGGAAGTGTTTGGTGTGCTGAGGCAGAATCACAGTTCTGTGGATGAGCATTCAAGTTCTGCACTGCTGGTTTTACCTGTAAGTCTGGATCCTTTGCTAAAGTTGCTGGAAAGGCCAACAGATAATAAAGCATTTGATCCCAGGCCTGGATTGGCTCTAACTCAGATACTAATTACATTTGGGGAGGATAGTGGAGAGCCAAAATTAGGTTATCAGGAAAAACAAATATGGCCATAAATGAAGCTATTCATATGAGCAATATGTAATATAATAAAGCAGTGTAATAATAAAGTTACTAAAAGAAATAAGAAGGTGACAAACCTTATTGTCCCAACTGGAGTGGTTTTGATAGTGAAAAAAGGCACCATTAATGACTATGTCAGAACAACCTAACTGAGTTGTCCCAAAACATCAGTCACATGATCATGTAACAATAAAGAGGGTGGAATGTGGAAAAAGCCACATAAAAATAAGTATAACTAAAAAAAGATTATGGAAGAGGAAAGAGATCACATGACAGGCAGGTTAAGAGCATGAGATAGGTTGCTGCAAAAGTCCACATGGGGAAAGAGAGTAAATTGAGCTGCCCATAGACAGAATTGGATTTCACTTCCGATGCTTAAGCATCAGGTCCCTTTCCAAGATCCTAGCAGTGGGTTCACATGAGCCTATATTTTGTAAAATAAAAAAAGGTAAGAAATTTGTGTATGCTTTTGCTTAAAGAAGTTCCATCAAGTTGTATGAGCATCTGGCCCCACACATCTACATGTATTCCTGCCTACAAAGCTGATCCTTCAACAAGGCTGCCACCAGGCTTCAAGGCATCAGTACCAGGCTTAGGCCATGGAGAAACAAAGCTTTTTCAAAATGCCAACATTACTCCTCTGAAGTTCTCATTTTTCTCAGGCTACAGTTATCAGGAGATATGGCCTGAGCAGTCAGCAGCTTGCCCACCACAGTGTTGGAACCCAATTTAGTAAGTTGGAGAGGCCACCAAGTGCACTTCAGCTAGTCATCTAAATGTCACTGACTTAGTATTCTATAGACAAAGTTATATCTTCAGCTTCCAAGTGAAGGTAGCAGGAGCTTTTTAGGTAAGCGTGTGAATGGCCCAATATCGAAGTGAGTTTGCTGGGCTGCTCTGGGGATAAAGATGGATTCTGTCCGTTCATTTTGAATGTTCTCACTCAACTACATGTACTAGAACAGGTGTCCTCATGAGGTTCCTTTTCTTTGTCAACTCATGAGGTTCCTTTTCTTGGGGCTCAGCCAACTCACTATTTTGCCCCCTCCCCTTTAACCACAAAGAGATTATGAGGACTGAAGAGCAGGTGGGTGGGAGCTTTCTAGAGTAGGACTCAGATACTCTGGGATCAAATGTCAGCCAGTACTGAGGAACATATAAGAGATCCATAATCTGCTGCACTTTCTTAAACTGCACCAGTGCAGGAGAGAGGGAGATGACAATTTTTTCCTCAGAACAATGAGCCTCTGAAAGCTGAGTGGGAGAAATTAGTGACAATAACATGATGTCTGTCAACTTTTGAAAAATTAGAATCAGAAAACCAAAAGTCAAGTTGAAAGAAGACAAATTAGGTTATATCAAGAGTTGACACATCATTGAATACCTGCTAATGGGAAAAAAAGATTTCATTTAAACATTCTTATTGTCTTTATGCATAACACTTTTAAAATCACATAACATTTTTATAAGAGTATTAAAAAATAGCCTTGCTTTTAATATGGAAGAGATGATGACAAGCATTTGAAGTTCATTCTCTAAAAATGGCAGCTGCTCTTTCTTTAGGCTTCTTTTTTTTCTCTTCTATTTTCTAAAGCTTTACCCTAAATAATTCAGGTGGAAGCAGAAAGAGAAGCCACAAAACATCCCAATTGTTGTGTTGTACTGGAAGTTTTAAGAAAGGGATTGCAGTAAAGCCAGAGACATAGCATGAGAGTGACAGTGAGGACTTAACGCCCAGTGCTTAGTTGGAGGACATTTGAAGACAGACAATCAATCCCAGGCTCTGCAACTGTCTGGCTGAGTTCCCTTGGACATGATGTTCAAATCTTCACTTTCTTTTCTGAATAATGGGGTAGTAATTGTGCTTTATATTTCAAAGAGTTAATGAGGACTAATAAAATAATATTCCTGAGGAACTTAGCATAGCACTGGCACACATTAAGTACTCAGTGAATATTCATTTGCTCTATCCTGAAAATTCTTAACTCATAGTCAAAAAGTAGACTGACAAAGGCCTAAGGAATCATCTCTATCCCAGAGTCAAAAGAAAATCCTGTTTGATAAGTTGTGTCCTCTCAGAGCTTACCATGTAAGTGTGTTCAAATAAAAAACAAGCACTTACTGTGTATCTGTTTCAGCCAAGGCACTGAGCTGGGCATCAGAAAACAGAATACTAAAATATGATTTTTTTTTTTAAGTGAGGATAATTTTCTCATTTGAATGTCCTCCTCAGCAGATTGAAATTTAATTTGTTAGGGTAATAGGCTGAGACATTTTCTACGGCTAGCAGATGTGACAAAGCCACATGGCCACATGGCTTCTTAAACTTGATTGAACATTTAATAATGCTAATGTCAATGATCACTTGGAGATAATCGGCAATTATTTTTGGAACAACCATGAAACCTACACACCCTAGAAGACCATGCTCAGAGATAGTCATTGTCAGTGCATGTTTATATCCAACCAGGAGCCACCGGTTGGAGCACTTAGGCCACCCAAGAGGCAGTCTGGAGTCCAACAGTTCTGGAGTTTAATCCCATCTCCGCTTCTCATGAGTTGTATAACTTTGAGTAAGATACAACCTCAGTTTGATGTGTTATATGTACTCAAAGGGATAAAACACTTAATATTGGACCTGGTAACTTATAAGCCCTAAATAAATGTTTGGAAAACTTTAGAAAAATGGGTCTCTGAGATGGAGATATGAGAAGAAGATTTTCTTGTCCAAGTTAAGTCCTTTACTAATCCTTTTTCTTGTGTTGACAAAAGAAATGACTCAAGTTAAATATTTTTGTAAGATTGATATATAACATTAGGTAAGTTTTAGGTGTATGACATTATAATTTGACATCTGTATACACTACAAAGTGATCTCCTCCGAAAGTCTAGTTACCATCCATCACCACACAATTGGTCTTCATCTATTTGCCCATGTTACAACTTCTTTCCCCCTGGTAACCACCAGTCTGTTCTCTGTATCTATGAGTTTGTTTTTTGTTTGTTTGTTTGCTCATTTGCTCTGCTTTTTTAGATCACACATAAGAGTAAAGTCATACAGTATTTGTCTTTCTCTGTTTGACTTATTTCACTTAATATAATTCCCTCTAGGTCTATCCATATTGTCATAAATATCGCAAAGGGCAATATTTCATTATTTTTTATGGCTGAGTAGTATTCTAAACATACCACACCTTCTTTATCCATTCATCCATCGATGGACACTTAGAGTGTTTCTGAATCTTGGCTATTGTAAATAAGGCTGCAATAAACATAGGGGTGCATATACCTTTTCAAATTAGTGTTTTCGCATTCTTTGAATAAATACTCAGAAGTGGAAGAGCTGGATCATATGGTAGTTCTAGTCTTAGTTTTTTGAGGAATCTTTATACTGTTTTACATTGTGGCTGTACCAATTTACATTTCCATAAAGCAAATACCAATTTTACCTCAATTTTTTAAAAAATCAATATAAAGGGATATCAGGAAGAGATCATTGAATAAAAGATATTTAAGAGATATAAAAGGCAAATTTAAAAAATAATAATAAAATAAACTATTTTTGTTTGTGCTTAAATAATGAATGAAGCTTATGGTAACCATAATTGCTGTTTTTGATGTCTTGAATTACCTCAACAAGACCATTATACTCTGGAGTATAATGTTGATCCCATGTGAAGTACTATTCCCTGAGCAAATTTGTTGTCAGAGGAGGGAAAAAAACAACTAAATATTGATCCTATAGAATTTCACAAACGATAATGCTGAAAAAATTTAAAAATCTCTGTAAGCATGTAGGGTCTTGATAATTAAGGGAGCTATTATCTCAGCAGCTGCGAAATACATGAAGCATTTAAATGTTGGCAGTTAAATGATACCTCTCATGTGAAGCATAGATATTCCAAGGTCTGATTTTCTAATTGTACATTATCCAGCTTCCTAAATTACCTTTGTGTTGCTCACACTCAACATTGGGGATTCTAGTGTTCACTACCAACTCTACTAGAAGGAAAGTAAAAGTGAAACATAAAGAGGTACAGATCTATGGAAATGTTTAAAAATTTTTAACATCCCAGAGCAATTCCTAAATCAGAGGAATTCAGAAACTGGCCAATCACGAGGCTGAGCTGGTTTCCTTAAGTCCTACCCACTGGCTGATCAGCAGATGTTCCTAGGCATGGTTGGAAAGCTAGAAAAATCCCTTATTAAAATTTTTCAATGGTTGTTTCTTTCCCTCAGCCTTTTTACAATTAAGATTATTACTGTACATTTCTTGTTTATTTTGTACCTAAACCTAGGGTTTCCAGACTCTCTATGATGGTGTCCAGTTCTGCAGATCACCACAGTGCCTTAGGTCTGTATCACCCCCAAAATGACTCAGTGTTTGGAGCAGAAATAATTTTGACGTTAGGTCTTGTCTGTGTTCCAGTGACACTGTACAATCAAACAGAAAGTCACAGGTATCATTTTGCTGTGCGGTAAGGACATTGGGAAGATGTTGCTTATCTCCTCACAAGAGGTTTTATGCCAAAACAAGACTGCTCCCCTCTGCTGCCAAGGGAGGGAGATATTGCAAAGTAGGTGCTCTGAAAGGGGACAAAGCACAAAAGCCAAAAGGAAATGTTTTCACCATGAACATTCTACCTCACCTGGACAAACTTGGAACACAGGGGGGACTTTCCTGAAATATCCACTTCTATCATTCAATCTGGTACACTTAATTGGAGATTTTCAGGATAATTGGCTCTTTTGGACATTTAAAAGCGAAAATAGCCAGGTCTGTTAATGGAAGATCAGGTGTCGGGCCTTTCAAACTATTATCCACAGCCATTAAGGCAGTTCCAGGAAAAGCACGCTGGACAGTGTGCTGCCCATTAGCCAGAGCGCGATTTAAACCGACAGGCATAGAGCCACGGGCACGGCTGCTGCCACCACCACAGTGGGAAGCTCCTGTGCTCTCTATAGGCTTTTCCAGAACTCCTGTCCGGGGCCCAGTCCTCTGGCCCATAGGGAAGGAAGTGGGGCTTTCATGTGAACCTAAGGATAACCTGAAAATAAATCTCCTAAACCATAGCTACTCTGATGGTCCCCAGCTAGACGTGTTTGTAACTTTATATTTTCTTCTGTTTTCAAGTACAGAGTCCTGCAACTGTGTCATGCCTCTGGTGCTAGGTGGACTTAGACTCACCCCAACAGTGAAATGAAAGAAGAGCTTGCTGGATGGCACCATACTCAGCAGCCAAGAATAAAGGCTTTATTTTCTTCACTGATCACTACGCATGTTTGCTTTTGATAGGCCCCACTTGCCAGAGTTTGCCTTCTTGGCCCGTTACAGCAGTCCTTTTTTGTCTTCCAAATACCATCGTGTGCCTCAACCCCACGGCGGCAGTAACAAAGAAAGCAGTGATTGGAAGCTGTGGGCACGTTGCAGTCGGGACGGATGACTGCGACAGGGGTCCCGGGGGGCTGCGGGGAGCAGCAGGCCTTTCCCTCGGGGAGTAAAAACCCAGACAGACCTCTGGCGTGAAAAGCCCAAACAAACCTTTCTTCTAAAACACACCTTATTTTAAAGATGTATTATAAGAACTATTCATACTGTATTTTGACCATTTTCTCTGATTTCCTCGTAAAGCTCATTTTGAAACATCAAAAATTCATTTCCAGGGCTTCCGTGCAGTAAGAGGCAAAACATTAAAAATGTTGTCACACTCAGGGGAAAGGGCACGAGGCAGTTCAAAAAGCTACACGGCACCGCCGCCATCTGATTTCTCCACTCCCTATTACTTCGCTGATGAAAGGTAAAATTACCCTTCATTGCTCCTTTGCCACCTAGAACGGCGTGTGTGTGAGACACTCCATCAGCCATCACCAGACGCCTTAAGGAAGTTGTTGTCTATAAGGAACTGGGTTAGTTGTCATAAAAGTGAAATGGGGCCTTTCTTTCAGCTAACGTAACATTTTCCAGCAGTATCTGCGATTCTTATTCTCTGTGTTTATCTACTTATTAGTCTAGGCTTAACAGGGGTGTACTTTAGGGGGCTGCAATGCAAACAGTGATTTGGATCTGGATAGAGAGTACACAGATATGCAATTTAACAGATCTATAAAGAGGCACCTGGATTTGGGCTTCGTTACTGATACAGGATGGAGAAGGCACCAACTGGGTGGATATTCCATCACATCCAGGCGTGGGAGAAGCAGCTTCAGATGGCAAAAAATTCCACTTGGCTTTGTGCATATTTCTAGCTTTATCTGCAACTTGATTTTTAGTGATCTGCATGGAGATTTTAGCTGGAGATGCCACATCCATTCCTCTGTATAGATGGGTTAGTAAGTTTCCTTATGGAGATGTTTTCTTATTTTAAAAAAGTTAGTGTTTTATCTTTGTATTAAAAGATACAAAGTACAAAGGGAAATTGGCACTAACTCCAGACGTGTTCATTGGAAACATGGTCAGGCTATTATTTCAAAGACAAAGCTGAAATCCAAGCAGATGTTTGCTGACTGCCGTTTGCCAGGACATGTTGCAGCTCCCCAGAAAATTATTCAAGACTGAAGTAGTGATGCCTGTGCTTGTCCAAAAGACAGAAGGCTATCAAGGTGCATTTTTATCAGGTCCTTCCCTAAACCCAAGTAGATAAATGATTCTAGTGACACGTAATATATACTCTCGAATAAGTTTGGTTACCTGGAGGTTACAGTTCTTACTAACTGCTTACCACAGGGCATTTGTGGCATTACGATCATCTTACAGGTAAATATCTGAGAGTTATGTTAAGCTGAATTAATTGTAATTCCAAGGGAGAATGTTCTGATGCAACCAGCCAGGCTTCACCAAATACTGCATTGCTTTCTAAGGAACAAAAGCAAAGAAATGCATAGCCAGTCTTCTACATCGTTTTTCCTTAAATATTATATTTTTCAGTAAACAACAGAGGCCCAGTTACTAGACATAAATAAACTGGGGCTTTTGGAAATGTGAGGATATGTGAGGATCGACCATATGTTTACTTCACGGTGGCTTGCATGATAATCACTAGAGACCTGTGGGACCCAGAGAACAAACCCTTCCTGCCCCCACCCCACCCCCACCACCCTTCCCCTTCTCTGCTCAGACTTGAGCAATCTGCTTTCAGGACTTAGAGAAGTGAAAAGCAAAGCTGTCTGGAAGCAAAGACAGTCTGCAGGCACTTCACTATCAAAATCTGATCACCCACTTTTCTCCCGCCACCAACCCCTCACCCTCTCACCTCGCTCTGGATATAGGAAGGCGGCCTCATCATAAACAAGCTGCTTCCTTTTCTCTCTCCTTTCTTCTTCCCTAGTAGACATAAAAGAGGCAGCTCTTAACAGAGTTGATATATTTTTGAATCCAGCTATCTTTTGGCATTCATATTTGTATAGCTCTAAATTCATTTATTTTATGTTTTGATTCCATATTTTCCTTTCCATTAGTCCTAGTCACAATTCTTAAACAACCTGGCCTTGATCTTTTCAGTGGTGATTCACTGGGATTCCTGCATTTTATGAGCTCTAACTCCCTGGGCCTCAAAAATCAGTGGCTTTCAAAAAATACTTGGACTTCAATTTGACAAAGAATTGAGTACCTATTGTGTGTGCAATGTAGAATTGAGCACCCAGAATAGGAGATGCGTGAGTCACCATTCCCCGGGAGTCTCAAAGAGTTCCCAGTCTCCAATGTGGTGAGTGCTGTATGGGACTGTGAACAAGCTATGCAATCACCAGGTACCAAGATTGTCCGTGTACAAAACAGAAAGAGATACAAATATAAACTCATAAGTGATAAGTAAAAAAAAAATAATCTATTGTGTAAGGTAGTAATATCACAATTCATGTTTATTGATAAGTCTGGGGGCAAGAACAACCGTAATAACCAAATAATGATTTTTGAGTAATATTTATCACTTATATGAATTAGAACTCCTTGGAGAATTGGCCAACTTCAGGTTTAGAGCAGGATATGTACAGATGAGTCTGAGACATCTTATTGTGCCAGAAGGCAAAGAAGTTATAGCTAGTTGTGCTAAACACAAAACTAGGATGGACCTAGTTTTGCCATCAACATTTGAACACCAAAAACACTCAGTGTTGTAAACATGTGAAATACGTAAAACCTCTGAGTTCTTAAAATTCCAAAATAATAATATCTCATTGGATGCTGTTGCTAGGGTACTAATTTATTATTCTGAAAACTGAAAATAAAGGTATGTATCTTGCCTTTCTTGTATACATTATATTTTAGAATAGACAAATAGTTGATGAAGAAAAGCTTTTTGTATATGAGTTCAAATTAATAAATGCAGAAAAAAATGACAGAATTGGAAATCACAACTTTACAATCTTTAATGAAATAATTGTTTTGGACAATGGTTGTTAAAACCCTTCAGTGAGAAGCTGATTGGGAATTTTATAATGAATGGGTTAGACTTACTGGTGTTCACCAGTCAATTTGAACATCACAGGAAGAGAAATAACTAGGTGTTAGTGTCACCTGACACAAAGCCTTTTAAAGTATACTACACCATATCTATGACATAGTCTTGTTCAACAAACAAAGTTGCATCAAGTAGAATCTATAGATGCATTGCTAGTTTATAAAAAATATATGGAATAGAGAGAGGTGTTAAACCACACCTCAAGGGTGCAATTGGCTGAGTCTACAATCCAACAAATTTTACAGAAAAATTACTTGATTTTTTTTAAACTTATAAATAGCAGAAAAAAATAATGATGGGGATTGTTAAATGTCAAAAATAATCTTTATAATGCATTGCCCACAAAATAGAATGTAGTTTCCTTATTTTGATTCTAATTTGAAAAAGACAAAAAGTGTTAAAAGTAATTTTTGAGAAAATTGGGAAAATTTGAATATAGCTGAGTATTGGTTAATATTGAGAAATTATTAACTTTATTAAGTGTAATAGTGCTATTTCATAACTATTAGAAATACATACAGAGGTATTTGTAGGAGAAATTACATGGTCTGGAATTCATTTTAAAATACTTAGTGATATAAAAAGGAAGATAGATGTAACAAAACAAAACAAAAAAGGCAAAATGTTGGTAATGGTTCAAGCTGATAAGGAAGGCTGTGCCCACAAAGCTCAAGACCAGGACTGGGAGCCTCAGGGAGGTGGGTAGTAAATGGGACTTTTTCCCCTCTCATACTTGCATATAATTTGAAACTTTATGAATAAGAATGTAAAATGTAATTCTTTTGCATTAAAAAAAAATTAAAAAAGGAACAACCCACCAGGCAAACTGTAAGAGTCGAATTTGCAGGAGAATGAGGAAAGTGGAAGAAGGAATTTGGCAACCAGCTCCAGAAGTGGGTGTGTGCCTCCCCTGTGACGAGGACGGAGTTGGGAGGAGGTGTCTTGTGCACAGAGCCAAGTCAGTCCTGGCCAGTGAGACAGGCAGCAATGAAGAGAACAACCTCCAAAAGCTGGTGGCGGATGTGTGGTCCAGACAGGAGAAGTGTGTGGGGAGGGAGATGAGAAAGAACAGCCCAGAGACATGAGTGGAAACGGTAATTTTTTAAAAGGGGTATGTGTGAGCAAGAAGGAAACAGTAAAAGAGAGAGAGGAAAGCTGAGCCCACCTGTGGAAGTTTGCTTAAAGCTGACCGCCCATATGCAGGAAGGGCCATTAGGTTTGCACATCATTGCTATTTGGCTGCCATAGGTCCCCATGGTTCCCCATGTTTGTGATCAAGATTTCTTCAACGCCCATTCAAAAATACATCCCATCCACTAATTAGGTCTACTTGCAAGCACACAGAAAAAAATAGAGTAGCAGCATCTTGCTGGGTTTTCTTAATTCTGACAGATGGCTTCTTCCTAGATCTCTGAATGTTGGTGATACCAACCTCTGGGATAGCCAAGTGTAGGACACAGTCCAAACAACAGGCTGCTTTTGCTTGGTGTCAGTTCAGCTTCCTACAAACAAAATTAAAGCAGCATCCAGTTAGCAATTGGAAACACATATCAAAGGGAGGGCGCTTAACTCAAAACAGATTTTTCTAACCACCCTCAATATACGTGTTTAGGAAGAATGCATCTTTTAGTTATAGCAATGCAAATGTCAGTGATTATAAACATGTGTATAATATAGCTTGCCAGCAATTTTTGCCCTTGAATGACGAGACCCATACGGAGTCCCAGGAAGAATGTGGAACTCTCGTTGATTTCAGCATGAAATACAGAGATATGAATGGTGGTCGCAAGAAAGGACACGAAAATCCTGGGGATAATCCTTTGTGGGGAATGTGTTGCTTTTTTGATCTACATGCCTGAAAACAGTAAATGCATGTCCACAGACCAACACTAAGACTCCTTAAAGAATGCAAATACAACTAAGTCATTTGAAAGGAAGTGAATTTCCAAGGACTGGTAAAAAGGGGATCATTCTTAGAAGAGAAGCTCAGAGGAAGGAAGATGCTAGGAAGCCAGAGAGCTCTGATGAGTACTGACATGACATTCCTTCTTCAATTTTAGCAGCCTGGATGCATTTCACATTTTGTTTCCCAAACAAGTATTAGATTTTACCCCAGAAGGGAAAAGATTTACTCATGTACATTCTAAAGTCCTTTGTAAGGGAAAAACCCACTTCGCTGTGTCTTAGAATGTGTATAGAAAAATTAAAATGTCATGGTTGGAGTTGCTTCTGAGTTAATATCAGTAAATAGAATGTTTGCCTTTTGGTTTCCCTTTTACCAAACAAAATAGAGCTGCCAATTCATCCATCTGTAAAAGTACTCCTTATGTACTCCTCAAGAGAATTACTGAATTATTTTGTGTGCAAAAGTAGTTTTCTTGCATATTGTTCACTTCCTATGGCCAAAGGGGGAACATTTCAGTCCCTTTGCTGAGCCCTTGTATTTCATGCACATGCCTTATTTTGCTGGGGCTGTTTCCTTGTTAGAACACCTGCTCCCTTTTTTGTCAATCCAAATCCTTCAGTGTCCTCAGGGTCTAACCCAGGCTTCTGAAGAGCCTCCCCCAACCTCTTATCCTCACAGGGTTGTCCCCTTTGCCTGTGTACTTACTATCCAAAGGGGTATCACTTGGTTACATTTTTTCTCACATTATTATAAAATTCTTTCTTTTAAAAAATTCTACCTTCTTCAACCAGGTGGTAAGATTCTTGTGGGATAAAGCATGTTACATACTTCCCACATTTCACTTTAGACCTAAAATTGAACAGATATACCTTCTTGTGCTCAACTAAAAAAGTTTTGTTCTTCACTAATCTCCAAATGCATAATGGGACAAATATATGGATTATTGCAGTATTTTTACACTATTTGATGAGGGAGAAAAAGAAAAGACAGTAAGGGAAAACCTGCATAAATATATATGCCATCATAATGGGTATGAATTATTGGAAAGATTTCTAAAGACACACACAAAAACATCCATAAGGGAAGGATTAATAAATTTGATGCTCTCATAATTTGAAAATTAATTTAATAAAAGTCTTCCTACACAAACTGAGGAAGATATTTGCCACATGTTTGACCAATAAAGAATTAAGATCTACAATGGGTAAGTAACTCCTACAAATGAAAAGCAAAAGTTAAACCACTCAGTAGAAAATGGCCAGAGGATATGAATAGGTAGTTGAGAGAAATGGAAGCCCAAATGATCAATAAATACAAGAAAAAATGTCCATCTCCCCTGGTATCATGTTAGTGTAAGGTAAAACAACAGTGAGGTACTATCTCCCACCCATCATATGGATAAAAAATTAATATCTAACAAGTTTGGGAGAAAATGTGGAGAAAAAGGAATTTGTAATATTGCCACTAAAAGAGTAAATTAGCACAACTGTTTCACAGAGCAATTAGCCAATAATATAGTTTAAGGGGCACATGCTCTAAAACCTTGGTAACCCAATTCAGGTGTATTTCTTGAGAGGCTCAGGAACATGTGAGCCACAAGATACATTCAGAGGCATTTACTGCAGCATCGTTTGTAATGAAATAAATTAATGCCCATAATAAGGTAACAAATCATAAATTGTGGCTTAATCATCCCATAAAACAAGTAAGATGATTAAACTAGAAATACATATATTGACATGGATAAATCTCAAAAGCATAATCATTAACGTCAGAAGTATACATGAAGAATGATACTCTTAAATATGATTTTGAAAACACACAACACAATTCTGCCTATTTTAGGAACCCAAAAGGTGAAATAAAAGCATAAAAATATGAATGAGGATCCTACACGCTTCAAAAGATGCTGGAGATGCAGAGGTGAGAAACAATATGGAACACAAGTAGAAAAGAGGAGATTTACCTCAACAATGTTTACCTTAAAAATAGAAAATATGGAAATCAAGGTAGTGGGTATACATGTCTTTATATTTTATTCTCTGTTGCATGAGGCACTGAATATGAGTGGATGAAAGAGGCATTAAAATCCACCACTATTCCACAAGCCATCTGGGATCAGGTTTCTATCTCATTTCCATGCCTTTTGAATCACCTATTCATTCCAGAGGGACAAGCTATTAAATTTAAAATTCAAATCACTTCCCTACCATAGCTGTCTTTGCATTGTCACTTACATGTTTTAAATTTTTAATTTGCACCAAACACAAACTACTAAAACAGAGTTTACTCCAAGCATCATTAAGAGAGAGAACCCTGGTGGTAAACTACAATTTCTCACTTATTTTGGCAATTCAGTGTAATGGGAAGCGATCTCATCTGGGCTTGTTCATTACACTTCCTTAAGTATTTGGCATAAGCTTATTGGGGTTGTTTTTTAGTGTGGGGAAGAAAATCTAATCTTTTAGACTGCAGCTTCTGGCTCCCTGAAATGCCCCAGCAAGTGGAATGCCAAGCTTGCTACCAATTCGTCTACTTACTCAACAAATGCTTACTCTCTCCCGCTCTCTCCCAGATGCAAAAAATGGAATTCAGTACCAAATACTACAACCCAAATACAATGAAGTACAATTGAAGTGGAGGCTACAGCTGGAATTCAACTAAGGGCTTCTCAAAAACTTGCTGGCTCTGAATTGCCGGGGGATGAGCAATGTCAAAGATAAAGCCAGACACTAGTTAAAGTGGTAAGGACAGATATTAATCAGCAATACACTATTACAATGGGGGGGAGGGAAACCCAGCATGAACTGGCCTCAGCCTTGATTTGTAGAGGCCACAGGGCCTTTGAAGACAGAATGAGGAAGCTGGGAAGGGTGAGCAGGAGCTCTGCAGAATCAGAGAAGCGAAAAATTACAAAAAGTGGCATTTATCAAATTTCAGCTCCTCCCCTCCCACAGAGACTGGGATGCGGGGGCACTATCTTCAGGTGTCAGCTGCAACAAACAGTAAATTCTTTGGGCAGCCTTATTTTCTCAGGCAGACAATTAAAGAGGGGCTACGGTCATCCTGGAGGTGCAGCCTTGGGCTGTTGGAAATGATGTTAGTGTTTGTTCAACCAAGCTTGAGGCCTAGTGGAGAAGCCAGCTCAGCGGAGCCGGTTAGGGTTTGGTGGGGGTGGCACTCTGTCAGGCACTCTGTCGCCTGACAGATGAGGCAGCGAAGGGGAAAGAAAGCGAGAACTTACAAATGAAGCATGACTTCGACATCTCTGCCCCTGTCAAGTGCAGTGTTCATAGCTAGATCGATGATTTTTAGAACTGGGACTATCCTAGCTCGTTTTATAAATGAGTAAACTGAGGCCAAAGAGATTAGGTCCTTTCTAGACTCTCAGATCAGGCTCTAATGAAGCTTGTCGAGCCAGTAGCAGAATTCAAAACTCTAGGAAGATTAGAATGTGTACATCTAGCCCGGCAGGGTCCCAAAACCTACAGGACCTCTGTCCCTCCCAGGACAGCCACACCCAGGCCTGACCAGCAAGTCCTAACGTAAGCGGGAGCCTGGACGCGGACCAGGCCTGACTTCCAAAATAGGCTGGAAATTCGTCCTTTTATGTAATTCGTCTTTTTATTCATCCTTTCTTATTCTGAAGTGCTGGACACCGATTCCAAATTTTAAAACATACCATATGAGCCAAACAAAACACATCTGCAGGCCAAGTTCCAAGTGCTGGTCACTATTTCACAACATCTGCTGTAAAGAACTAGGTCTGAGGGCCTCCTCCTGGCCAGTTTTTATGGCTCCTGAATTCAGGAAAAGAAAAGAAGTTATGCTCAAAGACTCTCCTAATATGTGAGCCACCTGAAATTAAATGTTTACTGCCGAGGTCGATTTGGATGAAAAGCAGAAATTATAAATCTGATCAGTTGGTGCCTTTGGAGATTACAGAGAATAAAACTGACTGCCCAGCCCATCCATGATTTCTGAGCTCTATTAGTAGGTGATATGGTGGGAAGGGAGGAGGACCAGCCACGCCAAGTGATCCCAATGCACCCTCCCCGTGATCTTGTTCCTTCCTCCCCCCGTTCTCTCCTAAAGCCTATTCTATCAGCTCTCCTCTCTTCTTCTGGTAGGTAGAGCAGAAGACCAACAGGGGCAGGGAGTGCAGAGAAAGTCATGCGCCATTCTGCTTATCCCTAAAAACTAACATTTGGCTACTTTGAAATGTATTTCGTACCTGACTGTAAGCATTTTCCATTATAATCCTTACGATCATCCTATAATGAGGTACTACAGTTACGGCCCTGAATAGATAGGGTGTGAAGAGGTTATGAGCTTGGTCAAGGCCACAAGTAGCAGAGCCTGGACTAACTAGAATCCAGTTAACTAGAATTAGACTAGAATCCAGAATTAACGAGAATCCACATGATTCCAACCCAAAGCTCCCAAGCTGTGCTCTCAACCGCTGTCCCCCACCTCCGGTTTCATGATTTCAGCCTGTTCCCTATTACTCACCTACAACATGGCATCATTCCGTTTCCTCAACCCAGAACACAGTCAATGTGAGATGAGATTGTGCATTTGTTGCAGATATTTTTACAAGAAACATTTTAAAGAGAGATTTGGAGTCTGCCTTCTCCTCTCCTCATCATAGAGTCCGTGCTGCCGCCGGGAGTAGGTTCTGGGACGGGTACAGAGACGAACTCGTTTCTGTGACTTGGGCTTTCTTTTTAAGGGCTTCAAGAAACGTGGGGAAAAGACCTTTGTTCTCTAACATACTGCTGCTTCACGGCGGGTAGTGCCGTCCTTGTATTTTAAATAAAAAAGCAAAATACACACACATAAGTGCTCATGTGTTTGTGGTGTGTGTATACGTGTGTGGTGCATGGAGTGAGTGTGTGTATGTGTTAGATATATATGTATGTGGTGGGTGTATATGTGTGCTGTGGTGTATGTGGGGTATCTATATGTATGCGTATCTGGTGTGTGGGTGGTGTGTGGGTGTGTGTATGTGTTGTGTGTGTATATGTGTGTGGTGCGGTGTGTGTGGGAGGGGGATGTGTATTTGACTTTTAAGATGTCTTTCAGGACAATCAATGCAGCCACATGATCTCAGGGCCAGAGGTTAGGCCATTAACCCAGGCCACATCCATTTGTGGTTTTCTTGTAGACGCTGTTTCTCTAAGTACATATGATCTGATTGCCCAGATGCAGGTGGACCTGCCGGGGGCATTGTTACAGTGCACGTGCCAGGGTCCCTGCAGACCTGGGGCATCAGACTATCTAGCCCTGGGCCTAGGAATCTGCACTTTTATTTAATAAGTGTCCTACTTAAGGTTAATGCATTCCTGCTATAAGCTATGGTTATACGTATACATGTTCAGGTTTCCCAATGATCTATACTCAAGATGTAAGTGGCCAAAGAATTCAGGCATAGCCGAAACCTCTCTTACCTTTCTGTACTAACTAAATAAGCAGGAAAGAGTCTTACCCTGCACGCCCACCATACACACACAGGCATGGCACCTTTATGTTTTCAGTTTTCAAATTTGTTTCCTATTTGACAACACATAAATACCTACCTGAAGGAGGCTTTGCTTCTTTAGTTGAGTTTCTAACCCCAGAGCACCACCCTGGGCATTCCCATTCCTCATAAACTGCTGTGTACTGCTAATCGCTAAGGATTTTCTTCTCACAAATTATAGTCAAAATGTCTTTCTCTTAAGATATTTGCAACAATTAATACATTTGAGATCTCTTTGCTTAGTATGTAGGCCATCTTGGCTCAAGCATTTTAAAATAATTATCATTGGTGTTACCAATAAAGACTTTCCGAACGTGGGTGCTTCTGACCTAACGGTACCTCCAGCAGATGGTAGGTAGAGGTCTCAGACTGAAAGGTCTGACTCCTGGGCCTCGAATGCATTCATCTAAGCGACTTGAAAAGTCATGCTACCTAAATTGTAAACTCCCCTGTGGTGAGCAGCACGCAGGCTGACAGGAATAAACTAGTGAAGGGGAATGAAAGTGGAAACCCAGAAAAAGGGTAAAAACAGAACAGAAGCCTTGTGAAGGACCTTCATTTCCTTCTCCTTCCACAATGATCTGCTTCCCAGATAGGAGGAAGTCCCAGGGACAGAAGACTTGCACTCAGGACACTGTACCCTGTCCCATATTGCTCCAGAAATATTGCTATTGCCTTTGGGACAGAAAGGCTTCTTCCTCCCCCACCCCCACCCCCTTCTATCTTCCATTGCTTCTCTTCTCATGAAGGTTACCACGACATGGAAGTAATCCATCTGAGAAGTGTGGATAAAGGCAGTGAGAATGGGGAAAGAGAGGAGGTGACAGATTGGGGAAGCATTAAAAAGGGAGGATCACTGGGGCATGGTGATGGGTAGGAGATAGAGGTTCAGGAAGATTTGGGGGCAGGGGGGTCACAAATAACAAGCAAGGTTCTGATTTGAATTCCCAGACATCAGAGCTTGCAAAGTCATATGCCTCTAGGGCCAAGCATATAAAATATATTAGTAAAGAGGGTCAGGGGTCATGATGGTGTAGACTATGGCAAACCAAGGAGGGCACTAAAATTAAAGAGAAACCAGAGAGCAGCCCCTCCTCACTCTAGCCAGTTGCTGCCATTGCAAAACTAAGGCCAAGGCCTTCTATAGCTTCCTGTTTTCAAGAGAACCCAGAAATCTTGGTTGCTCTACAAAAAGTCTGAATTTAAAATCAGGATGGTTAGTTGTTAATTTTAATTAGTTGCTAGTTTTTATTTTAAAATATAATTTTTAAAAAAATTTAGAAACTGACAATCAAATAGAACTTGGAGGTGGGGCACTTGGAGGTAGCCTGGAGCATTCAGTTTCGAGCCCTCAAAACAGCTTGTGGTGCTACACACCAATATAACAAATCCCTTCTCTCTCTAGGTTATGGATTTTTTTAAAATTAAGATAAATCTATAATCCAGTCCAATAACCAAGGAAACTCAAGATTAGAGAGGAAGCCATACCTCATCTGATCCAACTGTACTTCTAATTCCTGGGCCCCTTCTGCCTCTAAGGTTCCTTGCAACCTCGGGATTCTGTTGCTCTGTGATTGCTGTAATCGTCCTGAGTGGCAACAGCGCCCTACGCTCTACATCTGTGCGCAATATTGTTACTTTAGAATCAGTCACTACCTCTCCTTTTTCTCTTTTTCTAGGCTTCTCTCCTGAGATAACACAAGCAAGGATGTGATTTGACATTTATCTTGTTAAGAGAACAATGGATAATTTGGATGCCAATCAAGTGTAGAAAAATGTCCACATTTTTCTAATCAGTCAAGTAATTGTCAAATCATTTCACTCTGCTTTTCAGATATAGCTCAAGCTAAGAGAGTCCCAAGATTTTTAAATTCTCAGTAGTTTATAATGGTCTTTTGAGAACTAATCCAAAATGAACTTGATCTTGAAAGTAATATCTTCATTCAAAAAACTTTTATTGAGTACCAATTATATACAACTATTTGTACCTATACATGAGGAGTGAAGACTACGGGTAGTCACCTACAGGCTAAGAGAGGAGAAATGTATGACCAATTAGAATCTAAAGTAGAACAACATTAGTACCTATAAGGTTTTGTTCCTCTGTATTAGAAACAAAAGAGAATAACAAATAATTAGAAAATAAGTTTTTAAGTAATACCATTAGAAAGAGATCAAAATGTATATAAATAATGCTTAGGAATAAAATTTACAAATATGTGCAATACCTATACACTTAAAACTATAAATACTGCTGAGCCCGGCCGGGCGTGGCTCAGCGGTTGAGCATCGACCTAGGATCCAGGCAATCGGGGTTCGATTCCCAGTCAGGGCACATGCCCGGGTTGCAGGATTTATCACACCATAAAAACCTCTCCTTTGAACCAGTTTCCAGTCTCTGCTAGGGGGTTCTGAGCCCATCCAAAGAAGAACCAAGTGATACTTCACAGTAACATCCCCAGCTCACAGAATCTTATCTGGCAAAGTGCTTACTTTAGATCGTCCCTGAAAACAATCAACTTTGCCCTGCTTCTGGCATGACTGCAAACACTGGAAATTTACAACATGGTGCTTTTATGTTGAAACATTACACAGTCCCCAGAGTGCAGAACGGCCGTGTTCTCACTACTGCTGTGTTAGGGAGAGAGGGGCAGAGGGAAATCAGGTTCCATACTAAAGTGTGTGTATGTGGGTGGCAGGAAGGGAAGGGAGGAGAGGAATGGACACCTGAAAGGTGTTATTCAAGTTAAGCATCTTCCAACCTGGAGATGAAGAATGACAACACTGAAAGGACTTCTTAAATCCCTCCTACCAGCTTGCAGAATACCTAAGAACTGAATGAAACACCACTTATCATTGGGACTTAAAAAGTGATATTTCTTGGTCTCTGGAATAAATCCCTTTTGTCTGATATTTGGGATTCGAGATCAGAAGAAGGCAAGGTCTTGATTCTGACCTGGGAAACTGAATTCTCTGGATTAAATGCTTTAAGAGAAGGTTCCTTTCCCTTTTTGAGTCTCAGTTTTAGAGCAGCTTTTCCCCAGAAGGTAATTGCAAAATCCATTTACTCTCAATAAATATTTAAAGGATCATGAAAAGGTAAATTCCTTGCAACCCACTGCCACCATTCAAATACCAAGAAATGGACACAAAAATGTATGCCCTTTAGCCTCGAGGGTAGACTGGGGCAGGTCATGGGAAGACATCACTACTGATTAGGATATGCAAACAAAATTGACTTCTCACAATCATTCCTTCCTTCAGTCAGTATTCAGCACCCACTATGTCCCAATTATCTGAGCGGGTGCTGGGGCACTAAGAACCCCTGCACTACTCCTAGGGGACAGCCGTCTCTTTCTCTCCCCTGACATTTAAAAAGCCTCAGAGAAAGATGCAGATTCACCAACAGAAACTAACTCAGAGCAACCATTAATTTAATTGTTCCAGTAGAAATAAACCAGGCCTGAGGTGGGTGCCGGAGAGGATGTGTGAGGAAACCTGGTTCTGCCACTGTCTGGGATGGTCACTTGGATGTCACTTGGACGGTCGGAGCTTCAGTTTTTCCATATACAGAATGAGGGTGGAAATAAATTATCCCCCAGGCCCTTTCAGTGCTAAGTTTCTACTTTTCCCAGTGTCTAGGAGTCTTTCCGTGTCCAGCACTGTGCACCCTAAGGAAGCGGTCATCACTCTCACACACACACACACACACACACACACACACACACACACACAGCCTCTTGCCTCTGGTTCCTGGTTATGTGTTTAAAGTTCTCAAGAGGTCCCAGGTGTGCCAGTGCTCGGACTGAGCAAGTTTCCTTCCATTCTAGGCAGGATTTATTCGTGGGCTCCTTTACTCCTGAGCGCTGCAGGACGGTTGGCTGCCTTTAGCAAGTCTGGGCAACTGGGGGAAATCTCACTTACAGATGTCAGCAGTCCTTCCTCTGGGGACAGGGCCAAGGAGCTGGAGGAGACACCACCAGCGCCCTGATGCGAAGAGTTTAAAAATGCCGAAGGGGAAACTTGCTTTCCTGCAAGGTGTGTTAGGGCCGCGCGGGGCGTTCTGCCTCCGCGCCCCCGCGCAGCGCTTTCCCGGCCTCCTGCAAGGCCGGCCCGCCCGCAGGCAGGCGGGGGGCCCCGCGGCCACCCCGGTGCTCCTCGGGTGCTCCTACCTGAGACCCCCTTCCCGGGCGCACCCAGACCTACGCAGGGGAGCGCTGCCCTCTAGCGACCGAAGCGGGAGATGCAGGGCAACCCTAGCTTCGGGGGAGCCCTGGGGCTGCGGGTCCCCTCGAAGGCTGAAGCCGTGGTCAGTCCTCCGCGGAGGGCGCTGCTGGCTCAGAAAGACCTGAGACTGTTTCTCTAGGTGTGCGCTCCGGTGCTGTTTGTGGTCTCCCTCTAGGACCAGGAGGGATAGATACAAAGACGGATGGACAAACAGATGTGTGAGGGGTAAATGACAGACAAACAGGAAGGAAGATGGGAGACAGATTATTAGTGACACGTTTTCAGGGCTTGCTAGGTGCCAGGCACAAGGCTAAATGTGCCCGTCCATTATTTCATTTACGTGACTTCGGAACCCGATGCACGGCTCATTCCCTCTGTCCCTGTTTTCCGAATGGGGAAGCTGAGTCCTTAGGCAAGGTAAGTAACTTGCCTCTCGCCAGTATTCCGTCGAGCTGGGAAGCGGCCGAGCGAGCGGGTCTCAATCGACGGCCCCGCCTCCACCGTTGGCTCTCGGCCCCCTCCAGCCCAGAGGGCGGGCGAGCCCCAAGCCCCAGACGCCCTGGGTGCGGCGCCCCTCGTCCCTCCCTGGACACTACAACCCTGGCGTGCCGACACCACACCCGCCCCGTCAAACACCCCCCGCGACACCTCGGGCAGCGCGCTTGAGGCAGCGGACGCCAACTGGGAAGATGCCCGGGAAGCTGGGTAAAATCGGGTCCCACTAAAGAAAAGGGGGAAAGCTCATCCCAAGGTTTTAAGGTCCCCGAAAAGTTTCAGTCATTCCCTCCTTTAACCATGGACGGAGCGCCCGCCGTGCGCCTGACGCGTTAGACGGTTCCGCAGGGAACCCGGAGCCCAGGGCTGTGCTTGGTGCGCCCGCAACGCCAGGGCGCCCCGACGAGGCGCAGCGCGGGCGGGTCCACCAGCTCCGAGGGTCTCCAGTACGTTCTGGGAACGTCAGTCAGTCCGTCTGCCTTCCTGACGCCGCCCCTCGGCCCTCTCTCTGAGCCCGCACCCCAGGGAGCACAATTCCAGTGCCCTTCCTTGGGGGACCTGATCTCATCCCACTCTGTTCCCAAATGTCCTGATTACCTCGGTTTGTCACCGGCCGCAAGGAGAGCAGCACGCGCCGTTCCCCCCCCCCCCTCCCCGGGGGCCGGGCGCCACGCGCGAGCGCCCGCGGACCGACCCCTCCCGGGACCGCGTGGCGGGGGTGGCGCGGGCCTGCGTCAGCGGCAGCCCGCCGGCGATTGGGGCGCGCTCGCCTCCTTCGGTTTGGGGCTAATTATAAAGTGGCTCCCGCGCCGCCAGCCTGGGACAGCGACGCGAGGAGAGGCGGGCGCTCCGACACCTGCGGTCCGCCGGCGGCCCCGCGGCGACGCTGAGGACCGCGACGGTGAGCCCGCGCCCGCCCGCCCGCGCCCGCCGCGCCCGACGCCCCTGCCCCTCGCACCGCCGCCCTCTCCCCTCGCTGCCAGCGTCGCGCCCGGGACTCGGCTTCGCGGACGGAGCTGCGCCCTCCGAGCGGCGTCACCGTGAGTGAAGTGGCCCGGGGCTCGCCCTGGCCCGCGCCCCGGGGCCCCAGCCTGTTGGGGTGTTACCGCGCGTCACTGCATGGGGTCCCCAGCTGTCTCCCCGCTTGCGACCCGGGTCAGTGTCCCGCCTCTCGAGCACTTGGTCGCGGCTCTTCCCTCCGGAGCCCTGCGCGGAGCAGCAAACGCCCAGTAAGAGCCGAGCGTCCCGAGCAGCCCCGGGCTCGGCGCCACGGCGCCAGCCTGGGAACCGCGAGGGAGCCGAGCGTCCCGGGCCTCGCGGAACCTCGCCGGCCCGGCCGGCAGGGCCCCGGCGGGGACGCCCCTAGGAGTTCTGGCTCGCTTGTCCCGCAGGCCGCCGGCGGGGCTGCCCCGCGAGGGCCCCTCGGAGACCCGCTCGCCGGCGGGCAGGCTCGGAGCGCGCGCCCCTCTCTCCCCGCAGCCCATGGCGCGGCTCCTGAGACTCTGCACCTGGCTGCTGGCGCTCGGGCCCGGGCTCCTGGCGACCGCGCGGGCGCAGTGCAGCCAGGACTGCGCGACGTGCAGCTACCGCCTGGCGCGCCCCGCCGACATCAACCCGCTGGTGAGTGCGGCGGCCAGCGCGCGGCGCCCCGGTCCAGTCGGCCGGGGTCTCTGGTGACTCGGGTGTCCCGACTGTTCCTCCAAACGCTGACCCAGGTCCCGCCCTCGCTCTCAGCTTTGGGGACCCGCGACTCCCTCGGGACCTGTAAGGGCGGCCGCGTCCCCAGACAAACCAAGTTGGTTTTAACCTCGGGGATGCGGGAGCCCCAGGTGCTCTCTTCAGCACCTCGGAGAGCACTGCGTTGTCACCTCACCTGTCCCAGAGAAGATGCTCAGTCCCCCCAACTCCTAACATATCACCAACGCACCCTTCCACACACAACCATCCTCTCATCCTGCCCGCGGGAATGTCATTTTTTAATGAGTGACATTGGTCGCCTTTTTACCTGTTTCATTTCTCTAGCCAGTTTACCCTTGGATCCCTCAAGCCCTTACCCTCAGCGAGCTAAGGGATTGGGGCGGGGGGGGGGGGGGCAGTAGACAGGAGAGAAAGAGAGAGAGCAACGACTGTCTCCCAAAAAAGTGACCATGGACTTCAACTTGTGTCACGTCTTGAGGGTGCTTTTGCAAAACCTAAGACAACAGTTTGATTTACCCATGAAAAAGGCGCAGGAGAGGTGGCCAGTATCCAACGAGGCGGCAACCACGCAAAGGTAAACGGCCCCGCTGAGCAGGGGACGCGGGGGGCAAGCTGAGGACAAAAGAGCTCTTATTCTAATCATAGTCCCCGTGCCCCTGCATCCCACCGGTGCTCTCCTGATCAGACTCCCCGGACTTGGGACCCGGCAGCTTCGTTTTAACCAGCTACCCTGTGACTCACTTGCACCCCTCAGTAGAGAACAGTGTGCTCATCCGAGGAGCCAAGCTCCTCCCTGGGGCCTCTGAAGGAACTTTAGATGCATAAAATAGGGACAAACATTAAGGAAAGGATTCCACAAAATCCAAGGCTTATTATTCAGGTTAAGGGTTCGTTGGTTTCCTTTGAATTACCTGACTCACTCCATTTGATATGTGCATGGGCTAACATGGCCTTAAAGAGAAGACACCTAGTGGGGCTTTACGTTTAAACTACGAGCACGAAAAATGTCTCTTAAATAGGGGTAACAATCCCTTCATCCATCTTTTTTTCCCCCTCTGATGTGTTTTTCGTTTAACTGATTTGTTTTGTGGTGGAGCTTACATTTTGGGTTGTTATTTTCTCTTTGACAAAAGGCTTTGTTAATGGCTGTGTTGTCAGAATTACAGCAGTGCCGGAATTTTAGCTTGGATGCACAAGCACATATGAGAAATGAGGTTGCCTAGCCAAAACCATGTAGTAAAACCAATATAAGAAATATTTATTGACCTTCTACCACGTGAAAGACACTTGTGCTTGGTTCTGTGGCAGATGTAAAGATACATAGGCATGCTATGGCTGGTGTCCAAATTGGATTTATGGTATAATATTAATGACCTTAACCATAGAACAGAGAATGTGATAAATATCACACAAAACATGCACAGACATGTATAGGAGCATATAAATTTAAATCATTTTTTAAATCTGAATGTGTTTTTCTGATTATTTATCATTATTTGTTTTTGAAAAAATTCTAACATTAAAAACCATTTTGGTAATAGTATACAAAATATTCAACATTCATTTTTGGTAAAGAAATCATTTAAATTATATTTTTAAATAAAAATATTATTGACATCTGAACATCTTAAGTTTTTTATAACATTTTGATTTCTTAATCAGGTATCAAAAATAAAGGATCACTTTAATTAGATCATCTTTAGGTTTTTATATGTGCATATATTTAATTTTCTTAGATACAAAACTTAAATAATCATTAACAGTTGATTAAATATGTACCCTAAAGAATTTTGTTGAACTAATGAAATAGTGAAAATAGTATGTGTGTGTTTTATATCAATTAATATACCAATATATTTTTAAATTCCAAGAAACAACCTGATTTTTCTAAATCAAAGGTGGGTAACCTGAGTTCTATAAGTAGACCTCAGAGGGCTATAAAAACCCCTGAAACACTCAGAAATATCACGTGGATTGCATGCTCAGGAATGTCAAGACTTCACGTAATCTTAGTACTCTCTTTATCATAGCCAAATTATTTGTCTAATAGAAGAGAATCTTAACAAAATTATTAGAATATATACACTAAATCTTAGAATGATTAGAACCTAATTATATAATTAAAAGAAAGAAATTGTATATGGATCATTTCTATTTTGTCAGATAACATGATTTCCATTGGAAAATATTTTCCTGTACACCAGCAACTAAATGTTAAGAAAAGTAACATGAATAATCTAAGCATTAGCATGTGGATCTCATAACTACAAACATTTGCTTCAAGATGATTAAATCGCTTAATCAATTAAGGGGGAAGAAAAGCAAAACCTCTACTTTCACCAAATCAATATGTCATCATTGAAATAATTCATGAGATTTAAGTTGAATTTTTAGAAAGTCTTTTTACAAACTTATTTTTGAAATTGGGTTTTTTTAAGATTGAAAATGTTTGCAGGAATATTGGATACCATTGCAGGTAAAATATTAACACAAGAAAGTAAGCAAACTTTATATCATTGATATTGATTTTACGTAAGACAAGTAGATAAAATGAATTTAGGGATGATATCCTTAATTAGGTAAAGAGAAATTTCTCCCTTTTGCTTAGGGAAAGCTCAAATGAAATGAAATCAACAGTGAACAACTATGCAGTGAAATTAGATTGTGCGGGCAGTCAATCTAGGTTAAAATTGGGTGGGAACAAATCTTTTACAGCATTGAAATGGCAATATATACACGATCTGTTAAAGTTCAAAGAAAAATTCTAATTTGTTTTAATTAATTCTCCACAATCTTTCTAAATCGATTTTCCTTCGATTTGCCTGTTCAGTGTGATGAAACGTTTCAATAAGAAAATGAAGATTATTGTATGGGAGTTTTCATGTCAAAGCAAATGTATTGTGGTCCACACAAATCTGTTTACTTAACAAAATCAGAAAAGCCTCTTTTTATTCTTAAATCGAATTCTTTTCCCAGGCTTGCACACTGGAATGTGAAGGGAAACTGCCTTCTCTCAGGACCTGGGACACGTGCAAGGAGCTGCTCCAGTTGTCCAAACTGGGGCTTCCTCAGGATGGCACCAGTGCCCTCAAAGAGGGCAGCAGGCAGGAAGAGGGGCACTTGCTGGCCAAGAAGTATGGGGGCTTCATGAAAAGGTATGGGGGCTTCATGAAGAAAACCGATGAGCTTTACCCCCTGGAGCCAGAAGAAGAGGCAGAGGGAGGTGAAGTCCTTGCCAAGAGATACGGGGGCTTCATGAAGAAGGGTGCCGGTGAGGATGGCACTCTGGGCAATTCCTTAGAGCCCCTGCAAGAGCTTCTAGGAGCAGGGGACAACCGAGAGGGCAGCCACCTCCAAGAGGGCAGCGATGATGAGGAGGTGGGCAAGAGGTACGGGGGCTTCATGAGGAGCTTAAAGAGAAGCCCCCAGCTGGAAGAAGAAGCCAAGGAGCTGCAGAAGCGATATGGGGGCTTCATGAGGAGAGTGGGCCGCCCCGAGTGGTGGATGGACTACCAGAAAAGGTACGGGGGCTTCCTGAAGCGCTTCGCCGATTCCCTGCCCCCCAACGAAGAGAGCGAAGGTTACTCCAAAGAAGCTCCTGAAACGGAGAAAAGATACGGGGGGTTTATGAAGTTTTAACGCCCTTTCCCATGAGTGACCCCAGCCCCAGCAAGCCGTCCTCGGTCCCCCAGTGAGAGGCCGCCTCGCAAATCGTGTTTTACTGCCATGTGTTGCTTGCATTGTGTAGTTGACTTTATTGTCTGAATAACTAACTATACAACCTGAAAGCCCTCAGTTCAGGTTCTGTGATCTTTTGAGAGTCTGTAAGCTCAGTATTGTCTGTGGCAGCCGTCTTGTTTCCATGCTAAAATTGTTTCTGTCACCTTGTCCTTTATTTTTGACGAAACACCAATAAGTGATTACTTGTTTATGGATATAATAAACCCATTACCCCGAATGCATAACATTCTTGCAAGTCTCTTCTTCTCCACGGCCCTCATTCGCCTTTGGGTTTCAACAGAAAATCCTAAACACAGAAACAGTGAACCCATCTGCTTTGTTCAGAATCATCACCGGCCTCTTACTCCAACAACTGTGGCTGCAAAAACAATTTTCATTTAATTTCTTACCCATGAAATCTTAGATGAGTAAACACATTAGAGGAAAATAAAATGTATTTCCACTCTCGGTTTTGGAAATCACATACAAGTTTTTAATCTTGACCACTGATTCCATTTAAATAAATAAATAAATAAATAAATAAATAAATAAATAAATAAATAAATAAATAAATAAATATAAATAAATAAACAAACAAACAGTGTTATGGGTGAAAAAGGTGAAAGGGGTTGAGAAGTACAAATTGCCATTTATGAAAACAGTCACGGAGATGTAAAGTACAGCATAGGGAATATAGTCAATAATATTGTGATAACTATGTATGGTGCCAGATGGGTACTAGACTTATTGGGGTGATTACTTCATCAGGTATATAAATGTTTAATTACTATGTTATACACTTGAAACTAATATAATATTGTATATCAACCATAAGTTTTTAAAAATTTAATAATAAATAAATAAGTAAAATGCTAAAAGTAAAAAATAAAACAGTGTGGACCAAACAAAATCCTTCTGCAGGTCAGATTTAAGAGACATGGGTCTAGTATTTTGAGAAAAACTGTCCCTTCATTCTCTCCCCTAAGACAAAGGATTCCTACACCTTGGAGACAGGACTCTTATTGGAGACAGTAAGAGTAAATTGCCCTGTCCCTCCTTGATAAGTTAATAATAAAATTATTTTACAATAATATAGTATGTGTACATACATCATCTCATAAACATGTCTGAGGAAACAATTTCACAATCAAATGAATACATTATTTTTCAAATCAAGCACAGTTCTTTATGCAGGAGCCCTTTCTTTTCTGCTTTGAGTTAGCTGTGTAGATCCGGCTAAAACACAGGCAATTATATGTCCCTCTATTTCACCATCTGTCACCTCTGCTAAGGGCCCAGTGTTATCTGGGTGGGACAGTGTTACTTACTCTCGCATTTCCCCACCCCCAGGACCCCTGGTGGAGAACAGAAAACCTAGAGATGTGCCACAGTGTTTAGGGAGGGAAGGAACAGAGGAGAGGGACAGGGAAACAGGAAAGGAGGTACACAAAGAGGAGAAAGAAGGATCGACGAGATGGCTGCCCCTCGTTAGGTGATTGTGAGCCTGTT
The DNA here is from genome assembly GCF_054644295.1 of Miniopterus natalensis. Taxonomy (NCBI): domain Eukaryota; kingdom Metazoa; phylum Chordata; class Mammalia; order Chiroptera; family Miniopteridae; genus Miniopterus; species Miniopterus natalensis. Next base: position 18,645,868 of record NC_142096.1, on the reverse strand, counting down.
CCTACTGGAAACACCAAATGAAGCACAACCCTCAGTGCCAGGCAGGCCTTAACAATTAGTATCAGCTGTTGTCCACAAAATGTGACTCTAAGGGAGCTGCATAGGTTTTCCCGTGTTCCCCAATATCTCCCATGTTGCCCACCCTTCAGTCTGAAATTCCATCATTAGAATTTTTGCACCTTTAAGTCTGAAGGCTTTGATTTTCAAGAATTTCCTATTTAAATTCTGAGGGATATTTGCCTAGGGGTCACCTGGGGTTCTATTTTAAACCCAGATAACTGGGCCCTGACAACAATAATGAGTGCTCAGCACAGGTATTCTGGGTTCCATGAACAAGGAAGGACTAGGGTTAGAACTAGCCTGGCTAGGACTTAGGGTTAGAGGGGCTGGAGTCCAAAGTAAGATGAACTCAAAGCCCATGTTTAAGAGGGTCTTCAGAAAACTCTGTATGCTGATTGAACACCGATCAACCTAACTGCAGGGGGCGCTGCTGTTCCATTCTGGAACCTTTCTAGTGCTTAGCTCCTAATTTCAATTCCATTCACCTGAGCTTCCCCAATTCAACCTTCAAGCTTGAGTCCTGGTTAGAGTTCCTTCTGAGCCTTGATAACTCGGTGAACTCTGTGTGTGAACTCTGGGGCCAGGCTGCCTGCGTTAAAATCCCAGCTAGCTGTGTGATCTGAAGCTTTCCTTGCCACATTTTTCTCATCTGTGCCTCCTTAGGTTGTTGTAGTAAGTAAATGTGTTAACATAGACAGGAAGCTTAAGCCTGAGCTAGCATACAGTCAGCACTTACAGGGTTAGCTACAGCTATTGCTCAGCATCTCAGTTCTTGCAGGTGCTTCTGGATGTTTCTCCTACCCACCCTCCTCCCACTGGGACTCTCAGGGACCAGGTTCTATCTCACCCTAGGTCTTTCAAGGCTAAGATACAGTCTGTGAGCCTCAGTCTTGGTCAGAGCCTGAGAAGACCCAAGCACAGTGTTTCCTCTACTGCTGATTGTGTCCCATGAGGCAGAAACTGTTTGCAGTTTTCTGTTAATACTCACCTTCTCTTTTTAAAACCCATGTAGTGAAAACATCATTCAAAAAAACGCGTGAAGCATCTGAGCCTTGAGCTACAAAGGTTTCTTCTTAGAAGACGGAGGGATGCACAACTGTGTATACTTTGAAATTATGAATATTTATGGGGGGTTTCTTGAAGTGTACATAGCACCCCACATGAATCAATTCATTCATTCAACAAATAATGGATTCAGCTATTATTTGTTGAAAATAATAACAGGTTGTGTATATATTGCCATTTTAATACTGTAAAAAATCTTTTCCCACCCAATCTTAACCTAGATTGACTGCCCACACAATCTAATTTCACTGGATAAGCGTTCACTGTTGATTTTATTTCGTTTGAGCTTTCCCTAACCAAGAAACAACCTGATTTTTCTAAATCAAAGGTGGGTAACCTGAGTTCTATAAGTAGACTTCAGAGTGCTATAAAAACCCCTGAAACACTCAGAAATATCACGTGGATTGCATGCTCAGGAATGCCAAGACTTCACGTAATCTTAGTACTCTCCTTATCATAGACAAATGATTTGTCTAATAGAAGAGAATCTTAACAAAATTATTAGAATATATACACTAAATCTTACAATGATTAGAACCTAATTATATAATTAAAAGGAAAAAATCATATATGGATGATTTCTATTTTGTCAGATAACATGATTTCCATTGGAAAATATTTTCCTGAACACAGCAACTAAGTGTTAAGAAAAGTAACATGAATAATCTAAACATTAGCATGTGTATAATTTCATATTAGATCTCATAACTACAAACATTTGCTTCAAGATGATTAAATCTCTTAATTGAGGGAGAAGAAAAGCAAAACCTCTACTTTCACCAAATCAATATGTCATCATTGAAATAATTCATGAGATTTAAGTTGAATTTTTAGAAAGTTTTTTTCAAACTTATTTTTGAAATTGGGTTTTTTTAAGATTGAAAATGTTTGCAGGAATATTGGATACCATTGCAGGTAAAATATTAACACAAGAAAGTAAACAAACCTTATATCATTGATATTGATTTTATGTAAGACAAGGAGATAAAAGGAATTTGGGAATAATGTCCCTTATTAGCTCAGTCAATGAACCGATCCACCAAGTCAGCCTTTCATCTAGTACATTAGAACTAAAAATTCAGTATGAAAATATGTGAGGCTTATATATTACAATTTATATCCTAGTCTCTCATTTCTTAAGAGATATTTTGACATTTGTTCAACTTTAAAAGTTCAGAAAGGAGTTCCTCTCCAGAGCTAGAAAATAATATGTACTAAAATGGTCTCAAACGTGTAGGAAAGAGTTAAACATGAGCAACACCATCTGCCACATAAAGACTCATTAACATAATAGCTACATTGAAAATATGCTTCCAAAAGGGAGAATCTGGGGGAGGGTGTAAAAATTCTTAAAAGAATACCCAAAAAAGGTAAAAAAGTCACTCTTTCTAGGACTTAGGTCTTCTCAGGTGTGTCCATCCAGAAGTTATTTCTTCTCACCCAGTCAGGATAGATAGGGTGGGAATAAAAACATATAACCCACAGAAGGCAGCGAGAGCCATCAACCAATGAAGAACCCGGGCTATGGGAATCAAAAGTGCTGACCAAACCAGAGTGACAGGTTGAGCAGATGAGTCAACACAGGGCAAAACTAATTACACCCACTTGTTTCTTTAACAAGTAGTACTTACTGGCCATTCTTCTAGGTCTTGCCTACTTAAAAAGGTATTCAAAGTGGCAATACTAGGTCATGAGACCAAAGTCCAGCTTGCTTACCAAACACTGGGGGAGGGAGGTCAAGGGAGGGCCAGAAGTTAGCCATTTTGAGGAAGCATTCAAGCTTCACCCGAACAGATGGCCACAGTTGCCTCTTAAGCGACCAGGTTTTGTACAGGCTTGTGAGTGACTCTCTGATAAATCGCCTCTGTGCTGAATAATTTTCACTTCCCCTCCATCTTCTCCGCTTTGCTCTGTGCCCCAGTGGGTTACCTAAATGGTTTGCATCAGTGGGATGCACTGATCTCTGGCTTCTTGTTGGGTTTCCCTGAGCAGAAGCACCAGAGGATCAGAGTAAGTGGTGGATTATTTATGCCTCCAGCTTCCTCCCTCCAGGGTTCGACAGGTTAACTGGACCCATAGATGAAAAGGCCTCAGATTCCACAGGGCAGCCCTTCGCGTGCTGCCTCTCTGCCTTCAGTTCGGGGAATTCTCCCGCCTGTACCCCCCTTAGTCCTGGAGTGGCAAAGCCTCCTGCTGTTTCCAGCCACTGGATTACTGCACAAGTCTCTAAATAGTCTCTTTATTTAACTCCACTTGAATTATCTTAATTTGAGTGTTTCCTGCTGGGGTCCTAATCATGTAGTTGCTGGTACCTATCATGCAATAATGAGAAAATAGAAATCCCTAATACACAGAAATAATAAAATAAAATAAAATAAAATAAAATAAAATAAAATAAAATAAAATAAAATAAAATAAAATAAAATAAAATAAAATAAAATAAAATAAAATAATAAAATAAAATAATAAAATAAAATAAAAATAAAATAATAAAATAAAATAAAATAAAATAATAAAATAAAATAAAATAATAAAATAAAATAAAATAATAAAATAAAATAAAAATAAAATAATAAAATAAAATAAAATAAAATAAAATAAAATGGAAGTGATATATTGAGGGAAGGAAGGAAAGAAAGAAGAAAGGAAGGAAGGAAGGAAGGAAGGAAGGAAGGAAGGAAGGAAGGAAGGAAGGAAGGCCCTTATGTAAATACAAAGCCTGGTATTCTGACAAGGGAGAGCTCCTTTTTAAATTTTGCTAAAATGGGTCAGATGTACATTTCTATTGTTAACTAAAAATATTTCTTGAAAATGAGTTTTATTTAATCTCTGCTACCACTATTAGTTTAGTCTAACTAGTTCAAGAAAAATACATTTGTTATAATTAATCTTGTACCTATTTTGTTATAAGAATTTAAAAAATTATTTGTGCTATTATAAAAATTTCACAGCAGCCTAAAATATTAATCATTCTATCAAGTGTTCTGTCACTATAACAGCAAATGCTATTTCTTCATGTTCAGCTTCATCTGACTATTGAACTTTAATCTGACTGTCACACTTAGAACAAAAGGCCAAATAACTTCAAAAGATCCATCACTGTCCTACAATTTCATTTCAGAATCACAATTGACATATTTCAGTATATTACAGAAGGTAAAAGGAAACCACATAGCTACATAAACTAAACTTTTCTTTAGTATAAGAAACTTTCCAAGTGTTTAATTTTAAATCTATTGTCATTTTTCCTCCATTTGAAAAAAAGAATTTGGTTTTATGTTCTTTATGGATGACATAAATCCTGATTTTCTCATTAATCAATTAATAAATAGCTGTTGAATTATCATATGAAAAATGCTACATGGTAACAAAGTACATGCATCTTACTAGGTAACATCTATTTTAGATTCTTTAATTATACTGCATTTTTCCTCCATCCCAGATAATCTAAATTAAATATTTCTGCTTAATCAGTTGTCTTCTATTTGTCTCTCACTAAACTGAAGAAAAAAAATAATCCTTCTTGCTTTGTCATAGCTATATCCTAGGAGCTTATCATACCTGTCTCAACAAAATAGGTATATGAAAAAATATTTGTTGAATAAATAAATAGCTTACAAATGAGATAGAAGGACAACACACATTTAGAGTTATTTACCAACACAAGGGACAAATGATGGGGTCAGACAATAATTCAGAAAAAAGTGGTGTCATGTGCAACGTATAAAAGAGATGGAATCGGAGCTGTGATTGAACAGAGAACACCAGGATGTGGTGTTGGAGCGGGGCAGAAGAGGGTGCTAGGAAGGGAATCTGGCCTGGGTCTCATGTACTTGAGTCATACATATATTCAGTCATAGAAATCTATCAAGAAGATTATGCTCGTTACAGAACACATCGACTGAACAGCACCATCAATTAATATGTTTTAAATAAATCTAGTAGGTATGTCATACTCAAAATTATACTTCAGTGTGTCTTCTGGGTTAAAAATATAACTCATTAATACAATATCTAAAGCTACATTTTGGTTCAGGTATGGGATCGCACATAGACATCACCCCAGTTGTTGAGAGTGGTTAGTATCTCGTAAGGATCGAGAGACCATGTCAGAGTTTAGTAGATACTGGATAGCAATATCTGTCGTGGTGTGGGATGGAGAATGGCTGCAAGTGATCCTTGATTTAGATTAAAGATACACCTTTGAAGGTAAGGACTATTGGTAAGTCATTCAATCTAATAGGAAACCACAAAAGGCAGGAACATGGCAGAAATGCTCACTATTACTATTTAACTCTGTCCTGGAGGCGTCAGTCAATGCATTTGACAAGAGAAATCAGAAGTGTGAGCGTTGAAAAAGAGAGATAAAACTATGTCTATTTATAGGTAATTCAAATGCAAGAATATCAATTGAAAAGCTACTGTCAGAAAATTCAGTAATAGGATATAATATTAACACGGAGAAAGTAATACCCTAATATACATAAAAACAACTAGTGAGAAGAGAATACAGCACTAACCGATATCTGTTGCTCACCTTTTTACGGCACACGGGAAAACTCACAGGCCGGCAAGTCCATGTGAATGATGCTAGTGGGATGTCAAACGTGAGGTCACCTTACTGAAGGTGACACTACAGCGTGGAAGGAGCTGGACTGCTGGACTGCTGAGCCAACTCACAGGCTCGCCTGACTCACACTAGTCTTTGCATGAGTGACAGACGGGCCTTGGTGTATTTTGTGACTGAGCTTTAGGGCCTTACTTTTTATCCTAGCACAGCTTAATTTTCTACATGAGGTGTTTTTAAAAAGGATTAAAACATGAGGAATCCATATTAGGAAACTTACAAATATTGCCGAGAGACACAAAATTAGGCCTGAACATCAAGAAAAACGTACCAGGTTTGTAGATCAGATGTTCAAACATCTTGAAGGTATCAGTCCTTCCTATGTTAAAGTATAAGTTTGATCCCAATAAAAACACCAACCAGGTATCTTTCTGGAATTAAACAAATTGATTCTAAATTTTATACGAAAAAAAAAAAGCAATTAACAAAATAGTGGAAAAGAAGAGCAAATATTGAGGAGTGGGCCTACAAGACAATAAACTAAAATATAAAGCTTCAATATTCAAAATATTATAGATAAACCAAGAGTTTGCCACACCAAAATATGTCTTTTGGGATATTTCTTTTAAGCTGGTTGTTAAGGAACAAAAGAAGAAAAAACCTTTGATCTCCCTACTGACTGAGTGAAAGGAATTTAGATAGAAGAACTGCTCCAGGTAGAGAGATATCATCACAGATAACTATAGCTTAATACAAGCTAGTGTGTGACAGACTGGGAGGAACCTAGCAAGGCCCATCTATCTGTTCAAAGTCTTTTCTGTGTCCCACTGTTAAAGATGGACCAGCAAAAATTTATTTTCCAAACATTTGCTTTTCCAACTCACGTGAATCGCCTTCTGCCCATTTAAGTTGAAGTCCCAAACCACAACCCCTCTTTCTCATTAGCTCCAGAATGACATATATGCCTTAACTGCCCAATCTGTCCTTGGGTCTCATTTTATATTACACCCCTGAATGTGCATTTACATAATAAACTTTGGACACTTTTTCCTGTTACTCTTTCTCTGTTAACTTGATTATTAGACCAGCTAGGACAACGAACAAAGTAGGAAGAAAATAATTTTTTAAGCCCCCACAGACTGTATGTCAAGAAAACCAAATGAAGGCAGATCTTTATAGAAGAAAACAAGCTGTCGACATAGAAGGAATGATCAAATTAGAAAATCATCATTCAGTGACACCTAATGAGATTACTGACTCATACAAGGATCATGTCTGTCTTAAATATATTAAGTGTGTGTTCACTGCTCATAAATGGGAAAATGTCACTGTCTAATGAAGTAACCAGATGCTCATTACACTAATCTAGCAATCTCAGCATTACAATCTGAATTAATCACATATTTAAATTTCCTGATGTGATGTAAATGATACATTACTGATTATTTGACTAAATATAAATGTTGACCATGTATACTTAAGCTTTTATATCTAACTTTCAGTTTATAAGAAATATAGATGTTAGAAGAACAACCTAAATTGCACCATGAAGAAGCAACCAGAAACATTTAAAGATGTTACAACCTATAGCACAGCACCTGAGCCTCTTCAACATGCCAATGACAGGAGCTTAAAAATAGAGGAGTTTATAGATGGGACATGATCACTACAATTTTAGGTGCTCCCCTATATTTTTTAAATTCCCTTGCTGTTAGGTTGGGACCATGTAGCCAGTTCTGGCCAAAGGCCTATGAGTGTGTGTCAATCCTGGGCCAAGGCAGTGGCCTTCCTCCATTCCTCTTTTGCAGGCCACCATCCAGATCCAGATGGCCAAACGCAAGGTGGTAGAGAGCCACCCAACTTTTGCTGACTTTAGCAAGTGAAATGTCAGACTTTATCAGCTGCAATACCTAGCATTAATGATTCTTCACCAACTGTGCTAGCTAAAAGGGACTCAAGCGCAAAGCAACAGATGTACGCATGCTTCTGGATTGGATCTCAATTTTGATAAACTGCTAAAACCGATACTTGCAAGTCAATTGGAGAAATTCAATTATAGATCGGGTGTAAAATTTTGACATACAAAGTTGGAGGTTGTTAACTTAAAAACCAAGTTACAAAACACTTTGTAGTAGGATTGTTACGTGTGTATTGAGTGTGTGTGTGTATGTGAGAGAGAGAGAGAGATAATACACATGTCTACATTTATAATACATGGAAGTGTTAACAGTAGGAAATTTTGGGTGTTAAGGATATAGTCGTTTTATTTTATCAGCTTTGCTAATCCACAATGAACAAATAATTGCTTTCCTAAAAGCAGCTTACATTAAAAAATGTTATTTTTTCATTGAAAAAAAAAAATTACTGCCAGACTGAGGCATTATGCTTGGTCACAAGTATGAGTAAGATCTAGTTAAGCTAAGTTTTGGTTAAAGAAAGAACAAATTTGAGAACAGAACAGAGCTAAACCTGAGAAAAATGCCAGGGGAAAAAAATTCCAAGAAGCCCTGCTGTTGCTAAAATGGCTTAATTTCAGAAGCAGCCTTTTCTCAGGGCCATTACAGTCTTCCCAGTGGCCTCTCCTAACCCATTAGGCAGGTCTTCCGAGGCTTTAAAAGGTTCTAAACCCGTTCTATCTCTGTTACCCATGTGCTACGATCATATGCAGTGATTGAAGATTTTAAATGTGACTGCTGCAACTGAAAATTGAACTTCTTATTTTTTACTTGATTTTATGTAGATTGAAATTTAAATAGCCATTGTTGTAGATCCCAACCCCTCCCTGATGGAGGACACTGGACTCTAACCCAGCCACTGAAAGCCCACTGTGTGGGGTGGAAAGACAGCAGGAGTTCTCAGGGATGGAGGCTCCTCTTCCACAGGGGACGGACTCAGTGGATTTAGACTTATCCCCTCTGGAAACTTTTCTGCCCTTCGATGTTCAGCATCCCTACCCTAGGGCTAGAGCAAGAGTCCTCATAATGAGGCTTTGATATTATTGCTTATAGGATTTTCCTCATTTGTAATCTCTCCTTGTAATGATACCGTTATAATAGCCTGGTTATTATTAACAGGAAAGGAATAAAGGGAAGACTAGATAATATAAGCATGCCATTTATACAGCTTTGCCAGGAAGCTGCAATTAACATTCTCCAAGTCTGTTCCCCACGGATCGCTGGAGGAAGGGACTAGACAATAGACACATATCCAGTAAGGTCTGGGTGACAGTGGGAAGGTGCTTATCTGTCAGTCACACCTGGGAAGAAGTCAGTGGCCAGAATAGGCATAGTCACTGCAAGGGACAGAAGATTTGATATTTAAGCTCCTTCCCCCCACTGCTGGAGCCTGACTCCTGTTGCAGGGGGCATGCTCCCCCGCATTCACCCACGTGGCCCACAGCCATATGGGACCCACACAATGAACTAATGGACGTGATTAGTTTAATGCTGTACTGGACTCAGTTTCACCATGGAACAGACACTTTGGATACCAGCCTTACTTTTGGCTCTGCTGAACCCACAGCTGCACATTTTCCAGGACTGGTTTAAAGACAATGGGACTTTACAATCCGAGAAATGTAACTCCACACCAATAAAAATCATTCACTCTCCTGTGTGAGTCTTAAAAAATTCATTTTTCTCAAGATATCACAAGAGCCACCCCACTCTCACTAGTGTCAAGGAAATTGGACCCACTGATTTCTCTGGCAACAGTAAGGCTTTGCTTCTGTAATATCATTTTCCAGTAACAACTGAAAGGTAACAGTTAAAGCTGAGAGGCATCCTCCCTTCTGCCCTCCGAGTCACCAGCCTTGGCTCACTGCTACTCCCTGAGCCCAGCAGCTGGACCAGAAGCCTCGCTCAAGGCAGTATTCCTGCGTGGGCGGTTCCACGCCTCCAGGGTTATTGTTCAAGCCAAGGAAGAGAAAAGATTACTTCCCCATCTAATTCAGGGCTTTGAGTTGCAAAATAAGCCTTTGAGGGCTGATTTCTTTTTTTTTTTTTAATTTTATTTTTGTTTAAAATATTACAGATGTCCCTTTTTTTCCCCAATGACCTGTTCCACCCCATCCCATCCCCCTCCCCAGTCCCTCTCCCCACCATTGTCCATGTCCTTGGGTTGTGCAGATATGCATATAAATTCTTTGGTTACTCTCTCCCCCTCCACCCACCGCCCTCCTCCATCCCTCTGAGATTCGTCAGTCTCATCTATGTTTCCATGTCATTGAATCTATTCTGTTCATCAGTTTATTAAGTTCTTTAGATTCCACGTATAAGCGAGATCATGTGATGTTTGTCTTTCGCTGCCTGGCTTATTTTGCTAGCATAATATTCTCCAGGTCCATCCATGCTGTCCCAAAGGGTACGAGATTCTTCTTCTTTACAGCTGCATAGTATTCCACGGTGTGAATGTCCCACAGCTTTTTATCCATCAGCTACTGATGGGCACTTGGGCTGTTTCAAGATCTTAGCTATTGTAAACTGTGCTGCTATGAACATCGGGATACGTAAACTCAAAATGGATAAAAGACTTAAATGTAAGTCATGAAACCATAAAAATCCGGAAGAAAACATAGGCAGTAAAGTCACAGACATCCCACGTAGTGGACTTTTTGCTGATACATCTCCTAGGGCAAGAGAAACAAAAGAAAAAATAAACATATGGGACTACATCAAACTAAAAAGCTTCTGCACAACAGAAGAAAACAGCCTCAAAATACAAAGGAACCCCACAGTCTGGGAAAACATATTTGCCAAGGATGCATCTGATAAGGGGCTAATTTCCAAAGTGTACAAAGAACTCATAGCACTCAGCAAGAGGAAGACAAACAACCCAATTAAGAAATGGGCAAAGGACCTGAATAGACACTTCTCCAAAGAGGACATACAGGTAGCCAAGAGACACATGAGAAAATGCTCAATGTTGCTAATCATCAGAAAGATGCAAATTAAAACCACAATGAGGAGTCACTTCACACCTGTCAAAATGGCTCCATCAACAAATCAACAAACGACATGTGCTGGCGAGGGTGTGGAGAAAGGGGAACCCTGGTGCACTGCTGGTGGGAATGCAGACTGGTGCAGCCACTATGGAAAACAGGATGGACTTTCCTCAAAAAATTAAAAATGAAGCTGCCTTTTGACCCAATGATCCCACTTCTAGGAATATAGTCTAAGAATCCTGAAACATAAATCAGAAAGAATATATGAAGGCTGATTTCTTGAGACATGAACTCAGGGGATAAAAGTTTGAGCTTCTCAAAATTGAGCCTGGAGGACTTTGCATAAAAAAGAAGCTTAGGGTGATGCAAGGACAGTAAGCCCACTACAGGGCAGGACATGACAGCTACTTTTTGAGGAAAAGACTACAGCAGCTCGGAGAAGACAGTGAGTCAGGAAACTGCTGATGGGCAACAGGAGAGTGACAAGCGTGACCTGGCCCCTGGGATGGGGAGTGCAGAACCTAGGAGAGAAACTAGCAGGAGACAGGGTGGGTGATGCTCACAAAAATAAAGAGAGGAGGTGCATCCACAGCAAAAGCTGTGGAGACACTTACCCACGGGGGGACCCATGCCCCTGCAGTGCCTTGGTGCTGCCCAAAGATGTGAGGCAGGGTACAGTATTTGAATTGACAATTCCGTTAATCAAAAATCTCCATGGCCAAAAGTTTTTCTAAAAGAAAGGGTTTATTGAGCCATATGCTATCCAGAAAAAGGTCCAGGTCCTGGGACATGCAGTCTGGGCTAGATGCGAACATGTCCCCCCATCTGAGGGCAGATGGGCCTCTTTGATGCAAACAGTTTGGGGAAGAAAAATGTAAGTTGTTTTGTAAGAACTAGTTCTGGGATAGGTGCAGAGTCCATAAGGAACAGGGAATGGTATGGGTGCGCTCCCCTGGGGTCTTAAAGGCTGGGCATTTAGGGGAGGTCTTAAGGGATGATCTGAATAGAATATTCATCCACTTTATGCTGATGTACCAAAATGAGGTTATTTCTTTTAACTTCAGCTGTCCTTGGGTGTGGTTGGCAAATGGCACTATTGGAATTCTGCTGTCTCCCTGAGAAGGGTGATTTAAGCTATTTACCCTCTGGTTGGGAAGGAGAAGTGCAAACCATTTACTCTTACATGTCCCTGGCTTAAGGAAGACAGGATTTACTGGGTGGCTGCAAAATTGTTTGGCATCTAGATTTTCTTGATGGCTACAAACTGCTGTTTAACATCTCAGTTTCCCTATTTCGCTCATCCTGGCTTACCTACCTGTCTCAACACCATGAGAAAAGTAAGTCAGACAAAGAAAGAATATAGAGCATTCTATAAGACACCTTGCCTGGGCATTTTAAACAGTGACGTACTTTTTTTTTTAATGTTTTTGAGATGGACAAAGCTATTCTAGGCAGAACGTTATTAAAGAGATATAACAGTCAAATAAAATACATGAAACTTGATTGGACCTTTGGGACAAATGGGGAAATTTGGATATGGATTAATATTTGATGGTATTATAAAGCTACTGTTAATTTTACTGGATATGGTACTTTTCTTTTGGTTATGTATGATAACTTCCTTCTTCAAAGGTGAGTGCTGGGTACATGAAGTGTGTCAAATCTACAAACTTACTTTTAAGTGGTTCTCCAAAAGAAAGGAGAAAATAGAAAGCAAATATAGTGAAATGTGAACAATTTTGTTTGGTCTAAGCATAGGTCCCTGGAACACTTACGTACTATTTCTTCAAGTTCTATTGTGTTGGAAATTTTTCATAATAAAACTTTGAGGAAAATAATGTATCCCAGTCATCAAGTTTAGATGGGTCAGCAACCAAGTTTCACATTTTCCTAACTGAGCTAAAAATAAAAAATAAAAGTATTTCTGTTCTCATGTAGATTTCGGTATACCCACAGGAGAGCTGACGGTAATGGCAGCTTTATGCCTGTAAATTACTTTACACACCTGCGTCACAGTCACACCTTTACTCCAGACCAGTGTGGGTGTTGAAAATACAGGATTCATTTCACATGTTGCAGTAATGTTGGGTGAAAGCCAGGAACTTTTCATGGTTGACACCCACAGAGATAACTTAAGATGTGGGAGGACACATGGAACTGAAATCATACAAAAGCCAGCTTCTAGCAACCAGCATAACCTGTTTGCTTCATCCCGTCTGAGGACTCTTGAGCCCTGGGAGTGCAGCATTTCTGAAGGTAAGATTGAGAGTGAAAGGCAAGAAGGGGCAGGGGGGAGGAGACATGCTTGTGGGCCCCACTGGGTGCAGGTGAACGCATGGATTTGGCCTCGAGGCAGGGACCTGCACTCACCAACAGCTCACAAGAAGAATGGGACTGAGGTAAACTCCTGAGCAAACTACTCTCCCAAGGTCTCCTCAGCAATCCCACAGTTGAGGAAAGCTCTAAAAAGCAGAAAAAAGCCTTCTGACTGGCTGCAAACTCAATGTCATTATCAGAGTTTCTTGTGCCAATGATAGAAATCAAAATTTGCAATTTACGAAGTGCTTTATTATATTTGTTGTTTTGATATTTTTAACATTCCTAAGAGTCAGATATTTCTACAACACTCTCACAGCCATCCTTTAACCTGAAGTGCACAGGGCACGCTTGCAAATGAAAGGAGGTCCTTGTGATTTGAAGCCCAGTGTACTCAGGGTTCTTCATGTGTAGTGGTCAACAGAGCAGGAGTTCAGGAATCCCACTTCTGCCTAAGTACTGTGCACCCCTTGACAAATTTTGTACCTACCTGAATCTCATACTTACCCCACAGGGCAATTTTGAGGATTAAATAAAACAAGGCATGGAAGTCACGTCCTTCAATTGAGTACTTAATAAATGCTTGCTTAATAATGCATAGTGATGTTTTTCTACCTGCCTGGTTTCCATAACTGCCCAAGAACCCACCTGGGAGCCATGTCTTTTCTGGCCAGCACTTTCTATATCCAGGGCTTACATGTACCTTTCTCCTCTGTTCCACAATTGAATGCTTTCAGCAGCCTGAGCCATAAGTCTCTTAATTCAGGGAACCTTTAAACAATGAATGGCTGGGGAAACATCAAACTCCTGTCCTCAGAATAGTCCCAAAATGGAACAATGTATTGCTAAAATTTAATAATTTTTATAGAAAGCTACTTAAATTTCTTTCAAGATAAATCATCTCCTTTGAGAATAAACATTCTCTATAAAAAAAAAAAAAAAGAGGAAATTCACAGTCTTCTCTTGTTCTTCACATAAAAAGCCTAAAACCCTAAATACCTTCTCCATCCCACTTGTATTTATTTTTAATAGATGATAAGATATCATTTGTTTTCATAAAAACAATACACTACATGTTGCCAGGATTGTGCTTGAGCCAGAAACATGTACATAAGCTTGGAGAAGAGAGTGAATTTTCCATCACTTGATGTCTTTTTTACAAACTGGAAATGTGCATTAACTCTTAATGGAAGTCCCTAAAATTTTCCAAGGAGAATACCATTAAGGATATGGTCAATATTCTTTTTTCTTTTTTTTTTAATATGTATAACTTTTATTTTTGTTTAAAGTGGTTAATATTTTTAATGAATCCAAATAAATTCATGAAAGAGATCTGTAATGCCCTTTTTCCTTGCTCTGTCCTGGAGTCACGTTTCCCCAGGATTTTTCTTCCCTCCTGAAATCCAGTTAAATATTTATAATGGTGTTCTGGCAATAATACTCTTTTTCTATCTATCTCAGTTAGGATTCCTGGCAGGTCAGGACTAACAGCAAGATGAAGGCAGCCTGGGTCCTTTGGTGTCCTCACTTTAGTCTTCAGGACGTCTCAAAATTAACTCCTGACTAATATGAAATACATAATGCAAAGATCATTCTTTTTATCAGACTCACTGTTTGCCTTTTTTCTTTCTTTCTTTTTGCTATATATCTTAGCATTTGAGAGCTTGGAAAGTGAAGTCACCATGTGGGTTCAAATTCTATCCTCACTGTTATTAACCTTGTGACCATGGGCTAGTTTGCTTAGCTTCTTAGTAACTCTGTTCTTAACTATAGAACAGGGCAAACCTTGCAAGAGTCAAATGCACACAAAGCATTTAGAACCTGCCTGATTTGGAGCAAGTTTCCATATGTATTGCTGTATTATTATTATTATTTCCTCAAGCAGCTGTGGTCTGTTTTAATGTGGGTTCTATGGATATCAGCATCTAATTTCTACATGAAACGATTGTGTAGGAATGTTCAAGTGTAACAGAATATGATTATCGAAAATCAAGGATGTGTCACCAGAAACAAAAAATGCTGTATTATTTTTTGTTAAAAGTAGGTCTGGGAAAAGTACACATTAGCTCCGAGAAAAGCCTATTCTAATGGTAAAGGCCTGGACTACAATCAGGAGACCTCCACCCTTGATCCTAATGTTACTTTGAATAAAGCTATTCAGTACTTCTTGCCTCAGGTCTCCACTATAAAATAGTAATAATCGTACCTGGCTTGACTCTCTCAGAGGCACATTGTAAGGTGAAGACATACAAAAGCTTTTGTTATGTTGTGATGTTATTTTATATTATTGAACATCTGCTGATGAAAAGCAAATTTCTAGTAGATATGAGGTCATCAAATGAGATCATATAATAGAAAAATGACTAGACTGAGAATCCAAAATCTTGGTTTACTAGTCACATAATGTTTGGCAAGTCAAGACTCAAAGGCCCTATGTCTTTAACTATAAAGCTGACCTACCTATAGGTCAGGTTAGATTATGTGTAAGAAAGTGCCCTATAGATTGAAAAGACTCTTGTTAACATAAAATATTTTATACTCATTATTTATATAATTTTAAAATTCAGTGATTTTAGCAGTTGTTAAAATACTTATTTTAGATAATTAATGTCTCAAGGGTAAATCCTCTTGTACTAAATAAGTCATGTATATTGCAATTGTGATAATGTAATGACTTTATTAAGTTACCTTTTTTCTTATTAGGACATTCCTTTCTTCAGTGAATCAACATGGATGTAATTTTGGACACCATGATTTTTTGCGGAAAATTTTTATATTATTTTTTAGAAACCACAGTTTACAAGATAATTCCCAAGAAGAAAAAAGATGTTGCTGGAGAGATTGTACTTATAACAGGAGCTGGAAGTGGAATTGGGAGGCTAATGGCCATAAAATTTGCCAGCCTTGGAGCCATTTTAGTTCTATGGGACATTAATGAAGAAGGCAATATGGAAACATGTAGACTGGCCAAAGAAAAGGGTGGTGAGAAAGTATTTCCCTATAAGTGTGACTGCAGCAACAGGGAAGAGGTCTACAGAGTTGCTGATCAGGTAAGCTAATTGGTGTCCTTAGATTGCATGGCCTGGAAAAAATAATGCTTTTAATACGTGCTTTTACAAAGAAGTGAGGAGAAAAGTTTGTCGTGGACTTCTCCCAAGATTTCTGTGTGCCTCTTGCATGTTAGGAATCTGACTTTGTAGCCTCCACAAAGGAGTATAGAATAAAACAATACACGTGGGAATTTTTTTTTTTTACACGTGGGAATTTAATGAGCCTTCTGAGTTGTTGCCCACTGAGTTTTTTTTGGCAACTCATTTACCATCAGGGGTTAGCAGAAACTAGGACTAGTCCTGGCTCTGTTGCTCATTGGTTGTGCAATGTTTACCAACTTACCTGCCCTCTCTAGGTCTTGGACAGGATGACAGTGACCATTAGGTTTTTCTTAAATATCCAAGAATATCTTACATCAAAGGTTCCATCTCCTTCTCAGGCCCATGTTCCTTCCCCTCAATTAGTCTAAAACAAAGCACTTGCTCCCTTTGATCCTCTCATCAAGTCAATGGGATGTTCTTCTCTAAAAGTTAGGCTCTCCTGGATGTTTTACTCTGTCTGGCTTCTTCCCAAAGTAAGGGAGTCTGATCCCTCAGCCCAAGGTCAGCTCAGCAATATTAACCTGTCTTTCAAAACTTGTCCAACTTAACTACATCAGGAGCAACATTTACCTACTATCTCCCAATTATATAATTGGGAAGGCTCAACATGAAGCAGTGCATGGCCCAGGACTTAGAAAACCAAGCCAAGGCAGGCAGTGCTTTCTGTTCAAAAACAAAGAAACAGATTGCTGTGTCAGCACAAAAGAACCAGTTCAGGGCAAAAAGTAAGTCTTCAAATGGTTGTTTAAACGTGCATCATGCTTTGCCCCTGGGCCAGCTTTATCGTTGTCACCTACAAAGCCATAATTTGAGACAAAACTGTGAAAGAGAGAAAACTAGTCCCTGTGGTGTTTCTGGAACACACTTGCCTGAGTAGGAGGGTGGTATATTGTGGATTGTGCAAGCAGGTGAGGTGGGCAATGCAGAAGGGAAGGCTGAAGGAAAATGCTGTAGCACAGCTGTGGACCTCAGGGAAACATCAGCCACAGGCAGGAATTAGATCTGGGGAGGTCTTTTGGACAGAAGTGCACAGGCTCACAGAGGTCTCTGGGCAGTGGGCCAAACACATCTGTGTTTGGGATGCCTTCGTGCCAAGCACTGGCCAGGCTCTAGGAGGATGGGATATGTTTCTGCTACCCAACTCACAGAAGAGTCAGGAAGAAGACACATACAGAAGTAACTATCAGACACATCATGCTGAGGGGAAACCTAACTGCCAACTAAAGGAAGGCATTTGGAAGCATTCAGAAAGACAGAATCAGGCATCACTCATACAACACCCTCAGCAGTAGCAGCCGCAGGAAAGGGCTAGTAGCACAACAGAAATAGGAAGTAGAGAATAGATGTAATATTAGGTCATCTCTACACAAAAAAGCAAGGCTCTTTAAGCAAAATCGATAAACCACAGTGGTTTTGTTAATATAATTGATCATAAAGTTACTTTAAAATTGCTGGTGTTCCACGTGCAAGATCAAACACTTAGTTTTAAAGAAACTACCTGAATAAAATGAGAAAAAAAATTACCTGGAAAAATAAACATGACAATGTAACACCTCAAATGAATTAATGTTTGCCCTACTTCTGTCCAGGTTAAAGAAGAAGTTGGTGATGTAACCATCCTCATTAACAATGCTGGAGTCGTGACAGGGAAACTGTTTCTCAACACTCCAGATGAAATGGTGGAAAGATCATTTCTTGTAAATGCCTTATCTCATTTCTGGGTAAATCTTCATTCTTTTTTGTTTTCTTTTGTTTATAAGTATGAAAACTCCATGTATTTCCGTAAACAACTATTCATTTATCTGTAAATACTCCTTCTGTGAACTTCCCATTCATAGACTACCGGCCTCTCATGCGGGTTTCACCTTACCACACACTCAGAGTAGCTTTTCCTGTTCCTGCCCTCTTCCAAACTCTCAGCGTAGGGCCCTTCCCTCTCTCCTCTCTAGTTTGGTCCCAAGATGTATTAGGCTATTAGGAAATCTTCCTACCAAAATACAAACAGAATGTGACAGCCATTCTACAGAAGAGATTTAATTTGGTCATGAGCAAAAGAGGAGCTTATGCAGAAAGAAACTGGCTGTTTTTAGAGTCATGGTTTATATGTATTTATGACTGGGCATCATAACAAAGGAAATAAGCTCTTACTGTGTCACAGGCACTGCTCTGAGTTCTTTTCCTGCACATGGCAGCCATGGCACCATTTTCTTTTCTTTTTTTAATATATATCTTTATTGATTTCAGAGAGGGGAAAGGAGAAGGAAAGAGGGATAGAAACATCAATGATGAGAGAGTCATTGATCGGCTGCCTCCTACATGCCCCCCCACTGAGGATCGAGCCCAAACCCAGGCACGTGCCCTGACTGGGAATCAAACCGCGATCTCCTGGATCCTAGGTCAACACTCAACCACTGAGTCACACCAGCTGGGCAATGGTGTCATTTTCATGTTCATTTTACAAATAAGAAAATTGAGGCTCAGAGAGTTTAAACGACTCACCCAAGGTCCTGCAACTGCTAAGTAATGGTCCAAACTTACAAAAGGAAGAAGCAAGAGAGAGAAAGGAAAGACTATTTACGGAAGGAGAATTAGTAAATTTATTACTCAGGCGTGTCTTTCTTGGGACCTAGATAGTCTAGACCAGTGCTGTTCAGTAGAACATCTGTGATAATGGAAAGGTTCTTTTTCTGTGCTTCCCAAAATGGTAGCCACCAGTCACCCACAACTATTGAGCACTTGAAATATGGTTGGTGGGACTTAGGAACTAAATTCTTAATTTTGTGTAATTTGATGTATTTAAATGCATACTTAAATAGCTACATAGGCCTAGAGGCTACCATCTTGGACAACATGACTCTAAAGAATGAATAGGAGGCTGAAGGAGATTTGCGTTACCAAGGGCGTTTCCACCAAGAGGGCTTATACTTGAGGCTGTGATAAATGCACACATACCAGCAGGGGTGGGGCATGTAGGAGGCACAGGTGGCTGGAACTGGGCCTTAGCAGTCATGGGGAAGGGAGGGAGAGGCAGGGCCTCAGTCCTCTGTAACTCTGAGGATAGAGCCTTGGAATGGGTTTGTTTTAGCGTCCCAGGCTACCCTTTCTTTCCACTCAATGTTTGTATACTCACTATCTAAGGTCCTCAGAATTAATCCCTTGACCTTCTTTCTTGATCACTGGAAAGCCCCATGGAGCCCAGCAAGCCTTTGTCAACCAGTATTTAGTGAGAACCTAGCACAGTGCTTAACACACAATAAGTATTGCATAAATATTTGGGAAACCGCTGATATCTTTCCCTCTCCTGCCCCACCTAAAATTTCTTTGGGAAGAGGAACTATCATCTTGGCGAATGGAGCTATGGGGTACCCATATCTAATCATACCACAAATATAGAAGCCATCCTTGATTCCTCCATTGCCTTAATGCCAACATCCTTGGCTCTCCCTACCAAACATGCTCAAGTGCACTCATTTTTCTCCTCTGCTGCTAGCCCTGGCCCAAGACATTGTTATCTTTTGCCATCCTCTCAACATGGCCTCCATCCTCCACACTGTGCTTTCTAACCTGTCTTCAGACAGGAACAAAGTGATCTTTAACCAGTTCATCTCACTCCCCTGCTCCAAATGTTCAGAGCACTTGGAATAACATACAGTTACCTATTACGGCCTGAAGGCCTCCACACGGTGTGGCAATATCCTCCCACATCTGTTGCCCACTTCTCGTTTTCTCTACTTTCTGCTCACTTTCTCTACTCCAACGATCCTGAAAAGACCCTGAGCACATCAAGCTCTTATATATCTGAGGGTCTTTGTCAAGCTGTTCTCTCTGACAAGAAGGTGGCTCCTTCTCATCCTTCAGCCCTCATGTAGTCTCTGAACTTTATATTGTGTGTTTTAGTCTGTTTGGCTTAATTCACTTACATAGTTAACAAAAATGTATTAATAAACATATGCATTTATTTTGCTTATTAATTTTAATATGCATTAATATATATGATCTGAAACATAAAATATACATATAGCTATGTGACAATATCATGGCTAGCTTTCAATCATAACTTTAAAATATTATTAACTTTATTATCATATTAGAAGATATAGTATATACCATGTTAAGCTTGCCTTCTCAATTCAAGCGTTATAAAAACAAGCAAAAATTGTGCTAGCTTACTCCATACTGTGCTCCATGAATTTTAATTTTTAAAAAAATTTTACGATAACCAAAGATTTCTCATAAATTTACCCAAATTGATATTACCCTAAAGTCTTAAAGTTACTTAACTTGATATACAGAGTGGCAAAGTCACTAGAAATATTAAAAGGTTGTCAAACAGATGACATGGAAAAATTGTAAAAGACAGTGCAAGTGGAGTAACTAAGTCCAAACAACTGACAGAATTGTCTGAAGTTCAAAAACACCAATCCTTTCTTTTTACAATGAAGTTATCACTTATTGTAATTCAATTTAACTAAACACATATTTATATTCATCATAAACGGAAATATTTTATGGAAACTAACTTATTTGACCCGTAACCAATGTGAAAAAAAATTAGGAAGTTCACTAATTAGGCTTTTCCATGAGAAAAGCCAAGTCTTACATCAAATTCAATAAAATAAAGCAAATCTGATGCTTTTTTGCATTACATTCACATGTGATAAAATCAGGGAAAATAGATATAGTTGTTTATCTAAAAAGTCTCATTAGTTCACAGATTTACTTTGATTATGAATAATGTATAAGCCTGGATTGATATATAATTCCCTATTAAATCCCCTGGTTAAAAACATGTTTTACAAATTTCATTAATCGCTCACTGAACAATTAATACCTGTATAGTGAGAACAAATGATGGGTTTCTACGATGAATTCATCTTCTAGAATGTCCTAAAATGTCCTCACTGGTACACAGTGCAACAAACAGAAACAGACCTTGAAATACCTAGTCACTTTTTCTCTGTGAAGGAAAACTTTTCTCAGCTGGACACATAAAACTGGTACTAGCCTTAGCTCAAATGCAAATAAGCATACAGATACATTTGGAGGAGCTGGGGGCAGGGGGGAGAAGGGACACCTTGAGGGAAAAAACAAACAAAACTGAACTCTTGCAAGTGATTAGATCCCTGTGAGTAGATAACTGCTTACCCTGATCCTTTTACATTTCTCCAGTGTTCAGCCATGTGACAGACTGCTATGAGCCACTATTTTCTCTCCCTTTCATCTAGGGAGTTTCATTGCCTCAACTCATGAAATTCCTTATTAAAAGTAACACTGAGCCCTGGCCTGTTTGGCTCAGTGGTTAGAGCATCAGCCTGCAGACCAAAGGGTAGCAGGTTCAATCCCTGGCCCTGATCAACGTATGGGAGGCAACCAGTCACATCAATGTTTCTCTCTCTCCCTTCGCCTCCCCCCCCCCAAAATCAATGGAAAAAATATTCTCGGGTGAGGTTAACAAAAAAAGGTAACACTGACACACACCTTCAAGGCTATTGCTCAGCTTCACCTTAATTGAAAGTTTACAAACTTTCACACGTTTCTAATGATTCTGCACCTGAACCTCCAGTCCTTCAAGTCCCAGCTAACCACTCTGGAGATGCCCTCTGAAGCCCAGGCTGGATTTTTCACACGCTTGTGCTGAAAGACAATAATAACCAGCTCTTGGCATTTCCAACTGGTCTGTAGTAGTGACTGATGTAACAATATTTTTAATTTTTAATTTTTGAAAAAGAGGTCGTCACCACAAGAGAAAGACATAAAATGTTACAGCACTCGAACATGAAATGTCAAAAAAGGCCGATTGTCTGCATCTAAGCAGAAACTCAACCAACCAATTCAATAATTCTGGAACAAGGTTAGTCAGACACAAAGACCTTGAAAGCAAAGGTAACATTGTTTGAACTAGTAGCTGCTACCCGCTCTATTGGGTCCTTGTAGGTAAACACATCTCAGCAGACTCTGCAAAACTCTTAACACCAAATTCTGACATCATTAAAATTATAAATCTCATAGAAATAGATGGGTGAGCATTGTCTGTCAAGGTTTAACTTAATTCATTTATGGGAGAATCAGCAGAATAACACAGCTGGTAAGTTGATGATATGAGGAATTTGAATTTGTATAGTCAATGACAAAGAATGCTGAAATGAGATCACTGAACTCTTACTTCTGGGATTATTTTTTATGTTAGACCAAAAAATTATACCTATTAGTTTTATACAAGTTACAGGATTTTACAGGATTGTGAAACATCTGGGTCCCAATAATTAGTCCAAGTTACGTTGCCAAGAGAGTTAGATAAACCTCAGGCAAGATTATTAGAAAATGTTCTACTATGCTGAAAATCACACAATCATCTCTTTGTTTTATTTCCAAGTTTTGGATTATTGTTTCTAAACAGAGGTTTGATTAAAAAGTCCCAGTATCAGAGGTAACGAGAATGGAGAAGTTCCTTGAGAGAACCTAAGGAGCACAGAGTAAGAGCATTGGAACTTTTTCATGGCATGGTATCTCAGGACACTGAATTAATATCTTAGTTGAAGATGAATAAGTGAACTTTACCAAAATAGCTAAACGTATATCTAAGTCATAGTAGACAATTGCAAAGCACTTTATTTATCAGACTGTGTTTTCCTTGCATTGAAATTCACCTCCAAGCAGTTTTTCGCATGCTGTCAATCCATCAGCCTGAAGAGGAATCTTGTTTATTGTAAAGCCAGGAAGGTGAAGGTGATTAAATTTTAATTCAAATTGTGGAAAACAGCACAGAAGGGCTCAGCATATTAGAAAAATTAGGTTTTAAGGAGGTTTTTTTAAGAAAATTATAAATGTAAAATGTTGATTTAATTGGCATAGTTAACTTAAAAGGAAAAACAAGTCAAATAGTATTTCTTATAGATTAACACATAACAAATTTTAAGATCCTTAAGAAAGGTGAGTACATGGTACCAGTGGCTATTTTGCACTGCCACAGGATTTAACACATCATAAGTGTTAAATAAATATTTATTAAGCGAATCTGTAAATTCATCAAATACATAAATACATTCATTTATTTTATTTGCTCAAAAAAATAATAAATGAATGAAATATTGACACAGTATATTTATATCTTCCAGACATGTAAGGCCTTCCTTCCTGCCATGGTTAAAGCTGACCATGGTCACTTGGTCTGTATTTCAAGTGCAGCAGGATTAGTTGGCATTAATGGACTATCAGGTGAGTGCTTTATTTGACCATGCATCTTCTTTATATTACCCAGTCCATAGCACCCAGAAATTAGGACTCTTTCAAAGTATAAACCTGCACCAAGGGGAAATCTCTGGTACATTTATCTCTATTTATAACACCAGCATTACTTGCTATTTTCCTGTTTTAAATGGCAGAGATAAGGGGAGATATTTTCTTCTTTAAAAAAAAGAGAGAGAGAGAGAAGAGTGTGCCTCTTGGCTTATTAGTCTTCTTGGGTTAAGAGAAACTGAAATAATTTCCATCTTGTTTTGAGGTATAGAGTATGGAGATACAGGAGTAGAGTGGCCACACACACACACACACACACAGTGATGCTTTATCCCCAAGGCTAAATCATAGAAGAGATAAAAGAGTTTCAATTTTTAAAATAATTATAAAAATTAACTTGTCAAATTTTATTACTAACAGCTCTTTACTTTGTTTTAGATTATTGTTCAAGCAAATTTGCAGCTTTTGGCCTTGCAGAGTCTCTCTACTATGAATTAAAACTAATAATCAAAAGTAAAGTTAAAACCACCATTGTTTGCCCATATTTCATCAAAACTGGAATGTTTGATGGTGTTACAACCAAGTAAGTGATCCCTTAAAGTAATCTTTGCTCTTATAATAATCTTCCAGTGTATGTCAATTATTTTTCCATTTTGAAGCTTTGAAGTATGGACAGCAAAACACAAGAAATAATTTGAATGCCTGATTTTGTAGGAGAAAAAAATTCAATATGTATTAAGTTAATGCATTTATTTAATTTAAAGATTTTATGGTTATAAAATTTCTGGTATAGTGAAAACTTAAACCTAAATTGCTAATCAGAATAATATAACAAAAAATTGGTAGTGAGAAGTAGGCCAAAACATTGAGACACCCACGCTTGGAGACAGAGAAAGGCTTATTCAATTTGGCTAAAGTGAGAGGACAGGAGAGCAAGATCTCTCAAATCCATCTCTCTCAAAAAGAGAAAGTATGGAGTTTTTATGGCGCTGGGGAGTAAGGGAGGGAGAGTTCCAGAGATCTGAGAGAGAAGCCTGTGTTTCTTGAGTCACAGAGAACACTTTCGTATCAGACTCCCGGGTTTCAGCAGCCAACACAGCTACCTTGAAGATGTCCTTTCCTTCTGCAAAACAAACTCACAAATTCTCCTGGAGGCCCTGAAGTTATCCTCTTGCTTGACAAAGAGATGCCACATTAGCAACTTATGACTGCATTCATCAAAACAGAAGGAGCTGAACAGGAAGATGGGTTACCATGTAAACAAAGGCCTAATTAAGAATTAACTTATTTAATTCTAAAAAATAGTAGGGGCATTCAAATCACAAAGGGCTTGGCTACAAGGGAGCAAACTGGAGAGTAAAGTCAGATGTAAAGTCAGATGATGTTAGAAACTATAGGTACGTTTTTCTTCCCAGAGGAACCATTTAACCTCAAAACAAAAAGGGCCTTTCAAAGTGAGAGGGGACAAGCATTCACTTGAGATCAAAGAAGAGCAGGCACTGATTAAGGCAGAAGATCTCATAGTGTTCTGATTAGGGGACAACGCAAAGGGCATTCGTGAGAAGGGGAAGGGGAACATTACATCAATAGGAGGAAGGCGTTTCTATTGGTGCAGAAAACATAACATAGTGATGTTTATTCTAAAGAATGTTTTTAATTTTCAGTCCAGTAGCAATCAGTACAGTAGTCATAATATCTGCTTTCTTGTTGTCTTTCAAACAGTTCCTTGGGACATAAGGCGCCTGTAGGCCTTTTCCGAAGGTTATTTTGCCCTGTTTTAACTTTCCAAAGGTTTGAAGCATGAGATGTGCAAGGCAGGTCCTCTGGGATGGCAGCTTTGGCTCCATTTTAAAGTGGCTCCAGTTTTTATTTTTTTACATTGTTAACCATTTGCCAGGACTGTTTATCATACACTTCTACTTTTGTTTCATCAAAACTCTTCATAATAAATATTGTTAAATAAAAATAAGAAATCTATATGAGCTGAAGGAATGGCCATAAAGGAAAAATATGGTATTAATGGGAATAAACTTCTAGAAAATTTGAAAGAAGGGTATCTACTACAGAAATTTAAACAGGAGAGTTAGAAAGCTCTGGAATCAAGCAGATAAGACAGTATATCTGTTCAGAAAGGACAGCCGTAAATGGCAGAAAGAATTTCAAGTGATGAAAGCAAAATGAGATCTTCGCATTTGTGTTACGGAACTAAAGGGGTTTGTCACCTGCGTGAATCAAAGCCCAATCAGATGTGAACAGGATTTTGCAGCCAAAAAGTAAAGGTTTATTTTTAAGGACATAGCACCAAATCTGGAATCACAGGTGAGCTTATACTCAAAGACCTGGCTTCCCCTATGGCTTCTAGGGGGTGGGTTATCTAGGGGGAAAATCATTAATCATGGTGGAGTTCGGGTTGTGATCTCTATTAATTAGCCGATGCTAGGGTAGGGAATAGTTGATTATTGCATCTGGGCCTGATGTCAGCCATGGTGTCACTCTGTCTGGTTTTGTGAGGGTGTGGTCTTTGTGGTCGTTCCCCATTCCTGGGTCTCGAGCTGCACCACAGCTGAGGCCTAGATGTTCCCTAGTTTGACTGAAACTCTGTCTCTGGTCAACAGACCTGAGGCTTTGTTCCTAAAATGATCTGATGGTGACCCTCATTGTCCTGAGGGCTTAATGATTAAGGGAGTGGATGTGCAAGGGATGAGGCAGGGTGCTGGATAAGGCCAGTTTTCATCAAAAGAAAAGAGAAGAGGGAAGGTCGTATCAAAGAAATGAAGTTCCTGTGCAGTTACATTTGCTAAGAATATTTTCTGATAACATGACATTAGCTTCTCCTGAACAGTAAAAATTGTCAAGACTACAGAACGAATGTGACCAGCCAAGAGGAGGTAGTGTGGTAGCCAAGGAAGGCAGTGATGTTAAATGATGACTTGTAAACTTGGAGTTTTTACGTATATAAAAGCTAAAAGCAAAATCTCAGGAAAAGAAAACTTTACTAGTAATGCTAAAATGGCGGGGGGTGAAAGAAACAATGATGTATAGATTATATTTTTCCATCCTTATTGAGATATAATTGACATGTAACATTGTGTAAATTTAAGATTTACAAACGTATTGATTTGATGCATTTATATATCGCGAAGTGATCACCACCATAGCTTTAGCTGACACCTAATTACCATTTCTTTTTTGTGGTGAGAACATTTAAGATCTACTCCCTTAGCAACATTCAAGTATATAAACCATGCTGTACATTAGATTCCCCAGAACTTGGTAATCTTATAACTGGAAGTTTATACCCTTTAATCAACATCTCCCCATTTCCCCCACCCCCAGCCTCTGTTTCTCTGACTTTGGCTTTTTTAGATTCCACATATAAGTGATATCATACAGTATCCATCCTTCTCTGTCTGATTATTTCACTTTGCATAATGTCATAAGGTTCATCTGAGTTGTCACAAACAGCAAGATTTCCTTCTTTCCCATGGCTGATATATATACCTATACCTATATCTTTATCTATTCATCAGTTGATAGACAGTTGGCTCTTCCCATATCTTGACTAGTGTAAATAGCACTACAATGAACATGGAGAGCATAGATCTCTATGAGATCCTGATTTTTATTCTTTTGGATATATACCCAGAAATGGGATTCCTGGATCATATGGTAGTTCTATTCTTAATTTTTTGAGGAACCTCCATATAGTTTTCCATAGTGGTTGAACCAATTACAGCCCCACCAGAAGTACACAAGGGCTCCCTTTTTCTCCGCAACCTTTCTAACACTTGTTATCCCTGGTCTTTTTTGTAATAGCCATTCTAACAGCTGTGAGGTTATATCTCACTGTGGTTTTGCTTTGTATTTCCCTAATGATTAGTGATGTTGAGCACTTTTTCATGTACATGTTGGTCGTTTGTATGTTTTCTTTGGAAAACAGTCTTTTAATAAGTGGTAGAGCCCTTTAGGACACAGTTCTAGGGAACTTTTAGGAGTATAAAATATAAAGACTAATTACCAACATTCAATTATGGGTAGCTGATCAGATTTCAAGAATCAGCTGAGATAACAGAATTTCTTAAGGAAGTGCAGTTCAAGTAATAAACATAATATAAAAGTATAAAAATGTCAAAGTAATGTCTTTTGGGAGCTTTATTCTTATGCTTATCCCATTTCAACTTAAATCGATTTCACCAACATCTAAATTTGCTTAATGTTATAAAATGCTCTGCCTGAAATAGACATATTACACACGCTCAAGATTTTTTTTTTATTATTAAGAAGCAATCTTGCTTCTTAATAATAACAATTACTTGATGTTTAGAGCAAGGAAGAGGGAAGAAAAATACCAAAAATAAAAAATCTAAAAGCAATTTCTTTTATAAGTCCAGACTATAATAGAGCAGAAATCAATAAAGGCAGTGATTTCATTCTAGGAAATTAAACATATTATCACTGGTCCCGGTACTGGTCATGAGAGAAAAGACAGGGCAGTTCCTAACATTTATGTTGTTTGAATATTTATAGCTATTGTTATAACTCCGTATCAGAAATTTAATAATTAGTGCTCATGATGACAACAAAAAATAACAGTCTGATTATACAGCTCTTTTATTTTCATTACAGGTATCCATTTCTGTTCCCTCTACTGGAGCAGGAGTATGTGGCCCAAAAAATTATAACTGCTATTTTAGAGGAACAGCTTTACTTAATGCTGCCTAAAATGTTGTATGTTGCATTGTTTTTAAAACAGTAAGTTAACAATGACGTCTCTATCCTTTTGGTTATTTGTGAACAAATTGTCCTCTGTCTTCAAGGAACTAAAGCCATCAATGGTTCTCAGCCTCAGGTGTACATTGGAATCACCTGGGGAACATTTAAAATTGATGCCTGCGCCCTATCCCAAGGAATTCTGCTTTAATCTGTGTGTGTGTTTTCTCGCATCTGCTACCATTTGTTAGCCTAGTAAGTAAGGATGTAAGAGCCTTTCCACAGAGCTCAGAGAGTGTAATACATGGATAAACCGTGGCCTGAGCGTTGGGGTTTTTCCAGGCTCTCAGGACGTAGGATGGTGCGCAGAGCGGTGACACAGCAGGCCTCAGGACAGCATACTTTGTGCAATTCAAAAGTAATCTTTGCAAAGAAATCTCTTTGACGCCTCTAAAAGGATTATGACTTTTTTCCCTCTGCTTTTTCCTAGAATATTATCTCCAAACATGGCAACTGCCCTTGCTGAGTACATTGGCCTGAATACTTGCATGGCCAATTTCAGAGTGAAACAGGAAGCAAATGAAGTTCAGACTGAAACTGAGAAGGAACACCAAAGCTGAAGCCTCAGATGTGATAATAAAATAAAATGTTATGGGAATAGACTATCCAGAACTCCTCCTAATGCTTAAATCATTCCACGTTACCAAGGATTACTAATACACTTAAAAGTGTCACCTTATGCCCAGGACATGGTTTACACACTCACAATTTTTCTAGCCATTCAAATTATGTATGCAGTTTTTCCTATCATTTTTAAATTTGGTAAGTAATGTATTTATAAAAGCATATTAATGCAAATTGACCCTAATTTAATTTTTTTATTGGTGACACGGATGTCCCTCATTTTCCCCTAATTTAATTTTTAAAGACAGTGTAATACTTTTAGAAAAGGGGTAATTATAAGTAATGATCTTGTAAATCTGTGTTTTAGGCTGATAATTTTTCAACATCAGATTTAAAGAAACATACTAGTTTTGTAATTAAGGAAAATAATGTTTACCTCACAAAGTGTAGGTTTATTGTGTTGCTTATTAATTGCTGCTGGAGTTGGATGATCATATCAGTTCTGTAAGAGGATTGGATCTGCTTATTCAATAAAATAAATCTGTAACTAATCATATTTGCTTGCATCTGAATTTACCAAACAATTCATAACTTCTTTACTGCATAAGAAAAAATAGTACACATTAAACTCCTATTTATATTACAGGTTTGAGAAGGAAACTTATTTTCATAATTAAGTTAATAAAATATTCCTAACATCGATATACTCGAAAACACAATATAAACTCCCCCTTTTAAAAAAGTGTATACTCATTCGAATGTGCACCACACTTGCCAGCCATTTGGCAAGCATTTCTAACAATGAGTTTGGAATTCATTAGGTTTGGAATGTTCTTGAGTTTCTGGGTTTGGAAAGGTTCTTTAGCTGCAATCACTAAGCATCAATCTAGCTTTGCCTTTGTCTGGTTTAAGAGCTAGTGAGTATGAAGGCCTAAGGGGGGCGAAGAGGAGCATGGCCTGGGCAGAGGGGTGCAATGGGAGACATCTGTAATACTGTCAACAATAAAAATATGTATTAAAAAACACATAAAATAAAAATAATAGCTAGTGAGTAATGGTAAAACCAAAAAATAAAATTTCAAGTAAATTGAAGTATATATTTTGTTACCCAGACTGCACACTCAGTACATAAGATCTAGCCCATTATTTAGGATATAATATTTTTACATTCAGGCAAAGAAACCATAGTTTTACTTGAGGTGAAAAAACTAGAGAAATATTTTTGAATAGAGGAATAAAACATTCTAAAATGAAATATTTTTTAGGAAATGAGTTATCTTTTAACAGGCTTGTTAGTACAAATTTTATAAAATATTGATAACCTCTTTACCTTCCTAAACCAAACATTCAAAGAACTACTGAAATGTTCCTTAACGCCTCCAGAGCATAAACATATATTGGTCTAAGTTGACAAACTAGCAGTGGCTTTTGAGGGATCATTTATCTCTAAGTAAACTGGTCCACACCCCTTCACTGGGGTATCAGAAGATCTCTCAGCTTTCACTGCACTCGGTCAAGAACGCATCCTGCTCCCTGCAGGTTAGGCCTGCCTCACTTTTCAATTGTCTAGCCTAAGGACCGTCTTTTATTCATTCACTGTTCATTCATTCAACACACATTTCCTGACTGCCTTCTACGTATGGCACTAGAAAGACAGCAGTGAACGAGATGGTCGCTAAGTAAGGTCCAAGACCTTTGTGAGAGCTAGGAGCAACACAAGGGCTTTGATTTGGTTTTGCCCATGTCCTGGTTAATGTTGTTGTAAGTCTGGCTTCTCATCTATCAGGTTTACAATGGTTAGAGACCGCATAGTCTGCTCCTCTGTTATCTTTCATGTGTATGAACATATCATGGGTAAAGGGCTAACAAAACCTTTTGCTTTTCTGTAAGAGAATTTTGTCTTAGATTAACTTCCTAGCTCTGTTCCCCTGGTAACCTGGCAAGAGTCAAATGTCAAATATGTTTCTAGGCAGCATTGCTTATGAGAAAAAGAATCACTAAATGGTAACTTGCATCAGACTGAGAGGAGTTATAAATAAATTTTAAATACTTGATGGGGAGGGATGTCATACTTTGGGCTTCCCTGAGCTAGAGGATCCCAGTAACTGGGCTCTTATAGGCTATGCCCATGGAGTTGTATATAGGCTGTGTAGGGTATGAGGCTTTTAAGCCTAGGCAAGTCCCTCACTTGCTGTGTGTCTCTTTGCTCCAGAGCTGGCACCTGAGAAGTTTCCTGCATGTCTGTTGAGTGCTGCATGGACACAGGCCAGAAGAATGACAGCACTGCCCACTGGCACCTGTGGCCCCTCACACTTTCTGAGTGGACTCCTGCCCATGGCTGTCTCCTGAGTCTGAATGTTGAGTTGTGCCTAAAGAGATTTATCACTGGGCATTGTTCTTTTTCTTCTTATTGAGGCATCTTTGACTTTCAGAACACATAATAGTTGTCCTTGGCCCGGCCGGGCGTGGCTCAGCAGTTGAGCGTCGACCTAAGATCCAGGCGATCGGGGCTCGATTCCCGGTCAGGGCACATGCCCGGGTTGCCGGCTGCAGCCGATCACTGACTCTCCCATCATTGATGTTTCCATCTCTCTCTCTCCCTCTCCTTTCCTCTCTCTGAAATCAATAAAGATATATTAAAAAAAAAAAAAAGTTGTCTGTGTAACTCTGTTTCAAATCTTCACATATCATCATGAAATCTGTTCAATAAAAACAACAAAACTGAATTAATTGTGTCCCAAATTTGCTCATGTCTATTACTTTTCTCCACCAAGTTTTCAAAAAGCACCCCAGTTACTACAACACTTCCTATGTGAAATTTCACCCACCCGCTCACTGTACTTAAAACCCTTCACGGACATGTCAGTTTGGGGATGTGAAGATTCATTTTTGCAACAGAATAAAATTGTAACTGGTAGTTGCTCTCATCCTACAACAGTTTTCCAAATCTAATGCAATAACAAATAGTCAAAAATGTTAAAAATTAAAATATGTGAACAGTATTTAATAATGAGTTAGACAGTTTAAAGGCTGAGGAAATAGAAGCTTGTGACGACTCTGAAAGGATCTTCCAAGAGCTTCGGAAAATGAGAGCTCTTTCTTTTGCATAAGTTTTACTTTTTAAAGTAGCCCTTTTCTTTTCCTTGATACTGCAAAGGGAGCATATTTTGGTTTAACAAAAGAACTTTCTAATAATAACAGCTGCAGAGATAAAAATGACTCTTGAAAAATGGAGTTTTTCATTTCTGAAAATCAAAAGAGGCTAAATTACTAAATTATCTGGATCCCTTCCAATCCTGAACATCTATATTTAGGATTCATTCTTGCAATAAATCTTTATTGAGAACCTATGCACAAAGCATAAATTTGTGAAATTACCCAATGTAATTTTGAATAAATTTTGACTCACAAACAGAACTCAGGAAAAGGCTGATAGAGTCTAAAGGTAACTTTGCAGTATTTGGAAGAAAAACAAGGAAAGGTAAGTGGAGAAGCCAAAAAAAAAAAAAAAATGGAAAAGAATTATTCCTTACGATGAAACATGCTTTTGCTGGAAGAAGTTTTAGAAACTTCTTGGAATGAGGAATGAGCCACCCCTCAACCCAGAGGCAAGTCTGAGAGCAGCAGGTTCTCACAGCCAGGCTCACCACTGGCCTTCGGTTCATGTGGGGGTCCAAGCTTAGGGCGAGATCTGAATCATTTAGGCCATTAGAAGGGTTCTTGAGAGACCACGTGGAGAGAGAAAATTGTGATAAGCTGGTTAGAGAGAGAAGGAACTTTCAGGGCAAGGACAAACCACTGAAATGGGAGCTTTATTGTTTCTCCTGTGTGTTACGTGGTAGGAATTACCTGTTCCATCTATTCACACTGTGTTTCACTTATTCCCCTGTGGAGGTGGCTGTGTCCTGAGTAATGCTGTTAATATAAAGTGTTAAGTACGGCCTTCAAGCGCATTCAGGATGGAAGCAGAGTCAGCCCAGGAAAGCCTCCCTCCCATACCTGGATCACATGGCTGAAAGGGGAAAAAAAATACTGGAGAGGAATCAAAGAAAATGGTAAGGAAAATGCACACTAATTAATTAAAATCAACATTTTATAATACCAATTATTAATAATATTCATCATTGTATTATTAAATATTATAATGATTAAAAATAATAATGATTACTTAAAATAGTCTTAAAAATGAAGAGCTGTATCCAGAAGTCACCCCAGGTTCAAATTCAACTCTCAACTTACCAACTTGCTGACCTTCATGCATGTCATTAAAATTAGGTTGGCCTAAACCATTAAGTGTTCTTTCACATTAAAGCTAATTTCCAACCATGACTCTACCATAGTTGATAAATGGATATTCCCTCTATTTTTCGCTTTGTTTCTAGCTAGGTGAAACAGGTTTTACAAGTTTTGCAAATTAATAACTATTATCAAATTTATTAATTAAAAATTAATAACTACTGATTATAAAATACTAAAGTGGTAGTTAAAAAAGCAATACAAAAATATTAAAGAAAAGTTGATATGTCAAACTAATGAGCCAAAACAAAGTTAAACTTACTATTATAAAAAAAAAATCTGACTTTAATTTGAAAATGAGAGTGTTCACACGCATTCCAGTGCAAATCTCACTTCTAAATTCTCATTCTAATATAGAATGAGGGCATGAAACCTGAATGGAGCCTATCACCTGGTGAAAGAAGGCCCTTACAGCGTGCATTGTGGCTGGCTCTGTGCTCATGATTCACCTCAGGAGCTATCCATTTCAGAGTCCAATCATTACCCAAGAGGTTTCCACCGAAGGGTAAAACATGAGTAAGAGTCAGAAAGGTGAGAGGTACTCCCACTTTGTGTACAATAGGACAAAGTTGATTATGGGGAAAGGTGAGAAAGAGGAACCAGCAGGCCACAGGCCAGTTTCTGACGGATAGTTTTGGGAAAGAGTGCATGTGGGGTTTAAAGTCTTGGAACATATTCCCTTAAAATTGTCCCACTCTGTGTACCTCCTCAAAGGTCTTCATGTATACCAAACTTGAAAACGGGAATATTCTGAATACAGTAGTCCCCACCTTACCCACGGGGGATATGTTCACCACCCTCAGTGGATGCCTGAGCCTGCAAGTAGCACTAAACCCTATATATACTGTTTTTTTCCTATGTATACATTCCTATGATAAAGTTTTATTTATAAATTAGGCACAGTAAGAGATTAATAATAACATAATAAAATAGAACAATTATACAAAGTAATGTGAATGTAGTCTCTCTCTCTTTCAAAATCTTATTGTGCTATATTCACCCTTCTTGTGACAATTGAGATGATACAATACTTTATTAAGTTGAGAATTTTCGCTTTTCCTCTTTGGCAAAGCTGAATTGCCAGCATCACTACTCTTGCACTTTGGGGCCATTTTTAAGTAAAATAAGGGACAAGCACAAGCACTATGATACCAAAACAGTGTATCTGATAACTGAGAGGGCTACTAAGTGACGAATGGGCAGGAACTGTACACAGCATAAAAGGGGTGATTCACATCCTGGCAGGATAGAGCAAGATAACTCCAGATTTCCTCATGCTACTCAGAACCGCAGGCAATTTAAAACTTATAGATTGTTTATTTCTAGAATTTTCCACTTAATATTTTCAAACCACAGTTGGCCATAGGTAACTGAAAATAGGAAGCAAAACCATGGACAAGATGGGACGACAGTGTTATTTCAAAACTCAAAAAAAAGGAGGCTTTTAAGAATGAAGATGATGACTTCCATTTCTGATTATACGGGGGACTAGAAGTTCAGAGAAAGTTTTCCAGTGTGGATCAAAAAATTCAGGATTTAAAAATTTTTTAATCTTTTAAAATAATTGTCAGAACTGCTCAGAAAAGGACATAGATAATAACAAAGTAAAAATCCTGAGTGTTAAACCTATCTTGTGCTGGTGTTTGTCAGGAGGTTGGGGAGAAAGATGTATCTGCCTATCCTAGGTGCTCTTACACTGGGCAGAATAGACAAAAACATGAGGCCTGTAAAAGCCACGAGGGTGGGCTGGGAAACATCCACATGAACCCAAAGTCCCAGAAAGGTTACACTGCCTGAGGGGTGAACTGGGGAGAGAGGAGTGTGCCCTAGAGACGGACTGTGTTTGGGACGAGAGTTTAACCCATCTGTGTTAACTCCACTTCCCAGTAAATTCAAGCCAAACTGTTAGTTTAAAATCTCCCAGGAGAACTTACTGGGGTGACGGAATGTACCCCAATAATGCACAACTTATGGTACAACTCTGTAAATTTATTAAATAAAATATAAACTGTACGCTCAAAATGGATGAATTTTATAGCATGTAAATTACACCCAGTAAAACTTTATCTAGTGGGAGGTGAGGGGCAGATGGCCTGTCTCGTTCCTCATTCTGATCACATATCCCTTAGCAACTTTTTTTCTAGCTAATACAGATAGTTAATGCCCTTTGCTAGTAGGATTTCCAATGATCAAAGATAGAATCAAAGGAAAAAAGAAATCCAAAAGGAGAAAGGCAAAATAAAAAGAGGACCTGTGCTATGAGACACTGGCTGTGTATGAATTGTCTTCCAAATGAGTTAAGCAAGCCTGGCATAACAAACCAGGTCAAACCATGGCACTCACGCTATGATTACTCAGAAATGTTTTTTAAAAAGTTGTTAGAGGTGATAATGATCTTGGAATTAAGAGAGGAATAAAAACAAACTTATTACAACATGTCCTTTGGTCCTGTTCCTTGAGAGGGGACTGAGGAGTGTTTGGCTGAGTGACCAGCCCCCTGAGAAATGCTGTACACAGGAATTCCAGTCATGTGCCCAGTGCTATCGCTGCCTTCCCTGGGTCTTACCTTTCTGAAACTTTTGAGTTTCTTTGGTTTATGGTTACTTTGCCCAACAAGGTGGCAGCACAACTGTGGCCTGCCTCCTTCAACTCTTGCATAATTTATTCTTATGTACTGTTTCTCCTACCTTCAGGGAAGTCAGGTATGTTTGTTTCCTCCTGTCACAGCTGACACTGCTTTCCTCCCATCACGGGACAAATAAACGTAGCTTTAAATGCATTCTGTTCTCTGAGAATTTTATAGCCCCTACCAAAATCAAGACACTACTCCAAAATAATACATTTCAGTAAACCTAATACATTTTGAATGTTTTGTAAAGTAATCCCCAAAGACAATATGTTCTTTAAATAAGTGTTTTTAAAACAGAAAGTATGTACATTTCAATCACTATTTTGGGTTTTTTTTATTATTATCTAATAATGCATGACATTAATAAAAAGCCAGTATACAGAAACATCTCTCATAACACAGGAAGCCTCCCTTCATGCACCTCACTCAATTCTGTTGCCCTCCAGGGGTAACCACTGGGAACAGTGTGGTGTGTATGCATCAGATCCATTCCTCTCTGCATTTCCGTCTGTATTTCCCCCCCACACAGATGCACACACAAACAATATAAACATAAATTTAACTTCAATGAAGTAATTCTGTACTATTTTTCACTTAACACACCCTGGAGACCTTTCCCTGTCAGTAAATATAATTCTAAATTCGTCCTTTTTGTGAACTTCATAAAATTCTGTTATATAACTACAACATGGTTAATGGAATAAATGTGCATTTAAGTAGTTTCCATTTTTTTAATTTTTTATTTTTGGCATTGCAGAAAAGCTCCAATGAGAATTCTCTCTGCACAAATGTCAATATTCCTATGCTGGAGCCCTAGATATGAAAGAGCAGAGTCAAAAGGCTCGATGGCTACAGCCCAATTGCCTTCCCTGAAGGATACACCTATTTACACCCCCACTCACAATGCTTGAGAACACCTGTGTTCCCACACCTCCGCCACTCCTGGGTTTATATCTAACTTTTTAATATCTCAGTACCGATGGGTAAGAAAACAAATATCTGCCTGTTCAATTTGTATTTACCTGAAAACCAGTGAAATTTAGCACCTTTTCAGTCATTCGTGTTTATTTGCCTATGAGTTGCCTGTGCATTTCTTCACCCATTCTTCCTATGGCCTCATTCAAACTGGTTTATAGAAATGCCATAAATTATGGGTAATTGCCGATTTCAATTCTTTAGTGAAGATATTTCTTCCTAGTCTGTTGTTCATCATTTTACTTTGCTTATGCTTTTTTTTTTTTTCTTTTTGCTGTATAGAAGTTGACATCTTTATGTAGTCAAATGAATAATTGCTTGGGGGGTCCTTGACTAGCTCCAAATTACAAAATAATTTTCCTACATTTTATTTCAATACTTCCATTGTTTTGTCTTTTTATGTCAAGACTCTTACTCCATCTAGATGCCCCATGTCCTATTTCCACTCCTTGTGTTTGTTTACTGAATTGGAGTTACTCTGGGCTTCTGTCGGGAAGATTGACCTATTTCTGTAGTGCCTTCCGGGGGTGTGTTTTGGGTTAAGGTATCTTTTGCTCTGGTTTCTGGAAATGGGATCCATCTGCTTACCAACCTCTAGTCATTCCTCACTGGTAGTCCCTTTCTTTCTAGCACTATTATGTTTTTATTCACATTTTTATATCTTCTCTTTCGTTTCAGTGGAATTTTGGAAAAAATAGGATATAAATGCATATGCTCAGCCTGCCATCTTAAGTGGAAATGTCTTTGTGGGTTCTAAAAAATATTTTTTATGAAATAAAAATATGTACATAATAGACAATTTGGAAAATACAAAAAGGCAAAGAAAAATCAACCAAAATTCTACTATTCGATAATTAAAAATGCTAAAATGTTGGTGAATTCACTTCCAGCATTTCTACTGCAAGTAAATAAAATTGTCATAAAAATGTAGTATCATATTATATAGTTAGTTTTATACTATGCTTTTTAAACTCACATTATTTGCAGAGTATTTTCCTATATCCTTGAAAAACACAATTTCATAAAAAATGGTTGTAGAGCACTATCTGCACATATTTCTTAGACATTAACAATCAATTTATTTTTATTAATATACTTATTTCCAGAAAGAGTAATACATTTCCATGATTTGAAACAGTGAAAAAAAATCTCCTTTCCAAGCTCTGACTCCTGGTGACCAGTTTCCCTTCCTGAAGTCAACACGATCCCTAATTATGCTGCAAAGACAAAGTCTCGGAGGTGGAATTGGGCGAGAGGGCATATATCTTTATAGCTCCTGATAAATACTTGCTCCCTGGGAATGTATAATTTACACCATCCCTGTATGAAGCCATCCTCTTTCTTTTAACATTTATCAGTTTGGAAGGCAAGAAATGTTTTCTCCAACTAAAAATGAAGTTTGAGCATCTGTTTCATAATTCACTAGCCCATTCTGCATCTTCCATCATAAATTAATTGTCTATTCCTAGCCTTTACCACAAAGGACCCTTTAAAAATACTTTCTTAGCTTCCAGGATCATGGCCAATCCACTGAGTTCCCCCCATGTCAAGTTAAAGTGAGGCCTTCTCAAGCAACAGGATTCTAGTTCAGTTCCCTTAATCATATCATCAGTGAAACCCCACTGCTTTCCACTCATACTTTGTTTTAATGAGATTTCTAATAATGCTCAAGATTTCTTTCTTGAGGTCTGCTCTGAACTTCTGACCAGAAAGTAGACTGACAGCCCAGGATTTTGCTCAGAGGAGCCATGAAGGTGATATAAGGCTGGTGTTCTCCAGTGTCCTCCCATCTGATTCTTGTAGGCAGGTTGTACAGCCCGGAGTCTATTACCCAACTTTTCTGTGCCTTAGTCACTTTCACTCCCAGGTGTTGCTCACCTCCACACCTTGGCCCATGCTGCCTCTGAGGTCTGGAAGGCTCTTCCAGCCCAGCCAAGTGGGCCAGGTGCCCCTCTTCTATGCACAGGAGCACCTGGGGTGCATGGCTATCATCTGCACATGTGCAGTTCATGAATGTTTCCTCTTCCCGCCCCCAAACTCTCTAGCTCCCCAGAGCCATGCACAGAGCCCTACAGAGCAGCACAGCACATGCCTGCCACTGGGTGATTATTGCTGATCTGAAACCAGTGCACACACGCCTGCCCCACTCGCTGTCCAACAGCATAGCTTCTCAAACGCTTTCCACAGCTGGCCGCAGCTCACCACTGCCTACAGAATACAAGTAACCTCCTAAACACCCAAACGACATTCAGAGGCCCCCTGCACCTATTTTTCCAGGCTTAGACAACCTACGTGCTTCTTCTCACAGCAAAATAAAGAACAAAGTGCAGTCCTCACAGAGCCAGGCCTGGCCAACACTGCTCTCCTCTGAGCCTTCATCACTTTTCACTTTTATGCATCTTCCCTACCCCTGGGTGAGTTCCAAATGCAATCTTGTCCGGACTCCCCGTTTTTTCTTCCATACCCCATAATTTGACATTTCTGTTCGTGATGCCACTCATCAAACTCCACCCTCTATTACAAGCATTCAGTGTCTTATGAGGTATGCTTATATTAGATGATTAGCTAATGTTAAGTGGTTTTTATCTTTCTTTTCTTGGCGGATGTGGCATTGCTGCATTTTCTGGATCACTGTACACAGAGAAGATGAATAACTACTGATTGGATGGGAGTGCACTGTTGACTTTTTCTCTTCTTCTCACCTTCACCTTGTTAAAACAAGTTTTTCCCTCCCTCTCCCTCTCCCCTCCCCCTTCTCCCTCTCCCCCTCTCCCTCTCCCTTCCCCTCCCCTCCCCCCTTTCCCCTCCCCTCCTGCTAGCACCCCACGGCTGCCCGCAGCTCTCCCACGCCCACACTGCTTACCACAGCGGGACCAAGGAGGCTGTTAATCTTGACCCCAGGTGGAAGAGCCGGAAGCTGCTGGAGAGCCCCCGCACGCTGCGCAGCCAAGACCAGCCCCACCCGCGCACCGACTCCGCACCTGCCTCCTACGTGTTCTCTGACACAACCGCTCCCAGCTTCGGTGCTGCGAGTGGAAACACCTGGGGCCCTTCCCACTCAGAAATTCTGATTTAATAATCCAGGGGGCAGCCTGTATCTTTATTGATTTCAGAGAGAGGAAGGGAGAGGGGGAGAGAGAGAGAAACATCAAGGACGAGAGGGTCACTGATCGGCTGCCTCCTGACCGCACGGCCCCTGCTGGGGGTGGAGCGCGCACCCCGCGCGAGCCCCGCCGGGGGCTGGAACCGCGCCCTCCTGGCTCCCTGGCGACGCTCACGCTCCGGGCCACGCGCAGGAGGCGCCTGCCCACCGGGATTTTTAAATGCCCAGGGGTGCTTACGTTTGAACTGCTGGAGCGCGCATCTGGTCCTGGCGACCTAACTTCCAGCTTCTAAATCTGGCAGCTGGGGAAAAGGAAAGGAGCGCTGCCCACTTGGCACTGGGTCCCCAGACGGGCCCCACCCCTTGCGCGGCGCGGCGCGGCCGCCCCACCTTCCCAAGTGGCCTGGAGCAGGTGTGGGGACAAACCCTGAGCCTCGTCGGGCCGCGAAGCAGTGCCGGGGTGCCAGCGGCCAACCAGGCGGCTTCTCCGCGGGTGACGAGGGCAGCGTGTCCGGGGTGAGTGGGCGAAGTCCGGGGCCAGGGGTGGGCACGACCTCCGGGAGCGGCCGCTCGTGGAGACCCGAGCGCCAGGGGGCGTCAGCGCTGGGCGGGGGGCGCCGAGGGAGCGGGGGCGAGGCCGAGGAGCGGCGCCCCGAGAGCGCGCAGGCGGCTCGGTCCCGGAGCCCCGGCGGGCGCGGCGGCCCGAGCCCGGGGCGGGGAGCGGCTGGCCTCCCGCCCCAGCGCGGAGCAGGGGCTGATGACTCCCTGGCCTCCTCTCCGGTGCATTCTGCCCAGGTCCCCTGCTCCGGGCTGCTGAGTGCGTCTACCTCTCCCTCCCCGACGCCCCAGTCCTTCCCCCTACCCCTCACTGCCCCCTGCCAGGACCAACTTGCCCGGGCCGGGGAAGCGTACGTCACCGGTTTATATTGATTGCACCAGGTTGGTTCAGCTTTAGGACTAGGAGGCTAGGACATGGGATGGAGACGTCAAAGAAATCTTCAACCTGATTCCATTTAAATTTTCTTTTAAAATATGTTTGTATGGATTTTGAGAGAGAGAGAGAGAGAGAGAGAGAGAGAGAGGAGAGAGGAAGGGACAGGGAGAGGGAGAAACACCAATCGTCCGTTGGCCGCCTCTGGCGCGCCCCCTACCGGGGATGGAGCCTGAAAACCCACCGGGCCTGTGCCCACTGGGAATCCAACTGGGGACCTTTCAGTGCCCAGGACGACGCCCAGCCAGCTGAGCCACTCCGTCCAGGGCCAGCCTGAGTAAATTTAATATGCTGTCATTTCCTAAGTAAGGCAGAGTCTTTACACTAAAATGGAACTTTACATTTGCTTTCGTTTGTAAGTATACTTACTATAACCATCTTTAACTGGCATAGCCAGGGAGCATTAACTTATACGCCAGCAGTAACACTAGCTGATATTTATTTTGCTGTCGTATGTGCCTAGCAAGGCCTGTAACCGGGCAGCCCCTGAAATCCAGCCCAAATCCTCTTGCCCCACCCCACCCCACCCTATGCACTTGGAGATGGCTGGGGAAGTTGGGCAATGAGGATCTCTTTTTTCCCCGAAAGTTTCATATGTGGTAGCATTGACCATATAACCATATAGCACTCCTTAATATTTTACCTTCATTGACTCATTTAATTCCCACAGCTTCCCTATTTCACAAGGAATGGTACGTGCTGGTAGCATCCCCTATTTAGAGGCGGAAACTGAGGCACAGGAGGTGAAATAATTTTTGCAAAGGTTGCAGAGAAGTGATTGGCAAATCCAGAATTCCAACCCAAACTTTAATCTCTAAACTCATTACCTGTGCAGATCCCCAACAGACACCCTAAACCCCAAAGAAGTATGACACCCTCAGGATGTCATACTCTTAAGAAACTAGTAAGCCTCTGCCAGGACACGGACAAACAGTGAACCTGTTTTAGGTCTTGTACTGAAGACCTACACACACATTGAGACTGGAGTACTGGAGCCTAGAACCCCTGGCAGTAAGAACTATGATGTCACCCAAGTCAGTGGTAAGACTCCTAGCCACCTGCCTCATGAGAGAAGTAGACCTTTGTCCTTCTGGCTTGGACTTATATAGCACTGATCCTAAAGGGCGCATGGTCACCTGGTGTTGGCCTCCTCATGGAAGGAGTATTGGCAGTGCCCAGACTGCTACCTGGGGAGGGTGCCCAGAGTATCACAGTACTGTGAGAAGTCTAACCCTCATCCTTACAGGTCTGCAGGTCCGCCCCCTACTGGGGATGGAGCCTGAAAACCCACCGGGCCTGTGCCCACTGGGAATCCAACTGGGGACCTTTCAGTGCCCAGGACGACGCCCAATGCTCCACTATTTAAAGTAAGAGTCCAAATATCACTGTTCACCCTTCAGGGCACATTCTTTCCAAGTCCTGGAGGGCCTGGGATGCTCAAGCAATTATCCAAGCTACTCTGTGAAAATAAATTTGAACAAAGATGCCAGAGAGTTTAAAGGCCATTTCATCCCAAGTATGGTAAAAACCCAGTGCTCCACAGCAGAAAACACTCTTTGTTTAACCAGAATGTCCATGCCTCCTACTCCAGCGTTCTTAGTCCCTGGACAGTACTGCACACACAGGTCAAGCCTATCTTAAGGTTCTTCTGTCCCTCTACGGGGCAAGGTACTCCCAGATCTGTCTACCTCTCACCATTCATCATATTGATATCCCCTCAGATGTTGATTCCCAGCAAATCTCTCCTGTTGCTTCCGACCTTGACCATAATTTAAATTACATCTCCTTTCTATTCTCTATAGCTCCCTGCACTTTTCTTTATAATACCATGGCTTGGCATGATGTATTTATTAATTTAATACTTGTCTTTTCAACTAAATCCTTAGCTCACCAGGCCCGAGAATATGGGAGGCTGCTATCCCTTCAACCCTGGTGCCCAGCATCAATGCTCAATAAACATAATCAGGGCTCAATAAACTGGCCGTGCACTAGCTAGCACAGGGACCTTGGAGAAACCGCATACAAATTCTTTCTGATCCTCATCTGAAGAATGAGCCAAGAAACAGCAGTGTAGGTCACAACAATTTCCGAAGGATCTGACCATGCCCCAAGCCCTCCTATAGATGAATCTATCCACCCATAGTCATTAATAGTAACTGGTCTGTCCTCAACCAGACTGCAAAGTGAGGACCTGTTGTTCTTTAATGAATATCGCCAGCCCTCCTCTGTGTCTCTCAATTGGACACCCCACTCAGGGAAACCTCCCACCCTCGTTACAGTATGCCCCCTGATGAACATGTCTTCTCCTCCTGGGAGAAATAAGACCTTCCCTTTTTTCTCAGCAGGTTGTCAGTAAAGCATGTTATAAACTCATTCCACTGAAGTATGAGTAACTGATAATAGCATATAGCATGGAGCCCAGTCTGAGCTTGTCAAGAGATTTGTTAATCATTCGCCTTGTTGGTGAGCAGCACCAGGAATCAGAGAAACACAGTAACATTTGTAAAGCACTGTGAGCCAGCATGTGGTCAAGCACATCACATATATTCTTATATTCTGCAAAACCACTCTGTGTTACAGAACCAGCAAGTAGAGATGAGGAGACCTCGGTGCAGAGGGGCTGTGGAGCCTACCCCAGGTTTCACAGTCATGCAGGGGCAGGACAGGACAGGACAGGACAAGACAGGAACGCAGACCTGTCTCTC
Source organism: Miniopterus natalensis (assembly GCF_054644295.1). NCBI lineage: Eukaryota > Metazoa > Chordata > Mammalia > Chiroptera > Miniopteridae > Miniopterus > Miniopterus natalensis. The sequence goes on along the minus strand of NC_142096.1, from coordinate 18,602,497 downwards.
ACTGATACCTGACAATCACAGGTGCCATTGGTAAGTGATATGGCACAGGGGCTCAGAGCTGGGGAAAGGGTATCCAGAGCTGACAGTGAACTCGTCAGAAATGGTTTAGAACATCTAATTACTCTTCTTAAAATACATTTTGCAAATAGGATTTTACATTTTTCTCTTGAATCTCAGATTTGAAATAGTGACAGATAATTAAACAACAGTGCAAAGAAGAAAGCACAAACCTAAAAGGAGACAGAAAGAAAACCAAAGGCATAGCCGTTGTCATGAACATTATGGTATGGTCAAGACTTTGAACATAAATCAGCCAACAGGACTCACGATTATTAGGAAGAAAGATTAACTCTGAGAAATAATGAATGCCTTCTTTGGGTTAAATTCGGGCATGGTTACAGTTCCTGGTTAATGAACATTTGTCACCTGCAAAGTTTAGCAGACACGCAGATATGTGCTGATCTTGAGCTTGGTGCTGTGCATGAAAGTTGGCCAAGATACAGTCCTGGGGGGAGGTCCCTTCTTCTCCCTAAGGTCAGAGTCTGCAACCAGGAGCGATGTTTCAATCACGTTCCTCAGTTTCTTTCACTGTCCCAGGAAGTGTGAGCTCCTTGTGGTTGGCAAACTCGGAGCAGACACCTAGGTTTTTACACGAGTCTGCCTTTTTTTATAGGTGTCAGTCAGAATATGGCCCCCAACCTGAACTCAGCGAAGAATGCATTCGTTTTCTTGGGAAAATCAGTGTTTATTCTTCTGGAGACTATGATTTTCACCTTAATCTCCAAGCCACGGAAGAGCGTTGCGGGTGAAATCGTGCTCATAACGGGCGCCGGGAGCGGGATCGGAAGGCTCTTGGCCCTGATGTTTGCCCGCCTGGGAGCCGTGCTCGTGCTCTGGGACATCAACCAGGACAGGAACGAGGAGACGTGCAGCATGGCACGCGACGCCGGGGCCACGCGGGCCTGTGCCTACACCTGTGACTGCAGCCGAAGGGAGGACGTGTATAGAGTGGCCCACCAGGTAAATACTGGGTCCTTACTCTTGGCTCTGGGGAGGAAGAACTCTGTAGTTTCTTTATCTGTTTCCCTTTCTCGGTGCCAATTTTCCTGTCTCCAACATTCCTTTAATTTAAAATTTTTAGGGGAATTGGGAGTTTTGAGTTCTCACTGTATGCAGTACACCACGCTAAGCACCCTGTACGTATTGTATCATAATCCTGTAAAGTAAGGCCTGTTAGTATCCCTATTTCACAAATGAGAAAACCAAGACTTAGGGCAGGTAAATAGCTTACCTAAGAAACAGCTAATAAGCAAAGCTACAGCTGGGTCATGAGTCTGTGGACTCCTGAGTAGGTACTCTAACCACCACTCCAAACTGACTGTGCTGGCCCCTATCATAATATAAGGTAGGTGAGAGCAGCCTTCTTTGAGGATAAAGAAACTGAGGCAGAGATATTACCTATTCAGGGTCTCAGAGCCAGTGCATGGCTAAGCCAGGATATAAGCCTAAAATCAGTCTAATTTTAAATCCAGCTATTTCCACTCCACCACAATGCCTTTCATTTGAAAGTGTATGTCTCTTAAGTTGTCATGAGAAATCAGAATATTTTGTAAAGACTGTTAACCTCAGTCATTCCTTTGGTTATGATAGAGATGCTCGTACAAAGAACGCTTTTGGGGAACCAAAGCTCCAATATGCCAATGGTAAGGGTTTTCTTATTTCGTAGAGGCACATACTTGTTTGCTGGCTGTCTCCTTTCCTTATTAAGGATTTCTCTGCCTTCATGTTGGCACAAGTATTCCATACATGACTTTCCAGGGCCACTTTTTTTGTGTGGCTCCCGGAGTTCCCCCATTTAGTGAGAAGGGAGAAACCAGACCAACTGTGACAAGCAGGCAACCACATTGGAAAGTTCTTGCACAGCTTCTCTGCTCTAACTGAAATCTCCTGCCACTTCCCACCTCACTTCCTAGTGGAAAGGTTTGCAGGTCACTGGCCAGTGAGTTTTTAACTTTTGTCTTTACATTTTACACATCTTTTCTACCATCTCCAATCAGACGCTGCCCAGAACAATCTGGAGATCCAGACTTGACAAACTAGCATGGGCTCACACTGGGACCACCTTGCAAGGTACAGTTGTGTCTTTGCCTGAGCCAACCTCACACATTCAGCTTTTTGCATTTGAAGTACCAATCACCTGGCAGGTTGACTTAGACTGACTACAAACAACTTCTCTGGCCATTCTTAAGCAATAACTGGCTCATATTCAAACACTGAACACCTTCAGATACGGAGCAAGCTAATATGAGGTGCTCCACAAATAATTAGTTCCCTCTTCATATCCATAATTTAGTTCTGCCCAAGATGCTCAGCATCAGAAATGGTCAAACATGGCACATTACTAGCCCTTTGTTCAATTTTTCTTACTTCTGGGTCTTGCAGACAATTAATTATATGCTCTTCTGAATTCAGGAGAAACAAACTACTTTCCACCCTTATAAACCAAGCATTTACTCTTCTTATTCTGGATAGAGGGATGGTACCAGAGAATTTTTAAGAAGTACGCTATGGAGGAGTAATTGAGGTGAAAATTGTTGGAGTAGTAGGCAGTGTTTTATCTCCACTGAGACCCCAATAACCTTGAAAGCTTGTGCCCCTAGCTCATAGTTAGCACTGAAAGTCCAACCTTGATACCTGCCATCCTGGATGAGAGGTCATTTTGAACAATAAACACAAGACCAAGCTGGAGCTATGTAGTCACTTATCCTTAATGTGGCATGTGGATATATATTTACCTATATATTTAATGACTGTGATCTCTTGGACAAGCCAAATCATAATCAGTTTTGCTGGGCATACCTCTAATTGACTGCACTGGTTCAACAGAAAAAAACACCACCTTATTACAGGCATACCTCTAAGATATTGAGGATACAGTTCCAGACCACCGCAATAAAGCGAGTTGGTGGAGGGTCTTGCCTTATTTGTAAAAATGAGGTAAGTTTGTATCTGTAGTGTCTATGAAAATTTTTTAAGGTTTATTACTGATTCCTGATATCCAAGATCAAACTTCAGGATTGCTTCATCTTTTAAACCACATGGCCACTGGTAGAAGTAGACTTTGACCTGTTGCCCACTATGACTCATAAATAGTGGTGGGAACAGTCAAATTGGCCACCCGGGGCAGTGTGGAGTTGACACAGCCTTCCTGTGGGTTCTTGTTGTCGCAGTGTGGATGTTCATAGGTGGGCACAGCTTATGTGCAGGTCTTCCTAGAGGTGTCACCCAGGTCTGGATAGACTGTTGTCACATTCTTACAACAAGGGGAACAATGAATGCAAATAGCAGAAAGAAAGAAAACTAGTAAAACTAGAATCTGTTGCATTTTCCCTTAGATGTTACCCCCCAAGCCCCTTATAAAACAACACAATACCAACAAACTTACTCTCATCCCAGGATGACAGTTTATTGTGTTATGATTAGTCAGCAGTATTAACTAGGTTGTTAAGTCACACACAGTTAAACCTGATCCCTTTTCTCCCTAGCATAGCAGAGGCTGAATACTTGTGATACCTTTTCATGCTTAAAGGAAAAAAAATAGACTTGGGAGCAAGATAATCTTATATATGAAATAGATAAATCAATAGGGAAGAAGATTATTCACATGAAAAATCCTGTCACAAGTGCTTAGTCTAGTACATTTCAAAGCTTGTGTCCCTAGCTTTTTTTATGAATCATAAATATACAATTTTTATATACTGCAAAGATGTGAACCATGGCTAACAAAACCCCCAGTGCCTACTTTGAAATTAAAATCTGATGTTTTTCTCATCAAGTGTTTGATAACATGCTCTATTCATCTGAGAGGTGGGGGTGGAACACACGTCCCTGTTTACTTCTCTTAGATGTAACTTCTAGCTTTGCCATTCTCACTCTGAGCTCAGACATCAGCCTCTAATGCTAGTGCTGTCTCCCAGTCCACACACCTCTCCAGCTTTTGATTCTGCCTCAGGTAGGGCTTACCTCATGGTTTCTAGCCTTGCTGTTCAGTTTGGATTTGACAACATATATCTACCCACTCTCCAAATCAGACTTTGTTAGACTGTTTCAAGTGCTTTTATCTGAAAACTCTAACATAGAATGAGATTTCCTTCATCTCTATTTCACTCTGAATTTTCCCTAGACTACAGACCTAGTTGACTAGTAAATGCCTAACACATGTCATCCTCATTGCTGGGACCCATCCTCCCCTGTACCACACTGCACTGTCCACCCAGGCAGGTGCATACACATGCACACACACATGCAGGTGTGCACATATGTACACACACAGAGCTAGAGATGTAGGTGGTACTACTGTGAGCCTCCCATGCAGCACATGGCAACTGCAACCAGTGGTTTCCTCGGATTTGGGGGACAGGCCCCTGGTGTGTGATATAAATTACAGTAATGAAATTCAAAACACAAAGAGGAGCAAAGGGACAGCACTGTCTCCTGTCATCAATCCTGGCAAATCTTGTGCTCATGTCTGACACAACAGCCAGGGCTACACACTAAAGATGTGCTCTAAGGGGAAGGCTCCAGTGTCCCACCCAGAATTTTTATTTCTTAAATAAAAGTTACTGAATATCTACAGAGTTATAGCGGCCAATAGGACCTATTCTGTTCCTCCCTTCAAAGATCTTATGCCTAAAAATTTGGGGAGGGAGAAGAAAACCAGCCAATTGATGAAAACAGGACAGACAGGTTCTGAACTATGCTGTGTGTTTAAAGCATGGATAGGAGTATCACACTTCTTCCATTTACTCCCTACGCCACCCCATCTCCATGTCTGCTAGGGCTTAATTTATATGACATGACTATAACGGCGTATGTCCTATCACATTGATTAAAATGATATGCTGCTTAGAGCATAGAACAAAGTTACTATTCACCAAGTATAAGAGTAGCTCTAAATGTAGAAGGAAAGCAGCATTGCAGTGTTGGAACTATCATAAGGAGGGGAGGAATCCGAAGAAAAACATCAGACTTGGATCGCCGATACACTGTACACTCAGCAAAGGAAATAAAACGTACTTTGTTTTCAGACTGCATAGACTCAGTCTGTGTTAACAAGGATAAGAGGTGTATAAAACTGGGGGAAAGTAAAACCTAGGTCACATAAGAAATTACTACATTGATGGTGTTGCTCTTGTTACTCAATGCAGGTTAAAAAAGAAGTTGGTGACGTTTCCATCCTAATCAACAATGCCAGCATCGTAACAGGCAAAAAGTTCCTCGACTGCCCAGATGAGCTTATGGAAAAGAGTCTCGATGTGAATTTCAAAGCGCATTTATGGGTAATTATATTTTTCTTCTCATAATAAAGATTAGCCTCTAAATAAAGCTCAGGCTTCTCAATTTTAGATTATCCTGGTCCGCCTAGTCATCTCCTAATCCAACTCAACCCACACCTCCTAGAGGTCCTGCCCAGGGATCCTACAAAGACACACTGTCCTCATGGCACTAATATGGTTTATTCATTGCCAGGCACTATCATAGGCACCTTGGGTATGAGCCTTAAAACAGCTCAGTGAGATAAGGAGTCACAGAAGTTAAAAAGTTTGCTCAAGCCTGGCCGGGCGTGGCTCAGCCGTTGAGCGCCGGCCTAGGATCCAGGCGATCGAGGTTCGATTCCTGGTTAGGGCACATGCCTGGTTGCGGGCTCGATCAATGACTCTCTCATCACTGATGTTTCTGTCTCTCTCTCTCTCCTTTCCTCTCTCTAAAATCAATAAAGATATATTTTTAAAAAAAAAAGTTTGCTCAAGGCTACACAGCAAGTGACAGCACTTAGACATGACCAGGGCGACCTTATCATTGGCCTAAGCTGGAACCCTTTGAAAGTGAAAGGGGGCATTCTTAATAAGCATTAATCAGGTCTGTTCTGGGCCAACCAAGACATTCGGTCACCTGACTCAGTACCTGGTGACTACATGCTGTGGGCATTAAGGGACACAGCCATGTGCCCACTTGCAGACATTTCGTTTTCCTGGCCGTTGCTGAGCCCGGCCATGCTGGGCCTCTCCGGGCCACGCTCCCTCGTCTGCCTCTCCCAGCCCTTGAGCTCATTTCCCTCCCACCCGCTCACAGCTCGCCCTTCCCTGGGCCAGCTGTGCTCCGGGAGTGCGATTCATGAGATCCCCTCCATTCTCCTCACACCTCTCCATGTGGACTTTCCGCCCAACTCTCCTTTCACAGTCTTCAAATGTTTTCTGGAGTCTGTAGGTTCTCTGTCCCCTCATTTCACCAAAAATGTCATGGTGTTGGCAGTACTCTTGGTGTTCTCTTTGGTCTTCAGGAAAAAGATGGAAAGATTCAGAACTAAGTGGCCACCATGCTCCTTCAAGAACTACTGCAAGTGATTTATGCTGTCTTGTTGCAAATGCCCCTCTGCTTCATTAGAATGAAGCTGGAACATACCGTCGGAATGAAGACAATCTCCTTGAAAGTCTCCACTCCCGTGGCTTTCGTGTTCTTTTCCCACCGCTCGGCCTCCCTGGTCTCTTTCATGGCCTCCTCTATCTCTTCTTTCTCTCACTCTTCTTCTAGACGTTCCTGAAATACTGATGTTTCCCTGGCCCCTGCCCTCCCCTCACATCCCCTCGCTCTGTATACTTTTTCCGGGCAAGTCCAAGTACATTCTTTGAGTACTTGCACAGAGTAGACACTTACTTGCCAGAGGGAGAGAGAGCTCATGGTGACAAGGCTCCTGAGGGGAGTGTCCCTGGGGAGAAGCCAGGGTGTTTCACTATGCTGCTTGTTTTGATTTTCTCTCTGCGTGTGTTAGGTTCCCTCTGTAACTCTTTATGATGCAGACAAAAGTTGGTTGACTTTTATAAGAGATCCCTTTTCTCATATTTATTCATATTAGGAAACAAATATGAACTATAAATGTATGAAATAATATGCAGTTATCCATATTTGGTTAATTATGTCTCTGTTGCAGAATACATCTTCTCCCAAAGCTCATTGCTCTCCTTTATCTTCTTTCTCCAAATCCCACATCAAAGGTAAAGGAGCTCTGTAGTCCTCAAACACAGCATACAACATCCCCCTCTTCCTAACAGATATTCTCTTTTATGACAGGGAATAAAATTAAGAAACCATTATTCAAAGAAGTAGAGATAAATTTAAAAACTAAGTGATATTTTTCAACTGACGCCAACAGCAGGATGTCCTGTGAACACTCTTCAGAAAAATTTGAAATTTAAATATGATCCCGGAGGGAAAGAAGGCAATGTAAATCTAAATAATCTCATTCTTGATTATAATCTAAATAATCAGATCTTTGTCTTTTTGGATTGTGGCTGCCACAACTAAGATTCTCCTGTACTGCTTCAATTATTGTCTTAATACTGTGGTTTTTTAAGTCAAATATGAGTAAAAATAAGTCTGAATAAATTATTTGTAATAATATTGGTATGCCATGAGGAAAATGTTGGTTTAATAGGTTAAACAAGTTAAGATGGTTACTTTCCAGATGTTTAAGTTTTTATATCCCAGTGCCTTCAGGTATTTTTATGAGCTTAAAAAAAATTTTTTAATCACAATGACCACATAAACATCTGAAAAAGTGTAAAATGTGGTATAAAATATTAAAAGTTTTACTTTGTTCTTCTTAGACTTATAAAGCCTTTCTACCTGCTATGATTGCTAATGCCCATGGACATTTGGTTTGCATTTCAAGTTCAGCTGGATTAATCGGAGTAAATGGGATGGCAGGTAAGAAAAGTGTGGTATTTCACATTTGCACATTTTTTCTAACTTTAACTTACATAATATCTCTGAGTAACCAGCATTGACTTGATGCACCAATAATAAAGATAATAAATTAAGAAGTCTATTCAATAAGAAAAGTGGGTGAGAACTACATATTGCATCAAAACTGCCATCAGATATACTTACCGGAAGTTGAAGTATGCCCTTGGAATCATTAGGTCTTATGCAATCCCCTGGGTTTAAGAAAAAACAGAGACCTTGTTGAATGTTTTTACACAAGTGATTAGCAAAGTCACCATCCCTCCCAAGTTCCTCTGGCACTGTCATCAGAATGGTAAAGGTGACCACTCTGCCTTCTGAAGTCTCCCCCTGCTGTCAGTTTGGAGATAATTTCTCCACCCCAAGAAACTTAAACTTCACCTCTTTGTTTTCCCACTGGTTGGAAGACTTGCAGGAAGTGGTTGTCATTTTCACCTCTCTTGCAACTGACTTCACATTAGCAGTGGGGAGGGGGCAAAGAGATACACCAGGATCCTCAGTGAAGGTGGCCCAACTCAGGAGCTGGGAGCAGCAGAAATCTCCTCCTTCCCTAGCAGGGCATCCCCTGGAGCAACATTCTGAGTACTGGTTGACACAGATCCCTGAGATTTGGGCATGAGAAACCCTAGCTAGCTGCAACTTTGCCATGCTTACCCATTGGGCACTTCCTTATGCTTCTGAGCTAAGCAGCATAGTTCAAGATTCACAATCCTAGTCTAAGCACAGTTCATCTCAGTTATGTGAATAGGTTTTTCAGAACCACAAGTCACTCAAAATATTACAGGTCTGTACATATCTCCCTGTACCTTGGACCTCCCTTCTTCTGTCATTCTCAGAAATCATCACATATTAGTATTACTTCTCTCTTATGTGTCTGATAAATGATGAAACTCTGAAATAATACAGGTATATTTACAGCTCCTATTAACCCTTTCTCTGACACTGTATATCTTCAGATGGATTCTTCCACCCCCAGCTGACCTTAGAAACAAGTGTAAGCCTTTTGTAACTCCCCTGCATCAGAACCACCAAGGGTGTTATTTATAATGCAGATTCTCTGGTCCTGGGCCATATCTGCTCATCCTAATCTCAGGGGTTGAGGGACTCAGTGAGCTGCAGTTATACCAGATGATTCAGATGATTCTAGAAGCTGGTCAGGGTTTCTCCCCCCTCCCTCCTTCTATGGGCTTAGCCGCCCTCTTGGACAGCAGTGGGCCTGACAGCACCATGCCTGACAGTTATACCCTGGTTCTTGCCAGTTGTGGTAGCTGCTTCTCAACAGGGCAAGTACATATACCTCGCTTGACTGTGTGAGGCAAAGGGAGGGAGAAGCACACCTAAATGCTTTTCTACTCCAAACTTTTCCAAATTCAGTGAACTGAAAATTCAGGTGTTTACTTGAAGTGAGAGTGATTGAAGACAGCAAGCTCAAAACTGACATAAATGCCACTTTCCACTTTCCCTGCATTTTCAAGATATTTAAGAGGTTGAATTTTAAGCTACAGAGGCCTTTGTTTTTCTTTTGGAAGTGGAAGAAAGAGTTATAGTTGGAAGAAAATTCAATCTGAGTATCATGACCCATGCCGCCCTCTCTTACCTAGCCTACATCACTTACTGTATTTCCTCTTTTGTGTGTCTTCCTGCCCTAGCTGAGTTGAAGTTCTTTGGGACAGGGACTGGAAACACACACCATGTGCCCCATATAACAGCTAGCATGTGTCTGACCATTCATTAATGTGGAAGTCAAGTCTAGCAGGGCGACTATAGGAGGCTCCCAGCAGCAGCCATTGGGTCGTTATCAACTGAACTTTATGCGACCTTGTCTCTCCCCACTCACCCCACACACCTCCCAGTGGGAATGGACCAAGATCACACAAAATAAGAACTATGACATTGTTATCCAATTCTCTGCTAGTGTTATGAGGAGACCTTAATGTAATGCCATTTTTAAAACTTCAGAATATCCATCAGCATTGTCTTTTTCAGATTATTGCACAAGTAAATTTGCAGCCTGCGGATTTGCGGAATCTATTTTTGTAGAACTATTTGCCCAGAAAATAAAGGGTATTAAAACCACCATCGTATGCCCATATTTTATAAGTACTGTAATGTTTGAAGGTTGTACTACTGGGTAAGTATGTGCTATAATTTCAAAGAAACTGCATTTTAAAAAATGATCGGCTATCTATTTGATTTTTTTTCTATCTGTTTTTTATTTTTATTTTTATTTTTTATTTTTATTTCACCTGAGGACATGCTTAAAGAGGGAACTGAGCCAGCAACCTTTCCGTGCACAGGATGACAGTCAACCAACTGAGCCTCTCTGGCTGGGTTTTTCTAACTGTGTTTTAAACTTGTTTAAAAAGATGTTTCTTTAGGATTCAGTCTGATTTATAAATGGTTTCAGAATTTCTTATTTCCTCAAATGTGTTTGTATTTCAGATGTTGAGTTTAATGTGAATGGTTTATCAAAGCTGTGTCCCACTCGTAGCCACTTTGTAGCCTGGATCTGCTCCTTTGTCTACCCAGGACTCAACATTCCCTTTCTGCCATCCAACTCCCTCCTCCCCTCATCCCTGATTCCACAGAAGAACTGGAAATCATTGCAGGGACACAAGGGCCCCATTCTGCATCTCATGGAGATGACAGGAAATTAGTTTTCAAAGACTTGCTTTATACTAGTAGACCATTTGTTTAATATGGTTTTACATGTATGCATATTGTACATCAGTGTATTAATCAGAATCATTTTCTATTTCAAATTCTAATTATTATTATGTTGATAATCAGGGAATAAATATAGAAGTAGATCAAATCTGGAAGGGAAAGAAGCAAATGAATGATAATGTCTTACAGCCTTTTTCTTAATTTGTAAGAATTGTTTTTATTAATTTGTTCATTTTTGTTTTTGTTTTTTTACCTCCTAGCTGTCCTTTTCTGTTACCAATTATAGAACCAGAATATGCAGCCAGGAAGATAGTAGATGCTATCCTGCAAGAAAAGGTGTACTTGTATATACCAAAGTTTCTGTACATTGCTATGTTTTTAAAAAGGTAACTATCAGCTTCTATGACTTCTCTAATGTACCAACCAACAACTTTTCCAAATCCTACCAGGAGAAGTGACTAAAAAAATATCTGTTAATGAATTCTGATTCCTTCCTTGTGCCCATTTGCTGACATAATCTCAAATGTGCATAGTTGCAGTGCCTCCCAGGGATCTAGAAAATGGAGCTGGATCCTGCCAGGTTAGCATTATTGTCAAAAAGAAGTGGATTCATGCATGTGGAAAGAAAAAAGGCCATGAAGCTAGAAGTCAGGAGAACTGAGACTTAGTTCTGGTTTGGCTACTAACTTCTGTTTGACCTTGAAGGAGTCATTAATGTTTTTGTTCCTCAATTTCCTCACAATATCACTGTAAGGATCAAGTAAGATATTATGGAAACTCTTTAAATATCAGCAAACCTATTTATTTGGAAGGCAATTTATTTGGGAAGGTATCACACGATTCTAACATCACAAATTCCCAACTGCAACAAAAATCAGAAAAATGTGTGTGACCTATGGTTCTTTTATGGAAACACTTTTTTAAAAATAAAAAGCCTAGGTGAGTATAAAGTTTTCATTTTAAAGGAAGGAGCTGCCATGATTTAGAGAGAGATTTCTGAGGACAAATAGAAAATCCTTTGAAGACTTGGAATTTAAATTGGCACCACTCTATTTGAATTCAAATTTCTAATGCCAGAGATTCTATGAATACCTAAGTAGCATTAGGAAAAAATGCACATCTATTGTTGCCTCTATCTTCTCATCTTTTAAAGACAAAAGTTGAAAGCTTTTTAAATCCTTTTTTTACAGGTTTCCATTTTTCTTCACTGGGGGTATGTATGTGCGGGCATCCTAAGGACACAAAATGTATATCTGAATGTGTCATCCCTGCTAACAATTAGTTTCCCAGCCCTCAGAATAAGCATCAGTCAACCTAGGTTAATGATTCTCAACCCTGGCTGCTTTATCTGGGAGACTTGTAAAACATACCTATATCTAGTCCCTTCTCCTCTAACTGAATCAGAATCTTTGTGGGTGAGGCCTGGGTTATAATTTTGTAAAAGCCATATGGCCTGACACTGGCTTCTCCAGTCTCCTCTGCTACCACCCTCCCTCAGTCCTTGGTATTGGAAACAGCCCCAGGCATTTGCACGTGCTATGCCCCCTCTTAGCTTAAGCATTCCTTCCCTGGCCTCCCAGAATATCCCAGATGGCTCCAATGCACACTCTCCTAGCACCTGACCCCGGCCTCCTTAGAACATCTCACAGCTGCATTGACCACGTATTTTTGAGATTCTTGGATGATCATCTGCCTCCCCACTGGGCTGTGGGTTCCTAAGATCAGAGGCTATTTGGTTTCTGCTCACTGTTTTGTACCTTCAGCTCCAGGGAAGGGCCTGACAAGAAAGAGATTCCTTGCCTGCATAAGCAAAAGTCTTTTCTCTTTAGCTAATTGTATCCACTTTGTACAATTAACCAAAAATCATTCTTACACCCCTTTACTTCATCAGGCTTCACCTAGCACAGGACTGGTGACTGATATGGCTGCTAAAGTCGTGTGGGACAGGGCAAAGGGTCTTTGACAAGGAGATTGAAATCTGGAGTTATAATCCTGCCATGTACTAAGCCTGTGACTCTGAACTTGACCTTTATTCTCCAGGTCCAATTTCATTTATGATGTAGAAATCCATGCTTGTAAGCTTGTGAATGAGTGAATATAATGACTCTATTGGGTAGTGTGCATGTTCACAGTGCAGTGGCTACACTTGCCTAATAGAGGTTAGAAATGCGAATTGTAAAGAACATGAGACTTCATTTTTCTAATTTTTTAAATAATTATAGAGTTGCTATTTACTTTGATAGGCCCCAGTTGAGGGTGATCTGCATAGTTCCTGAGAAGGCTTTGAAAACATTAAATTAAGTGAAGGGATCACATCACACACTCCTTCCAATACTCATCCCACAAGCATTAGAGAGTGCCTAGAGTGTGCCATGCATCCATGCTTTGCTGACCACCCTAGGATTGGGGGTGACAGCAAAGAACAAGAGAGACAAGAGTCCTTGCTCTTGTGGAAATTACCTTCCTAGGGGGTCAGGAGCAGGGAACAAACAAAACATAATAAAGTAAAAGAAAAGGTATGCTGGGTGGTCATAAGAGCTACAAAGAAATACAAAGCAGGAAAAGGAACTCCCAGAGTGGAATGAGCAAGGGTACAGGCTGAGATTTAATTTTCAGTATGGTACTCAGGGGAGATCTCTTGGAAAAGGTAACATTTACCAGAGACCTGAAGCTGGGGAGGACAGGAACCACCTGGATTTCTTGGGGTGCCCCCAGAGGAACAGCGAGCACAGGTCCTTTACTTTACGCCCCCCCCCTTACTACAAGCCTCAGGTGTACTGTGCCTGCTCTGTTTCCTGTGCCTCTCCTTGCTCTGCAGTGTGAACATCAGAATCCACGTGGTCAGAGTGCTCTGTCAGGAGGGGCACTTGGGGTGGAGATGATGAACGGTCTTAGTTGGGTCTTGCCAAAGACCTGAGAAGCTATTGCATCTAATCTTCACAGTCATCCCAGAAAGAAAGACCATGACCTCATTTTACATGGGAAGAAACTGAGGCTCACATGCTAACTAACTTGCCTGAGATGACATTGTAAATGACAACTAGGTTTCAAGCCAGGTCATCAGACTCCACAAGACATCACTGCTTCCTGCCAATCATTACATAGTGTAGGGAAGCTTTGGAAATGGACATGAGAAGTGAGTTGAATCATGTAAATAAAACAAGGAGAGATATAGAGACCCTGGGCTGGTGTCCTCCCACATGGTAGACTAGCCCAGGGTGACTCTGAGGCATGCACATCAATTGTGCATGTGCGAATTCATCTGCAACAGGTTGGTGGCGCTGCTTTTCAGCTGCACGGGTAAAGATGCTCTTATGAATGATAACTGAGAACATTTACTCTTCTCTTTAGTATCCTTCCCGTTAAGTTGACAATGCTCATAAATGAATATCTGGGCTCCCTCGATATAATGGATAACTTCATTGAAAAAAAGAAGAGCTAAAGACCAACTCTATGGCTGATGTCATCTGATACTTAACACTACATATTGCTTATTTCAGGGAAGACGGGGATTTTTGTCTGATGGAATATATCTGGAGACTATAAGTACCATTCTTGTTCTTCTATCTGGATTAGTATTTTCAACCAATACTTTTGAAATAATGTTGCTATCTGCTTTTTTGTTGATTTTTTTTTAATTAATAAAAAGAGCTCATTTTTGTCATCCTTGCTGGCCATAAAAGGAAGGAAGAGAGAGAGAACCACCCACATGATGAGTGTTTAACTGGAGTGTCCTCTTTCCAGAGGACACAGAGCTCTGGATTTCCTGTCACCTTGCTCTCAGCCTTAGCCTTTTTGAACCTCTGTGTGCCCCCTGCTGTAGAAAAAGCCAGCCTCCTGTGTCCATCTATCCAAAGAAGCCACACAAATGCTTACTTGTACATGGCCTGGATGCTCACAGAGTAAGTGCCAATCCTACTGAAGGCACATCAGGTGCCACTGTGAGGGAGCCTTACTGTCCATTCCCTGAAATCGCTAGTAGACTGTGACCCTACATCCAACTCTGAATGGGATCACATTTTTTTCCTAAAAAGAAATCAAAGAAAATGACATTCTACTGAATTAGATGAACTGCTACATATTAATCCAGAAAACACACTCATGTAGTTAATTTCAGGTGTTTAGTATTTCACGTTGAGAGTCATGTTGAGTTGTTTATCCCCACAATGGACAGTTTTATGCATTGGTAGTGATCAGTGCTGCCTCCATTTCAGATCAATTGTATTCTTACAGTTTAATCAACTAGCCAACTGCTCTCAAGCCTTGGAGATTCACCATAAAAGGAAGATTAAGAAAAATGTGTTAGCCCAGCTGGGTGTGGCTCAGCGGCTGAGCATTGACCAAGGATCCAGGAGATCGGGGTTCGATTCCCGGTCAGGGCACATGCCCGGGTTGCGGGCTAGGCAGCCGATCAATGACTCTCTCATCATTGATGTTGCTCTCTCTCTCCCTCCTTTCCTCTCTCTGAAATCCATAAAGATATATTTTTTAAAAAAAGAAAAATGTGTTAATTACCGTACCCTGGAACTCCTTCCCAGGCTGGGCGGGGCACCTGCCTTCCCAAAGAAACAGTAGCCTTTGTCTCTTACCTTCTTTTGTGTGGGGAGCAGGAAAGGATGAGAGGTATCTTGGAAGACCCTGTGAGAGTCAAAAGAAAAGAGTTTAAAAATCTTGAGGGTAAGTGGCTCTTAAGGGGTAACAGGAATGTGGAGTCTGGAATTCACTGTGGACTGGTTTGTCTTGAGCTGTCTGTATGGTTCTGACAACTCTGCCCTTATATTTCCTTTCCATTCAGAATTTTTTTTAAAAAAAACTTGTTATGATAATAAAAATGATAGCTAATATTTATTGTGCCTGGCACAAAGCTAAGCACTTTATACACGATTTCATTAAACAAGAATATTACATCATTACTCAAAGAATAATAAAGCTATTTGGTATATGCCTAAGAATAAGAGGCATCTTATTTCACAAGAGTGATATCCTACTCAACTGTAGATGTGTACTAAGAAGATCAAAAGGCCCTCTGACTAACCAACTGATGTTCCAAATCCTTGGTTAACAAGCTTAATTAACAGAGAGGCACAATATTGCTCCTATATTACAATTCCAAAAGCGTATATTGTAGGGGCCTGTCTATTTTGTTGAAGAATAAAGTAGAGACTCTTAGGGGATTTAGTAGAACAAAGGTCTAGGCGTAGTGGGCATCCACCACTCATAACAGCATTAACAGCAATTAATTCTAATTGGAGAGCCTCTTGGCTAGACTACTACAAAGTCCCAAAATTCAATTGTGGTTTTATAGTACCCATAAAATTGTATAAACAAATTCAGATTTACTTGAAGTACTCATATGAGAAGAGACCACATGTAAATTAGAGGATTCTAAAAGGTAATAAATAACAAGGAGATTTAATACCACTGAGAGCAAGTGTTCTCGGCATGTGTCTCATACAATTTCCCATCCAAAATTTAACCCTAGTGATACCAAGATTAAGAGTCTAAGTAAGCCTTAAGAAAGGGAAGGCTAAAGAACAAGGGCTATATGCCAGGATTGGGCACTCCACCCTCCAGAACGGCATCATATAGCATCCTGTGGTCACCATGCTGCTCAAGAACTAAGATGACTTCTTAGTACTGGAAGGAGTTTGGCTGGGTAAAAATGTGTGACCATGCTCTTCCTTTTTTGTTTGTTTAGTTGGTTGGTTAGTTTTTACATTGTGATGCTATATTCGTCAGCTCCAGCTACCATTACAAGTTACCACAGACTGGGCAACTTAAACAACAGAAATGTATTTTCTCACAGTTCTGGAGGCTGGAAGTCCAACATCAAGGTGCCAGCTGATTCAGTTTCTGGAGAGAGCTCATGGCAGATGGCCCTCTTCCCACTGTCTTCACATGGCCTTTCCTCAGTGTGTGGGCATAGAGAGAGAGATCTGACTCTTCCCTTTTCTATGAGGCCACTAATCCCATCATGAGGACCCCATTCTCCTGATCTAATCTAACCCTAATTACTTCCCCAAGGCTCTTCCTCCAAATACCATCACACTGAGGTGCAGGGCTTCAATATACTAATTTAGGGTAGGGGGCTACAAACTTTCCATCCATACTGATGCCAAGAGAGAAAAGGAAATCCAGGCCACAGATGATCCATATACTCTGCAGTGTCCTAATGCTGAGGTGGCCACAGTTTTTCAAATAAAATAGTTTAGAATCCTGCAGGTAGGACAAATTGGAGAGGCTTGAAAAAAAACCTAATTCCAACTACTAAGAGTCAGCACTTGATAGAAACATGATGGAATTTGGACCACCAAGCAAAAGCTGATGTGAAGCAAGATGCCCCGTGCAAAATGAAGAGAGACAATGGCAGTCTAAGCATCTGCAACATTTCCAGGCAGTGACCTATTTGGGGTTTATCCAAGTGTCTCCCAGTATCACTTTCCTTCGAAGCTGCTGAACAGTTTCCCTTTGCTGTCAGTGAATAGGCCACAACTGGACCACTGAAGAGACCTTGGGGGTCTGTAGCCTGGGTTCCTTTGTTTATATATATAAGCTTGCTATCGAATTGGAAAGCAATCCAATAACAAGTGCCCCAGTCATTGGTGCTCGTCCCTTGGGAAGGCTGCTTGCACGGTGGTAATGGTAAAGTCTGTCACCTGTGCCCATGCGGTACACAGGCACCAAGATGTCCTTACTGTGGATCAGCACTAACTAAAGCTGTGATGACAGGGGTAAGAAAGCTCCGCTCAGCGTCACCAGTTATTGCTTCAAGGCCTAGAACCTCACTGGTTTCCCTCACATTGGTCTTGATCATTGCATTTTACAAAAGCTACCGCTGAACTCACACTGGCCCTCCATGCAAAGCCAGGTAGACCTGTCACCGCTTGGCTCCTCCTTTTTCCCGTCGTGGCCTTTCAGACCTCCTTCTCAAGCCCACCACAGTCTCTTCATCTACGCGTTCCCAAGGCTAACCTTCTCTTCTTCCTCGCCAAAAAACTGAAGCTGAAAAATATAAACTCCCTCAGTTCCCCAAACCAATATCTTCAAAGTACTTATTTCTGCCTCCACCTGCCTTCTTTTTCTCAGCCTCAGGAGAAGCAGTGAACCTGCTCAGACCAATCCTGCACCTGTGCCCCCCACTCAGGGCCTCCCCGGCCCCTTCAGAGGCCTGCTCTCCCATATCTCAATCTCTCCACCATGAGCTGCTCCCTGCATCCTATAAGCATACTACAGACCATATGAAACTTAAAAATGATAAAAATAAACTTTACAAAAACCTCCATCCCACTCTGGCAACAACTCTCCTCTCCATGAGTAACAGCACTTCAAGTGCAGCCTGGATTACATAATGTGTCCATTTCCTCACCTCACATTGGCTCCTAAGCCACCTGGCTTCCACATCCATCACACCACAGCAATTTTTATGAAAATGTCCCTGGGATTTCATTTTTCATCTTAATTTACTGCTCATGACTGCTATTATTAACCTCTCTGCCCTTGGTCCTGGTGTCATCTGCCTACCGGCCTCTCCTTAAATTATTGGTGTTCTTAAACATTCTCTCCTCAGATTTCTCACTTCTTAGGTTCTTTTGGGGGCTCCCAATGATGCCATGGCTCTTTTTCCATGCCCCTGCCAAGGTGTCCAAGCCAGAAACCCAGGTATAAAGCTCTACTTCTGCTCTCACTTCATCTCTCACCTGCCCTCCCATTAGTAATCAAGTCCAGTCCACTCAGCCTCTCAACCATCACGAGCAGGTTTTCCTCACCGTGCCCGCTGCGCTGCCTTAGTTCAGGTTCTTGTCATCTGTTGCCGGCCTCTGCAATGGTTTCCTAGCTGGTCTTTCTGCATCGAGGCTTGTTCACTCTACCATCGAGAATTACATCCAGCTGGGATATCTGAAAACCCCAATATAACAAGTGCTTAGAGAAAGCGGAAGTGTATTTCTCTCTGAGGTTTAAAAAAGCTGTGATACACACAGGAGTGGGCAAAGTGGGTTTACAGTTATGAGTACACAAAACAGAGTTTATTCTTATATTATTATTTATTAATTATTGTATTATTTTCCATATGAACAACTGTAAACCTACTTTTGCCCACCCCTGTATATATAATGGAATATTACTCAGCCAAAAATGAGAATGAAATTTTACCATTTTTAAGAGCATGGATGAACCTAGAGGGTGTTATGCTAAGTGAAATAAGTCAGTCCAAGAAAGACAAATACTATATGATTTCACTTATATGTGGAATCTAAAGAGTAATATAAATGAACAAATAAAACCGAAACAGACTCACAGATACAGAGAACAAACTGATGGTTGCCAGAGGGGAGGTAGAAAAGGTGAAGGGACTGAGAAGTACAGATTGGTAGTTACAAATAGTCATGGGGATGTGAAGTACAGCATAGGAAATATAGTCAATAATACTGTAATAACTATGTATGGTGCCGGGTGGGTACTGGAAATATCAGGGGGAATACTTTGTAAAGTATATAATTGTCCAACCACTATGCTATAGGCCCGAAGCTAAATATAGTCAATAATACTGTAATAACTATGTATGGTGCCGGGTGGGTACTGGAAATATCAGGGGGAATACTTTGTAAAGTATATAATTGTCCAACCACTATGCTATAGGCCCGAAGTTGAATGTAAACTGTAATTGAAAATTTTTCATTAAAAAAAAAATAAATTTAAAAAATAAAAATAAAAAGCCTGGAGGTAGCTGTGCAGGCTAATAGGGGTGCCACAGTGTCAGCAACCCAAGCTCCTCTGTGCATTTGCGATGAGTGGCTTACAGCCCAAACACCAGTCTCTACTATGTCCCCTATCTACACTCTGACCTTCAATTTCTACTTTGTGTCAATTCACTGGCCCTGGTAAAACTTGAAATCTCTTTATGTCACATTTTTATTGATGTTTTTAACCTCAACATTTTTAACCTGTTAAGGGTATTTTAATATTTCACTCTGAGAAGTAGAAGTCTTTAGAGCTATGGATTTTTATAGAATAAATATTCTTTTAATTCTTTGTAGGCTAAAAAATTTGCCTAACTGCCTCTGAGAGTGTTAGAAAAAAGGAAAAGCATGATGCTCCACTTTGAATTTCTACCTATGCTACTGTTTAGTATACACTGTGTAGGCCGTTTATGTGGATATAATTTTAGATAAACTTTGGACCCTGGCTCTTTTCTCCTACTGTTTCTATTTGTTTTTTCTTTCCTCCTTACTTTCTCCTTTCTAACCTCTCTGTCTCTCTATTTCTTTCTTTCAGCGTTATATACTGAGTGTCCGTTATGTTTCAGTCACTTGGCAAAGTACCACGTGCTAGGTATATGAATATATGTCATAGGCTGATAAACTGAACATTATCTTGATGTCTTGAAATTTTGGCAGAAGCCACAAAGCTGAGAATATGGGTGGTATTTTTATGTTAAAAAAGAAAAAAAGAGTGCTAGACTTACCTATGCAAGACTAGTTAATAGAGAACAACTTCAGGTTTCAGGCTTCGTCTTCCAAACTTCAGGTTTCATCTCACACGTGAAGTCATTATTTCCATCTTTAACAACAAAAATCTGGATAAACTTGGCTTATCGGGGTGATCTCTTCATAAGTTATGTAAATGTCAGATCACTATGTTGTACACCTAAAACCAATAAAATATTGTATATGAACTGTAATGGAAGTTTTTAAGATTATTAAATAAACAACTTTTCATTGACCCATCAGAGAACTGAGGGCAAACTGCGCTCCCACAATCTGGAGATACAAGATCATTAAAGGGACACAGTAAAGATCTGCTTACCTGGAGCAGAAGCCACCAGAGCTATAAACTGTCAGGAACACTTAAATGGCAAGTTTTGACAAATTGCTAGAGGCTGAGTATCATTTACCCTAAGAGTGAGAAACTCTTGGGATCCAAGTCCTCGAAGGGACCCCACACTTCAGTGGGCTTTACCTCCAGAAATCCCAGCAGATTCTCACAGCAAAGCTCTAAGGAAGATCCCTCCTGGCTCTGGCAAAAAGGAACCATTGAGAAATAAGCTCAGAGCCTTCCCTGTACAAGTGCCTTCTCTCCAGGACAAAGGATTTTTGCCAAAGTTTTATTCCAACTGGGGGAAAACCAATCCTCTCTACCCTATTGTCTCACCTAAGGAGAAAAAGGGCCCATCCCCATGGGTCAAGGGTTCAAGGAAATATATCGGGAATACTGCAGCCAGGTAAGAGAAAATGGGCAGGGAAAAATCTACACCCCTGGACAAACATTTCTGAGGGCTATAGCTCTGAGAAGCAGGTCCACTAGAAGACTATGTTTTAATCAGAAGTTTATAGCATGTGACCCTTCTCTCAACACCTTATCACACACCAACACAACTCCAGTAGAACAAGAGTGGATTACAGGCTCTCTCTCTCTAAAGAAATACTCAAAACCCAAAGACAGTAGGGAAGTCAGAAACAAGGGCCCTGGTGGGACAGAGAGCCTCTGACACAGCTACGGCAAACATAAATATAGCTCAGCTCCTAGCCAAATTAACATCAATTCTCACACCAACAGCCTATTTACCCCAGTTCCTATATCCCAATGAAACATGTTGTTTTTGACAAAAGATTGCAAAGCATGCCAACAAGAAAAATAAACATAGTCTAAAGAGGCAGTCATTATCAGAAACAGACTCACATATGAAAACAAAAAGGGGGCTATGTAATAAATCTGACAAAGTTTGGTGACCAAAAGTAACCTTATAGGATGATCTCTGATCATAGATTCCTAACTGGGCAGGAGACGGTGGGTAGTCACACCCAGGCCTACAACTTCTTTAGTTAAAGGTTTATCTTTGCCTTAAGTAGATTCTATCCATTGTTCTTGTGAATTTAGATTAGTTAACACAGCTTTGAAATGCCTCTTTCTCAGGCCTTTGAGGGTATAACTACCCTTAAGAGAGCACATAATTTTATTAACTATCCTACAACCCAATCATAGAGATTTCCCTGTCCTGCCTTCTTCCACCTTCATTCAATCTTTCTTAAGTTTCCTCCTTAATTCCAAATGTATAAAACAGACTGCAAAACTATAATGTGCTAAAGCATTTGAGATCTTGCTCCCAGCATGTCATCAGTTTGGCCCAAGTAAACTCAAGTAAACTCTTATAAAAATTCTCTACAGTTCTGACATTCTTACATCAACAGATATGACATAGATGTTCAAATTATCAGGCAGAG
Source organism: Miniopterus natalensis (assembly GCF_054644295.1). NCBI lineage: Eukaryota > Metazoa > Chordata > Mammalia > Chiroptera > Miniopteridae > Miniopterus > Miniopterus natalensis. The sequence goes on along the minus strand of NC_142096.1, from coordinate 18,580,811 downwards.
AATTTAAAATAACTATGATTAACATATTAAGAGCTCTAATGGAAAAAATATAAGGTGTCCCAAAAAATGTATGCACACACTTATTAAAATACATTTCATTTTCAAAATTGAGCTATCAGCTGTAAAAGTGTATACATTTTTGGGGACACCCTATAGATAACATGCACAGACAAATGGGTAATTGTGATATTGTGATTTATATTAAGAAATATATGTTGCCTGGCCAGCATGGCTCAGTGGCTCAGCATCCATCTATAAACCAGAAGGTCACGGTTCAATTCCTGGTCAGGGTACATTCCTGGGTTGCAGGCTTGATACCCAGTAGGGGGCATGCAAGAGGCAGCCAATCAATAACTCTCTGTCATCATTGATGTTTCTCTCTCTCTCCCTTCCACTCTCTGAAATCAATAAAAAAAGAAAAAGAAAAAAGAAATATACGTTCATAAGAGAGGACGTTCGGAAAGCCCCTATGGAAGGGGTTGGCTGTCAGGGGAACCAACCCTAATTAGAGGGTTGGAACTTTAAGCTCCACCTCCCAACCCAAGGGGAGGCAAAGAGAAGCTGAAGGTGAATCAGTCACCAATGGCCAATGATGCAATCAACCCTGCCTTTATAATGAAACCTCCATAAAAAAACAAAAGGACAGGCTTCAGAGAGCTTTCATGTTGGTGAATGCATCCACATGTCTAGAGGGTGGTGTAGCTCAGTTCCATGGGGACAGAAGCTCCTGCACTCAAGACACTGTTGGACTCTACCTTATGTGCCTCTTTATCTGGACATACACTGGAATCTTTTATAATATCCTTTTTAATAGACCTCTAAGTTGATGCAATTGTTTCTCTGAGTTCTGTAAGCCATTCTAACAAATTAATCAAACTGGAAGAAAGGTTTATGGGAACCTTTAATTTTTATCTAGTTGGTCAAAATCACACAGAACAACCTGCACTTGTAATTGGCATCCAAAGTGGGGAAAGCCTTGTGGGTCTGGGCCCTTAACATGTGAGATCTGATGCTGTCTCCAGGTAGATAGTGTCAGAATGGAGACAAATTGTAGGACATCCAGTAATTGTCTGCTGAGAACTGAAAATAGCTTGATGTGGGAGATAGGGGGAATCTCAAACATCTGGTGTGAGACGTGTTGCACGGTAATAGTGTGAGAGTAAAGGAGAAACACAGAGGAATGTTTCTTTCCAACTCAATTGATGGTGTTGGAAAACACACATCAGAGTAATGTAAACAGAGAGACAAACTCCAAGAAATAATCAAAAGAAATACAACAAAAAAACCACACCATAACAGAAATGAAGAATGCCTTTGATGAGCTCATCAGTAGACTAGACACAGCCAAGGAAAGAATCAATGAGGTTGAAAATAGATCAATAGAAACTTCCCAAATTGGAATGCAAAGAGAGAAAAAGAATGGGGGGGGGGGGACCCAGAACATCCAAGAATAGTCTAGCAATTCCAAAAGGTGTATCTTATGTTTAATTGAAATACCAGAAGGAAAAGAAAATCAGTAGAAAGGAGAAAAAATATTTGAAGTAATAATGGTTGAGAACTTTCCAAAATTAATGGCAAACATCAAACTACAGACTCAGGAAGTTCAGAGGAGAGCAAGCAAGATAAATTGCAAACACACACACACGAATATGATATTAAAACTGCAAAACATCAAAGACAAAAAGAAAAATCCTTTAAAAAGGCAAAAAATACCTTACATAAAGAGGAACAAAGATAAGAATTTCATGGGGCCTTTCATCAAAGACTGTGAGAAAGAAGAGAAGTTAAATATTTAAAGTATTGAAGGAAAAAAATATATCAACCTAGAACTCTATATCTAGCAAAATTATCCCTCAAAAGTAACAGAGAAATAAAGACCATCACAGGAAACAAAAACTGAAGAAATTCATCACTAGGAGACCTACTCTGTGAGCAAGAAATGTTAAAATAAAAACTTTTTCAGAGACAAAAATTATATATAGGTCTGAAACTTGAATCTACATAAAGAAAGAGTGTTGAGAATAAACAAAGGTAAAGTAAAACCTCTTATTTTTATTATTTTTAACTGGCCCAAAAGATAACTGTGTTTAAAATAATAATGACAATAATGTCTTGTATAAAAACCATAACATATACATAAGTTAAATGAATACCAGCAATATTACAAAGAACAGAATTTGGTAATACTGTAACATGGAAGTAATGGTAGTATTTACCCTATGAAGTCGCTATTAAATAAGTTAACATATCGTCAGTGAACATTTTTTAAGCCTGTTATTTGGTAAATCATCTTCTTTATCACCCGCACTGACACCTGGCCCCCGGTTAAAAAATTCCTTTCACCTCACTGATATTTATTTCTCTTTGTTTTCTTTCTCACCTTTCTTTACCACCTCTGAAGTGTAGTGATCCCCAGCATTTCTTCCTTATGTCACTGTGCTTTCATTCCTGCCACCCTCCTTGGTTAGATAGTCAAGTCTATTTCATAAAACAAAAATATCAGCCCCTCTTATTCTTTTAGCAACCACAAATACGCCCATGGCTCCCCTATCAGCATTGGAGGTGATGCTCTTGCCCCTAAGCTCTTTTCCAAAAGTCTGATGGGCCTCTCCACTAACCCATCCCTGCAAATAAAACAACCCTCCTCCCCTTGTATTCTCTGTGTCAGCTGGTGGAACCACTAGCCACCTAGGCACCCTAAAATTAATTCTTCATTCCCTTTCAGCAGGACTGAATTTCCCAATGTTAGGCATATCTAGTTGGTGTTCAAGGCACCAGCAACTGAGAGGCATCTAAAAAAATATTTGAAAAAAGTTTAATATTTGGAATTGCACACACACACAAAAACGTACTACAGGAAAAAATTTAAAAACAGAACTTGGCTGAATTTTCTTATACTCATTATATGGTCCATTATAGCTTTTAAAAAATGTGTGTAATGAGGCACCATAATCATTTCTAATACTTAGCGTCCCTAAGGATCTCAACCTAGTCCTGTCCTTCTCTTTTTATCCCTATTAATCACCACGTCCTGACAATCTGTCATTCTAAATATCTCTGGCATCCCCACTGTCCCACCCCCCCCCCCAACCCTTGTCCTTAACTGCCACCACCCTAGGTCAGCCTCTTCTCCTCTCACCTGGAAGTTTACAAGAGCTTTCTTTGTTATCTCCCTGGCCCCTGTCATGCCATCCTTCCCACAGGGCCCCTGGAGTGGCTCCTCTCAAAAGCAATTCCAACGCCATCTCTGTCCCTTGCAAACAAACAATGAAACAAAAAATAAATAAATAAAACCTCTTTAATGAATGGCACCACACTGACAACCGGGCCCAGCACCTAAGCATGACTCTCAAGGTTTCCCCGATTTATTCTGGTGTTTCTCAAACATGGCTTTCTGACCACGTCACCAGAGTCATTTGAAAATTCCTATATTTCCTGGGAGGGGCCCAGGAGCTCCATATTTAACAAGCGTCTCAAATGTAAAATGTGGAGACTGCTGTCTCCCTCCCGAGCTCGCTTGTCATCATTCACTCCCTCACCAGCAAAAGCAGGGTTTCCCACTCCTGGGAGCTCGTTAAAATCACCAGAAAAAAATTTTTAGACACCAGTGCCCAGGCATCTCCAGATGAATTAAAGAGGACTATCCAGAAATGAAGCCCAGGAATTGGCACTTTTTTAGAAGGTGCCCAAGTGAATCTAATATGCAGCCAGGATTGAGAACTATTAGTAGCACGAAGGGTGAGCTGCTCGGAAAAGTCACTACACACCTCTGATATGTCTCACCTCCATTCCTTTGCTCATAATACTCCCACCTGGAATGAAGCTCAGCCCTGATCTCTGCTGAACTAATTTTAATTTATCCCTTAAGGCTTGGCTTAGGTAATCTAATTCCGAGGACCTCTCCCACACTCCCGCCCGTAGGCTAGATGTGGTCCACTTTCTCTGGGCTCCCATGGCATTGAGTACATATCTCTAACATTATATGAAGTATAATTGTGTACATAACACAATTGTTTCTCTCTGTTTTCTCCCAGTAAGTTTTGAGTTCTTTAAAGGCAAAAACCATAACTCATGCATCTTCTGCATCCTTTGAGCTTAGCAGGGCCTAGCATATAGTAGATACTAATGAATGATTGTTGACTGAATGATAAATGAATGAAAAAGTGAATGACTCAATCTTCTTGTTAAAAGTAGTAGATGGGCCCTGGCTGACATGGTTCAGTGGTTAAAACGTCGGCCTGTCCACTGGAGGGCATCGAGTTTGATTCCCGGTCACAGGCCTGAACCTGGGTTGCAGGCCCCATCCCCACCCTAGCCGGGGTATGTGTGGGAGGCAACCAATCGATGTGTCTCCATCACATCGCTGTTTCTCTCTCTCTCTCCTCCCCTCCCCCCTCCCTTCCATTCTTTCTAAAATCAATGAAAAAAATATCCTCACTCCTTGGGTGAGGATTTAAAAAAAAAATAGTATATGGGTCACCTGGCTAGAGTAAGAGGCCTAAGGTAAAGTTAAAATGTTGGAAAGAGCGCAATATTTGGGACTATGGTTGTAAATCAGCAAGAGATAAATGAAAAATTGAATTTTGCAAATACATTGAAGTAAAATATAGGAGTCAATTTCTTACTGTAGTTAAATATTGAGTTAACCATGAAATCCATTCTATGTGCCAGGCAGTGTAGGTGCCACAGGGCTGTATGCATATAATTAACCAAGACCCAAAGAGGATTTAGTAAGCGTTGTAATGGATTGTCAGCCCTTTACACCTTAGTGTAAATAAAAGCTTTGAAGGTAGGAGAAGGGTGCCATCTACTGAGAAAATGCAGCATAGCAGAGAAGTGAAAGCGGAGATTTCTCATTTTTCAATTGTTCCTAGAAATTGTCCTATCTAATTTCGTGCTCTGTCCACTGCATATTTTATCAAGTATTTTTCTAGATTATTTTAAACACATTAATATTTAAAGAAACTTTACATCTCCTCAATAAATATTCCATGCCCATTTTTAAATACATCATACTTTATTCACTTTTTTTCCCTTAAAACTTGTACTGTTTTTTCCTAAACATCTTTAATTAAAATTTTAAAAATAAAAATCAGTGGATAGCACAGCTCCAAAGACCATACTATTATTCATACACAAACAAAAAACCTACCACTTGTTTCATTAATAAACTCAGGGGGTAAATAATTTGCAATTCACATTGTGTAGCCAGTGAAATCACCTAGATGACAAACGAGAGAGGACACCTGAAGCCCACTCTTTAGTTCCCATGGGCATTGGATGGATAACACTGTTAATGGCTTAAGATATTTTCTCAAGATCTTTCCTTGTATACAAGAGACTCTGCTACCATCCAGGTAGGAGGCTGAACCAAACAGAGTTGGTTCCGTGACATTCCTGCTGAGATCCCCTGGATATTCAAACATAGGTAGAAATAGCATTTATTGAATAGTTTCTGTATGCTGGTCACCAGCTCTTTGCCTTATAGATGGAGTATAATTTAATCAAAATATTCATATGAGATAGATTTTATATTGACTTTAATGATGAAGAAAAAGAGACTCAAAGAAACTGGAACACAACTAACCTGAGCTCACTCATCTACTAAATAGTTGAAATTTCGAGGCCAATCTTTTTTACTCTCAAGGTTAATTTTTCCTCATGTGCCCAGGCTGTGTTGCAAGGGGAAAGTAGGCAATCCAGCCAAGAAAAAGAGTTGTGGGTAGCATCAAAATAGAAACTAATTCTTAGGTTGGGGATAAAGAGTGAAATGCATTTCCCATGAATCTGAATTTTTAGCAATGTCTACAGGGGGTGTTTCTCGAAAAGTTTGACGGGAATACAAACCACTCACAGTGTCCCCATGAAAAAAGGGTGCTGCATGTTCAGTTGGATTTGGGAAGTGCTGCATTCTGTATTTCCTCTTAATGAGTCAAAAAGTTCATTTGTATGTTAATTACAGAGCCCTGAGAGGTAAAGAACTATGTTTAAACTGGTTTGTCCAACATTTCATGCAGAATTTTCCTTGCAGCACATCTAACATCCCAGTGAACACCAGTTAGAAAACGCTGCCCTGGCCAGTGGGGAGTCACCAATGGATTTTAAGCAAGACAGTGACATGGTTAGATTTGTATTTTTGACCCAAGATTCTTGAAGGTGGGGTTTGGGACTGGGAGAGACCCAATATGAAGGTCAGCTGGAACCTGAAATAGGATATTTGGGGTACTAGGGATTGAGAGAGAGGGGAAAAAATGGAAAAATATTTAGGAAGTTAAACTAATGACTTGGAGATGCATTCAATGCAGGAGAGAATTAATAATAAATAATTCACAGATTTCTAGCTTGAGTGACTGGATAGGTGTTGTACCATGAGAAAGAGAAATTGGTTTAACATTTTAAACTCAGTGCTTTCCAAATGTAGTTGTTCCTAACTTTTTTTTTTAGATATCCAGTGGAACTGATGTCCTGCAGACCACACTTTCAGAAATACTTCCGCGGGGGCCTTATGCAGCAGAAAGGGTTGCAAACTACAGCTCTCAGGTCAACGCCTGTCCACCGCCTGTTCTGTAAACGAACATGGCTACACTCCTCATCTCTTCACATGTCATTAATTGCTGCTTTCATGCAACAGAGGTCGAATGGGCTGCAGAGCCTAAAACGTTTACTATCTGGCCCTTTACAGAGAAGTTTGCAAAAACGTTGATCCAGTGAACTATTAAGCACATGGTAGATGCAGAATGATATTCACTGCAACCCGCGAATGTCTAGGCCAATACGTCTGCAGCCCACGTTTCCTCAGGCTGCACCGGCTGATGAGCACAAAGGGTCACAGCGCAGAAACCCACCGTGTCCTTCCCTGGTTCAGCCTCTACCCCGCTTGCAGAAACTGAGGAACCCAGGCCCAGCACAAACCTACCAAAGCCTGTGTGCACTTGCATCTGCCAGCTCAGCCAGCGCCGGCCCTGACACTGCCTCCCATGGCCCCGGCTGCCACTCCCCAGAGCGGGCCGCTGGCACCACCTTGGTGGCCATCAGCTGGCGCGTGTGGGTCAGTTCGGAAGACGTCCAGCGGCAAGTGACAGAGATTCCCGCGATACAGGGGTTTGGTGTTTCCTAAAACACACTCAGAGATACAGACAAGACATCTAGCAGTGGGTGTCCAGGGCTGGTCCCGAGCAGGAAAGATAAAGGGGGTGGAAGGGCAAGGAGCTGAGGGAACGCTCCAGGCAAAAAGTCTTTTTCAACTGCTTTCCTGGTGGCCCAACCTGCTGACATCTCATTATCCGGGACTAGCTCGCCTGGCAGCCCCTTGCTGCCCGGGACCCCGGGAAGGAAAGCGTGTGAGCTTCCCAGCCCATTTGCCAGGGAGAGGAAAGGACATTGGGGATGGCTTTCGAAGCAGTCAAGCTGCAGCATGTGACTCAGTGCCTTTGCTCTGTCCCGTTCTCCCCGACACACTCCCGCCACTGTTCGTTTGAGTGAAGACGATGCCCCCACATCGATGCTGGCCGTGCTCACCAGCTCAAGGACTTGCGGCAGCAGTGGCCTGTGTGCATGTCACACCCCCGTCCTCATCACAGCGGGCACGGGGAAGAGCCTGCTGTGCAACATTCTGAGCAATCCCACCTTCCTATACCGGCTTTACCAGGCCCCCCCTTCTTATTCTAAAGCTTGAAGAAACTTGCAAGTTGAAGGCCTCTTCAAGAAAAGTCTTTCTGATGCCCTCCTCAGCATCTCATGTTCGTTAGTCTCTGGGAGGCCTTCCAGACATCTCCAGACGTGGCTGAATCTATAGGGTGTGTACAGCTTGGGATCCCACTCTGGGATCCTCACAAATCAAAAAGGCAAAGCGAGAGTGGGTGGAAATAGGTTTTCAGGCATACCAGTGCCCAGGGCTCTTAAGCAGGGCTACAGAGGGAGAGTTTATGGAGTAACTACCACTTGCCACAAGCTTAAAATCTATATTTTATTTATGAAATATTAAATTTATTTTTTCCAGATTGGCCCAGCCACCTCAGAAATATGGCTGCCTTAATTACAGGCAAATTTAAGGGCCCCTAGTTGAGGGCTCACCCCAAATATTTTTGCATCCTGCTCCCGGCTACTTGACATTTTTTTCATAAGATGTGAATGTTTCTCTTCACAATTAGAAATAAGACCAAACAAAATGTCCATTTGACAGGTAATATTTTATTGCATTTCACACACAGGTGTGGAAGCAATGATTCAGAGTGCAGGCTCTAGATAGGCCAATGATCCAACATGGGCTCTGCTACAATTAAATATGTTTTCTCACCTGTACAATGGAATAATAATTCTCTCTATCTCATGTTGGGTTTTCCAGGTTTAAATAAAGTAACATTAACGAAGCACTTAGTGAGCCTTGGATCTAGGAAGGACTCAGTATTAACTTGTTTTTGCTCTTGGTCTTGGGCTCATGGGAAAAGGAGAGATACGAAGGGCACCAAGTTATCTAAGGGGCGGAGAGACGTATTCCACAGAGGACAAAAGAACAGCAAAAGAATAGAGAAGTTCCTGTGCCACGTAATGGACAAAACAGGCCAAACTGCGATTTTGCACATTAGCAGGTGGCCCAGCCCAGGGCCCGCGGGCAGGAAGTCTGTGACTCGCCGGGGGAGGCAGTGCAGCGTTTTGCCACCAGATGGCAGCATAGAGCCGCTGCCATTTTCACCGTTGGGCAGCATTGCGGCTTCAGCATCCTGAGCTACACCGTGCGATGCTCCAAAGAACTGAGTTCACAGCAGCGGGACAGGAATTCCCCCAGACTCCCTCTACTGTGGCATCTAAGCCCCGAGCACTGGTCTCCCTGAAATCCTATTGCCATCCACTTTTGCTCCCTTCAGCTTTTCTTCTTGCCATTCTTGGGAATGTAGAATAACTAGTAAATCTGATTTACTTCAAAAGAGAATCATTCTACACCCAAAGCAAAGAATTTCAGGGCCCACTCTGCAGCAAGCATTTAGTTGTTCTTTCTGAGCTTATAGTGGTTCATGTATGGCTAAAACTTTCAGTAAAACAAAACACCTTTGCCATGCTTAACAGCACCACCAGTGATAGGCAAATCACATTTTGAAATTCAAGTGCTTTTTCACAGAAAAGTCAAACATTATTCCAACGTCTTTTTTTTTAATTGAGGTAACATTGGTTAATAACATTATATAAGTTTCAGATGTATGACATTATAATTCCATATCTGCTCTCTGGTGGAATAGAATTAGGTAATTTAAGACTGGTCATTGTAGAATGAGATGATAAATTACTTAATAAAAAGTCGATCATGACTCATACAAGCTATGGAGGAATGACACATCTTCAAATGCTGTAATTAAATAGAATCTGAAACCCAATTCTAGCAGTGAGTAAGATGTCCTTCCTTTATACTTTGAATAGCTTGGGAAGTAAAATAGTCAGTTTTTTAGGTTACTAGATCAATGGCTTTCAAAGCCTGCTCTGCAAGTCTAGGCTAGAGATCAGAGCATTTCACAGTGAGGAGGAAGTGTTGATGAACAAGTCCAACTATTTACTTAGTACACAGGATAGTAAAGACCAGGCTAGTTGAGTGACTTGTGAAAGGTCACACAGAAAGTTGGTTCACTCGAAAACATCTGACTGGTGTCTCACTGCTCTGCATCTTCATCTGTGAAACACTTGTAACCAGTTGGTATTGGGCTGGTCTCTGGTCTCTTACAGACGCCATGGTCATACTTCACTTCTGGAATTGATTCACACCCTTCATCACTATTCATGCTTCTGAGGCTGCCTGTCAGCTTAGGTGGGTCATGTACAAGGAGGCCTTTTGCAGTATTGGAGTCATTCCACCTCCCCGATGTGGGTCCCTCTCTAAAGTGGACCTAGTGGGTACAATCACAGGCAACTCTTCAGACACAATCATTCAGGTGTTTTTTATTTGCAATGGCAATGGGAGAGCCAGCTACATACTTCTCCAAGGGTTTCTATCTCCACCAAAGTGTCCTCTAGGAATTTGGAAAGTTAGAAGAATGCCATTGCATTACAGACCTCATATATGTTCTGAATTCCAACTAACGTGTCAAAGAAGAAAGCCAACCCACTTATAGGAACACTCAACAGCATGTCCCTTCTCTGGATCTGCCTTTAGAGAGAAGATAAAGTTGAGGGAAAACTCTGTGATAGAAGATAATTCCCTTCATCATGGCTATTGTTAATAATAAAGATGGCCTTTGTCACTTGATATGGTGATGGTGGTTTCCATTTACCATGTGATGAAGCAAAACAAACAAACATCATGTCTTGTGTCAGCCTTGCAGGGAGTCTTCTACAGCACCTCTGGTGTAACCCCAGATCCTGCCAAGGCTAGAGGAGAGAGACGTTTTTGCAGCTCACCTCACTCTCCCCAAAGCCTTGGGATCCAGAGAGAGAGCAGCAGAACCTGCTATCACACATCCTCTTGCAATATTTTCTCATGAAAACAGAAATAACATTTTTTATCAGGAAGAAAGGGTCTTCAGGACAAGCAAGAGTGTAATTCCTTGAATCTCGCATTCTCAGTCCTCTACAGTGTCCATGAAAACCTCCCCAATTATCTGGAGGGGTTTTTTTGTTTGTTTGTTTTAAGTATGACTCTCCACCTTTCCAGATCTCTCTGGCTCTTTTGTAATCCATAATATTTCAGAAGAATAAAAATAATTCCTCATCAACTCAAAAGTTTGAGAATTCCTGACCTAGAAACTTGGATTTAGAGGGCCATAAGGTCTACTATTCTTGTCTAGAGAATCTAGATCTACAATTTAATTTGCGAGATGGTTCCTAGGAAGAGGGGTTGGAATCGTGGGGTTCAATTTCCCCCTTTTGGAAATCAGACTTTCTGAATCAGAATCTCTGGTCTTTAACTTACTAGCCATGGGAACTTGGGAGAATCATTTCACCTCTTCAAATTTCATAGATCACTTGTGAAAACAAGTTTGAGAACAACCTTAATAATTAACAACACGTTTCAGCAGTCATCATCATCATCATCATCATCATTAGCAGTTGCTGGGAAGGCAATGTCATGTTCTTTTAGGCTTGTGGGTTCTGAAATTACGTTGTTTAAGTTAAAATCCTGGCTCCGGGGTTGGAGGGGGAGAGATTAACCAAAGAATTTATATGCATAACCCAAGGACACAAACAAAGCTGTGGTGAGGCACTGGGGAGGAGAGTGGGGCGGGGTGGAAAGGGTCAGTGGGGAGAAAAAGGGACAACTGTAATATTTTGAACAATAAAAAAATAATAATTAACAAAAAATTTAAAAATCCTGGCTCCACTTTATTTTCTTTTAATTTTATTTGTTGATTTGAGAGAGAGAAACACTGATTTGTTGTTCCATTTCTTTATGCATTCATTGGTTGCTTCTTGTATGTGCCTGACCGGGATCGAACTGCAACGTTGGCAAATCACGACAACACTCCAACCAACCAAGCTACCTGGCCAGGGCGACTCCATTTTATGTTAATTGTATGACTACAGCAAATTATTTAACCTCAAGTCACAGGTTTTTCTTCTTTAGTATGAAGGTGAAAGTTGTCAAGAGAAAGAAAAGCAATGTACCCACAGAAAGTGCATGGCGCAGTGCTTCATGAGTAGTAAGCATTTTAAAAATATTAGTTATTGTTATTATTAATGGAAAAGTAGCACCGGCAGTGGTAGTAATATTGCTTTATTTGGTAGACAACTTGTAATTATTAATATTGGAATATCTCTGAAAATGTTCTTGGCAGAATTAATGTTTCCATCTTTGGCCGGAGCTACATTACAAATACCCATCTTCTCTGAGCAGTACAAGGACCTTTGAAAGAATGTTCTGGATGAACTGGGAGTGCACAGCATCCAGTAATATTCTAGACGGGAAAACATTTTGTTTTCCCTCCTGAGCTGTTACGTTTGATTTATTAAAAACCTTTCTTGGGCTACTTTAATAGTTGGGATACTAATAACAACAACAATTCCTGCCAATATTTCTAAAAATATAAAAATTTTCACTGGTCTAATATTATGAGTATTTTAAGCATTTACCTCTCAAGAGGTACTATTATATAATAGAAGTGCACTGGATTTTAAGTTGAAACAAAACCAGGCATTTGTATGTTAAATGCTCCTCCGTCTACTTACTTGCTTGAGAATATTGTGGTCCTGGACCATCACTGAGTATTTTTTCACCCATCTCCTCATCTATGAAAATAAGAGCCTTAGTAGCTACCCTGCCTGTCTTCCAAGGTTGTTATTGGAGATCAGAGGAGGAAAAACTTGGATTGAATTATAATTGACGTCGTTGTACAAATTTAAGTTCTCATTTCAAAATCTGAGCTCACTCACCCGCACAAACACTAGTTCTTGGGTTTTGCTTGTACTAACTGAAAACAACGTATTTGGTTGGCCCATTTACCCATCAGCCTGAATATGGCTCCCACGAAGGAGGGGCAGGCAATTTCAGAATGAGCTTTAAGGTCTTCGGGCACAGATCTGTCTTCTCTGGACATAGGAAATCTGTGCTTCAGCTGCAGGAGCCTTGCACACACTCCTGTAAGGAATTTTACCAGGCCTTCTCAGAGCTGTGCACGTGCCAAAACACATATTGACATGATAAACCACAATGGATTTGAGTGTTTAAAGTCAAAAATACACTTTTAAAAATAAGTACTTCAGTTGGCTGATTGAGCAATAATACCTGGATGCCGAGCTGAATTTGTTTAGAATAAACCACAGAGTAAACTTTTTCTTAACATTTTGCACTGAAGCAGGAAAAACCAAAGGGGGAAAACACAATTCTGTGGACCGCTTTCTCATTTCTACATTATGGAACAATTGCAACCAGTAGCAGAGTTGTAGGGCTATGCCAACAAACTCTGACAGTCTCTAAAAATGTTTAGGTTTCAATTAAAATTAAATATGCTCCCTGTGCCCCTGACTCGATCTGCTTCTTTCTGTCTTCCACTTGTCCCCTGCACCTCCTGTAATCCCCTTTCTGCTATCCAGGAAATCTGCTGCCAAGGAATGGCCCAAACTTGAAAAAAAAATTGCAAATAAAAGTCAGGTGCCTATTTTTCACTGGTTATGTGCAGTTTCTATTACACTTTCCAGTTGGCTCCATTGTTTGTTTGTTTCTTAAGATTGTTTTATTCATTGTTTTAGAGAAAGAAGAAGGGAGAGGGAGAGAGAGAGAGAGAAACATCACTGTGAGAGCGAAGTATGGATTGGCTGCCTCCTGATGAAGGCAGCTACCAGGCACGTGCCCTGACTGCGAATCCAACCGGTGACCTTTCGGTGCACGGGACAATGTCCGGCTACCTGAGCCACACCGGCCAGGCCTCCGTTGTTTTAATTCGGGTGGAATATTATGAGTTATTCTGACATGAGCGGCTTCTCCTGTGAGTGGGATGTCTGGGGTGTAGAGGTGATTTAGCCTCAGTCCTTCAGTTCACTGGGGGAACCTCACTGCAGTCAGCATATTCCGAGAAGTGATACATTATTCTTTTATGAGATTTCAAGTGCTGACTTGAAGCATTGGAGGGGGAAAGCCTGTTTCACTTGGGGGTTCATTCAGAGAGTTCTTGTTCATACCACATCCTCCAGTACGAAGACATTCAGCGTGATCACACCGAGCGTGGCCGTGGGAAGGTCCCAGAATTTGCCATGAGGGCCTTTGCTCCTTCAGGCCTCACGAACCAGCTCTCTAGTCTGGTGGGAATCGGAGAGGAGCACCCACTATGGCACAAATGTGTAGCGGTAGATCACAGGGTCACAGATTCTCCCTGTGACTTAGAGACACCCTCCACTTCTTGCTGAGGCCTGTGCTCATCAGGGCTGCTTGCCGCTGTCAGAGGTGAAGGTCCAGTAAACAATGCGTTTAGCATAGCATGGCCTGTGGCAGTCAGGACAATAGGCGGCTCGTCTCCTAAAAGGGGAAAAGGTGTTTCTTCCTTTTACCTGAGACGACATTGCTCCAACCTCAACTGAGTATATTGGTCATTTTATACCAGCCCCCCATCACAGATCTGGGCTTGACCACGAGTGCACAGTGCAATGTCCTGGAGGAAGGTGAGAAACGGAGGCAATCATCTAGGTGCTTGGCATCACGTCAGCAAACAACTAATTGAATTTTTCACTAAGGATCTTAGAATCCCCTGAGGGAAGGGATATTTCCTTACGATTGTTTAGCATTCTATAGATTCAAAATGGAAAATGTTTTTTAATTCCAAAACTTCACGCACAGCCTTTGTTTATTTTATGTATTGCAAGAGCAGCTACTCCCTCCTTGGGGCTTTAAAGTTCATTGAACTTACCCATTGCCCTGCCTTACTGTCCTTTGCTGCCTGGACCCTGGAAAACTTTGTCACTACCTTTTACAGGTGCATTCTCATGAACTCAGTAAATATGATTTCCAAGTTCTTTAAATGCTCTCACAGTGACACTCATATGACCTCTTTTAATTCCTCATTCCAAATCCCAGGAGACATTCATTAGAAAAGCAATCTCAGAGACAATAGCAAGAAGCAAAGTCACCCACGTGGTAGCCAGAACTAACGCCAGGAAGGAATAAGTTTATTGCCCCTGACCCTTGCCATACTCAGTATTATCCATAATTTCTCCCTTCCCTTACCCAGCGTCCCACTTTTTCTCACCTTCAGCTGCTCTTCTCTTGCCTTAAGGGTCTTTTTGTTCACAGCACTGTAACTTCCTAATATGCTGTCTAGTTCACTTATTGTGCTTATTGAAAATCATCTCTCTATATAATTATATAAGTCTTACGAGGTCAGGGATCTTTTCCTATTTTGTTCAGTAATGAATCTCAAGTTCCAAGGACAGTGTAGTACACAGTAGGTGCTCGATAAATATTTGCTGCACAAATGAGTGAATGCTGAAAGACAGGTACTTCTCTAATGCTCAGGTCATAAAGCACACCCTGCTGACTGCTACATCTCGTCCTTACTTACTTTCCTCATCTTCAGGTGCAAAAGTTTGGCAAAAATCTTAAACTTTTCCATGCCTTTTTTTAAAAATTCTTTTTCTCTAACTTCCTCCTACTTTCCCTATTGCAGAGCTTTTATTTAATCTAAACACTCATCTCTTTTGTCTACTCTGACCCATATTCTTCAGTGACCCATGTTTCAATATTTAATGCATTCTTTCCTTTGGTTATTCAGCCCGTCTAAGCAAATCCATCCCATCATTTGTTTTATTGTTTAGAGACATATTCAGAGCCTCAGAGCCACAGACGTTTCAGAAGAAAGGTCTCTATTCAAATTAACATAATGCTCTGGCTATCTTTGTAGATATGCTACTGTTCTCTTGAAGACTGAGTTGCCAAACCATACAATCTTATGCAGCTGACCCTCTCCCTTAGCAATACCCAGATAGCAAAATTACTATAATTAGTCTTATAATCACGCAGTACTAACGAATTCTTACCCAAAATTAGGATGCTATTTTCAGAATATGAGGAGTTCAACCACATGGAAATAGGTAGAATTGCTCCATTATGCCAACAAGTAAAAAGAAAGTATAAGATCCCTGATTTTCAAAATTATTTCAATGTATATTTCATGAGTATCATTTTACTTTTCCTGATCCTCATAAGGTAGGAAGAGAGTACACCCAAGTGCCTAAAAGATTTCACTTTAAGTGGCTATTATTTCCATAAGCCAAATATATATGTTAACACGAGGGGGAAATGCTGTATTTTCCAACAATCAAATATTAACATTTATGCTTTGGTGTTTGAAACTTAAATAATAATACTTTTTTTAAAAAGGCAGGAAAAGAGAATAAAAATGGTTAATATTTATTATTGCTTCCTATGGTCCAGTCACTATGCTAAGCTTTTTACAGACATCATCTTACTCAATGTCCACAACCACCCTCCGAGGTTGGCATTTTAGTTGCAGAACTTAAGACATTCAGGTCTAAGTAATTTATCCCAAGTCCACAATTGGAAAGAAGTGGGGATATAAATCTAGCGAGTACAAAGCAGAGCTCATATGTTCAACCACCAACCTGCACACCTCCCATACTATACCTTATTTTCTCAGCTTTTCATATCTTCCCCCTAATGCCCCTCCACCACCAAAATTATAAATAAATACAAAGATTTTTAAAAAGAGATATAAGTAACGGGGACAAACACTACTCTAACCTCTCTTGTGCTAGATATGGGGGAGTCCTAAGGCTATGAAGGACCGGAGATGTGCACCCTGGGGCAAGCAGGACTGAGGAACGATGAACCAGTCTGGGCTTGGTGGTGGTTGTCGTCGTTTGGTTTGGTTTCTCCCAAGAGGTAGAGAAATGCAGTCTGCTGGGGTTGTGAAAGACATTCTTTAAAAGTGGGAATTATATGCAGAAGCTGTCAAAGGTTTGGAATGCTGTTCTACAAGATGACATGTACATTTCAAGTAAAAGAAACAGGGAGACAAGATGACACTGTAATTGCCAAGTATAAGAACTATAAATTGAAAACACCCCCAATTCACTTCACAACTCCCCGAGTGTTTAAGGAACTTATGTATCTGTCAGGAAACACTTCAATACAACAAAATCACAAAACCAACCTTCTTAGCCAAGAAAAAAAATCCACTCTGCAGATCCCCCAGCCTTTTGCTTTCTTCTTTCTTCTTGTGTTTTTAATGTCAAAGAGCACTGTCATCTCTCGCTAACGCCGCGTCTCACTATTGCTTCAAGAGCAGGGGACGGGGCGGGGTTGACAGGGCACAGAATCAAACATTTTGAAAGGCTCGGTAGAGTCAATGAAAACGCTTGGTAGAGAATCAGTCAACGGTGCTGGGTGCTTGTAAATTCCCTCCTAGAGTATAAATTCACTCATTCGTTTTTACATCCCCTGCAGAAGCCTTTTATTTGTGTAAGGGCTTAATAAGTACTAAATGGTCGAATATTTCGTAATTTGAATAATAGCCACAGTTAGGAGCTGTAAAGGAAATGAAAGACACGGAGGAGGCAGATTCGCCACAGGAAGGGGAGTGGGTTGGGGACCAGCGTGGCAGCTGGGCACAGTGGCCTGAGCCTCTGCCTTGCTTCTGGGAGCCAAGGAGGGTACTGACTTCACAGGGTAGGAGTGACTTTTAAATATGACCTTGCTTTTGATAATACCTTGTAAACTGCAACGTGCTGTGCAAACGTGAAGTATCATAATGGTCTCTGCTTTTGCGAGCCAGTGGGGGACATGACAGATGAGACCTATTGTAGGCGATGCAGGGACAAATGACGGGCGCCAGCAAATAATCAGGGACAGAGTGCGCTAAGCGGCACCTAGGCTAATGCACAGGGAAGGTGGGAAGAGGGGGAGCCTTGTGTAAGTCTGAAGGGTTACCTCGGGGTTAGGAGTAGAGTGGGGTAGAGCTGACCACACCGATTTCACTGGGGGTGAGAAGAGGCTAGAGGTGGTTCCTGAAGGGAATGAAGGACAGCTGTTGAAGAGAAGGAAGGACAGGGCTCCGACTTTAGGTATGTATTAGAGTGGTGGGATATGAGTGAATAAAATTATAAGGAGGGAACATTCTGAACCAAATTATATACTGAAACTGTAAAAGTGAAGCAATGAAATAAAATAACAATCAGTTTGGCTTTTCGTAACCTCTTTTAGCAGAGGTGTTGTTTGGGAGGATTTTTAGCAGGGATTTTAAGGGAGGGGGTCAAGTGAGAAAGTTGTAGTAGTTGATGTTATAGCTCTACCAGAATAGACCAAGAATTAGCTGAGGCTTTCACTTAACACAAGTAAGTTCAATATCTATATAGATGTATTGTCTATATTAATAAAATCTACTTGCATGACACACGTGAAACCTTTTTTGGGTTTCACAAACACCTATAGGATAGTTAGGGCATTCTAATACATTTTTTAAAAATATGTTTTTGTTGATTTCAGAGAGAGAAAGGGAGAGGGAGAGATAGAAACATCAATGATGAGAGAGAGTCATTGATCCCCTGCCTCCTGCATACCCCTTACTGGGGATGGAGCCTGCAACCCGGGCATGTGCCCTAACCCGGAATCAAACAGTGACCTCCTGGTTCATGAGTCAACACTCAACCACTGAGCCACACCAGCTGGCTAGTTAGGGTATTTTTAAAAATACACATTTCACAGTAGAAAAAGCTCTAAAGTATTAAGCAATTTACTCAAGACCATACAGGCAGTAAGCATCATAGCCAGAACTCAACCCCAGATATGTTAGCTCCAAATGCAATACTATGTCCACACCATGTCATGTTTTACTTCTGTGCATTAGGTGGGATTTTTTGGTTTAGGTTCTGACACTGGAACTTGTATTTTCATGCTACATGATCTTTTATTCTTCAGTGCTCACTGCCATCCATAGCCAGCATCCGGCACCCATTGACCCACTCCTTCCTTTTCTCTTTCGACATCCTTTATCAGTTCCTCTCTCTTCCCTTTGCCTAAACATTTTTGCAACTTGCCCCCACCCCCATCCTGCCAATAATGGAGTACGATGCTCTGGAATGACCCTTATTTTTTTTTAGTTCCTTTGGGAGGACTATGAAAACTGGTGGAGGAATCTGAGTTGGTCCCAAACCTATTTGTGATCTGTAAACATAGTGATAGAACAGAAAAACTGAGCCCAGAGACCTAAGTCCCTTCTGGAGACTGGTGAAAGTTTTTGTAGGCAAACAAATTTTTAAATGTCATTTAAGAGTTTTCCTAGAAAAAAAGTAAGTGTCCAGAAGCAGACTTTGCATTTTGTTGTGCAATAGCTCCATCCAGTTGTCGGAGGAAGAGCCCAGCCGCCCGGGGAGAAAGCCAACCCGCTTCTGGAGCCTGAAGGCAGCAGGCAGCCCCGCTTCAGAGCTCACACTGACCATTTGGCAGTCTCAAGGCTGCCAGGCGCTGTCTGACACAACCAGCGACAACAGAAACCTTTCATAATATTGGAACGTGTCAATGAAGATTATTACTGCATTTATAACTGAAAAGCAAAAACGAATCCACCTTTTTTTAGTTTCCTTTTCAGAAGAAAGCATTGGACACTTAAGTGGCATTTCTCTCCTTCTGCAAAATTAAAACAGAAGGTGAAAATTTAAAAGAATGTTTAGGTGACTTCATTTGCCTAATTTTACCACATCCAATTACCAGCTATGCCACAATAGAACCAAAGGGGAGTGAAGAGGTGAGATCGATTCTGATTGGGGATACTGGAAACCCTTCCAAGGGATTACATGTGAGTTGAGCCTGAAAGGATATGTGAGATTTTAACTGTAGCATGTGAGGGACAGCCATTCAGGTCGAGAAGATAGGGTGTGTTCAGGGAATGGTGAGTATGGCAGCAAGACACTGTGATTAGAAGGGATATAGTCAGATATTTTCATGTCTGTCTCCCTCTCTGAAATCTAAGGTCCTTGAGGGCAGAGCCTGGGTCTTGTATCCAAAACCAAACCCCTTCCCAACCTCCTCAAGCCTGCACCCTTTGTAAATGTCCCCAGATCTTAGAGGTCCCTGTACACCAAGGGAAGGAACTGGGATGTTATCCTTAGTTAATGGGCAGGTCCTGGGAATTTAAGCAGGGAAATTACTGTATTTGCATTTTTAAAAGATGCCCCTGGCTGCAGTATAAAGCACTGGAGTGGGGCAAGAATTTATAGGGAAACATTTTAATCAGTTGCAGTGATGAGGGATCATTGTAATAACCTCTCTGCCTCAATGCCTCCAGAATAATCCTGCTTAACACAAAGTGGATTTGACCCTCTCCATCTCAAAACCCTTCAAAACTTTCCTTTATGTTTAGAATAAAGTTTAAAGTCCCTTCATCATGTGAACCTATTCTACCTGTCTAGATTTTCTTTCTCGAGACCTCCCTTCATATACTCTGGTTGCAGTCAGTACAACTGTACACAGGAATACACCTGTGTACGTGTCCCTTGGTGTTAATTAAGGCTACTCATCCGATTGGCAGTTTGCTCTTGGTCTCACTGTGGTGCTTACTTCATTCTCCCATGCAGCCCAGGGAAGTTCTTTAAGAGCCAGGTGACTTATTCATTCATGCTCCTCCACGCCAGTTAGCCTAGCACCTTGCAAATATTTGTTAAGCAGAACTGAACTTTAATCGCAGTACTTGGATTCATTTAACATTTATTAAGCACCAGAAATCATAAACAAAAAGACTGATCCATTTAATTACAGTAAAATGTAAAACACTGTATAGAAATAAAAGTTAAAAGACAAACCAAAAATATATAAAGAATACATCTAACAAAGAGGTAATTTTCTTAATATACCAAGAGTCCCTCAAATTATTCACACCAACCGTCTTATCAAAAAAATGAGCAAAGGGAATAAAACATTCATTCCTTTTCACACACATCAATTGTAGGGATGAAAGAGTTTTGAAGTACATCAGTGGGACTGAGGGTGTGAAAAGACACACAGGCTTTGCTGATGGGATTAAAAATTGTGTGCTCCAAATGAGGGGGTGGGAGTGCTTTTTCAGTATCTGCAAAATTTCATAGGCAGAAACCTTGAACCTAAAAACTGTACTCTTAGAAATTTATCATATAGATAAAAACAGGAGCAAAGAGCCATACACAAAGATGCTTGTGGCAGTTTTGTTTCTAATAGCAAACCCATCACGGGAAGACTGTGCTCAATGATAGCATATCTAAGCAATGGAGAACTGTAGCCATTGAAAGAACACAATCTATAATCAACGATGGAGAATTATTCCAAACTATACCACTAAGTGAAAAAAGCAAGATACCTCCTGCTCATGCACTATGATGGTCCTTTTGTGCAAAACCAGCAAATATGCATACAGACATGTCTGTATATGCATGGAAAACCTTGAAAACTCAACATTGGCTGCTTCTGGGCAGATTTACTTACATTGTGTACCCTTTTGCATTGTTCGAACCTGCATGTTCTCTGTGTGTCCAATTTTAAAAGCCATCCCTCCCCAAACACATACACACTTGTTGAACATTTATTTCACAGTAAAAGCACACCAGAGATTATGGATATAACCGCAAACACATTGTCTATTTCCTCCAGCTTTCAAAGGATACAGTGATTCTCACAGTGTGCACACTCCCCCAGCATGTGGAGAATCTGCGAGATGCTTTCTACAGCAGTGAGATGCACATGAGCACGGTAAAATGTCTTTACCTATTTTGTTAGGTGACAGTTAAAATCAAAGGCTTGCCTAACTCCAAAATTTTTCTCAGCACTCACTAACATCCTGACACAATTAATTTATCAGGTTAATTAGCTTCACCTCTCCCAAAGTAGAATCTTGAAGCGAGAAATACAATAGTGGCCAATTTAACATTGTTAACAAGGCAAACCCCTGGGACTCTGCCCCTCCACAGAGATTAAACAAGATCTTGAACAACCTGGTTACAAGAAGGGTATACTGAAATTATCAGGGTATGTGTGAAGATGCAAACAAGGAATTAGGGAATTACTGTAGACTAATTAAAATTTGACAGCTTTGCCTGGGTGGAGCCTTATTATGATTATACAGTAAGGGTTTGCTGATCAAAAATACCCAAACAGTTTGTCATTAAAAGCACTTTATAGAAAACACATTTATAGAAAACAATCATCAAAGAGCTTTGCATCACTACAAAGCTACAGTATTCAAGACAGTGTGGTGTTGGAATAAGGATAGACATATCTATCAATGGAATAGAACTGAAAGTCCAGAAATAAACTCTCACAATCAATTGATTTCCAACAGGAGTGCCAAGACAATTCAATAGGGGAAAATCAGTCTTCTCAACAAAAGGTGCTGGGACAACTGGATAGCCACATACAAAAGAATGAAATTGAACTTCTACTTCATACCATATACAAAAATTAATTCAAAATGGATCAGACCTAAACATAAGAGCCAAAACCCACAAACCTCTTAGAAGAAAACATATGTGTAAATCTTTGTAACCTTGAACCAGACAATGCTTTCTTAGATGTGACACCAAAAGCAACAAAAGGAAAAAATGGGACTTCATCAGAATTAAAAGCCTTTGTGTTTCAAACTCACAGAATGGGAGGGGAAAAACCCTGCAAATCATGTATCTGATAAGAGACTTTTATCTAAAATACATAGGGAACTCCTTCAACTCAATAATGAAGATACACAACCCAATTTAAAAATGGGCAAAGGATCTGAATGAACATTTCTCCAAAGAATATGTACAAGTGGCCAATATGCACATGAAAAGATGTTCAACATTGTTAGCCATGAGGGAAATGCAAATCAAAACCACAGTGAGATAGATACCAGTTCACACCCAATTAAAGACAGATAATAAGTGTTAATGAGGATGTGGAGAAATTGGAACTCTCATAAACTGTAAAATGGTGCTGCCACTTTGAGAAATACTTCGCTAGTTCTTCAAAAGGTTAAATATAGTTACCATATGATCCAGCAATTCAACTCCCAGGCACATATGCAAAAAGAAATGAATGCCCACACAAAAACTTGTACACAAATGTTCAAGAAACAGCATGGCCCACATTCAGCCAAACAGTGGAAACTATTCAAGTAACCATCAACACACAAATCAGTAAATAAAATGTGGTATATCCATGCAATGACATGTTACTAAGTAATAATAAGGTACCGATGCATGCAACGTGAATGAGCCTGGAAAAGAGGCTACCTGAAAGAGGCCAGTCACAAAAGACCACATGTTGTATGATCCCATTTATGTAAGTGTCCAGAACAGGCAATTCTAGAGAAAGCAAGCAGGTAAGCAGTTGCCTTAGTTTTAGGGAGGTGGGGAGGAAAGGTGGTCTTAGGAGGAAATGAAGAATGTATGCTAATGAGTATACGGTTTCCTTCTGCGATGATAAATATTCTAAAACCATTGCGATGAAGGCTGCACATTGCCAATGTATTACAAACCACTGTATTGTACACTTTAGGTGATTTATATGTGAATTGTATCTCAGTGCAGTTGCTATTTTTAAAAAGAGTTATGCCAGGATAAATAGCTACAAGATGAATGTTGATGTTGGTGTGCATATTTAAAGAGATGACATTAAAATTCCAAACCCTTAAACAAGCATGCTTAAAAGTACTGAAATGCGCCCTAGCCAGTTGCTAAGTGGTTAGAGCGTCGGCCTGTGCACTGAAGGGCCCCAGGTCTGATTCCAGCCAAGGGCACATACCTCTGTTGCAGGCTCCGTCCCCAGCCCAGCTGGTGCTCAAGCGGGAGGCAACCAATCACTGTGTCTCTCACATCGATGTTTCTCTCTCTCCCCCCCCTCCCCCTTCCACTCTCTGAAAAGGCAATGGAAAAAATATCCTCAGGTGAGGATTAAAAAAAACAAAGTACTGAAATGCTTCTCACACAAGTATGTATTAATTTCTTGTCAGGTAATCCATTTTTAGGGCAATCAATACAAATCAAAGAATTTCTGAAACAACCCAGAAATTCAAATAGAATTTTACGCAAAATGACACCACATTTTATTCAGATAGAATCACATTTACCAATCAAGGTCCTGTGGCTTAAAAACATCTGAGCTAAGTTTTGGACTAAGACCAATGAGATGGCTAGTTTGTCGTCAGCAGCCATTAAAATTATGCTCTTGATGATCATGGGCCACCTGAAGAACAGGGACTCAGGGACACAAACTATTTGTTGTTGATTTTCTATGATTGTCTTTTATAAAACTATTCTTTCAATGAAACTAACTGGATTTTAAAAGGTGGTGGGTATGAGAGCAGCTATATAATCCACCCCAGTCACCATACTGAATATTGCTTTGTTGTTTTATCTTTATTGTTGAAGGTATTACAGATGTCCCCCTTTTTCCCCCATTAACACCCTCCCCTGCCCCCACTTTCACTGCACAATTGTTCGTGTCCATGGGTTATGCATATGTGCATGTAAATTCTTTGGTTACTATCCCCTTACCCTCTCTTCCCTCTGAGATTCCTGTCTGTTCCATGTTTCCATGTCTCTGGATCTATTTTGTTCATTAGTTTATTTTGTTCATTAGATTCCACATATCAGAGGGATTATGTGATACTTGTCTTTCTCTGGTTTATGTTTTTATATCATAAAGTGAAGTTGAGCTCTAGCTTCATCCCTGTGTTGCATTCACCTGATGAACTCCATACCCTTCCCTGCCCGTCTCATCCTCAAAATAAAAATCCTAATTCTAAGAGAATCACGTTTTCCCCCATTACCATAGTTCAAGAATACTTTGCCTTCAGAAGGTTATCCAATATTTATGGATTTTAGTCATAGAGTCCTTTAACCATGCCTTTCCTTAAAGAAAGAAAACCAGTTCTTTTGCATGCCATTTACCTAAGGCAACCTTCCCACAGCCCTGCTTCCTGCCTAGTGAATGTATTAACCTAATTAAACAAGATAACTGAGTGAAGTAAAGGCAGGGATCTTAGTGATGAGCCTCAGATTTGAGGCCCATCACACATCTGCCTTCAACTTCAGTCTTCTCTGCCATTACTTCTCCACCCACTTTAAACTCGAGGTGGAACAGTCAGACAGACAGCTCTCTGAATCTGTCTCAAGCTTTCCTTCCATCATGTTGTCGCTCCCATGAAATCCTTCCTTTCACCTCCATTAAGTCCACTTCTTCATACTTTCCTTTTCTTGTCAGGCCCAGAGGAAAAGCCCAGCTCCTCACGTACCCTTCTCTAACACTTCCCTCAGTAACACTCCAGGCAGTATTGTGAGCTCTGACACGCACGGTCAGCAGTGGCACTTAGAGCAAACACAAAAGACACAGTGTCCATTTAATTTTGTCTCCCCTTGTAGAATATAAGATATGTCCAGGTAAGGCTTAAATGGTCTTAAAAGACTACAGTAATCATTTATTAAAAATATTTATCTTCTTTTATGTTAAATAATCAATTTTAATGCAAACATTCAATAGGGCATCTTTCCCATTGCTCCCAAGATTTCATCTCTTTCTGCTGCTGTTGGCATAGGTGGCTTCACTCCATTCTGTCTTCTCTGCATCATGATAGAATTCTGCATGTAGGTATAAAAAAAAAGAGAAGAAACCAAACCAGTCATGTATTAAATGCTAATCATTTTTCAGTAATTTGATATTGCTTCCTCAAAAATGAAATTCTAAAAACCAAGTTTTAAAAAACGATGAAAAAAACAATTGAGCACAGTCCATCAATGAAACAATTGGCTAATTTAGCAGAGAGAAATGAAGCAGCTGGATCCAGTGATCAGAGAAACAGAAATTACATACCAATGTCTTAAGAAAAACGGGACCATTTAAACTATTCTAGGTGCGGTGGGAGAGGAGGCAGAAGTGGAAGCCTAATATGTGTAATGACAGGACAAGCTATCCATTTTGTTCATCTCCAAGAGAAATAAAATTATAACAAGGTTATTGTTTTAGGGCTGCAGATACTTATACACCTAGGAAGACCCCCCTCTATTAGAACTGAATCTTTACACCTTAGAGTAGGATGAGGCAACTAAGAAGAGCTCTCAAGGATTGTTTAGGGCTAAAATAACACACTGAGCAATCAAGTTGAAAATTAAGTTTCCCTGCAGCCATCCCAAAGGAAGGATTGTGGGTACTGATTAATTTCGGGCTTCAGTTTCAAGCCTAAGAGATGAGTTAATACTACCTCATCTCACCAAGCTAGACTTACCCAGAATTTCCGGCAGTTCTTGTACTTCAAGAAGTAATTGGAACACCTTTCCCTGTCATAGTTATTTTCATCCATACATCTGGTAGAAGCATCAGATTCCTTAAATATGTAAGATAGGCATCATGTAAGAGGTGGGATGGGATCTAAAAAAAACCAAACAAACCAAAAAACTGCTGAAGATGTTTCCCCACAAAGCAACTGTCCCAAGCATTCATTCTGCTCAGGGCAGACATCTTCCTTTTCATAGTCTGGGTCAGTTTTTTGAATACCTAATCACAGGGATTTGAGCCAAAGCACTGACTGAGATCATTTAACCCATAACCATTTAACAAAGAAGCTATGGGAAGGTGCAATGTGCAGAAAATCACTGTTGCAGAGCTAGAATCAAAATCATTTCCCAACTCAGAGTGTAGCTCTCTCGCTTTTCCAAGTTCTGACTTTGACTTGAATGTTTGATGCTAAGGCTAATTTTGAGATCCTAAGTAAATTGCTAATAACTAGTCTACATCAAGGCAACTTAAATTAACACCATTCATCTCTGTATTTTTGCTATCATTCACTTAATTACTCAAGTATATACACTATTGTGTAAGCAATTTTAACAGATATCATTAAGATTACTTCAAAACTAAAGTGAGAAACACAGGGCTATGAGTTCAAAGGAGGGTACCTGCCATTTGGGAATGAAATTTAAGCTGGCTGAACTAGAAGTAGATAAGATAACAAACTTCAAAGTAAAAGGTATGATTCTGAGAGGTTACCACCTAAAGGAAAGCTTTAACTAAATGGGAAAGTAATTTGCTTCATAGATCTTAGAAACAATTTCTGTCTAAAGACTTAATACGGCAGTCTAAAACATATAATATACAGTCAAATCTAAATTTCTATGCCAAATAATGAATGTGTATATTTGGAAAATCTATATAGGATTAGGGAATATCATTTTCACAGCACCAGTCTGATGATTACATAATTCAAGGGTGACAAAGCCAGAAGTAAGTATTGCTAGTCATAATAAATGCCAATAAAGCTTACTATTCAACAAAACACTTTGTTTATATATCTTTGTGAAAACCTTTAGACTTTAAATAGACTAATTTCATATCTGCCCCTTACTCTCAACCAGGTAGTCTCAAGGACATGATGAAATTATTGCTATTAAAACATAAATTTTAGTGACAATTTAAAAATATCATACTTTCCAACTTTCCATGTTTGGACTAAAAATGTTCCTCAGTGTTACATATGCCTGTTTAACATTATAGTGACAACTAAATGCTTGCATATTATATAAATAAGGAAAACTTAAAAGAGATAAATCTTAGTTATGCTCTAGTAAAATAAGGATACTCTAGTTAGGAATATTTTTTGTACAGAAATAACTTTAAAAAGAATGGCAGAAAACAGAAACAGATTGATAAAGAGAACAAACTGTTGGTTGCCAGAAGGAAGGGGGCTTCAGGGGATGGGTGAAAAAGTGAAGGTACAAACTTCTGGTTATAATATAAGTGACAGGGATGTAATGTACAGCACAGGGAACACAGTCAATAATATCTTACGGTGACAGGTGGTTATATTAGACTTATTTTGGTGATCACATCATAAGGTATATAAATGTAGAGCCCCTATGTTGTACACCTGAAATTAATATATGTCAATTATACTTTAATAAAAAATAACTAAGTGAATTAAAATAATGATAAATGAACATAGTAAAAAAAAGATCTAAGTGAATATTTACTGGATTTCTGGGTAGGAAATATAAAACTTCTATATTTTTAAAAATCCCATTAAAATTAAAAAGCAAATAAACTGAGAAAAACATTTTTAAAAAAAGAACTGCAGAAAACAGATGCCCACAAAATCAGAAGCAGCCCGTTTTCCCAACTTAACACTCAAGAAAATTAAAAGAAAACCACCTTACCGACAAGCAAGGATTTATGTCAGGATCTCTCAGTCTCCGTGCTACCATTGGCATCCTAACAGTCTTCTTACTGCAGGTAGTAGATGTTGGGGAAAAGAGTTACACAGTGGATGACATAAAATAAATCAATAAATCTCATTAGCCCCATAAATACTTGAAAATTAATTATGGCATAATGATTATCTAGTGAGGAACTTCCTGCAGCCTCTGTATTTTGAAAATAAAGACTTGGTTTTTTCCTTTGCATTGCCATGGTGCCTCAGCACAAAGGCCATATTTAAATGCTGAAATTTTATTATAATGTCCAAAAAGAAAGATAGTTCAGCTATAATTCAAGTTTAGTTTATTATTATTTCTAAAGATTAAGCAATTAATTATATTAACAAAACCTAAGAATACTGCATGCACTCTAACAGTTACTTCCTTATTATACATTGATTAGCATACAAAATAAGTGTGGAATAATTTAGTACAACCCAACTTTAGCAAAAACATTTGTTAACTAAAGAACATGAATGCCTACTCTGTGGCCAGCACTGGGATGGCCAATATACCAAAAAACAAAGCTACTGCTTAGCTGACATTTCAAAAAGTTTTTTAAAAAGTTGGAACTTTACTTTCAGCCCCCATCTTCTATTTAATTGATACTCTGTGTTGAAGGAATCAGGGAATGCTACTGTCATTCTTTAATCTTTTAACTCATGCCTTACAGATACAGCCTACAGAAGTTTTTATTGATTGAAGGTATAACAGTTCCCTAAGAGCTGATCAGTTATTCCAAGACAACTCATATACTCATATAATAGGTATGTGAACTATATCCCAGGATAATTGCTTTCTATAATGGAGTTCAACAGAAATCGGTATGACTATTATCTTCAGACATGTCATAGGAATTAAAAGAAAAAATTTAAAAAACAATAGTTCACAAATATTTCAGTTATTTTTTGTTTCAATATATTGTATACAATGGACGAGCCATCCACAAATATTTTTAAATGCTCTGCACTGTTTGAAGAGCTGATTTAATGTATATTCCCAAAACCTGTTCTAGCTTAATCATCTTCCACTTAAAGATTGAAGGAGAAGCAGCATATAATGTAGTATGACCTACAAAACGCCAAAGAATAAAAAACTGAAGAACTAAGTCAGCATAACCAGACAGAGGTCAGAATTTTCTTATGAAACGGTTTCTACTTTCCTTGCCTAAGATGGGACCATCAAAAAATGTGTCATGTTAAAAAAAAAATAAAGTACATTCAGGAGAAATAATCAAACCCACAAGCTCCTGAAAAGTGGAGGTATTCTCGACCAAAAGTCACGTAGTTTGGTTTCTTCTATTATGGAAATGATCAGGTTGTCCAGGCTAAAAGTGACTAACCTTTGCAAAGAAGGATGGAAAAAAGTTTAGTCATTCTGGGTCCTTTAACTTTTCATGCCCACTACGTAATCCTGTTATTTTTATGATTTTCACTGAACAATACATGAATATAGCTAGCTAACAAAAACATCTTGGCAAAATGGATACTCAAGATGTTATTCAAATATATCTAGAAGCGTTTTCCCGCTGCTGAACACAATTCTTTTCCAGGCTTGACCTCCTAGAGAGATGATGGTACTAAGTAAACGCACAGCCTTGCTTTTTACATCTAGTCTATGATGTGTGAACACACAACTCTGCTTAGCTGTTCATATTCCTCGGATATAATCTGAACGATCAGATGCAGACAAAACTCAGGTTGCGTGCCTTACGTGAAAGTGTCCTATTCTGAATTCTTATGATCAGAAGTTCTTTAAAAACACCCAGGTAACATCATATATATATATATACCCGAATTAGGTTTGCAGCATGAGTTTATGCACATTTCATTTCCTTTCCCCTCCAAATTCTAAATACATGTCAATCTAAGTTTGGATATCACCTTCTCTGCATACATTCCACATGGGTAAACTGGAAATGTCAATTTACAGTGAGAGGCAGGGCTGAAGGGCAAGATAGTGTTCCACTAGAGAGGTCTCATCTCCTTACTTCCTGCAGGTACTAAACAAGTTACAAAGCTCTGCTTGAAGATGAAGGAGGGGCCCCACAAGCACATTTGAGAAACAACTGTAAAATCTTCCCTAAGGGGCAAACTGCTTTAAAAAGTATTTGATTTCCCATCACATCCCCACTGTCCAAGTAGCTTTGCAAGGGAAGGGGGAAGGGACCTTACGTCCATGTGCACAGGGTGGTCAGAGCCCAGGCAGGCTCTGAGGCTCTGACAAAGCGCAGATGCAACTACCGGGAAGCTGGAAAATGTGAGAACCTAAAGCCCTTCACCCACTGCTGGGTGCAGAGAGACGGGGTCAGGAAGTCAAGGTGGCATACCGGAGGGAGGCGGGGAAATCGAATGTTGAAGCCGGAGAGATGCAAGTCCGAGAGCTCGCTGCCTTCGGCGGGGCCGCCTGTCCGTCCACCCGTGGACGGCAGGCACAGGTGAACACACCTTGCTTCAACCTTCGACGGCGCCGAGGGGGCAGGGTGCGAGGAAGGCGCAGGAAACTGGGTGTAGGTGCAGGCAATTACGCTTCCAAGGCTGGGAAGGAGGCTGAAGAAACGGCTGGGGTTGCCGGGGCACGGGTCACCTTCCTAGCCCCCAGCCCGAGCAGACCCGTACCACCGGGAGAAGCGAGGGGAAGGGGCCCGCGCTACGGCGAGGCCTGGTGGGAGCGGCTACGCGCGGAACTGTGTTTGGGCCCCTTGACGGCTCAGCTGCAGCCCCCTATTTCCCCTTCCCTGCAGCCGCCACGGAAGGAGGGTCGCGGGACCACTCACCTCGAGGCGCAGCTCCGCCCGGGACCCGACAGTCTCCAGCTCCAAACACGTCAATAGCTCACGCAGCTGGACCTTAAGTAGCGCGCATCCCAACTTGCTGCCCCCGCTCCCCGGCGGCCACCGGCCCAATCGGCGCGCGCCGCCGCCAGACTGACAGCCGATCCGGGCCGTGCGCGGCGGGGGCGGGCGGGTCTCGCCCCGCCCCCAGCTGGAGGGAGGAGGGCCGAGGAAGGAGGAGTGGGCGGGGCCGTGCGCGCCGCCCCGCCCTCCACCGCCCCGCCGCGCCCCCCGCACCGTGGCCTGCCTCTTAACACTTCCGCTTGATTGGCGGCTCCACAGGCCAATAAACGGGCTCATTCCTGGCGGCGGCGGCGTCTAGTGGCCAGACCCAGAGCGGAGGGCGCGCGGGGAGGGGCGGGCGCAGCGGAGGGTGGGGGCCGGGGGCGGGGAGAAGGGAGGCGGGGGCGGTGGCCGAGCAGGCCCGGGGAGGCGGCGGTGGGCGCGACGTCGGCGGCGGCGGCGGCGGCGGCGGCAGCTGCAAGTTGGGCTGCAGGGGCAGCGCATACACTACAATGGCTGCTGGAAAGAGGCGTAAGGAAACAATTTCCAGGCCCGCCGCGTCCAGCCCGAAATATGAGAAAAAAATTATTAGAAATTCCGCGGGCGGTGTAAAGGCGGCGGACGGGCCGGAGGGAGGATGTTAAAGCCCCGCGGTGAGTTCTCCCGGGGTCCGGGGCGGCGGAGAGGCGTTTAGCGGGAGAAATATCAGGGTTATTTAAATTATGGGACTAGCCGAGGGGGCAGAGGAGCAGCGGCGGCGGCAGGAGGAGGAAAAGTTTGTGCTACTCTCAGCCCCTGCTCAGGACCCCAGAGAGAAAAATAATAATAAAAAATAAAATAAAATAATTAATTGAGGGTGTGAGGGCTCCCGAAGTAGCTTCTGACAGGGCAGGGGGCGATGCGGCTGGAGACCCAAAGGTGAGGTCGGTGGGAAAAAAAAAAAAAAACCTTTATTCAGGGTCTGGAAAGTTTGAAAAGTTTTCCTCCTCCTCCTCCTCCTCCTCTCTGGTGCTGTGAATATTGTGACAGCGGCAGCGGCAGCAGCGAGAGCGGAAGACATTAGAGACCCGAAAAATAAGGGAAAAATTAATATAAATTCAGTTTTGAGAGTAAACTCTCCGCATTTTCCACCAAAACATCCCGGGGGAAGGTCGCTTCCCAAAGGGCCTGGCGGAAACCCGCAGTCGGCAATATTTGGGGGGCACTTTGAGTGACTTGGGGTAACTTTGCCCCTTTTTCAAAAGAGGTTTTTCTTTTTTGGAGAAATGAATTTGTTTTTGCCCTTTCCTCAGGTGGGCGAGTCGGGGTCCGGGTGCGGGGTCTTCGGGGAGGTGTGAACCCTGGATGTGTGGCTGCGAGGGGGGGGTAGGGGGAGGGGGTGCTAAATGAAAGCAGGAGATCTGCACAGAGCAGGGACAGCTTGTTGTCAGTATCATAAACAACCAAAATGGAGGGAGAACTCAGGCATATAACCAAATAAAAATTTTTAAAAAATCGCAAAAAATCCCTAAAAATCCGGGATGCTCCCCCTTTTCTCGCTAAAGGTAAAAGTATGAACCGCCTTTCCCCTGAAGTCCATTTTGACTTTGCAGGGACCAAGGAGTTAATATTTATTTATTTTTTTAAAACTTTCGAAGGGCAAAAGCCTTTTATAACTCAACCGACAATGAGAAAACGTGA
This sequence comes from Miniopterus natalensis, assembly GCF_054644295.1. Lineage (NCBI taxonomy): Eukaryota > Metazoa > Chordata > Mammalia > Chiroptera > Miniopteridae > Miniopterus > Miniopterus natalensis. Next base: position 18,548,686 of record NC_142096.1, on the reverse strand, counting down.
AAATCCGATGCAAGAGAAGGAGGGGGAGGAAGGGGGGAGGTGGTAGTGCAGAAACTGCTAAACTTATTGGTAATGTGGACTGATCTGAGATAAGATAAACACTATATTTGCAATTTTATAACTCTCTTTTAATGATCTTTGCGGTTTGGGGGGGTTTGGTGGGGAAAAAAGTGATGCCATTTTTCTTAATAGAGTTAATATGTGTGATTGGAAGAATAAACCTTTCCGGCTCTAGATTGCATTTTCGTCGCATTTATACTTCAGGTTTTGTTAGTGGCTCCCTCCTTTATTTAAACTAGGCTCTACAGAGGAGGGGTAGAGAGGTGATGTTGCACTGAGAGACTGGAGTGCGAGCCTGGAGCACCTTTTGGGGAGGGGTGGGGAGTTGCTTGGCTTCTCCCTTCCTGACACGTTTGCTTCACCTGTTCATCCTCAGTAAAGAATGTTAAGCTGAATGTTTTCTGGCTTTATGTATATAAAAGCATGGTGCCTCTTGCATCACATTGAAGTTAATGGGAAAGTGCTGCTGATGTTGGTTCCACGTGGGATATGGGACAGAGCAGGGCATTTTAAAGGGACAGCCTCTCTTTTCCTATGGTTTTCATCACCTACACAGAATCACTGTCTGAGGACCAAAAGCAGAGGTGCTGGGAGGGTGTGTGGTGATGGAAGAGCCTTCTTTCCATTACTCAAGTGCGCCCACCTTTAGGAGTGATGGAGGGAAAGGAGGGGTAAACAAGCTCAACAGAAGATGGATATTGTGTAGATTAGTTTGTTTCCAAATTGTTCTTTTGTGTAACAAGCCCTCCCAGGAACTTTTCAAGTTACGTTGCTTTGCTTTGGAAGCTGATTTTGGAAGGAATTGTGGAAAAATGGAAATAGTTTAAGGTGTGTGGTGTAATGGTATAGCATTATTGAACAGTTATGAATTCTCTGCAGTGAGATCAAAGAGCTGTGTATGCCCATAATGTGATTTTACAGCCATTTTGTAAAAAGCTGTAAAATACCTAATATTCAATTTGGCTTAAGGTACAGTGAGGACTTCTGGTTGAAAACTGTAGACAGAGTGATGGAGATTCTTTAACACTGTAAGCACTTTAAGGAAAAAAAAACACATACACCAACACCATGGAAAAGTTTACGTGTACCCATTTTTAAAGCCCATCCTATACATGTGCTATAACTCTGTGCCTTTGAAATTACAAGATTTTTAAATCCTGAGAACTATCAGTTTGTACCTTAAGTTAATTTGCTTGTGTTATTTAACAGAAAATGTTTACTGAGCACAAACTACTGTCACCTCTAACAGTTTAGACTCCTACAATATTTTCAAAAATTTAAATATGTAAATTGTTAGCTGTACTCTATTTGGAATTAAGGTTAATCTTGAATAAAAATTACTTGTGTTCCATTTTCCACAGGTATATGGAGTTTCTAGAATAAATGCCTCTTTTCCTTTGTTTTTATGATTTATAGAAGTGGATTAAAAATAGAGCTAGATTTTTATACTTCTTACTCAGAATATTTTTTCTTGCCATACTGTACAAACAAATTACTGTTTTGGAGTCCATTGTATGTTAACTTGTGTTCACAACTGAGCTCTGATCTGCACCTTTCTGTAAATACCTCCATAACAGCATTACATCGGTGTAGTGTTTGAGTACATCATCTTGTGGTTTCTGATTTTGGAAGCAATTACAACTTTATAAGAACTCATTAAAAATGTATCCCATTAACCACTGTTAAATCAAAATTGATTAGAAAGTGATTAAACTATCAATGCAGAAGAGAAGCTTTCTTCCTCCCCGAAACAGTCTTCTGTCCAGAGACTTTAGAATGCTATTAATACTTATAAAACCTTTGAAGTTTATCTTACATTTTTATTGTATTTTGGCTCAAGACAGTGCCATTGACTATAAGTAGTCAGAATTAGGCTATGTATTTAAAATAAATGAGTCTTTTAGATCTTGAATAGTTGCCTCTTTGACAAACCAGATACTAATATCAATAAATTCAATTTCTGTAAAAGTGAAGGAAAAGTATTTCTTCCAATTATTTTAAACCATTGAGTTAATCAGGTTGTTTGGACACTTCAAGTTATGGTTATTGTCAACCTAAATAAAAATGCTGGTGTTGGGGGGGGTTTTCTCTCAGAAAGGGTGGTATAAAAGTTTCTTCAGGTTTGGATTTGACATAACTAGTTACTTGTCTGAATTAGAAAATGCACTCTCAGTGCACAGGTATAAAATCTGTAATTCCTTAGGGAGTCTTTGGATAGGGCACAGCACAACATCTAATTGGAATTGGTTGTCTTGAGCTTTTCTAATGCCTTAGAAATACAATCTGTTGAACCTCCTTTTCTGAAGCTACAATTAAATTATACCAATTTACAGAAATAATCTAAAGATATAATATACTCAAAATCTTTATACCAGTTAGAGAAACCTCATAGTTTGAGATTCTTATTTGAAATTTATATGCCTAATTTTGCTGTTTGCTATAAGAAATTTAGCTGCTGTGGAACATGGTTTATAAATGTGGACTAATCCTGATAAAATTCTATATCTGTATATTTATTATAACCAAATATTTTAATAAGCAGACATCTTATAGCTAAATAAGTGAATTTACTTCTGTCAATATAGTTTAAAAATTTAAGGATGCTCTGTGGTTTAATATTATGCAAAGGTGGGGGGGTTTTCCTTCATTTTTAACAGAATCCTGGTTGTTACTGTATACATTTTGTTTTGGTATTCTGGAAATTTTCTCTCTCAGGATTAAATTGTTATTTGGTAAATTAAATGTAATGTGCCTGTCTTTGAGATTTGAAAAGCCAGATAACTGAAACATATCTATAACTATCTTTGAAGTTTTGTTTCAATAATCACTTGCCTCTTGAGCTATGTAATCAAAATATTGGTTCTTTCTAGGAATGTATTAATCTTTTTATTTACAATACTGTTCTTTGGAAAATTAAGATATATGAAAAATTACCTGTTATACACACACACATAAACACACACATACACTCAAGAAAAAGAAAAAAAGAAGTTTTACTGAATAATTTTACCTCCACTGCCTAGAATACTTGTTCTTTTTGATATGTTTCCAAATGTGTATAAAATACATATTTTTTCTATATATTGGTAATATCTTAGATTATTTAGTTATTTGACTAAGGTAAGAGTTGCAAAAGAAGGAAAGAACAACTGAATCTGTTCAACAAACTCGAAGATAGTGAATATGTTAAAGATAAAAGGGCTATAAATTGTCCCTTGAGCCATTTTTAAATGTTTTAAGAACCTGACAAACACCTTTTCTGAAACATCGAATACTTTCAAAATATATCAAACATAGCATAAAAACAAAAGTGGACCTTTAATTTCTTTAATTTTAAGAGGAATTAATGTAGGCATCATATTTAACCAATTAGTAAGTGTTTAGGTAGCCTTGGAAAAGTATTTACAAATAAGTTAAATGTGAGGGCAGGGTACATTGGATTGCTGAACTGTAAAGTTAACTATGATTTTAGAGTTCATGCATGGGAATTCTTTTCCATTTTACGATAAGACCACTTTGTAGGTAACTAATTTTTACTTTTTGTATTTCTTTCATTGCCTCATTTTTTTGAAATGCCTGAATCTGATATCTACTGTGTTACTATTTTTATTTATAACAGGACAACTTTTATAAATCATTAACAAATTTAATTTTTAAATATAATTTGAGAAATTAAATGAAAAATTTTAGATCAGATTTTATAAATGTATTGGTGTATAGTTATTAACATCTGAAGTTATAAGAAATATACATGACTAAAAGCCTAGTAGAAGTTATTACAGAGGCATAATTTGATTTTTACTTTTGAATCGCTTGGCCTGCTGCCCAGAAGTTTACATTCTACTCAGTGTGTACACCTGTCCCTGCCACCTCTTTCTAGGGTGGTATTGACAAAGATATGGTGATGTGGAACTACCAAGGGTGTTTTGGTATTTTTGTTTTCTGATTTTGTGTTTGTTGTTATTAAGGTGCACAAGTTTTTGCTCTTTTTTATTAATGCTTATGAGAAAACAAAAACGCATTTTTATAAAACAAATAATATTTCATTTTTAAAAAGTGAAGTGGTGTGATACTGCATGAAAATTGTTAGTATTTAAAAGTCCCTAGGTGTCTTGTAAACAGAGTTACTGCAGGATCATGGTATTAAACCAACCACAGTGTGTGTTAGGAATTTGAGATGGCTACCTAAGAAATGTGTGTATGTAGAATGAGTGAACTTAGGCAATTATGTCCTAGGGTTAATAGGATAAGCAATTTGCTTGAAATATTTCCTTACATTTTTTTTTTAAGTAAAAACTATTTCTAAAAACATAGAAAACCTAGAAATGTGAAGGTGTGAGAAAGCAAAAATACTCTTTTCTGATGCCTTTTAAAAGTAAGAGTTTTATGTAATGAAAGTGTATATAAGATTTTAAGTATGGACTAAAATGCCCAAAATTGATGGGAAAGAAATAGGTGGATGAGAATTTCAGAATCAAATAATAATCATGTTAAATTTAAAATTTGACTTAATTTGGATAAAGAATAACTAACTAAAAAGCAAAAATAATAAATTTACCCCCTCCCAAATACGAATGATAATTGGGGAAACTCTAAAAAGTATTTTGATACAAATTGCTCGTTTTATGGTAACCTTTTAAAAATTGATTCCCCCCATATCTTTTCCTCTATATCTTCTTAGATTTGACTTAAACTAAATTAAACTCTAAGAATAATTTGTAGTGGTTGTTAGGAGTTATTAATTTTTGAATAAGGAAAAATCATTTTCTGCTATTTTTAAAAGATTTAAAAGGTTATTTTAAATGTTTACCTAAGTGAAGTATTCTGAAAAATGTTAGAAACTATTGAAAATTATTTTCGTAATTTTTCATCAGAAAGTTTAAAACTTTTTGTTAAGTTAATGAAATAAATTTTAAAACCTTAGTCTAAGAGCAGTGTACTTTGTAGACTTTTTTAGGGCAAACTAGTCATTTCTTTTCAAACTTAATAACATTTAAAAAGCTTTTCACAAGGTAAAGATAAAAACATTCACCAATAAAGTTCTTAATTTCTGGAATGTTTTTAGGTGTATGCTGACAATAAAATAAATTTTCCTTCCCATTTATTAATTAGCAATTGATTTTCTGAAGTAGAATCTAGACCTGTTGTACCATTATGTTCAAGAGTAGAAGTTTCCTTTAATATTAGAAAATATTTTGAGGGTAGAGGAGGCATCTTTTCTTAAAAGGAGACTGAATCCTCTACAGATTGTGAATGATTTGCCATTGCAGAGTCTCAAACTCCTTTTTGAGAGTAAAAGACTCATTTTAGACTTTCAGTGATTAAATATTAGAATTATTGTCCCAAACCAGTGTTGGAATTGCACATGTGCATGTTATTTATGATATTTTATCTTTCCATTTCTGAGTATGGGAATATTCTCAGAATAAATGCTATAGCTAAAGGGTTGCCATTTGACTTTTTTAAAAAATTACATATTTTTAATCAGTGCCTCGACATTAAAGCTTTACTTTTGAGATATATTTTTAGAAACTGTTAAACTAGAAATCAATTAGAGAATGAAGAACTTATTCCCTTTGGCTAAAACACAAAATTAGAAAATGTTTCAATCAGTTTTGTTCACTGAAGATATATTCGTAAAAAGTTGATTCAGTTGTTCTTAATCAGGAGAATTTTAAGAACTTGAATCTGAAAGCTTAGGGTAGTTCAAATGTTCAGGTTCAAAATAGCATCATTTGCATTTTAGTCTGCTAGAATTTTTCAATAACTTGATTTTATTTCCTTGTATTGTCTTAATGCTGGAATTACATAGAGCCCACATCACTTTTCATCATACCGTACAAGACTTATAATAATAGCTTTTCTTTTTATCAACTTTAGACAATGAAATGAAAATACTCCTTTATATAAGTGTACATTCCCTTTCTTAATCTACTTTTTTAATTTCCTAAATGTAATTTCTCTAACTGTTCCATTCCAAAGAAGAGGAATTAGCTCCTTTACTTTAAAACTAAATTTGTTCAAAATTTACAGTTCATGGGAGAGTTGTCACTTTACATATTTGGATAAGATCTATTATAACCTTAAAAATAAACATTAATATGAGCAGCATATCAAATTGTAAGCTACATCTCAAACATGAACTTGCTTTTCTTGTACTTGTGAAATTATTTTTTAAATAAATCTGAGAAAATGTTTTTCATGTGTTTTTCTAATTTGTTATTGTCCAAGGTAGTTTAATTGAGTAAAATTTCAATCTCAGTTATGTTTCTCTTCTAATATTAATAGTATTTTATTTGAAAATCACTAGTTAAATACATACAGTTTTAGCATTAAAATAGATTTAGACATACAATAAAATAGGTTGGTTAATTAGACTAAGAGAGGTGGAAGCAGCCTCAGTAGTTATCTGGAAGAGTTTAAAATGTTTCAGAGAAGGAAAGTGCCTATGAGTCTAGAGCACGCCTCTGACAGCATTTGGTGATATTTTATGCTTTTCTGCTTCATAAAATTTGAGTGTCCTTAGTGCTACTGTCATGCAAACAAATAACTGATTTAACTGTGCCCTGTGGAAAGTACATGTATCAGGCTTAGCTTTTAATATAATTTGCTTTAGTTTACTTTTAATACAAAAAGTAGAAGACATATTTCTTAATAATTTGGCATATGTCACACTTTAAAAGATACTATAAGTAAAATATATTATCATAATTATTTACCCAAATCAAAATGAAGGTAAGCTATCAAGTAATAGATTTAATTAGATATAGATTGGAAGTTTTAAATATTTAACTGGATAACTTAATGTACTGCTGAAATACAGGGAATTTTAGTTGAAAGTTGCCTTTATACCCGAATCTTTTTGTATGCCTAAAAGTTTGTAAACAAAGTGACTACATATAAAAGTCTGGCAGTTTTTAGAAGTTCCTAAACATCTGTCCTTTGAAAATTAATGAAAATATGTGTTTCAAATACACGGGCAAAATTACTCCAAAAATAATAATACACTCAATTATTATAGTTATTTTTCAAAGAAAAATGGTGGTGAATGAGTTAGTACTGTTCTGTCTACATTAATTGATAGCCATTGTATTTGAAAAATTTAATCATTAAGCATTTAATAATCTTAGGGATATTTTAATTTGTTTAAAGTAGTTTTACAGATGTTTTCCTTAAAAGCCGTTCTTTTTAGACATTATAACCTAATTAAGATAGTTATAAAACTTTAACTGCTTTTATTTAATAAGAGCATTCCTGTTCCTAAGATCATGTTATTCTTTTAAAAATTTCTATCTCGAAGCACTTTTAATCATAGCTCAGGTTCTCTTTTAAAATATATACTGTAAATTCAATTGCTCTGCTTAAACGTTGACCTGGTGTAGTGCTTAAATTTAATCATGTTCAGTTCATCTTTTATCAGTCAGTGCAGGAAGAGGAAAAGAGAAAGCAATTGGTTTTGAGAGAAGTGCAATTGATCACATTCATAGGCTGACTCATAAGAGCTTTTCTAAAATGCATGATACTTCTGCCAGAATTAAAAGGAATTTCTTAATTAAAACCAAAATACCCGTGTGTCTCAGAAGTGTTTTCATAATCAGATTTCAGGCACACTTGTATGTCTGCATTGGCCATTCCAAGTGTTCTGCTGTTTGCACGCATTTTGTTCTCAGTGCTGCCACCCTGTGTATGGCAGTGCCTGAGTACTGAATGCACTAATTTTTGTGCTTTTTTATCAAACGATTACGTCCAAACCCCTTCTGGAAAATAAGCATAAATATTACAATAAATTTAAAAGATATTTTGGTATACTCTGCTTCTGTGGCTAATGCTGTACTCCATCCAGATTTTTTAAAGTTACACAGTTCAGAACTATGGTATTCAATAACTCAAAATGAAGTTTGGGACTTTTAAAAGGTAAAATACTTTTATCTGTTTCATCTGTCCCTTCACTAAAATAAGGAGGAATTGGACTAATATTTTAAATACAGCTTGACATTGATCAAATAAGAAAGTGGAAGTTTGGGTGGGTCCTTTAGAGATATGAGAGATATTATAAGATTTTTTATTTTAGGGAAATTTTAGTTAAAAGTTCTCTATAAAAGCAAAACCAAAAATAAGCACAAAAGAAGAGACTGTTTCTGTTTAAAAGAAAAAGAAACTTAACTTGATTGGTTAAATTATTCTTCGAATCATTAGCCAACATGACTTTCAAATTATATCACCCAAAATATTTTTAGTATTAATACTGAGTGTTACCCATAAAATACATTGGCTAGATAGCACTCTTTGCTTTTTACCTGTATTTTATTAAACTTTCATAGCAATCCTGTGAGATAGGAAGTAGAGGCATAATATGTATGCAAGGAGTAATGATTTCAGAAACTGGAATTCTTTCACTTTTTATAAATAAGTCTTTAGAATAGATAGGCCATATAAGCTAGTTAGTATATGTTAATTTGCTAGTGTACACATAAATTTTACTCATATGGAAGTTAACATTTATTTTAAAAATCAATTTGTTATAGAAATAAAATTTTCAGTCCTCAAGTTGACAGTAACTCAAGTTAGAAAGTGCTGCATGTCTACTTATTTTTCAGCTATGCATAGGAATTGGGGGAAATTTTATAAACTTACTGAGTTGAAGGATATTTTTAAAGACACAAACCTCAACTTTGTTTTACAGATTTAATGATCTTAAATAAGTGCAATTTTATCAAGTTTTGCTTTCAAACAAATTTATAGCAAAGCCATCTAGTTTCAGCTAGATAACTGGTGATGGGAGGGAAGAAAAAGAAAAAAAAATAATAATTAAATTGTAAAAAAAAAAAAGCCATCTGATTTCAGGATAATAAGCACCTCTTTTTAAATTTTTGCATGGTCTTAGTTGAATAAACTATAATTCTGTATTGTGACAATTGAAAAATATTAGTTTGTTTCATTTTAGATATTAGGCTTTCAAGATAGAAATGTCACTGATGATCTTATCACATAGGAGAACTGAAAGAATTTAATACAGTATATATCATCCCAGTTACTCCAGAACTGCACATTAAGTTTAAAACCTCTGTTCATGTACGTATATCCATAGGTTTAGGAGATTTAGAAACATCCCACATTTGACTGCGGCCATCCCTTTGACTTTGTGCAGTCTCCCTGCAATGCTCCTCTCACATTACTGCCCACTTCTTAGTTGTCTTTAAGTCCCATCTCAAACTTTCTTCTTTCTGACCTTTATTCTTACCCCAAATTGGAACCAGAAATGGGGAGAGAATTTTCTGCCCTGGTTAGGGTACTTATATTTGCTTCCTACTTTTTCCTTGTGTTTTTTTTTCTTTTTTTGCCTTTGGGTGATGGGTTGATATAGGAAAGAAATCACAAAGCCATTTATTTTTAAATGCCAAGTGAATATTCCAAACAATAAAAACTATACGTATTCAGGGGAAGGAGAGGTAGAACTTGACATGAACTTTAAACAGTGCGTGTGTTAGGAATGGGCAGAAAGAAGTGAGGACATTTAGGTGAAATGAATGGTTTCAGCAGAGGCAGAAATGTGCTTTCTGTCCATGGCCACCAAGAAGACCAGTCTGACTGGAGAGGATGGTTTGTTAGGGAGCAGTCAAGGCAAGACTAGAAAGGTATGCTGAGGCCTGATTGTGAACAACCTTGATTGGCAACCTGAGGAGTTTGCAGTCTATGCTGTAGAAGACAGTGTCGCTTTTGGAGCAGCAGAGAATGAGTTAGGAAAATTAAGTTGATTTAGATATCCAGAAAAATTGAGCCCTTGGGCATGAGACTAGAGTTACAGAAATGTTAATATAACCCAGATTTGAAGTGGTGGTTCACTAAGATGACTCAAATCTTATCACTGGGCCCATTCTCACTACCTAGTTCAAGACCTGTATGCAGCAGGTCCTAGAGTAGCCTCGTTTTGTTCAGCGTCATTTCGTTATAACATTGATGAGTTGCCATAGCAACTTAACTCTTATTTATATCAATTAGTATATGGCAAAATTGATTTCCTTATATGTCATTTCACTTAAAAGTCGCAGAATCTGTCACTGACATTAAATGAGGACTTACTGTACATTCTCAAGGACCTCTTTAACATAGCCACCTGGATGGACGACTGGCATCTTAAACTCTCAACATCTCTAAAACTAGCAATTCAGACTTAAGTACTTTTTTTAATGGCCTTGCCATTCTTTCAGGACCATGGTCACGCAACTGCCTTTTTTACGTTCAGTTGTAACTTGTGTTATAGGTTTAGTACTTCTATTGTGGAGACCTAAAAAAAGTGGGGACACAGAGGAAGGAGCAGTTTATACTGGCAGGTGAATCTGAGTCACAGAGGAAGGTGGTCCTAGAGCAGGTAATGGGAGGGGAAAGCTAAGAACAATGGAAGGATGACTGATCTTGTCATGTGGCACCTTCTGGCTCTACTCTTCTGTTGCTGGAGGGTAGGGTGTTAGGAGTGAGCAGAATGATGGTAGGTGAGTCTAGAAAAGGAGACTGAGGCCAGGATATATTGGATCTTGATTACCTTACTGAAGGGTTTTCATGCTATAGAGAGAGGAACCTACTGAGATGCAAAGCTGGGTCTTCAGTGATATAAAGCGTCTGTTTTAGCTGCATTTCCATTCTCAGTCCCTTTGTTCAGTCCTCTCATCGCTGACCCTCAGCACTTGGTTGAGTCTTGGGGAAGAGTTGATCTGGTTGGGGAGGCTGGGCCCCATGACCTTGAGAGGCTTGCATCATCGGGGTTGCTGGAGGCAACTGGGTTACTCCAGCCCTTACACCCCTCCCATCTTGGTATCACCCATCTCTTCCTCTCCACCTGCAAAGTATGTTTAAATCTTCTTCCCCTATCAAAAACAGAATATTATAGAAGACCTTTGCTTTCATCCCACTACCTCCTCCAGCATCTTTTTTCCCATTGGCGCCAAACTCCCTAAAAGAGTAGTCTGTTGCCTTCATCTCCTTTTAACCCTTCCTGCCTCCCCCACATTCTGTTTGAAGAAAACATCCATCAGTAGCCCCCAGATACCAAACCTGGTGGCATCTTTCCCATCTTATTTCTACTTGGCCTTTCTGTAGTACTTAATGCATTTCTGCTTAAAACTCCCTCTTTTCCTGCTTTTCTGGCCCTACTGTTCCTTCTAGCACCTCCTTTGCACTCTCCTTTGCTGGTGCCCAATCTTCTGCCTGTCCCTAATGGCCAGCATTTCGGCATTTCCCAGAACTTGCAGGGTTCCCTGGTCCACCACCTCTCCTCTCTCAATGTGCACTTTTCCTGAGCACCACTACCTCTCCTGTGGTCTCTTTGCCTTGCTTGCAGCTTTGTTCTCAGAAAGCTTCAGGCTTCTGGGCCCCCATGCCTGTTTTTCTATGTACACAAACATCTCCACATCTGTGTACAGTATACCTCTCCTCCCATCTCTCTTTTTTTTTTAAATATATCTTTATTGATTTCAGAGAGAGGAAGCGAGAGGGAGATGAAAGAGTCGTCATTGATCAGCTGTCTCCTGCACGCCCCCGATGGGATTGAGCCCGGTGCCCTGACTGGGAATCAAATCTTGATCTCCTGAATCTTAGGTCGATGTTCAGCCACTGAGCCATGGCTGGCTGGGCTCTTCCCATCTCTTATTCAGAGTGCCTGCCAGGGGGCAGGTACAGTGCCAGACACGAAGCCAGATCCCACCCTCAGTGAACAATGGAGACAGGCTATTAATGAACAGTTTTCTTGTCTCGTGGCAAGTGGTTTGAAGGAAATAAGAAATACAAGGATGAAGAGTCTTGGGGACCTTGGGGAGAAGGGACCCTTAGAAACAGTGGTCAGGGAAGACCTTTGTGTAGACACCTTAGCGATGAGAAGGAGCAAGCCAGGAACAACGTAGGGCAGGCGCTTCCAGACCCTGTCAGAGAGCCACCCTGCTGGACCATCTTGTGCCCTATTTGGGGACAGCCAGTCCAGACTGTGGTTAGAACTCCTGAGCATCACATGGGTCACCCTTTGCAGGCTGGCTGTCTCCTCAGGTTTCCTCTTCTCCCATGACTTGTTTTTTCATGTGGTTAAAGGGCAAAGCCACCCCCTCCCTCAGGTATGGCACCCTGAGAGTATAGCTCCCTGGGACTAGTGACTTATCTACTCACACCTCCCTCACCCTCTCCGTCCCCTGCTCTTTTGGAGCTCTGAGGCTGTGTATCTGAGACCTGTCCCCAGCCTGCCTGTCTCTGGGTTGGGGTGGCACCTTTGTGCTTGCACAGCTATCTCCATTCACTGCTCTGGGATACTGTCCCCATCCTGTGCATGTTCAGCTATATTACTGGGCTGAGCCCTGGTCTTCTCCCTTCTTTCTCTCTCTGAAACCAAGCCCATAGTTTATATCTGGGGAAGAGAGCTCTGTTCTCAGGGGCATACTGGAGGGTCACCTGTGGCAGAGGGAAGCTGGCAGAAGTCTGTGTGATTAGTCCCCCAAGAGGGTGTCCCAGCAGAGTGTCAAGGAGAGGCATGGCAGGCAGCACTGAGCCCTATATAGAGGTCAGCAAGAAGAGGCGTGGGTGGGCCCTCAGTCAGTCTCCTCGTAAGTATGAAGTGAAGACAGCAAGGCTAGGAGGTGGGGGGTGGCTTGTCTCATCCTGCTGCCCCCACCCACCCTGTATCTACCTCTCTTCATGGCTTGAGCCTTCCTCAACAGGTATAGACAGACCCCCCTCAGCACCGCCGGGAAATGAACCCTCACCCACAGCAAGCCTTTCAGGGCTGCTGTGGAGACAATATGCATCCCCCAAAGAAAGACACAGATAGATGTGTGTATGGGGGGATAGCCTGAGCACCCAGGGCCAAGGGAGATCCAGAATTGCAGAGACAGAAATACAGACACACAGACCTAAACACAGAGGGGGTGGGAGACACATATGCCAGGAGACTATATGTATGTATGTGTAAATGAGTGTTTCTATTTCAGGAGAGAGAGAGCAGGAAAAAGACATACAGAGGGAGGAGAGAGAAAAGTACACCCAGCTCATTACCAGAGAGGGGAAAGAAAGACAGACAACTCTGTGCTTGCCTCTCCCCTGCCTGGGGGAGGACACGGAAGTAGGGAAGGGCACTTACTCCCACCGGTGGGCTCAGGGGAGAGAGTGATACTCATCTAGAAGGTCGAAGAAGGTGAGAGGTGGAAGAGAGACAGACTCCACAATGGGGAAAAACACACACACCCAGAAGGTAGGAGGAGAGTCATACTCACACCAGGACGTGAAGGGAGACATACTCACACTGGGGGTTGAAGAGAGAGACACATTGACTCTAGGCACACTAGAATGGGGGGAGAGAGGCACACTCATTCCTAGAAGGAGCTAGTCACACACACAGACATCCAGAGGGTGGGAGAGTCAGCCCCCTAGAGTAGGGGGAGACACCACATATGTACACCCTCAGCAGGAGAGAGACAAACTCCCAGACAGGAAGAGAAGGACTCACACACACACACACTGGTGATGAAACACATACACACCTAGGGATCTGCAAATGCAAGTTCCCAGAGGGGGAGAGGGGAGAGAGATATACACACCCCCAGTTAGGAAAACAAGACAACAGAGAAATTCAGAAAGGAGTTGGCACAGGTGAGTGCACACACACAAAACCAGACAGCGTGGGTGAGAGAGACACACAGACACCTGCAGAAGAAGGTGCACAGACACCTGACACACCAAGAGGGGAAAGGGAGGCCAACTTACAGAGGGAGGGAGAGAGGGAATCCCACACAGAGGAGAGACCTGGGTCAAGCGAAAGAAAGCATACAGGGCAGTGAGAGACACACAGCTCAGGCCGCACCCTTGGCGTTTGCGCTGTCACATAAGGGAGTCGGGGTGGGAAACACTCAACACTCGCAGTGCTCCTCAGTCCCACGAGTAACATGTCCTCTGCTGATGCCTCCACTGGATTTTTCACAGAATCTTTAATGGAGGTTATGGCCTGATCACGGAATACCTTAAACTCTGGTTTCTCCTCTTCAAGTCACAGACCCCACACAGGTCACACCCTATTCCTTTTGCCCTAATTAAAATACTAAAAGTTGTTATACATCCACATAAAACTTTTTTTCTGAGTATAATGTACATTTTCATCACGACCGTCTTAAGGGTAGATTTAAGAATCCTTTGGTTCACTTGCACCATAGGTTCATCTGAAACACTAACACGTGATCCCACCCTGCCCTTGGCCCCTGAGCTTAGGATTCTCTTTTCCCACTTCTCGCCAGACAGTGTCCTCTCAGGCCTGCCTCAGTGGTTCTTCTCTCTCTGAGAGCCCTGTTTTAGTGCCTGTGTTCCAGCCCTGAGCACACAGCCTGCTATGACTTATTGTAGGGGATGTCCTCTCTCCCATCCACAGGACTAGTTCTTATTTATCTTGATATCACCCTTCACCTTCACACAGCAAGCGCTAGGGAAGGTTTGTGAGACTTCAGCCTCCTGAGCTGTAATAGTTAAAGGAGAGTCATTGGTGCCATCTTCTCACCTACCCAGAGCTGCGTGGGGCTGGCTCCTTCTTGCTGGCACTGTCTCCTGTGCCCCCACAAGAAGCCAGGCTCTTGAGCTCCAGGCGCCCTTACTTCCTTGGAGTTGGGCTGAGAACACTTCAGGCTGGAGGAGCTGCACACACTTTCTCCAGCTGCTGGGAACGAACTTCCAGACACCCTCAGCCACCCTCAGACCCTGAAGCTGGTGCCTGCTCCTTGGCTCCACTGCTGCCCTGCTGCCAGCCTCTCTGACCGCCTGTTTCCTGCATATTCTTATGCTTGTGCTGCTCGCTGCCCATCACTGGCTATCCAAGGGGACTGGTTAGCTTCTGCAGGGTGCTGTTACTGACCCCTGGGGAGTTATCTCACCTCTCTGGAATAGCAGTATTACCTGACATTATGAAGAGCTTACCCTGTGACTCCCTTAATTCTCCTGACAACTAACTCCATCAGGTAGGTACTGTGCTTATCCCCCATTCACAGAGGAAGGAAATGCGGCTCAGAGAAGTTATGTAACTAAGTATTAAATGAGATGATGCATGAAAAAAATTTCAGCCTAGAACCTGGTTCATATAAGTGCTCATATGATTTTTGTTTTTTAAACAACTTTGTCCACTCTGAAATTCTAGCTAATAATGACGATGGTAATAGCTCTCTCATAGGACTAGTATCTCTTAAGAGTCTAATAGTCTATTAATAGATTAATGTTAGACTATTAATATTTTTATTTATAGTCTCAATATTTAATAGACTAGAAATATGTAATATTTATGTTCTAATAATTAATACTAATCTATTAATAGCTAATAGTCAAATAGAGATTCTTAGGATCTATAATAGACATTAGGTAAGTTTGCCCCAAGTTCACTGAGAAAATTGAGTCTATCAGATATGCCCTATCAGCAGTCTGTTTCCTGACCCCCAACCTTATTTGCACCCTAACCTCTTATTTTTTTAGCTGCTGAGAAGCTCTATGCTGCTGCCCAAGATGCACCATCTATTTTATTGTCCCATTGAATATGGAATTGTGTTCACCCCATTGGCTCCTTTTCTTCAGCCAGTGGAGATATTCAAAATTCTCTAAGCCAACGAAGGAAAAAAGGGGACAACTGTAATACTTTCAACAATAAAGATTAAACCCATTTAAAGGGGGAAAAAGGTTCTCTCCAAGCCAAAATGGTTGACACCCTTCACTTGACTCTGCTACCTCCACCCAGCCATCCTCTTTCTCCTACAGACCTTTAAGAATCTTTACCTCCTCACCTAAACCTCGAGAGTTTGGGCAATCTTTGTCTGTCTGTCTCCCCCGCCCCTCCCCCGTCAAATCACCAAGTTCAGCAAATGCCTTCCCCTCCTGCGTGGTCTGTTTGGGGCCCTTCCACTCTGATGCGCCCGTTGCCTCCATGAGCACCACATTCACCCCCCTTGCCACAGCCTGACACAACCTGATCTTGCTACGCTAATTTATCCCCCACCCTCATTAGAGGTAAAAATTACCCAGTCGTCGTATACTAAATGATTGCTTGAAAGCCTAAATGTGAAAACCATCTCCCAAAGCATTCTAGAACATCCTTTATATAATTCTAAGGCTGCGACTACTAAGGATATTGTTACTGTGTTACTTTTGCACCCGCTCATACCCTAAGAAGTAACTGCCTGGCTTCAGGAGAGTAGCATAGATCAGTTGTTTGGTCTGTGACCTTTGTGGCAGGGTCAGGGTTTCAGAAA
This sequence comes from Miniopterus natalensis, assembly GCF_054644295.1. NCBI lineage: Eukaryota > Metazoa > Chordata > Mammalia > Chiroptera > Miniopteridae > Miniopterus > Miniopterus natalensis. The sequence continues at coordinate 18,532,379 of NC_142096.1, read as the reverse complement.
TGATCATGCGCATTCCCTGGATCACAGAAGTTGTAAGCATCATAAACTGCACATAAGTAATTTCAGACTTTGTTATTATCAACCAGTTTTTATTAAGCACCCATAGTTTGTAGTGTATCACATCTAGGGTTACTGTGTAGGTTAAGTGTTTCTGTGACAGTACAGCTTCCTTGGTTTTCCTCCTACTCAGTAGTGTTCCTTCTACCCTTCTACTGACTACCCTCTTCTGGTAGAGTGGTAGAGTTCCTCCTTTTGCCCCTCTCCACACTCCTTCCCCAAAACACCTGTGTATTGTGAGTTGTCCCTCCCGCCTCTCTCCCACAGGCCATCTTCCCTTCTGGTCCTTACCTTGCTCTTTAAAACCTGTGCTGCTTCTCCCTTGACTGTTAAATAAGCTGCCATTCAACGTCTTCACGTTATTAGCTGTAACTTAACATTAATGCTGATCACTGTGGTCTGCGCTGCTTATACAACAGTTATCCCCCACAACAACCCTGTAGGGTCTAATTATCTCACTTTTCAACTGAGGAAACACCAGCTGAAAAAAAGGTAAGTGTAAGTCATTTACCCAAGGCCACACAGCTAGTCCATGGGACACCTGTAATTACCAGGCAAGGTTGTTTCCACAAACAAAACTACCTTTTTCCTCTCCTGTTCAGCTTCCTAAAGCAGAGGCCCTTTCTCATTGCCCTAGTCGGCTCCCAGCCTTGCCTTCCTATAGCGTCCTTTCCCACTCCTTTCCTGAAGGCACTGTGGGGTCCAGTCAAGGAAGTAATAACTGCCCCTCCTGCAGTCCACACACTAGCAGGCCCTGCCCTTTCTGGGCTGCTCCTTCCCTCCGCTACACTCCACATCTTACCCTCTTTCCTTGGTTCAGCTGGCTCTTCTTCCCCAAATTCTCATCTCAGAGCTTGAAAGAATCTTTTCTTTCTGTGAATTCCCATTGCACCTCATCTATACTTTATTGCATTTTCTACCTTCTACATTGTGTTATGAGTAATTATACAAGTATCCTCTGGGATACCTCCCCTACTAGATTACACACTCTTTGATGGTACAACTAGTCACTGATAAATCTTTCTGTTTTCCATGATATATTGATAGTTAAATTAAATAATAGAGATTTATTTATCTGAAACTTTGTTTTTACAGCCCATTCCAAGAGCCTCTGTGCAGGTAGTGGGATTATACTGTTATGTTGAGGAAGACGAACTTTCTAGATACGACCACCAGATGGCACAGTGACTGCAGCGTCCTGCTGTCTGTGAGGGTTGGCTAAGTCAAGAAAGAACAAGATGTTCTTGATTGCTGAGCACTCTAGGGAAATACAGAAGAATTTTCAAATTTAAAGTATTCAGTAAATTCCTAATTATTCACAAAAGTAATCAAGTAGGTTGGGCAGCTGTTTTCTTCCACAGATCCATTTGTCCAACAGAGTGGAAAGCTTCCCTCCTTCCCTCTTCAATTCCTCCTCCTGTTCATTCAACAAATATTTGAGTAACTCTTTTGTGCATCCACTGTTCTAGATGTTAGGGATATAGAAATGGATAATAAAAGGCAATATGTTTAGAAATATTTCTTCTGCAAGGGATGAGCAAGTGTGTAAAAATAGTACACACATGATCATTTAGAAACATCAAAAATCCCACATTGCTTGTTTAAAAACTATGAGAAGTTACTGTCTATTAGAGCAGCCCCTTTGTGGTATAAGTCTTAGTTGGGTACTCACGTTTTTGCAGTATTGGCTCCCCACTTCCTCCCTGTGCCTTCCCTCTATACCTAATCCGTCCCCCAGCCTGACTCTGCACATCAGGATTCAGTTCCCCACTCCCCTTGCCAACCTTTGCTTCAGTTTCAGGATTGAGGGTGGGGGATTAATTTGAGAGACAATGTGAAAGAGATGGTCCCACGTTGTAGAATACATTGTGGAGTTTTGGTGTGCTTATGTACTTCAGCAGAGTACTTTTCAAAAAAATTTGTAGCTGTTTTCTCTGATTTTTAGTAATACTATTTTCAAAGGTGCATTATAATCTTTTACCACAGTTAAGCCACAAGCAGAGGTCAGTCTGTCCCTGGATGGTCAATAATCACACATTTCCCAAATTACCGTTCCATTCAACATGCAAAAATGACTTCTGACTCCACATAGATCGGTTTTATTTTAGGTGTGATTTGGGATTATCTAAGACTGTGAGCACCATAAAACTTCAGGTACGCCCTATTTGGTCACAGATGAGAACAGAAGTATACCGCTTCAGCAAATATGCTTTTAATATAAGTCTCACATAACATATGACTGCAAGGTCATCTTCACATAGAGTAGTCTCATTGTTTGTTCTTCAAAGATTCTGTTGGCTATGATTCTATATAAAAGCCTGTGCCAGGGAAAAACAAAACAAAACAACGTATTTTTAAGTACACATTAGGCCATGTGGGGGCAGCACTTATTTCTGAGTAGCACACCAAACACAATAGCTGCATTTTGAGCCCTCAGAACTATGCTAGAGATTTGATGTACGTAGCCTTGTTTGTTGTTGCAGTAATGCAAGGTAAGTATTCCTGTTCTTCAGAGAAAAATGCTGAAGAGAAATCAAACTGTCCAAAGTTACACTGATAGTAAGGGTCAGTCAGGCAGAATTCAAACTCACTTTTGATTCCCAAAAGCAAGTCCTTGCCTGTGCACCGGTGTTCCCTTTACTGCTCTCCACTCTGTGAAGTGGTGTCAGGATTTTTATTTCGCAGCCCTCTCCAAGTCAGAGTTTTAAAGGAGCAATGTAAAGATGATTGCCAGAACTGTACTGGTGAAGATTATGGAAAGACTTTCTCTCTGTGACACATCTTCCCAAAGTTGGGGCAGGGGGAGCAAACCTGAGGGTGTACCCTGCAGTGGAGAAGGAGCTGCCCCAGGTCCTGGCTGGAGCTTCAAGAAAGAGGACCCTGAGGCCTCAAATTGATGGATTTAAACCCCTTTTTGTTAATTACCTGTCAGCAAATGCTGCAAAGGCTTGAGTTTATAATTGAGGAAGGTCAAATTTCTTCTAAAAAATGCTAACCAAAATAAAAATTGAAAGACAGATCACCACTTAATTCTGCTTCATAAATCAACAAAGGCACACAGAGATTGGTTGTTTTCTAATAATCTAAAAACAGCTAAAAATGGGAGTAGGGGAGCAAGTAGCACAGGCACCTACATTTAGGATAATTTGTAAATTATCAGAATTATTTTAAATTTGTCAGCCCTTGGTAACATGACTCATACAAGGCTACTCCACCCCTCTCCAGTCTTATAGCTCCATTCTCTCACTTTTGGCTCCAAAAATAACAGATTGAAGTTACCCAGACCCACCATACAGTTTCTGACTAACCCTGCCTAGAATACCTGCCCATGCTTGGCTAACACTCTTGACTGGAGTGTTACTTTGGTTATTTTTTTAATCAATGGCAGGCCTACCAATTACCATGACACTTCTTTCTTTTTAAGGCTGCCAATGATTAACATATTTAAAAGGTCTATATAGAGGCTGAATTGAGACACTTCAGTGGGTACTTCCTTTGGTATTTGATAAATGGAACTTAGAACTATTTATTATCTGCAGGTCTCAGTTCCAGTTAGAGTGTATTCCTGGAGCACTTAAATCATGTGTATGATGTGCCAGTCTGTAAAGCAACAGATGAACTGCACTGGCTTCCTCCAAGGGCGACAGCTGAGAATGTGGCTCTAAAAACTGCCTAGAGAAAGGATTTGAAAAGACATTTCTCCATAGAAGATATAAAAATGGCCAATAAGCACATGAAAAAATGATGAACATCATTAGTTATTAGAGAAATGCGTATCAAAATCAGCGAAATACTATTCCACACTCACTGGGGTAGCTATAATTTTTTTAAAGACAGACATTAACAAGTGTTAGCAAAGATCTTGAGAAATTGTAACACACTTCTGGTAAAAATGTAGGTTGGTGCAGCTGCTTTGGGGGACAGTTTGGCGTTTCCTCAAGAGGCTAAACAAAGTTACTCTATGGCCCAGCAACTCCACTCCCATATATGTACCCAAGAGAAATAAAAACATCTATCTATACAAAAACTTTTGCACAAATGTGCATAGCAGCATTATTCATAACAGCCAAAATGTAGAAACAAATGTCCATCAACTGACAAAGAAAATGTGTTATATCCAAAAATAAAAATAAAAACTGCCCAGACGTGTATCCTTTCTAGTAAGGTTTGAATGTGACTCTTAGTTTAAGTCCAAATTCCTCATCTTTTTTCCCTCCCCTGAATGGGAAGGAAAGATTTTAGTCATTTTGAGTCATTGCCCTGATAAAGGATTTTAGTTTGTCAGTTCACAGAAAGTTGTTTTGGGGTTATTTTGCAAACTTAAGTAAATTCATATTTGTTTTTCATCCTTCTTAATTTTAAGTTTTTCTCGATATGAAAAATGTGCCTTTTGTAACTTCCTGAGTTATAATTGATATTCAATAAACTGCACACATTTAAAGTGTGTAATTTACCAAGCTGCGGCATACGTCTACATTCCTGGAACTATCACCATAACCAGCATAATAAATGTAGCCATCACTCCCAGAAGCTTGCGCGCATGTTTTGTGAATGATCACGCCCCATCCCCAGATAACCACTGACCTTCCTGTCACTACAGATTAGCTTGCATTTCCTAGAATTTTATATAACTGGAATCACATAGTCCTTTTTGGGGGGTCTGACTTCTTCCATTCAGCATAATTATTTTGAGGTTCATTTATATATGTTACTGTGTATATCAAAAGTTCATTTTTTTTATTGCTAATTAATAGTTTATTATCTGATTCTTCTATAATTCGTTTATCCATTCATGCATTGATGGACGTTGGGTTGTATGTAGTTTTTGACTATTGCAAATAAAACTGCTATAACTATTCATATACAAGTCTTTGTATATGGCTTTCATACCTCATGGGTAAATAATAGATGTGAGATGGCTGTGCCACATGGTACGCACAGGTTTAACTTGTTAAAAAACTGCTGAACTAAAGTGATTGAACCATTTTTACGTTCTCTCCAGTGGTGTATGGTTTCATTTGCTTCACATCTTCACCAGCACTTGATGCTGTCAGATGGTCAGTCTTTTTCATTTTAGTCATTCTAGTGGGGAGATAGCGGTATCTTATTGTGGTATTAATTTGCATTTCCCTAATGATGATAATGCTGAGCATCTTTGCATGTAGTTATTTGCCATCCATTTATCTTAAGATGTCTATTCAAATATTTTAGCCATTTTTTAATTGGGTTTTCTTATCATTGTGTTTTGGAAGTTATCTCTTCTGGATACAGGTTCTGGATCGGATATATGCTTTTCTTCTAGTGGCTTGGTTTTTTTTTCATTCTCTTAACATTGTCTTTTGAAGAGCAGTTTTGAAATTTAATGAAGTTTAATTTATCAATTTGTTGTTTTATGGGTTGTGCTTTTAGAGTTGTGGCCAAGAAATTTTTGCTAACTCAGTATCACAAGATTTTTGTCTGTTTCCTTCAACAATGTTTTATGGTGTTAGGTTGTACATTTATGTCTATGATTCACTTAGTGTTACGTTTGTATATGGTGTGAGGTATACATAGATCCAAGTTCTTTTTTTTTTTTTTTTATGGACAACAAACTTTTCTAGCACTGTTTTTGAAAAACTATGCTTTTTGGTAAAATATTTTTTTCTAATTATAAAAGCAACACATTTGTAAAATACAGAAGAATATAAAGCCTGTATCTTGCTAATTTTTATTTATTTATAACTTATGCAAGTACATTTAAGTGCATTGGTGGGGGTGGGTATATTCTGTGTTCTCCATTTCAAAAATTTACAATTATATCAGTGTTTTCCCATGTGATTTTATTAAATTTATTATTTTTAATGGCTACATAGTTAATATATTTTACCTCTTTTATTAGACAATCAGTTTTTATTATTAAAATATACTTTGAACACATACTTAAATCTTTGTTTCTCATCATTTTTCTTTGTAGCTTAAATTTGTAGAAATGAATTATCAAGTCAACATACGTGAACATTTAAAGGCTTTGATTACTTATTTCCAAAGTGTATTCCAGATAAGTTTCAACAGTTTACATTTCCACCAAGAATAACTAATAATTTAATTCTTTATGGCAAGTTTCATTTTGTGAAACCGTCCAGGGTGCCCCTGGACACCCCCTCTCGTTCTCCACACGGTCGTCTACTCTTCCTCTGGTCCACAGGCCGAGTTCCTTGCCCTTCCTCATTCTTACAGATATGACCCTTTTACTGGGCACTGGTGAAGTTAAGCAAACTCCTTGCATCCCTTGCCCGTTTTACAAAAACCTTACCAGGATGAATATGCATCTCTCCTAGGTCATAAAGAAGCCCCTTTTCTTATCTGAGATAAAAATCTCTTCCTTTCCTCCCATTTTGCCTTGTCTCCCAAAATGCTCCATTTTCTTCCCGGCCCCTTCATCCTCAGCACGAAAGCCTTCATTTGTCTTTCCCCTGGCATCCTGAGTTCGCCTTTAGCCACCACCCTACCTTTTTTCTTCTCTTTCTGTGCAAAGCTCTTTGGAAGAAAGCATACTCTTGCTGGAAGTCAAACTTCCTTGTCACTCAACTAGCTGTCCTCACTTAGGGGTTTCTCCCTTCCGTTTTCTCACTTCCCCCCATCCCACCCACTGTGCTCTTTCTTGCTGAGGTTTGGCGTCTTCATGCCTAAATGTTGAATTCCATACACAAATTGCAGAATGGTTCTATAACTCTTAGCAGCTTTATCTTGTGGATTTGGCCACCTTTTTCTTTCTTTTCCCTTGAATCCCTTTCTCTGCCCCCGCCCCCCTTTAAAGTACCTGGCTTCTTTTTATAGTGGCAGTCATTAGGCTCCAACATGAGTTATCCGGTTATTTGGTTCGAATCATTCTGTAGAGTAAGCTATACGACTGTCTTTTCTACCTTCCTCTTATCTCCTTTGTTAATATTGTCAGTGGCCTTTCTTCTAGGAAATGCTTGTTTTGCTGGGTTTTGCCTCTGCTTTGGACTAATTACTCCAGCACCCATCCCCTGTATCTCATTCAAACAAACATTCCCTGTAACCTTTTCCTCTCCCCTTCTCACTCCCCCCCTCCCCAAGTTCTTGTTCCTAGTGCTTTTGACCCATGCATTGTTTCACAGTTGCCCCACTTCTCATCATTAGTACACGAGTGTTCAATATGCTGGACATTTGGGCTTCAGTGCACCTTTCTCATTTGAATCCTTGCAATGGCTAATGTCTGTGGTACACTCCAGCCAGAGGGTCATCTTAGAATCTATAGTAATCTAGTAATCTGCAGTTTTAACTTACAAGTTTCGATGACTAACTGCCATGTCCCCCATACACGTTTCCTCCTCTCCTCCTTTCTTTATTGTATATTCTTCAAGGCAAAAATCCATAGTATTCTTTTCCTCTTCTGACCTTCTATGGTACTTGTTTATACCATATAATGTTTTTGCTATTGATTTGTCACTTTAATAGTGCCTTATGGCAGTTTCTATTTAACAGTCATAATGCTTAACTTGACATTAGGTATCTATCCTGCCGCTACAACTAGCTTGTATGCTCCTAGAGAAGAGGAGCCATGTCTGTTTGCATACCCACTAATTCAGATTGGTGCCGTGTATACGAGGGTTGGTAATATTTTCTACATCATTGTCAGGTGTTTATCTAAATAAAGTGGTAGCCATGTATAACTGAGCATTGAGTTTCTGGCTTAGGGAAATGAAGCAGATGATCCCTGCATAGAGTGCCTGCCATTCCTTTTCTCTCTTGGCTATTGCGCATAGAGGTAGGTCTTCACTACCTGCACCCGCAGAACAGAGCTGAGAATCCAAAACTGTGATTACTTCAGAATACATTTGGGGTTTTCTTTGTGTGTTGTTGAAGATGGACTTTCCGCCTGTGAATGCACTTTAAGATGAGTACTGTCTCCTCATGAAGAGTTATGTCCATGTCCTTATCTGCACTCGTGGTTTGCACCCTTTCCTGGGAACAGATGCCTAAGGGACACACTCCTCAGGAAACCAGAATCTACATCTCAGAAGGTTTTTCCCAAGACTGTTATAAAGAAAATAGTGATGTTTAGAATATAAGTGAAAAAATAGCAATTTTGAGAAATAGCAGTAGACTTCAAATAAAAATATGAACAGTTTAGATAACTTAATTGTGACTCGGGGAAAATATGTTAATATAGGGATACTGATTTATTTACTTTTCACTTTTCAATGTACTGTAAATATTTTGTTTTACCTTTGTTTCTAACAAGATTTAAGATAGATTTTCCAATAAAGATAAAATATAATGAATATGAATAAGTGATAATGAAAAAAAAACAATTTGGTTCATATGCCATTGACCAGATTTGGTCTGACTTTTGGAATTTAAAACTAACTCTTCTTTTCTTTTTAGGTTGCCTCTTGGTGCTGCTTTGGCCGTATTTGGCACCCAGAATGCTTCATTCTGTCATGGTCTATTAATAAGGTTACCTTGCTAGAGTTTGGAGCAGGGGCTCAGGTAGGTGGCTTTTATCATTATATGGCATGGCTTTCAAAGTGATCAATCACTCCAGTTTCTAAATAACATAAGATAAAATATTAAAGCTTTGAAAAGCATGCCACATAATAAGCATGCCACTTACTGTCTTAAGGTCTGTCTATACATATTGTGTGCAGTAGGACTTCATTAATAGTTACAGTCTGATGGAAGGATTGGAATACTGACAAGGAACAGTCTTCCTTACTCTGCACAAAATGCATAACTGCTTAAATAAGAACTTATTTAATCATGTCCTCAAATAGCCCACAGGTGAACTCTTAAGCTCTTCTTTCTCAGGACCCTGCTCAGAGTAATTATCCCATGTTACCACTATATCTCTTTCTGTCTACTGGGAAAGATCTGCTTATCTATAAGCAGGTGGGGAGGAAGGCTAGCTTTGCTTGCCGGGATGGGGCAGGTACTAAAACAAGGAGCTCAGTGGGTCAACAGCAGTTTGTTAGCGCTTGTTGGAAAGAGGACATACACAGGCATCTAGATTTCCCAGCCTGTAGATGCAGCTCAGTGGCACAGAATCTAGGTGTAGCAATACTTGGAAATAAATGCACATGGATTTCACTTCAGGTAAGTCTGTCAGCAGGGCCTCCAGACACAGGATTGAGGTTTAGAGGCCAGGACTGTCAGCCCTAGGGTGGGAAGAGTGGTAAAAACAAAGATGGCTGTGACAAGTGCCAGAGGATGGGCTCAAACTCTACCGACGGTAGGCAGGGCCTCACAGTCTACATGAATAGAGCTTTATAATCAAATAAAAGGTACATTGATTAACCTGATTAAAACTCTCTAATCACAGCATTCTATGGAGATTAAGTATAAAATCAACTTAGCATAACTTTTTTGGTCACTTGTATATTATAAATATTTTTTAAATGTATGAAAAGATGTTAATGGTTTTTTAGTGTTTCAAGTTACAGATATTTTTTTTCTTTTTCTACTTCATTGTAGTTTTTAAACTTGTTTTAACGAAGCTGGTTTTTTGGCAGCCAGGAAAAGAAAAAAGTTTTATTTCTTTTACTTAGTCAACTACATTTACATAGATTTTCTCTCTTGATTTCTCTTGTATATGCAATCAGTCAAAGGTTTTCTCTGATATTTTCAATGTCCTCCTCACATTTTAATTCACATGAACACGTCCTCTTTAAAGATTTTGAATTTGACTTTGTCCCTTTTTCCGTCCCATAAAACTTCATTGGCTATTTCCAAATGGTAAATTGTTATCAGTAGAGGTGACATGTGCTTAAGGAGATATGAAACAGAACATTTGAAAACACAAATGTTCTGAAAAATGCCGACCAACTAAGTGCTGCCCAGTGTGTTTCTGTGCTTGTCAGGATGCCTGCAGGCCTCTGAGCAGCATGTGCCCATCTCCCTAGTTTCTGACATCCACTGACAGAAACAGGACAGACTCCAGGTGGTCGTGATGCTCCCCTGAATTTCCACCCCTCTGTCAAAACAAACATTTCATTCTGTGAGGTTTGTCTTCTAAGCTTGCATTAAACCAGCTTGAGATTCCAGGAACCCCAAAATGTGTTTACCTGCTTGTTTGGTTCCTAAAATTCTTTTAAGGGACTATAGTTATGTTCAACAGATATTTATCAAATGTCTACTGCATGCCAGGTCCCTGACCAGGTGCTGGGGATATAAAGATGAATAGTAGTCTCCCTGCAGGTGAATTTACAATCCTGCAGGAGAGACAGGGGATTTCAAGAAGAGCTTTACAGTCCGTATTTTAGAGGTAAAAGGCTCAGAGAGGTAAAGTTCTGAAGTTCATTCTTGCTCAAGTAAAATTAAAATTGGTCAAAGAATATGATTGTCAAATCTCTTCTACTTGTGACAGCTGGAGGAATGCATGGGTCCTCTGCAAGTGGAACAGGGAGTAGCCACCCCTGACTTGACAATTTTGCATAGAACTGACCCATTTGCCTTCAATTATGTGGAAATAAATACAGGTGGTTGTCTCCACAGTGATTTTGTCCTGGACAGCCACATAGGCATAACTCGGGGAGGACAGAGTCATGGCATGTATGGCGCCTTCCCAGGATGTGGGTTCTGCTTCCATTGGATTGTTTAGTGCTACTAAAGATTTTCCACACACACTTAACATTCATACCTCATGTATAGCATAGCACAAGCCTATATTTAAAGTGCACTTTACTTTGAGATGGCTTAAAACTAATTCTCTGCATGAGCTTTTATAATTAAGGAAAACCGTCTTTCCTCATTACTTTGTCTTAATGTGTATTATTTCTGCCTTTTCATTTGAATTTATAGACAGATTCAGTATGAGTGCTTGGAGAGTTCTAACATGAAACCTGGATTATGCTGTATTTGTAATTTTAATAGCATTAGACAGTTAACCATAAATGAATGGAGACATGTCCTCCAAGTGTTTAGGGTTCTTCAGTGTGAACATGTTTATAGTTGGTATTAAGCATTTTTATTGTAGCCCCAGCAATTTAAGGGGTCAGTGGTACTAAAAATAAAAACAAGTCTGCAATTTGGAAACTACGCAACTTTCAGATTGAGATGATTTGTGAGCTGCATACTTTATAATCCTAGCCAGAGCACTAATATTTTGGAAATGCTTTATACGAAAAAACAAAAACAACAACAACAACAAAAAACAGACAAAACCAGGAAAACTTCTAAAAAATGGTTTAAGTTTTCATTAAGCAGTCCTAGTTTGTATAAAGATATAATTGCGACTTATTGCTCTCTCATACATCATTGCTTCCCTCTTGCACCATTTGTCTTTCATTTCTTGTTTGCAAATACTAACTGCCCTATGTGAAGAAAATGAAAACACCCCTGATGTACCACTCATCTGTATTTTTTCATTTTATTTTGATAAGAATATACAACCAAAGGGGGGAAATCCCCCACGTAGTGGTTAAAATGAAATGCTAACTTCTAAGTTATAGACCTTTAAAAGAGAGTTTCTAAAAGGAAAGAAACCTTTTTAGCCTAAACATTTTTGCTCTATAAAATAATTAACCAAGGAAAATATTTCTGAATTGGAAGATAAAATTTATTTAAATACTCCATCATCATCAGAGTGTTCATTCTCTCTGGGCACTCAACAAAACCATACCCAGGTTTAAGGTGGCCCCAAAAGGAACATCCTAATTTACAGATAAGAAAACTGACATTAGATTTTGTTGGTTCTGCTTTGGTGGAATTCATTGATTTTTTTTTCCCCTGTTGGTTCTTAAAATCAAATGCTTCTGCTATTTTCCTTCACTTCTCTGTTTGCTTTTTATTTGTATATTAGATATAAGGCTTTCTAAATATCAGTTAAGGCTAAATTTTAATGGTAAATTTCAAAAGGGTTATCTTAGATGTGCATTTTAATGAATTGCTCAAACGTTGAAAATATCAAATACAGCAATTCAAAGAAGGCACCCCTGTTTTTAATTAATTTTAGTTAACTAGGACACCCACTATAGGAAACTAAGTGCTGAATTTTCAGTATTCCAAGTATAAGATGAGTTAGCTTCAGCTTTGGCGGGTCAGGCGCAGACCCAGTGCTTTGCTCTGTCTCCTGCTTTGCAGTGGGCACTCCAGCTCCTTTCTCTTCTCCTCTTGAGACATCAGCAGCCCTGTCTAACCAGCTAATCATCCAGCCATCCTTCATGCTCCATGCCAGGCATGGATGCAGGGACTAGGCATGTTTTCACTTCAGAAATTTTTATTTGGAATGGGAACCAAATTGATATTATCTTCTTGTACTAATTGATTCCTTAGCAATAAGATCAATGAGAGAAGGCTTGTTTTCTGAAACAAAACAAATATTTTTAGACAGCTCTTATTACAGTTGCTATTGTTTCAATCTAAGACTTTACAAAGCTAAGTTTCAAAAATGCCTTTCTAGTGGCATTTAGTTTGTTGAACCAAATTGCAGCCATACTGTTTTATTTTTTACTTGAACATAGATGTGTATATTCTATCCTGGGTCCACTATAGTGACTGAGCAAGACTATATTTCATTTGCTGGAAAACACTTGCCCTCCTTTAATTATTTGCATTCATTCACCAAAAATTTTACTTTTATGAGAAACAGCAGTGAATAAAACTGGCACAGCTCCTGCCCCAGTGCTGCCTACAATCTATTTTTAATTCTAAGATATTTTACAGTTACAAGATATTTTTTTCCTTTTATTCTTTAATAAGTAATTTTACAGTCCTGCAAAAATTGAGTACTGTAAAAATTTCCACATTACTATATAGGATCAAAAAAATATTTCTAAGTATGCTGTTGCTCTTCAATTATATTATCTTGTTAATAATCTATTTCACATTATTCAAAGCTTTATTGTGTCTTACATATGTAAATTAAAGTATTAACTACTGGTAAGTTTCCTTTTGCTACCTACTTATTTACTCTATATGAAAAACATGTTTCAAGCAAATGTTGACATTTTCTGAATTGTTTTCTAATGGTGTTTTATGATTAGCATAAAGGAGACTAAAGCTTTGATTATGAATGACATTTGCCCTTAATTAGCAAAGTATATGTTTGACTTTTAACATAAATATGAAGGAATTATTGATGCAGGTAAGTGTTGTAAAAATTCACAGCTAGTAGAGAATGACTTTCAGAACTGTGGCATTTTAAGTATAGAAACAGTTTCAATAGACGTCTCTTCCTTTGCCAGCATCCTCATAGGAATTTGTTTTAGTAGACCCTTTATGTGTGATTCATTTTCACTTGTTATTTTTCTGTGAGTCACTGTTTTAAAATGTAAAACATGGAAGATAAGCCTGTGCACACACAATATCCCCTTTAATTATTATTTTTATGTATGCAAAGTTGCCCTAGGAATAAATGCCTGTCCTGGTATCAGCAAAAGCTAGAAGGGTATTCTGAAGTGCTGTTTCATCTTAGGGTAGTTTGAAATGGTTATATGTACAGTTTCTACCTTGTTTCACAATTCTTCAGATCAAGCTAAGGTGAACTTTAATAATTTGAAAAGCATAGTAACCAATGTTTAATATGTAAAAAGAAAGAGTACGAATTTTGTTGTGCACTTTTCAGAAGAGTAGTCACTGTTTTCCTTTTTAAATGTTTTTTAATCCTATAAAAGAATACACAAATAATTTTAGTTGACATTTTAGTTATAGGTTTATATAAATGCACACTATATTTTTTTATGTTTATTATACTAAGCCAAATAATAATGAACTCTAACCAGCTCCTAGTTTCTTTTGTTTAGAGAAATAATTAGCAGTCCTTTGAAATTATTTGGCCACTTATAAGAACTCAAAATAGTTAGGTCAAATTTAGGGAAGTTATCGTAATATTGGAATTATGTTTTGTGATAAAATGAATGAAAATGATCGCTTTATTTGTGATTTCATTTCAGACTATAAAATATGTAACAGGTAATTTAGACCTGTAATATTTCAACTCAAGATGTTTAATTTTAAAGTATATTGAAATACTTCTACTCTGAAGGATTTTTATAAATGCCAATGGACAGTAAGCATAAATAAAATTTTTATGAATGTATTTGAGATGCAGTAAAAATTATGTTGGTCAGGAAAAGAAGAAAGAATATATGATTTGTTGTTTACTAGTCAACTTTGGTTTTAGATTTTTTCCTACCCAAATCACTACCCATTAGACAATTATACTAGTCATTATTTTGACTGTTACTTATATTATTTAAAATTTACTTTGCAAACTGTCTTTATTAAAAGAAGCCTTTTAAATCGTAAATGTATTTTCCTTGGGGGATCATATTGGCAGCTCTGATAGAGAAGATAGGCACTACCTCCTGTTCTTGTTTTTTAAGTGGAATGACAGAATTTATCTACTTGCAAATGGGTTTGCCAACTTGCTCTTTTAGATTGCATTAGAATAAGAGTGAAACAGGAGTTTTAGGGCATAAGCCCCTGTTTAACCACAAATACGCTGTCAAGATGTTCAGCTTCTCTGGGCCTGTCACCTTAAAATGGCAGTGATGATAAATGTGTCCACCTCTCAGATCCATTGAATTCCAGGGAGGTAATAGAGATGGAAACGCTCTACACTTGTAAGGTATTTATATTATTTAAATAACAGAATACACAAAACAGACTCATATTCTTAATTACTCTACCAAACACTCAGTATGTGCCCTGGGCAAGTAAGTATTTACAAAGTTAATTTTATTTCGCAGTTTTGATGTGCAGAATTCAGCTCTTCCATTTATGCATGTCCTTGCTTTACAAAAGAATGGAGCTTTTGCTTTAACTTTTTAAATATCTTTTATTAGTCTAAATTTTTACTTTTCTTGTCTTAAACCATGAGAATAATGCTGCTTTCAAATACACCCTTAGTATTTTTGTAATGATGCTTGAATGTGCTCTATTAAATATTTTACTTACACATCATCAAATTCTTTAAATACATGAAAATTTGATTTCAAGGGAAATTAATTAGATTTGTGTTTAGAACATTAAGTAATATTTTCATTTATTCTGTCATTTGGTGAATCCTTATTGTATTTTAGCTATTTGATTTATATTATCCCTCTCGAGTTCCTTTAATCATGATTCTGAACATTCATCTCTAAAATACTCAGTTTACTAAGCTCTCTGTGCCCTGTACTCTCTCTAATAGATCATTCCAGTTTTTTCTGCCTGTGAGCACTATTTTCACACTTACTTGTACAATCAAAAATTATTAACAGTTTTTTTTGTATACGTGGTCTTAGTCTCCTGAAGATCATGCTGCTAATAGGCATTTTTAAGATATTTTAAGATTTTTAGCAGTGAACTCTTAAAACCAGATGATGCTTTCTTCCTGATATCCACTTCTTCTATAGCAAACCTATATTTAAATTCCCTTGCATGCTTTTGAAATATGAAGAGCACAGAGTTATTGCTACATTTCAGCAATCCTTGCAGCATTCAGAGAGATAAATTGACAGGTATTGCAGGTAACAAGCCCAATTGCACAAGCATGTGCAGTGTGGGCATGTGAGGTGCTGTCATCAGGAGGCTGCTGTTCTTTGGTGACGTTCCATATGCATTCCAAGAGAGAACTGAGTTTTTCTCTTCCATAATATTAAGCTTAATAAAACTTTGATCCATTTGATTTACAAATAATAACTCTAATATCCATTTCTCTCAGTAGGCAAGTTAGATTTAAAAAGTTAAATTAAATTTGGGAAAGAAGTAGGGAGTCATTCAGCATCACAAAATGCCATTTATGTAGGTAATACTATTTTACTCTTTGTTTCTGCATTTATTTGGTCGTGTAAATGTGCTTAGAACTAATAAATTTGCAATTGGTGAAAATTAATGCATGACTTGTCAGCAGAGTATGGAATGTAAGCATGTGCCATGAAATTGCAATTCTTTTATTCTTTATTTTCCGTCATTTACATATTGGTTCCGTTTAGAGTGTAGTACATTCTTATTTTTTGTTTCATAGATTGGCCAAAATGGGAAGGACTGGATTCTGCTCTCTTCCACGAAGAGTCAGTGGGACTGGCTAAGATCAAGGTCTGAGGCTTTTTCCATCTGTCATCAGGTATGCATTGAACAAAAATCACTACAGTTCTATGCATGTATCTTTAAAGTAATTGATTGATATGCATATTATAAATGTGGACTTTTATTTGATATTGAGCTCATAGCCTTATATTTATCCTGTAGTGTTAAATGCAACAGTAACTAATTTGAGCTTTGTAATATATTGAGATAAAAAGATATTATTAGCCATGAAAAAATTTCAGCTGGTCTTAGAAAAGTGTAATATTTGAAATCTGCAATTCTTCATTGCTCAGTATGTACATCCAAAGATAACAATTAATTTGTTACTCCATGTTGAGTATCACCAATTTTTATATAATTAAATGTTTGTATATTGTTTCATGGTGTACTTTTTATAATTTTTTCAATAACTTAGAAGTTATCATTTTTCTCAACTGGAATTCTCTGTCTGTTATGGTTGGATCTCATAACACAATGACAGATATGACCAGTCTTTGAAATATTTTCAGATATTAGTTATATACAGGGATTTAGATTCTTTGCATTGTCTTGATTTTATAGTTGAAAAATGTATTAGCTTGTTTCCTACAACGTTCTAAATAACTGCATGAAAGCATCATATTAGGAAATCAGAGAGTCAAAATTGCTTTTTTCCCCCTGCTTTGGGAGATTGCTTTATACCAGTTTACAGTGTCATTACTGGTTACAGCAGAATAACTTTAGATATTTCTGAGAGAGGCAGAGAAGGTATGTCCTGAATGAGAATATAACAGGAAAAGAACAAGTCCTTGAGATTCCAAACCCAGTCTTCAACCAGAGGGCACATACTGGATTAGCATTAGTAACGTCAGTTGCATTATTATATTATGTTCATGTCACTTTTAAGCTGCAGTGAAGACTTAGACAATCTGAACAGCATGAAGAAAGGCCTTGCCTGTGTTTGCCTACTGATGAAAAAGTATACATGAACCAAACACTGATTAACTTACCCATAAGCTTTACATTTTAATCATGAGTGGATAATTACTCTATTTTACCTGTTTAGTGACACCTCTACATTAAAATACAATAGGATCTGTTGTAATATACACTTAATTTTACAAAAATGTAGGTTAAATTTACAACCTCTTCAAAAATATAACTGTAATCTGAGGTCAGTGTCATACCTCTAGCTTGTAAAGACAAGTGTGAGTCTTGTGCCAAAGACAAGTGATGTGAAGGAATTTATTTTCTTTTTTTTTGAATATATAATAGGATTAAAAAATCCAATTGATTAATAGTTGATAACAGTAATTTAGCCATACTCAGTTTTCAGTTTAAAAATCAGATCTTTTTAAAAGAGGTTATAGGTATTTTCATTTCTATGTCTTTTTTTAAATTTCTCTTTATTGTTGAAAGTATTACAAATGTCCATTTTTCCCCCATTGACACCCCCTTCACCCTACTCCTGCCCCCCCCCCCAAGTCCTTCACTGCACTATCATTTCTGTGTTTCTTAAAAGTATATTGCTAGACTAACATTCATGAACCTCAAGGAATCATTGAATTCTTTTATGTCAGTTGAATCTTTGGGGGTTTGGTTTCTTACTCTGAGAAATACAGTTGATAATATTTACTCTCTCATGTCCAAAAATTTTCAAAGGTTTCAGTCCTTTTTAAAATTTTTGTTTAAGTAGACATACTCTTTGTCATACAATATGTTCATTTCATTCTTTCTCAAAGCACCGATAATGAATTGAAACTCTGACACGTGTTTTTACAACCTGAAACGCCTCCATAATGATGTATCCTTGCACAGGTATTGTGCTCTAAGCCAAAAGTCCCACTGGTGTGCTGCACATGGGTTACAGGTGTGTCAAAGACTGACCCCTCCGCTCTTGGGGAGGCCTGATGACTCTGGCTCAGTCTGCCCAATGAACAGAATCATTTTCTATGATGCGAAAAGCGGTGAGGAAAATCACTTCGACCAAATCCTCCTTCCCTCCACATGACATGGAGCCATGATCCTCACCTAATGTGACATCAAAACGCTTTACCATGTCAGGAATGCATATTTGTTATGAAGATAAGTCATTTCTACTCTTGACTCAGAAATTCCTCTGCATGTGATGACACTGGTATAAAGAATAAATTTTCATTTTGGGTGATGCATTCAACTCTTTCAGGCCTCTGGTGTCTGTGCCTTGAATAGGTCTTCCATGGACTAAATGGTTCACAAGGTGCCTAAAAGAGTTTTCAGTTGCTTATTTATATTTTATTTTCCTGTAATAAAGAATGTGACTAGAGCCAACTTGTACAAATTAAAATGATTTTGACATTAAATATTTGTGGAAACGTTTTTATGTTCTCAGTCAGATTTATGTTCTCTAGTCCCTTGTAAAATTTGAAGCATAATAAAGTCACTTTTAGTGTCATGTTTTTTGTTTGTTTTTTTCATAATTCACAGTTCTGTTTATTCTGTGATGGCATATAAGTCACAAACAAGACACTAAAAACAAAGAAAAACTATAAACACCACCAGTGGAGGGATCTGTTAGAACCATGTCTCATTGGGAAACTACTGAAGTGCCTTGTAGATTAGTATCATGTTTTGATGCTTCCTGAGAGCTTCTGAAATCGCTACTGCTTTTCCTCAGTACAACGTTTGTCAGGTGGGATTTCAAGAGATGTATGAACTGTTCATTCTGAGCAATGCATTAATATGTATTTTGACAATATAAAGAAACCTACAGATATTACATTAGACCAGCTGAATCCATTTTATGATTTCTTCTTTAATTCAAAAGCATCACATAGCAAATAAAATTTTTTAAATTAAATTTAGTTACAAACTAGTTGTTTCTTATTTTTTTTTCCAGTCCCTTTTTGCTTTCTTTTACGACCACATGAAACTTGAGAAGCCACCTAAAGCTAAATCATTTAGTGGAGTTGGGCAGTTCCCAAGTGTCCAACAAGAAGGCCTGATTTAGGCTGCGATGGCCACTGTCATTCCTGGTGATTTGTCAGAAGTAAGAGATACCCAGAAAGTCCCTTCAGGGAAACGTAAGCGTGGTGAAACCAAACCAAGAAAAAACTTTCCTTGCCAACTGTGTGACAAGGCCTTTAACAGTGTTGAGAAATTAAAGGTTCACTCCTACTCTCACACAGGAGAGAGGCCCTACAAGTGCATACAACAAGACTGCACCAAGGCCTTTGTTTCTAAGTACAAATTACAAAGGTATTAAACTCTATTTGTCTTTCAGATTATATTTGCTATGATGTTGGCTATGTGAAGCCAGTGTAAACGTATATATTTGTATACACATTTTTTAGCTGATTTGCAGAGAGGAAATGTTAAGTAGATTAGACATTGGCTAGTTTTAGTATTCTAAATCACATACTTTTATGTGTTAGTGTCTTGGATTTTTTTAAGTGAATGCTTAATGAGAATAGAATTTCCGTTTGTACAAAGAAATTACAAGAAAAGGTATGGACGTTTACGTGAGTATGTTCAGTCTTGCTCATTTGCTTTTGTAGTAATAGCTAAAAACCAGCCAGTGAAAACTAAAGTGGCAACTTAAATGACTCAAGTTCTGCAGTATTTAGGTATATTAACTATCCTTGTAGTATATGTTAAGTTTAAAAGTGTCCATTATTAGGGAAATTCTGATTTAGCTTAGCAGTTTAGCTTCCATTTGAAAAGTGAATACATACCATTTTTGTCATGATACTTACAGAATATGTCTGTGTTTAAAGGCACATGGCTACTCACTCTCCTGAGAAAACCCACAAGTGTAATTATTGTGAGAAAATGTTTCACCGCAAAGATCACCTGAAGAATCACCTACATACACATGATCCTAACAAAGAGACGTTTAAGTGTGAAGAGTGTGGCAAGAACTACAACACCAAGCTTGGATTCAAACGTCACTTGGCCTTGCATGCTGCAACAAGTGGTGACCTCACTTGCAAGGTCTGTTTGCAGACTTTTGAAAGCACAGGAGTGCTGCTGGAGCACCTTAAATCTCATGCAGGCAAGTCGTCTGGAGGGATTAAAGAAAAAAAGCACCAGTGCGAGCATTGTGACCGCCGGTTCTACACCCGGAAAGATGTCCGGAGGCATATGGTGGTGCACACTGGAAGAAAGGACTTCCTCTGTCAGTATTGTGCACAGAGATTTGGCCGAAAGGATCACCTGACTCGACATATGAAGAAGAGTCACAATCAAGAACTTCTGAAGGTCAAAACAGAACCAGTGGATTTTCTGGATCCATTTACCTGTAATGTTTCTGTGCCTATAAAAGATGAGCTCCTTCCGGTGATGTCCTTACCTTCCAGTGAATTGTTATCAAAGCCATTCACAAACACTTTGCAGTTAAACCTCTATAACACTCCATTTCAGTCCATGCAGAGCTCGGGATCTGCCCACCAAATGATCACAACTTTACCTTTGGGAATGACATGCCCATTAGATATGGATGCTGTTCATCCCTCCCACCACCTTTCCTTCAAATACCCATTCAGTTCTACCTCATACGCAATTTCTATTCCTGAAAAAGAACAGCCATTAAAGGGGGAAATTGAGAGTTATCTGATGGAGCTACAAGGTGGAGTGCCCTCTTCATCCCAGGATTCTCAAGCATCTTCATCTAAACTAGGGTTAGATTCTCAGATCGGGTCCCTTGATGATGGTGCAGGGGACCTCTCCCTGTCAAAAAGCTCTATTTCTATCAGTGACCCCCTAAACACACCAGCATTGGATTTTTCTCAGTTGTTTAATTTCATACCATTAAATGGTCCTCCCTATAACCCTATATCAGTGGGGAGCCTTGGAATGAGCTATTCCCAAGAAGAAGCACATTCTTCTGTGTCTCAGCTCCCCGCACAGACACAGGATCTTCAGGATCCTGCAAACACTATAGGTCTTGGGTCTCTGCACTCACTGTCAGCAGCTTTCACCAGTAGTTTAAGCACAAGCACCACCCTACCACGTTTCCATCAAGCTTTTCAGTAGGAGTCCAAGACATGGATTTATTACAGAAATGTATGTGTAGCCCTGCCTTAGATGACCATTTTTATTTTAGTGCCTACTTTTAGACAGTATAAAAGTTTCTGCTTTTTGTATAGTACCAGTTTTCAATAAGCCAGTATAAAAATAGAAACTAGCTTTGGAACCATTGGTGTCCAGTTATGTTTACCTGGGTATTTCGTCCTAATTCACTGCCAATTGTCATATTTTAAGATTATTTCTCATATAAGAAAGCCGTTGTTATTAGTGAAGTCTTACAAATCCCACATTCAAATTACTTTTTGATCTTAGAATTTTTATTTGTGTCTATTACTAATGGCTCTGCCTTTTGACATTTGGCTCATTAAAAAATTTTGCAATAGAATGTATATTTTCTAAAATGTATATGAATAACCCAAGAGTTTTTTAAATCTTTGCTAGCCTCTAAATGGATTCATAAATCAAATGTTTCAAATGAAATAAGAATCCAGTTTTGGGAGATAACAAATGTTTCTTAGATATACAATAATTTCAGGTCAGTATATTTTGAAGACTTGCTATTGTCTGGCTCAACTATTTGCTGTCTTTGTTGTGCACATATAAGGAAAACAAAACTTAAACACAAAGCACCAGTATTTATAGCAAAAAGAGACTCCTGATAAGGTGACACAGCATTCCATGTTACTTAATAATTGGCCTTAAATTAGTACACAGGATATTTTGCCACATTTCAAACTGCTTAACTTGCTCTCTTTCCATTTAATAATACTAATGTGTATGGCATTGGAGTCTTCAGAGTCAATATATAGACAGCTCTCTTCAATCTTCCACCTTTCAAGGCCAAAGGGTGGGTCAAATACAGCCAGCAATTTTATTTTCATTTAGTCCACAGTTAGTCCAGAATATAGAGCCATTGTGGAACACAGGCGTTAGGTGCATTTACCCCAGAGTGGACTGTCTCAGCTTAGATGGAGTGATAAACATCCTAAGCAGGAACATAGATGTGAAGCATACAGTTCCAACTTGCGCCCAGGGGTCATGCCACCCATTGCCAGAATCAGACTGTTTAAAGCAAAAGCCTATCGCTTATATCACTTGTAGCTAAATTTAATAACATTTTCTTTCCCTTAAGAGCCAAAAGCAAAAAAACAACAGTTTTGCCCCAGGGTATCTTTCTTATTCAGTGTTAATTCACCTTTCCTAGCTATTTTCAGATGGAGAATTTAAAGTGAAATGTATTAGAAAACTATTTGAGGAATGACCACAAAGTTTAAGCAACTGAAAATATATACAGTAAAACCCACTTTTACACGTCTCTGGGAAATGCAGGGAATGTTGCAAATAAATAAGTTGAATTTGTAGAGGGGGGAAAAAGGTCAAGTAAAACAAGCACTATCTTAGTTAATGTGAAAATAACCGAGAATTTTCTGTTTACTGAATAAAATAGTTATGGGTTTTCCTCATGTTAGACAATGACCATAATCTTCTGAAAGGTCAAATTATTGTATTTTTCTAATTATCAGTAGGGACATCAACCTAAAAACTTATCTGTTAAGCACTTGTTAACACCTTATTTGGGAGCCTGTCTGTTGGGGCAGGTGGGGGGTGGGATGAGGGAGGTTATAGAAGAATATATATCTCTTTAAAAAAGAAAAAGAAAAAAAATTTTTGAGCACTCAGCCCTGTATGGAAGCTTTTTTCTCTTTTATAGGGCCAATTATTACTGCGGATTGCAATGTTTACCAAGAATTTCTAAAAATGAGTGCAGATTACTGAATATAATGCATTATTTAAAATATTTGGAAGTAGAATAATTTGTGGAGGAATGTACATTGTAATAATGTAAATGGGGGTTTCACTCTATATATATCTACACACACACACATTTATCGCACTTCATAGAATCAAAGTTGCTCTCTTAAGGAACTTTGGCTCCTGATATTTTATGCTCCTATTTTTTTTAGTCCTAGGAGCAGTAGTTTTTATACTTATGTATTTAAATTTTATTATTAAAAATTACATTTTATAAAAGTGTTCCAAAGGCATTAAAATTATATATGTTAATAAGGAAATACATTTAAAAAATTTTTCAAACTGCTCCTAAGCTTTTGATTAGGAGAATATTTGCTCTGAAAGTAGGCTTTTAGCTCTGCTTTATTACTGCTTCCTTTAGTTTCTATGAAACAGATTGCTTACCGAAATCATTAGTTGAATGATTAGTGTTCAATATTGCTTTAATGACCATTTTTAAAAATGGAAAAAGGAAATTTGGTGACAGAGCACAAATAAATAGAAAACCTATTTTTTAAATAGAAATCACAAATACAAGTGTGGAAACACTACTTTATCTAAAATTTGCTAAAGGAAAAGTCAAATTGATTAACTGAGACGTTGGCCTTAGTAGGCTGTATTTCACTGCTAATAAAAAATTAAAAAGGGAGTACCAGGATTTATTAAGTAAAGCATTTTAGAAGTGGGGAATGGCGCCATATATGTATATATATTTTTAGCCTAATTCTCGCCCTACATGGGTTTCAGATACATGGAGGCACATCTTTCAGGGCACCAGTGTTAAAAGTGTAGTCTTAATTTTCATACATACACCTCTTTGCCTGTTGCTGCCGCACAGACTTAAAATAACATTTCCAAGTAAGAGGGAATTCAGCTAATTTGTTTTTTAAATTGACTGTAGTGGTCACTAAACCTTTTTGGAGAGAATTTCTATTAAAGATCAGGCAGACTCACTTATTTTAGCTTACAATGGTCTAACAAGTATGCAATACAGAATTGGCTTTTTTTTTCTTCCTAGAAAAAATTTGACATCTGTTTTTATGTCAACTGGATATGATTAAAAATAACTATTGCCAATGCTGTTTTTATTCTCCAGTGGCCAGAATCATCATCCTTGAAATTTCTAGTAGTGCCTTTGCTTGGTTAAAAAAAAAAGGATTATCATTAAGTAAAAATGTTTCAGTTTAGAATTTGGACCTCAGACAAGATATTGAACCTCATTCAGTTTGAACTTCCACCAGGCACGGAAGGATGGCTGTGGAAGGATCTTGGCACAGTAAGCAATTACTATCCATTGATATATGCAAATATCATCTTTATAGTTAGTTATTGGTCACTATTAAAATTTGCATTTTTAAATCCTATCACCAAGTTCAGTTTTTCAAAACTTCAGTTGTCCTGGCTGATCATGCACCACTCTTTGTGCAGCTTTTAAATTTCATTTAGTGTTTCTTCCAAACTATGTATTTTGCCTATTTGTTGCTTGTGCTTTATTATTCTTAAGTCATTTATGTTAATTTGGACAGTAGCGGTTTTTAAAAACCATATACTGACTGAAACATGAGCCAGAGCTGATTGCTTTATTAAGCTAATAATGAATGTTAAAGAGTACATATTTTCAGGATCATTCATCTAGTGAGCAATACACATATATAGGCCAATATATATATATATTTTTTAAATAGAGCTTGGTCAACCTCTATACTACACATATTACAAGATATAGCACTTTCAAACAATCTAAACCTTTACAGAAACTTTCTTATAGGTTATGCCTTTTATTTTAAGACTTACTATGATTTGTTTCAAGTGCCATTAGATGACATATATGTAGGCCTTTGATATATAATGCTTTGTGTTCGAAAATGGTAGATGATATTTTAAACAGGTACATTTTTACAGTGTTTTCTTATCAATTTGCTATATTGCACAGAATCAGTGTGTGTCTTTTCATAAGGTTTTACAATGGTTTATTTTTTTACAAGGTTTACGTGTCTCAAAACACACTGTCTTCCCAGTATGTAAATGTAAAAATACCAGTTCGCCCAAGTTGCTTCTAGCCTACTGAGATCCATGTGGCATTGGAGGAGATCTTTTAAATGTTGAATATTCTTCATTAGTAATGGCAGACTGTTATCTCTGACAAGTGAGTGGCTAAGTTGACTTTTGTCTTGTTTTACTCTGTATCAGTAGTCATGTCGACAACACAGTTTGTTATGATTACATAGGTCCACATAAGTTGTGTTGTGTAGTCTTGTGCTAAGACCCAGAAGAGCTCCTTTTTGATCATATAAGACAAGATGATACTACCAACAAAAAGGCACGCTTAGATCGCCCTAATCCCCTCCTACAACATTATCAACCCTCTGAGGATGGAAGGCAGTGTCTTTTGATAAGTTATCTAGCTCTAGAAATGACAGAACTATTGCTAATGTATCAAACACTTCATTATATAAGCTTCAGTGGTACAGATGAACCAGAATGAATGTTTATCTTCTCAGAAACACTCCTTCAGTTATGTTGGATCATGCTGCTAATGTAACTTGGGATACAACTCTTCATGGTGCTACAAACGTCTCTTTCTCATTCAGTCGTATTTTTTTATCCATAGGAAAAAAGGACTTCATTAGGTGTAAAGGTGTACAATATATTTTTATACTGTGACTTAATTTGTCATTAACAAACTTTTACACCACCCACCACAATGTATTCATGTGCACTTGCAAAAGGAAATCTTCGACATGCAAATGTTACCAGAACAAACCCAGCTTTTGTCCACAAGGTGACTGTAACTCAGAGAGAAAAGTGGGCTTTATAATATGGTGTAGAGTGAAGAACATGCTGTGTGTTACTAATGGCCCTTTGAATTTAACAAAAACTGGGAATCCATTAGGAAATGGATTGCATCGTGCCTGAACGTAAGCTGGACTGCTGAAATTGTATTTTTAGCTGATGAAAAAGTGTTTGAACTAATATTTTTTAAATGTTCTAATGATAAAGTTTTGAGTCAAAATAGAAAAGTAAAAAAATCTGCATTCCAGGCTGAATTTTGTATATTTTTATTGCATTTTAAATTGCTATTCTGTGATATTGGGAAATCAAGTGGCTTATCCTGTATATCATGTACTTAAAATGTATTCACAAACTACTGTTGTATTTGTATAAAATATAGACAAAGATCGTATTTTTTGTGTGTGTATAAGCTCTGTAAAATAGCAGTCACATTATGAAGCTGCAGTGATACTACATTTTAAACATCCACACCCAAAGAAGCAGGCTATTTATTGTCCAGTTACTCAGATATAAAATATTAATTTGCTGCTAATTAAACAATAGTACTGCAGCTCCGTGTGGCCTACAGTGTTATGTTTGCTGTAAGAAAAAGATATGTGAACTCCACAAAATATATGAATAAAATTATAGAATGGCTTTAGATATGTAGATCTTCCTGAAATTTTAATAGAGGATAAATTTCTATTTGGTATAACTTTTTTTCCTTCACTTTGAATTTTAAATATTTTCTCATTTGATAAATATAAATTTCTAATAGCTGGCTCTAAGACAACAGTTTGTTATTGAAATGAAATGTAAAGTTCTAGGGTTTCTATTTTGCTTTTGTTTTTCTAAAAACTTTTGTATGTTTAAAGGAAGGATAGAAATTGTAAATAAAAAAGTCAAAACATGATGCATCAAAACTTTAATCCAGGAGAGAATTCAGAAAAGAATTCTAAAAAGGCTATCAGAAAGTGTAAATTGATAACATTTTTTTCTTATGAGAGATAAAATTGGCATTAAGCATCCCTTTAACACTATTGTCTGTTAGTATTTAAAATTATCCTTTGAGAAGTTCCCCTGGGCTGTTTGTCTAAAATTTTGCTGAAAACCTTCCCTTGACGATTCATCTACACCAAAACAACAAACACATATCATGTCATCTAAAACTCCTTAAACAGTCAGCAATGCAGCTTCAAAAACATATTAATTCTGAAAATTCAATTAATAATCTATCCAGGAACCAATGATAGATTTTTTTTTTTAATGTATCTCATAGCACCACTTTCAGTATGATAGGGAAAATTCCTCCTTTACCTTTGGCTTTCCTGTTTCAAGTCTCTCCAACTTTCAGAGAGGTAAAGAAAAGGAACAGTAATTCTAATGTTGGCAATTTCTCTTTTCACATGCTTAATCCCAGCAAATCTAAAAGTATTTCTTGATTAATTCTTAGCATTAACATTAAATACTTTTTTATTTGAATTCATACATATGAAATATGTGAAAGACTGTTTAGAGAAGGAAAATGCTTTTGCCTTTTTTTTTTAATCTTCACCCAAGAATATGTTTATTGATTTTAGAGAGGGGGAAGGAGAGAGAGAGAGAAACATCAATTGCTTGCCTTGTACATGCACCAGGCGGGGACAGAGCCCGCAGCCTTGGTATGTGCCCTGACCAGGACTCGAACCCGCGAGGATTCGACGTCTGGGGGGACCCTCCAACCAGCTGAGCCACACCGGCCGGGGCTGCATTTGCTTTTTATAGTTAGAATACTCTGAAAAAGCATAGGATTAATTCCCTTAAGGTATTATCTCCCTTATGGAAAAGTAATTAGAAATGCAGTTTGCTTAGACCCAGTGAGACTAAAAGACTTTCATTCATGTATTATTGTTAAAAATGGAAAGTTTGTACTGGTGGTTTTCTATTAGGAGGAGAAAGTTAAGTCTGCCTACAGACAGCTGGAGTTTTGGTATCATTTTCCCTTAATTGAACACTTAAACATTTCTTAAGCAAAGGCACCACTTTGTACTAGGTCCTAGGGGTGTTTCAAAGAAGTCGGCTTTATAGAAAGAAGGTTGTGTCCTGATTAGGCATCCTAGTGAAGATGGCAGCATCAATGCAACTGCAGAAAAACCTCAATATTATGTTGAGCCATACCCAGTCATCCTTTTTTGTAGATCAAAAGTGGTCAAATATTGGCAATTTCAGCCTAAAACTGAAATTTTATGTAGACAAAACGCAGACTGTCTTTTCACCTGCATTTTATTCAATACAGAGGTCAAATGTTTCTACTCTGAAGATGTTTGACTCTTGGCTAGTGTGATGGTTAGTTTTATGTGTCAACTTGGCTAGGCCACAGTAAGTGGCCAGTTTCAGCTGTCATTTTTTAAAAATTGATTTTAAGAGAGAGAAAATAGATTTGTTGTTTCACTTATTTATGCATTCATTGGTTCACTTTTGTATGTGCCCTGACTGTGGATCGATCCCTCAACCTTGGTGTATCAGGACAATGCTCTAACTGAGCTGCTTGGCCAGAGCCTCAACTGTCATTCTTTAGAGGTGCTGGTTTTACCTGAAGGACGTGGAAATATTTTTCTCTCCGATACGCTTATGGCAGAGAACATAAATTCCCAGGTTCTGACTGCTTTAGAGAAGAAAGGGAAAGGATCACCCTGCTTAATGGAGATGGCATCCCTAAAGGAGTTCTCAGAACCTCTTTTCTATTCTGTTGTTCTGGATGCCATTATTGCAGATGAAATTGGGTTTTTTCCCTAATGAACAAGTTTTCTTCTAAAAAAAAAAAAAAATGTAAACAGAATAATCTTGCTTTACACAATAGAGGCATACTTGGAATATAAACCAGTGTTACTTATAAATGCACAAGTGGAATCATTTGTAAATTGAATCTCTTTTGAACACAGGCATATAGTCCACTTATAGTTATATCTCAGTGAAGGCCCTGGGGTTTGAGGGGATGAGGGTCAGAAGTGTAATGGTTCCTCACATAAGCTATGAAATTTTCTGTTTTATAATATCAGAACTTTTGGAAAGGTTTAACTTGTGGCATATTCTATTTGTAATTTAAAAACTTTACTCTTTTTCTTGGGGCCCCTTTCAAAGTGTTGTCAGTGCAGTTGGTAGTCCCATTGGAATAATATTGGTAAACTGCTCTGTTTCTGGAAATACATAACCAATCTGTTATTAGTATTCACACACATCTGATGACATTTCTAAGAAGGCCCCTGAAACCAGATATTCATGCCCTAGGAATGTTCATTGTGTAAGTGGGTTAATAGCCTAAGCCATGCCTCATTCAAGATTTTAAGGGATGTCCGCTTTTCCCACCCCAGAATGACTGGTGATTAGTATATACTCTTCTAGGTATCTTGAAGACCATTTTGTTTAATGACTTTAGGCAGAAGAGTTTAATTCATTTCCAGACTTAAATCATCTTTTTAAATTAAATCATCTTTTGCTGTAGTCAAATGTTACTGCTTACTGTGGTATTTTGGCTCGTAAATTCTTTCATATTTATTCCTGAGTTGTACCTTCATGTTAGTACTAGTCAGTGCTTTGAAGGACCCTGAAATTCTCTTCCATTTGTAACCATGTCTGCCCATTTCCTCCTCTTCTGTCATTTTCATATGAAGTTACTCACCGTACCTTGTGCTTATTCATCCCTTTGTCTTCAGGCATCCTGTTCTCCACCCCTGAATGCTCGCTTTCTCTGTTCCTGCTGTGAATTCCACATACCAAAGTCTTATCCATCTTGAGCATTTTTAATCATAGCCCCTCCTCTGGTCTCACCCAGTGAAAGGTAACATTTTGCCTATGAACATTTATTATAGCTTATTAGATCTTTTCAGGAATCTATATATTATATTATACATATTACATATTTATCAATATATATTTCAGGGATAATATATGTTATATATAGCTATAT
The DNA here is from genome assembly GCF_054644295.1 of Miniopterus natalensis. Lineage (NCBI taxonomy): Eukaryota > Metazoa > Chordata > Mammalia > Chiroptera > Miniopteridae > Miniopterus > Miniopterus natalensis. Next base: position 18,502,813 of record NC_142096.1, on the reverse strand, counting down.
ATTATATATTTCAGGGATATAGGTATTATATATATACTCATCTGAAAAGTATTTGTCCACATAGTTCCCTGCACATGGCAGAGACACCTTTTTAAAAAGAAATACTCTTAAAATTTGACTCTAAAAAATTTTGTAAATAGTAATTTAAACACTTGGGTTGCCTTTGTTCTATAGAACAAAGTGCTTTCACTGCAGTGGACCAAAACTAGAGCATCTTTGAGAATTCTAATTCCTGTAATTTCAAGAGCTCTAACCATGGCGTCTTTAGCTCTAAGATTTCTACAAGTTGTGTAACTGTTTAGATATAGGCATCAGTAGATAGGGTTCTTAAGATGTTTTTTCATCAGGTACTATGGTAAATTCTCACCACAGAAATTACCATTTTGAAATCTCCTTAAATAGTATTTAAATTATATTTTTCCTTTTCTCCTTAGCAATTAGGCCAGTGAATAAAAAGCCACCAAGGGGGACCTTTCATTTGCTTATTCTACACAGACAGTGAAAATCAATTTGTCTTCTAAAAAAATCAAAACCAAACTTCACAACTAAAACAGACCTTTGAAGTTGCCACTCCAGTTTTACAGATTAGTCCAGGGAATTAAGGCTGCTGTCCAGGGCCATGCATCCAAGTTCAGGGCCCAGGACTTGAGCTCCTTCTGCTTTCATATGTCAAGCTTCCCCACTGGAACCAGCCCTATTTGAAGGGAGAGGCATAATATAACATGCAAGGCTACAAGCAGACATTTCTTAAAAGTCTCATGCTTTACTTTAACATTCCAAATTCTGGGCAGATAACAGAAGTACTCGCTTCTCAGTGCTATTACTATCCTCACTGCACAGATGAAGACACTAAGGCTCAGAGACTGTGACTTGCTAGAAGTGATGGGATTTATACCAGGTGAGTTGACTCCAGACTTTACCACTACAGTTTTAGGAGATCCAATATCCAAGCATCCAGAAGAGGAGAAGACAGTAGGGGGTTGAGAGTTGGGGAGACAATACTCCCAAAATAATATGAGCAGTTTTCCCTGGGCTCAAAAAACATTCAGTACTTGCCAAACAGGATTACCCAAAAAAGATCCTTTCCATCAAGACAATGAAAATACAATGAGCATCTTCACACCAAAAAACCAGGAGCAAAATACATGGAACAATAACTTAGAAATACAAGGAAAATTTGATTAAGCTACAATCTTGGTTAAAAAAATTGTAGGAATACAAGGATAAACAAAAAACATAGGTCCCAGATGCCTATAATCTGAAAGAGAATCAACCAGAGCTGACACCAGACTTAGCTGAAACACTGAATGGGAGACGTCTTGAAGCCATATTCCAACCAAGTTGTCAAACAGATGTTCAAACAAAATAGGAGTTCTGACATGTAAGAATTCAGAAAGCAAGTTGTATTTTTTTATTTTAAAAAAAATTATTAAAAAACCCAGAGAAGCAAAAATGGAATCGATATAGACATCTTAAGGAAGCAGAAGTAAGGAGCTGGTGAAAATAATGGTAAGAACTCTTGGTTAAATCTAGTTTTGATCATTTGCTGGTGACTAAGTATTTGAAACATAAATCCTAATGTAATGCAGATGTCCTCAGTGGTATTTGGTCATCATAAGAGTGGCTAGGGCTTACATACCAAGTTCTGATCATACGTGAAAAGAGTAAAATGACTTCGGAAACTGACATAAAGCCATATAACAAGTAATGGAGTAATACTTGGAAAATCTAGTTTGGTTGGGGAACAATTAAAAGCAAAAAACAATACTAGAGAAGCTCAACCTTTAAAAGAAACCTGGAGAGACCTCCAAATATTGCTGTTAGGAAGAAGAGGGGAGGCAATGATGGCGGCCGTGCAGGCATCAAGATTAAATGGCAGGGTTGGAATCAAGTACAGCAAGTCTGATTTGGGGGACTGGATTTGATGCAAGTGTGGCTCAGCACTCCCTGCCCAAGTATGATTTCCTGAAAAACAGGATCCAGTCATTTTCTTCATTCTACAAACATTGATTGGGCACCTCCTGTGCATCAGGCATTATTCCAAGTGCTGTGCATACTATATTGAACAAGACAAGTTCCTGTTCTCATGGAGGTTCCATTGTGTTGGTGTGAGTTCCCAAGGAGTGAAAATGAGCAGGTTCCCTGCTCCTGATCAGAATGATCCAAAGTGTACTCACGACCCTGGTGCTGAGAAACTACACCTCCTTGTCTGCTTCCAGTATATACGATCAGGTCTCAAAGGTGGACAGCTTTGCTCACCAAACCACACCCCAGTCTCCACTCATTCCCACCACGGGCATCTTCAGTTCATGAGGACCCAGTCTGAATGGGTGAAAGGGAGATGCTGTGGTTTTTAGAGATTACACTCATGATGCAAATGGGGATGAGCTGGGAAGGGAGCAACCCCATTCCTCCATAACCCTCCCTCCCTGTATCCACCCAACCCCAAGCAAAAGATCTTGATAGGATTCTGGCTTACAGACTATTGTTTGATGCAAGTAAGTATAACTTTGAGAGAGACCAGTTACAGGGCCAAGTATGGTCAAACCCAGGGTGTGAATGTCAGGAGCAGCCTTGAGACAGCATGCGTGTGGGCAGCTGCAGAGCACTGTGGGAAAGGAAGCTGTGGTACGGCACGTAGCATGTATGGAAATGAGGAATCTGAATGTTCAATAGGCATATTTGAAACTTACATGAGACATAAAAATTAATGATATATTGAGTCACACAGAAAAAACAAATTCACCACCACCACCCAAAATAAGATAATTCAAAACACAGCAGAATCTTGAATTCCACAGATCCTCAAATTCTGATCAATAATGTCAGATTGCCCTCCAAAATAGTAGCACCAATTTACATTTGTTTACTTTCTTCCTAATTGTTGGTGAAGCTGAGCATTTTTATACATTCTCTAAGTTGCTATTTATATGAATTTATTTTCCAGATGGATGTCGCTATCATATTGTCACTGTATTATTAGGATCTTGAAATATCCACCCAAGAGATTTTGGGGGCATAAGAGGAATACATATTATTATTGGTTCAAGTTCTCAGCTAAATATATAATTTATAACATGTAGTAAGCAAAATTTTCCAAACAAATATTGCATATCTTATCAAAACTTATTAATTATATCTAATACATCAACATTAATCATTGAATACAAACATATTTAAATGCATTTGCTTAAACGTTTAATCAGAATGCTAGTGATGGGCATTAAGGCTTCACTACTCACCTATTACCTATTCCTCACAAGAGGCTCAGTTTACCTCCCCCACCCACACATCCCCCACCACACTCCCCAGACAGCTCCAGTAATTTGCAAGCATAGTCTAGCATTTGTTATTTTCCATAACTCTGTATGATCATCTAGTGACATGTTTTCTTTCAATATTGCATTTTGAAGTTCTAGAGTTTTCATTTGGCTCTATTTTATAATACCTGTGTCTGCAGAAGTCTTCTATGTGTTCGTTCAGTGGGCGTATTTACTTTTATGTCCTTGAGCATAGTTTTCTAACTCTTTTCTGCTAATTCTAATGACTGTTCATACACTGTCGATCACATCCTTCACAGCCTCCGTTGATCCCCTTTTCTCTTGTCTATGGCACTCACATGTTCCTGCTTCTTGTATTTTTAGTGATTTTGTGATGTTGTTTCTCTAGAGCATTGGGTTGGTTGGTTGGTTGGTTGGTCGGTTGGTTGGTTGGTTTGAGCCCTGTCTCCGCTACGGTGGGCTGCCGGTGATACAGAGGTCCTGTTATCCTGAATTGGGCTGCTTTGTGGAGTATGCCAACACGTGTATTTCAGGAGCCAGATATGTGGGCAAAGGTTATACAGAGTTTGGCTACAATTCTCTGGCCTGTCTCCTTTCTGGGATTCTTCCCCTTCACTTTCCAGCTATTTTCCCTCCAGACTCTGCCATCTGGTTTTCCAAATCAGTAAGGCTGCAGAGTTTTATCTGAGACTTTGTTGCCCTTGGGAGTATAATAAACTTGGTAAGGAAATTTTATTTGCTTTGGTCTATAATACCTGCATCTGAACAACCAAAATCCGTTAGCTATGAAATCTGTAAAATCTTAGGAAAGTTTCCTCAATTTTATGGGTATATTTCCTTGGTCTGCTGTTTATGGCCTTTCCCTGCACTATGAAGGGTTTATTCTTTTTCTCTGTGCAGTCTGTCTGGGTAGCAAAGATTCTGTGCAATAACTAGATTGTATCATAAGACTGCGATTAATTTTATAATAAAATTGCACACTGTCTTCCAAAATGTTGCTTGTGGAAATGGGGTCCTTGCAGTGTCGTGAGAAAAGCATTTCCCGGGACCCACATGGGAAGATGAGGTCTGGCAGTAAGATTTATTTGGGTGGAAATAGAAGGCTGCCCCCAGGTGTTCAATGTCTCATCTCTATCCCTCCCGCCATGAAAAAAGTCCAACCTTGTCTTCATCAAGCCCAGGACAAAGGCCAAGGTCCAAAAGTTCTATGCCACGCCAAGGCTTAGTCCATGTCTGTCCTTACCCAGCTAGGTTAGCTCCTGTTCCCAGCCATGTTCTGGCTGGCACTGTGCCCAGGCCCACACTTGCTGCTGGGACCCAGGTGGCTGCTAGGGCCACATGGCTGCTATGGAGAGAGAACACGCAAACAAACAGGGTGATGGCACGGTACTGAGCAAGAGAGAAAGTGAGAGCTTTTTGTTAAGTTGGGGTTATGTTATTTCCAACTTTAGAAAGACCAGACTTCCTTTCAAACTAACCAGTCAACTTCCCAAGCTTTTGCAGGCTGGTGCTGGACCACCCCCCCAACCAATCTATTTCCTAGATTTCCCGGGGTTCTGTGTTCCTCAGCCAACCCATCCTTTCCCCAGGCTAGAAGGACAGGCCTTCATGGTTGCTCTCTTAGCTCCCACTGCGCATGCCCCAGAGTAGAAGCACCTCCCCTTCGCCATCGTGCCTTCTACTGGGCATGTGCCCAGAGGAGGAATTTCCCCTCTATTGTTCTGTCCCTCCCCCCAGCAATCCTTGGGGAATGGATCAGTGGTTCCCTGGGAAATGTGTAAAGCTGTAGTTTTCCTAGTAGCAGGCCCAGTATTGGATTCAGCCTCCCAGTTTATTAGGCTTCTTAATGTCTGATTCCCCTTGCTCACTTCCTTTATTAATATCGAGTTACCTACACTTAACAGCTGTTCCATATTTTTCATTTCCATGACTGATGAACAAGAGTTCCTGTGACACCAGCATCCTATGGATAAAAGTCATAGCTAAAGTCCATCTAAATGTGCAAGAGCATGTATTCATTTATTCTGTAAACATTTACTGAGTGTTTACCACCTGTCAGGCAAAATTATGGCCAGAGTGAAAGAGCAGTGAACAAAGATAGTCCCCACCCACATGGAGGTTACATTTTACTGGAGGAAGACAGACAATAAATAAACACACAAATAAATACATATCGTGATGATAAATGCTGTAGAGAAAAGCAAAACGGGGTGTGGGAGCCCTGACAGGGTGGCTCTTTGGTTGGAGCGTCATCAGATACACCAAAACGTTGTGGGTTTGATTACTGGTCAAGGCACATACCTAGGTTGCGGGTTCGATCCTGGTCAGGCGCTACAGGAGGCAACCTATTGATGTTTCTCCTTCACATCCATGTTTCTCTTTCTCCCCCTTTCTCTAAAAGCAATAAAAACATATCCTCGGGTGAGGATTTTTTTAAAAAAGAACCCTGGCCGCTGTGGCTCAGTTGATTAGGCATCCTCTGTGTACCAAAAGGCTGCTGGTTCAATTCCAGGTCAGGCACATGCCTCGGTTGTGAGCTTGATCCCTGGTAGGGACCATGCAGGAGGCAGCCAATGGATGTTGATGTTTCTCTCCCATCGATGTTTCCCTGCCTCCCTCCCTCCCTGCCTCCCTCCCTCCCTTCCACTTTCTCTAAAAATCAATGGAAAAAATACCCTCCAGTGAGGATTAACAGAAAGAAAAAAGAAAAAAAAATTACTGGGTGTGGGAGATAGTGAATACTCCTAATGAGAGTGAATTTCCCTAATGGCAGATTTTTGTATGTGATTATTTGTAATCTGCATATCCTCTTAGGAGAAATGTCTCTTCTGTTTTGCCCATTTTTAAATTGGATTGTTTGGTTATTTAACTGCTGAGTTTTGAGAGTTTTTGATATATTCCAGATACTAGTCCTTTGTTGGATGTGTGGTTTGCAAAGGTTTTCCCAGTCTGTGGCTTGTATTTTCATCCTCTTGGCAGGGTCTTTTGCAAAGTAAAAGTTTTAAATTTTCATGAAGTCTAATTTACCAATTTTTCCCTTTATGGATCATGCTTTTGGTGTTCAGTCAAAGAATTTTTGGCATACCAGATCTTGAAGATTTCTCATATGTCTTTTTCTAAAAGTTTTGTAGCTTTATGTTTTAAATTTAAGTCCTTGATGCATTTTGAGTTAATTTTTATATAAACTGTGAGACTTAGGAAAAGGGTTTTTTGTTTGTTTGACTTGGGTTTTTTGCCTGTAGATGTTCAATTGCTCCCACAATCATTTATTGAAAAGGTTATCTTTCTTCTTTTGAATTAATTTTAAATCTTTGTCAAAAATCAGTTTGGTATATCTGTGTGGATCTATTTCTGCATTCTCTGTTCTGTTCCATTGATACATGTGCTTATCCCTCCACCAATACTTCACAGCCTTAATTACTATAGCTATATAATCAGTCTTAAAATGGAGTAGATTAGTTCTTCCCATTGCATTCTTCTTTATCAGAATCATTTTTGCTCTTCTGGTTTCTTTGCAGTTCCATATAAATTTTAGAACACTTTTTATACCTACAAAAAGATCTTGCTGAGAATTTGATAGGAATTGTGTTAAGCCTGAATATCAATTTGGGGAGAATTGACATCTTTACAATGTTATCTTCCAATCAATGAACATAGTATATCTCTCCATTTATTTAGGTCTTCTTTTATTTCTTTAATCAGTATTTTGTAGTTTTCAGCATACAAGTCCTGTAGATGTTTTGTTCGATTTTCTCCTCTCCTCCCTCCTCCCCCCCTTCTGAGTGAAAGTAAGTGGGATTGTATTTTTAGTTAAGTGTACTTCGTTCTTTGCTAGTACATAGAAATACAATTTATTTTTGTATGTTTGTCTTGTATCCTGTGACCTTGTTGAACTCACTTACTAGTTCAGGGTTTATTTTATTTTACTGTAGATTTAAGGGAATTTTCTCATAAATAATAAGCATGTCATTAGCAAATAGGAACACTTTTATTTCTTCCTTTCTGATCTCTATGACTTTTTCTTTTCTTGCTTTATTACACTGGCTAGAACTTCTAGTACTATGTTGAATAAAAATGGTGACAGCAGACATCCTTGCCTTGTTCCCAACCTTAGGGGAAATACATTCAGCCTTTCACCATTAAGAATACTCTTAACTGCAGGTTTTCATAGATGCTCTCTATTAAGTTAAGAAAGTTCCCCTTTATTTTTAGTTCATAAAGAGTTTTGTCATGGATGAGTATTGAATTTTTCAATTTATTTTTCTGAATCAGTTGATATGGTGATGTGATTTCTTATTCAACCTGTTAATATGGTGGATTACATTGTTTAATTTTCAAATAGTGACTACTGAGCTTTGCATTCCTTGAATAAACATCATTTGTACAATTTTTTATATGTTGTTGAATTCTATTTGTTAATATTTTGTTAATGATTTTTGCATCAGTGTTCATGAAGAATATGGTCTGTTGTTTGCTTTTTGTGTACTGTCTTTGGTTTTGGTATCAAAGTAATACTTGCCTCATAAAATGAATTAGAAAGTGTTCCCTCCCCTTCTGTTTTCTGGAATAGATTATGTAGAATTGGTGCTAATTTTTTTTAAACCTTTGGAAGAATTCTCCATTGAAGCCATCTGGGCCTCAGGATTTCTTTGGGGACAGTTTTGAAAATAAGGATTTGATTTTCTTAATAATTATAGAATAATGCAAATTATGTGTTTCATTTTGGGTGAATCAGGGTAGTTTGTGCTTTTTGAGGATTTGGTCTATTTCACCTAATTTGCCAAACTTACATAAAAGGGAGTTGTTTGTAGTATCTCTTATTATCTTTTTATGTTTGCAGAGTCTGTAGTAGTACTGCCTGTTTCAGTCTTGATATTGGTAATTTGTCTTCTCTTTTATATGTCAGTCTTACTAGAGGTTTGTCAATTTTATCAGTCTTTTCAAAGAGCTAGGTCTTGTTGCATTGATTTTTCCCTGCTGCTTTCCTGTTATAATTTCATTGTTTTCTGAACTCTATTCTCTTCCTTTAGCTTCTTTTGGGTTTATGTTGCTCTTCTTTTTCTAAGTTCTTAAAGTGGGAATGTAGACTATTCATCAGAGATTTTTCTTCTTTCCTAAGCATTTAGGGTTACAAATTTCCCTTTTAAGCAATGCTTTAGCTGTGTCCCATAAGTTTTAATATGCTACATGCATATCAGTTCAATGTTGGTTTTTTAACTTCCTTTGAGATTTCCTCTTTGACATATGGATTATTTTGAAGTGTGTTATTTGATTGTCAAGTGTTTAGAGATTTTCTTATCTTTCTGTTATTCTTTTCTAGCTTAATTCTTTTGTGATCAGAGAACACACTCTTCCTGGCTTCAGTCTTTTACATTTGTTGATGTCTGTTTTTTGGTGGTTGTCTTATTGATATATAGGGTGTCCCAAAAAAATTTATATACACTTTAACAGCTGATAGCTCAATTTTGAAAATAAAATGTATTTTAACAAACACTGCCTTTATAATTATTCAAAGTGTGTGTGTATACATTTTTGGGGACACACTGTATTCCATGGACACTTGAAAAGAATGTGTTTGCTGCTGCTGTTAGGTGAATATTCTAGCAATATTAGTTCACTAAGTTTTATAAACCTCCAAATGTTTCCAATTCCTTAAAATGGCTTAAAAGGCCCTCCACAATCCTACCTCTACCTCTTCTCCAATCTCAATTCTAAAAACTCTCCCCAGCACTCAGGCTTTTCTCCAGCAAAATACTTCCTTCAGTTCTTGGAGCCGACATATTCCTTTTTTTTTTTTTTTTATGAGTCTTCACAAATGCCATTTATTCAGCCCCAAACACTCGTACGACTCTTCCCTGTTTACCCTCAGGTTTTGTGGTTAAATGTCATTTCTTCTGGGATGCCTTCCCAGACACCTAGTCTAGGTCTGGCTCCCCTGCTGGATGCTCCACAGCACCCTATCCTTGTCTTTGACACTGATGAGTACAGATATGGAAGACAACTACTGTGAGTCCATGCTTGAAAGTGCACCTAAAGGCACCCATACCCATTCCCAACCTTCATGCCCGCCTCTTCTCCCAGAGGTGAAAAAACTCTCATGCCTACCTGTACTCCAGGAGGTGAGAAAAGCCAGGTACCTGTTTTTGGTTTGGGGTTTTGTTTTGTTTTGCAGCTACCCCTGTAGCTAATGGTAGTCATGTGACCGTGTTGTGGCAAATGAGAGAAATAAGGATAAACTGCTGGGTTACTTCTGGGAAAGCTCTTGCTTTCCTAGTAAAACAGATGGGCATGGCTTGCTGTTCCCACACCCTCCAACCTCCTGCCCTGGATGTAGATGTGATGCCTGAGGCTCCAGAGACATCTCCCAACCATGAGGTGGCACAGTAACAGGACATTAAGTCTTCCACCAGCTCTGCCTGCCTCCTCCTAAATTTCTGGTTATGTGAAATATTTGCCTTCATTACATAAACCAACATTAGTTAGCTATTGCGTTACTTGCAACAGAAAGCGTTCCATGCTGATACATGACCTCACACATCTGGGAACAAGTAGGAGATAATCCTCAAAGGACAGGAATTCTAATCTGGGCATCGCACAATTCTGATTGGGTGAATGCAATTCCTCTTCGGTCTCCTTCCACGTCTTAGTTCAGAACAGCTCCTACAGGACCCTTCGAAGGTGGTATCTGTGTGGATAATGAGGACTTACAGAGTCAGGTAGGCTAAACTGGAGATTTGCGCTTAACAAACTGCCCTGAGTGTTCTGCATGGTCCTCTCCCCCTTTCTCCCCAAAGGATCCAGGAGGCCACTCTGCTGTGCAGAGGTGGCCCCCAACAGTGTGTCCTGCTGTGCCTGTAATGTCACAGCTTCATGTGATGAATCTGAGTGAAGTTCAGAGTGGTTTAAAAATTGGGGGAATAATCCCCTTTAATCCTTTTATAATTGCTACTGAATCATAAATTTCTTGTAATTAATAAAACCAAGGACCAGTTGTCGATGGCAGCATTTTTCAGGTCAATCAGTGGAGTAGCAGTAACATTCCATGCATCATATAGATGTTTGACAGAATCAGCGTTTCTCTAGGGACAACTGTATACCTATTTCACCCACCCCCAGGGATCAGTCTCCTCAGGCTTTGTGCTGCTTGTGCCAAACCAACAATTGTAGATAATGAATAGCCCCAATTACTTTTCCATTAACTGCTGGAATTTGGCAGGTGCCCCAGAAATATCTTGGGATATTCATTCAAAATTTAAAACCACAGATGACACATGAAGGCAGCTCTAGCTTTGCCCCCCTCAGCCCTATGTATATGTTAATACCCACCAATTAAGTCTAGTACTGAGAACTAACAAGCAGGTGCAATGGTGTGATCTCAAGGCTCCTACTCTAAGTGCAAGAGTCTGTGCACATTCATCATTACCCATTATTGCCTTGGTTTCTTCCTCACCACTGCAGGCTTAGTGAGGTTTCTAAGTTTTACACGTCATATCACTAGTTAATCACTCTTTAATAAGATTTCATGAGTCCTAGATATAATATACTTTTCAAGACCTCTCAAAAAGTCTACAGAAGTTCAGTTAAAACAATTGTTGAGCAACGTGGAGAAAACACAGGTTCTATTCGTGAAGAAGGCAATTCCCTTGGCTTAAGAATTTCATTTACAGTCTCCTGCTCCTCAGAACCAGAGATTTTCTCAAATTGAAGATCTTGGATTTGGGCTTCTGCTCAGCCTCTAACTTCCCATAGGCATTTGCTTTCAGAGTGTGAAGATACTGGATTGCCAGATATTTGGCACCTGCCTGCTGGCCACTGTTAAAATGTTGAAAGTTGTTTCAGGTGGTGCCAGCACTGTCCAGATGTCTGCCCAGCTGGAAGAGCAATTGTGGCATTATCTCCTTACTGATCTATATTATATTATCCCTTTGGGAAATTCCAATCTAATCACATAATCTAGGAGTTAAACCACTGAGACTCAGCACTTCCAATCTCTATAATGAGAGGTGTTGAGATGCTTCTTATAAAATGAACACTGGTCTCTTAAGAACATCCTTTATAACTACTGCGTTTCAGACTTCCTCTGTTTGCCCAGCCACCTCAATCAAGAGCCCCAGCAGCCACTGTGAAGGAACACCAGCCTAATCAACCCGCCTAAACCCACTGTGTCAGGTCCAGGAGGAAACATGGCTCTTGGGCACCTGTGTCAGTTCCCCAGCTGTTCCTAGTGGCTTCAGCCTTCTAACTAGGGCTCTACCTCCAAATCTGGGCCCTGCTCCAAATAGAGAAGTAGAGGTGGAGCCCTACTCAGCAGAGTGCTGAGAACTCCGTGCAGTTGGCTCTCATTGGGGACCAGGACACTCTACCTTCTGAAGGCCTGTAGATCTGCTGTCATATTACTGTGGGGGAATTCAGTGTAAAACTACTATTGCATAAACCATGTGTTTCATATCTAGAGATGATAAACACCAGTATAGAGACAGATAAACACCAATCTTCTTCTTAGGGACTGTTAGATTTTGGAGTATCCTAATAAACTTATGATGGAAACATACATCAAAAAGTTGTTAAGGGATATAAGAAAAAAAATTATTGGTGAAATTGATGTCTTCAAGACATATGCTTAGTTACAGACCCTAAAAAATGAAAAGAATCTCTTTAGTGAGACGTATGGAGAAGTGAGTGTTCAAAATGACTAAATTGTGCTCACATTCTATGTGGGCCAGACAGGACTGGTGAATTTAAACTTATGGCCAAATGTAGACCCAAATATTATAATTACCCATTACATTGATAATGTATTGATTGGGGGATATAAACATGGAAGACAGAGTATAGGTTAATTACACAAGAAATAGACCAAAGAGTAGTGTAAGTTAAAAGCACTGGAAAACATATGCTTGAACAAGAGACAATACAACCTAAAACCCAAAGCCATTCGGAATGGAGACTTATAGTTAAATTCATTATCTCTAGTATGTTTCCCTGACCCTGCTTCTTTTGTTAAAAGTTGGAGTCATGATTCTACTTCACCTGGATTCTTTTGGGTAGAAAAATGACACAAGTTACAGGATGTCTGCTATCTTCTTTGGGGTCATCTGGGACGAATTATTGTGTAGCTACCCTTCCTCCTTGGGTTGGGCTGAATGTGGGGACCAGTATGGAGTCAAATTATTAATAACATCTGGTCATATAATTGGACATTGTCTGTAGGCAAGAGCTGGGTCATATGGGATTACAGTCAGTTGTGGAAGGGACCAAGCTGTTCTTTTTTGGTAATTGGTAACTTAATGGTTCTTAAAACTTGCCAGTGATAATTGGGATATATAAACCCTCAGTCAGCTTCCAATTATTTGCTTTGGTCCATGGATATAAAAATTATACAGTAGTGATCTAATAAACACAAAAGCCTAAATCAATGTCTCTATGAATAAAAGAACATACAAGTGTTCACTAGTATCGTAAATTGAAGATCCAGGGAACCCTCAGGTGAAGATTCTACTCATTTCTCCCAGAAGCACCTGCAGCTACCATATGATACAGGTACCCCTTCCCACACACTTCATTGTTTGAGTTGAGGACCCCTCATCAGCCATGCTGAACCTTTTAAGAACTATACTGCAGGCTAAGACTCTTCACCCTACCTTCCTTCTTTCCCTCTGTCCTTCACAAAGGTCAGACCTGTATCACGGTCTGACAACTTTCCAGCCACCCCCAGAGATGTTTCCTCTAGCAAATCTCCTGCACTTCTAATCCTGTCTTGCTATCTGCTTCTCGGAAGACTTGGACTAACACAGTCTCCTTTCTTAATAAAATAGAATTCTAAGATACTACATACTCCTTAAAATCTTCCTGAAGAAAGTAAAGATTTTGGCATTGAATTGTGATAAAACCAACTTAGAGAATCATTTTGGATTTATACATTCTAAACTTTGGTATATTACTTTGGTAGAAAATGTTATATAGTGTAAAAGGAAGCTAAGAAGAATACATTTTAAAGGCTTTAACATCATTTATTTAGTGAATTAAATTTTAGTGGAATGCGTGAAACTATGTAGGTTCTAATATTACCAGCAATTGAATAGAAGACAGAACTGGGCTTCCCAGACAGAACTTGCACTTATGAATCTTATGCATGAAATACTCCATTTGGTCATTAAATATGCACTGGATGGTGGCTAAACGAAACTTCCACAAAGAACTTGGGAAATGCATTTGCTTGATTTCTGCTTACACCGCCCCCCCTTCCTCAACTCAGAAGGTAGACTCAGCTAAAGGTTTTACTACCGTCCTCCAGGGTTTGAACACCACACAAGCCAAACGAACTCTTGGTGCAAGTCATTACCTTCTAAGAAATCTGCTAGTTATTTATGCTCATAACCTCCCAGAAGTGAAAACAAATTAAACTAATCACATGTAATATTACAAAGCCTCAAAGAATGGGCTATTATGAATATCACAAGAAAATCATTTGACTGCATATCCTTAGTGGCATTCAGTATAAAGATAAAAATAATTGCAAAAAGTCTTCAATGTTATTTAATAACTTTGTCAGATAAAAGAAGTAATTATATTAATTTTGTTTGGAATGAAAATTTTAAGTATAGGAGAAAGGGGAAGGAAATTATAAAATCGAACTTTTTGAATTTGGAACTGTAACTTTAGAACTGAATCAGAAATATCAGTATGAACTCATGCTTTTGAAAGAAAGGAAAAAAGGTATGTTTTCCAATGCTGTCAGCTAAAATGAGCTGGGGACAAGGGCTTCGATAACCTAATGTGTAAACTTCACTGTTATGATTTCTAATGCCATTTTCCCAGGATACCCTGAAGAAATGGCTGATTCCATGTCTGGGTTAGGGTGGGTTATGAGCCTGAGGGAAACCTGCTATATCAGGAGACAAGAAATAATTCAGATTAATGGGACTGTGTCAAAAGAACATAAGTGTTGTAAAAGGCAATAATCATTGCACTTGGTTACATCATGTTGGATCCATGGAAAGCTGTGAGTGCATAAAGGTACACAGAAGAAAAATTACATAAAGTCAGTAAAGGTAGTGAATTGAATAGCCTATATTTTTATCTTTTTCAAACATGTTGTTATTCTGGTTCATTTACTTTATCAGTGAAAAATATAAGATTTAATAAATGTTAATCACATAGTTAACAAGCATTTTCTGGCTTAAGGGAGGATGCCAGTAGAATGATTTCATAAATTCTGACCATCAGTTAGTCATTCAAGAGTTCCAAATTTCAATCAGATACAATTTCAAATATTCAAGAGCATTTTATGGTCTTAAAAATATGAAAAAATTGCAAGATACCATTTAGCTCAAAGGTCTTTAAAAACCAGTTTGAAAGGCATTTCCATGTCTTAAAATCCTATCAAGTTAAAAGGTAGAGAGCTTAGAACTTAGTATATGTTACTGAAGTAAACACATACAGTATGCATCTTAAGCCAAAATTCAGAATTAAAGTGATCATCCCAAATAATAGCAATAACCTCCATGAATGGACAGAATTCAAAAAGCAACTTCCAAATATGCAATATTATAAACTATCGTCGCCATGCTGTGCATTATATCCCCATGACTTATTTTATAGGTTTGTGCCTTTTGACCAAGCCCCAGCCCCTGATTCTGATAACCACCAATCCATTCTGTGTCTACGAGCTTGCTTTTGTTTCTTAGATTCCGTGTGTAAGTGGGATAATATGGTATTTGTCTTTCTCTGCCTGACTTTTTTCACTTAGCCTAATGCCCTCAAGGTCCATCCATTTTGTTGCAAATGGCAGGATTTCATTCTTTTTCATGGCGGGATAATATCCCATTGCATATACATACCACCTCTTCTTTTGTAATTTGTTGTGATTTCTCATCTAAGTAATACTCACTTCCATACCTAATTTTTAAATATTTTCCCTAAAGAGGGTCCCCCAATTTGTAAAACTTTTGAAGCCCCACAAAACTTGGATCTGCCCCTGACCGTGTTACTTTACAAAAACTACAGTAGCTGTACTGACGTGGAAA
This sequence comes from Miniopterus natalensis, assembly GCF_054644295.1. Taxonomy (NCBI): domain Eukaryota; kingdom Metazoa; phylum Chordata; class Mammalia; order Chiroptera; family Miniopteridae; genus Miniopterus; species Miniopterus natalensis. The sequence goes on along the minus strand of NC_142096.1, from coordinate 18,487,506 downwards.
CAAGTATGTTATATAGTGCGAGGTATGAAATTCAAATTTCAGAATAATATCAACAGAATAATTCTACTTAAGTAAAAAGAAAAATGTTTTTCACGTCTGACTCTACGATCTTTATTTCTTAGTAAAACACATGTATTCATTTATATCTGTTTTTTAGTTCTAAAAAAAAAAAAAAAAGCCACTGTGCATTCTCGACCTCGGTTCACGCGGGTGGCCAGCGAGAGCGCGCGGGGAAGCCTGCAGCCCGCCCCCCCTTGTGACTTTCCGCGGCGGGGCTGGAACCCGAGCGCCCCGGGAAGCCGGCGGGACGCGGGGTCACTCGGCGCGCTCGCTCCCGCGGCGGCGAGCCCGGGCCCTGCGGGCGGGCGCCGCGCATTGTTCCGGCCGCGCGGACCCTCCGGGCGCCCGCCCTGCCCGCGCCTGCAGGAGGGTGCGTGATGGCTCTGCCTCGAAACGAAGGGAAAGTAAAACGCTGCGTACGCGGAAGGGCGAGGAAACCGAGCGGCTCGGCGCACCCTGGGCGTGGGCAGCACATCGCCTTGGGGGGCGGGGGGGAGGCAGCCTCCTCCGCGCGCTTCTCGCCGCCCCCGAGCCCGCTGGCCCAGGGCCCCTGCGCCGCGCCCCGGCTCCCGAGAGACGCGCGCAGCCTCCAGGGCCCGAGGCCTCGGGCGCCCCGCGCCGCTGGCCCGGCCGGGAACAGCAGCCGCCGGGCGCCCGTACTTCGGGGACGCGGGCGGGGAAGGCTCCTCCCGACGCCGCCGGCGCGGGGCCTGGCCCGCAGCGCTAACGCCCTTGACGTCGACCGCGAGCGCGGAGGGATCCCCCGCCGCAGTCAGCGCGCCGAATCGGGGTGCAATCACTTCCCTGCGCTACCCATTCCCATACCCGTCGTCGCGCCCCGTGACCGACGTGCTGCCGTTTGCCCGGTGCCGCCGACGACAGCGCGGACAGGAGCGCGCAGCCTGCCCCTGAGCTCCCGGAGCCCTTCGCGCCTCGGTGGGCGCACAGCCTTTCCCGACTGTTCCGTCTGCAGTTCCCGGCTACACTGCCTGCCCTGTTACCAACAGATTTTATTCTTGGCCGTTCTTTAGGGGTGACAGGGTTATTACATTTGATAAGGTGACTGTTAACCCTCTGCATTTTTAGCAGGTAACAATACGGCAAAATGCTCTTACATCTTTAACCTCAAATAAAATTGAAGTGCACGAAGAAAATACTCAGAATTGGTTTAGCTTATAATAAAGTGCATTGCCTCAGCCCTGGTAGAGTACACTTTAAACCAATGCTTTCTAACAACTTTGCTTCTTATTGGTTTAAACCCATGTACATTGTTGTTGTTTTTATGAGTTTCATAAATAATAGCATCTGTAGGTTGCTTATCAGGCCCTGACCTAAGTATTTGGAATTCTGTTAATCCTGACAACAATCCTGAGGTAGGCATATTTTCCTCATTTAGCAGATGAGGAAACAGACAGTAAGAAACTCGGGCCACTTGGCCCCAGAGGCTGTTTTAAAGTGGATATTCAATTAAATGATCACGTGTGGATAGGCAGGTGATTCTTTTTGTTATCTAGTTTCTTTTTTTTCTTTTTCTTTTTTGTTTTTAATTGAATGACACAGCAATTCCACTTCTGGGAATATATCCAAAGAAACCCAAAATATGAATTCAAAAGCATATATGCACCCCTATGTTTGCTGCATCATTATTTACAATAGCCAAGATTTGGAAGCAGCCCAAGTGCCCATCAGCAGATGAGTGGATAAAAAGCTGTGGGACATTTACCCCATAGAATACTACGCAGCTGTAAAGAAGAAGGAAATGTTACCTTTTGTGACAGCATGGAGGGACCTGGAGAGTATTATGCTAAGTGAAATAAGCTGGTCAGATGAGATGACTGTTCTAATGAAATTGGGATGTGTGAATGTACAGAGTATCACATTTTCATTAATATTTTATGTATGTAATAAAGTCAAACTTTGAAAAATGAATTGTTTATTATCTTAAAAATAAATTATATGATAATCCATCATTTTGCCTTATGTGTAATACCAAGGAGGTTAAGGTACTCTTTTGCTCTTATTTGGCTAATAAGACTCCTAAGCCTCCTAATACCACAGAACAGGATCAGGACCCTAAATTACAATCCCAACAATGTGATGACTATTGAATAAATTTTGTAATATACACTTATGGCAAAACAGAATTTTATTGCTTTCTTATTTTACGCTATTCACTGTCATCCTTTTATATTACAGATTTGATACAACATATAACTGCATTTCTACTAAAATATTTCATAGTTTACATGTTTTAGATTTGTGCTATTATTAATCTGGATAGGGCTCCCCAACTTTTCTTCCAAGATTGTAAATTTTACTTCAATAATGATTATCCTCATTTTTTAAGTGAAAAGATTGCAGCTTAAACAGGTTAAATATTACACACAATATCACATACTAAGGCAGACAGGTAGTATAGAACAGAAGTCCTATCCTAGGGCTCAACAGAATTCAAAAGGGCTTGTGTATTAATATATCTTTTCAGAACCAATATATTTCAGAAGCATAGACCTATCATCATAAAAATGTGGTTACATATCACCTATATGCTCTAAGTACAATAATTCAGGATAAAACTTACCATTTTATTTTTTTAATGTCGATCCTAACATCATGCTGTGATTTTTAATGAACAGGGTAATATTGTTGGTCTTTCTTCCAAAAATATGGAATGAAAATTCGTTTTTTTATTATAACAATTAGAAGGAAAAATTTACAGCTGGACAGCAAGACCCTGAATTTAATTTCAACATCCTGGTTTGCCACATTATATACAGGCACTAGTGATTCTGTGTCAATTTTATTTCTTCAGATTTTTTTCCTTTCCCAGGATTCTCTCATATTTGTTATTACTTGAAGCTCTGATCGTGGCTCTGAATCATTTTTGTTCTTTTTTTCCTCCCCCAACAGCTGTTTCAAAACTTCTGCAACTCATTTGCCGCGGAGTCTAGAATCTCTCTTGCAAGCGAGCTTACTGGGTGGGCTGAACTGCCATGGAACAGAAGGATTGTTAGGAAGTCAGTATGTTGCTAAGAAGTCTTGCTAAGTTTCTCTGCTAAGCTGAATCTGGAGTGTCAGGGAATTTTCCTTTCCCGTGATGAACTTCGGAGGTGTGTGTTTTCACCTGTATCAGTGATTCTAGTTGGACCCATTACTTTAAGGTTACATTTTTTAACCCATATATGAAGGTTGCACCCAATTATCCCTGTAATCAGATAAACAAGTGTCAGCTGTTAATATTTCAGTGCTTTCTGCCAATAACTGCTGGAAGTGATTTAATGCAGCTGGAGACTAACACTGACAATCATTATAGCCTGCAAAGTGTGAAATAATTTCATTGTGGCCTTTTCAGCCTGATTACTGATAATGTTCAGCGAATGAGTGTAAAAGGGGGTGAACGCTGGGGCGGCTCAGTGCTGTCTATCTGAGAGCTTGTTATAAGAATTCACTGTAAGTGTTGAAGGGAAAGGCTGTCACCTGGAGATACTGTGCTTCCTTGAGATTGTTTCCCCCTGGGATAGAAACCCTTGCCGGGCGCGGGCACAGATGCGGCTCAGCGGGGAAATGAAAGGAGAAAAGCCCTGGGGTGGAGCAGAGGTGCAGGCAGGCCGTCGTGCTCACGAGCCCACGGGAGAGGGTTCCTTCCTTCCCACGCCCCTGAGCGCCTCTGGACCCCTCTGAAGAGGCCATGCCCTCGCCTCTCCCGCGGCGCGGTCGCCTGCAGAGCGAGGTCTCGCCCTCTCTGGACTCCAGGCCCTGCAGTAGCCCCGCGGAGCTCCCAGGTCGCGCAGGGAAGCTCTTCCCGGGGGCCACCCCTCCCAGGACCCCACGGCTGCCACGCCGGCTGGCCTGGTGCTCCATCGACTGGGAGCAGGTGTGCTTCCTGCAGAGGCTGGGAGCTGGCGGCTTCGGCTCGGTGCACAAGGCGACCTACCGCGGCGCGCTCGTGGCCATCAAGCAGGTGCACCGGCGCACGCGGCACCCGCGGGCGGCCCGGCGCAGCTTCTGGGCGGAGCTCAACGTGGCGAGGCTTCGCCACGAGAACATCGTGGGGGTGGTGGCCGCCAGCACGCGCACGCCCGCCGGCTTGCAGAGCTCGGGCGCCATCATCATGGAGTTTGGTGGCGACGTGACTTTGCACCAGGTCATATACGGAGCCACGAGCGGCCCGGAGGCGCAGGACGCGGAGCCTCACTGCCGTGCGGGGGAGCAGTTCACCTTGTCCAGGTGTCTCAAGTACGCCGTGGATATCGCGAGCGGACTGCTTTTCCTGCACTCGCGAGGCGTTGTGCACTTGGACCTGAAGCCGGCCAACATTCTGATCAGTGAGCGGGACGTCTGCAAAATCGGCGACTTCGGTTGTTCGGAGAAGCTGGAGGATCTCCCGAGCTTCCGGACGCCTTCCCACGCCGGCGGCACGTACACCCACCGGGCCCCCGAGCTCCTGAAGGGCGAGGCCGTGACGCCCAAGGCCGACATCTATTCCTTCGCCATCACGCTCTGGCAGATGACTGCCCGGGAGGCGCCCTACTCCGGGGAGCGCCAGTACGTGCTGTACGCGGTCGTGGCGCGCGACCTGCGGCCCTCGCTCTCGGCGGCGGTCTTCAGGGGCTCCAGCCCCGGGAGGAGGCTCGGGGGCGTCATCCAGGACTGCTGGAGGGCCAGTGCCCCGCGGCGGCCGAGTGCACACCTCCTCCTGGCCCACCTTGGCTCGCTGAAGGCCGAATTCGCTGACTCGAAACCTGTATCAAGATAAGCTTTTGTCTTTGTCGTCTTTGTTTCTATTTATTTTTAAAGAAGATGTAGGGGAAAACATATCCGTAGGACATATTTTTAGAAAATAAAGTTATTAGAAACTCCTTTAGTCTCAAATGCTTTTTCTAAGAGCTACAAATCTAGTAGTGTTCTCAGTAGTTGGTAACTAACTTATTCCTTTATGGTTAGGTGCTTTGCAGTCTCAGCGAGTGGGCTTACTTTAACAGCTCCCTGGTATTGCATTTATTCGAATTTGTTATTGATAAAACCAAGTTGTCGAAAACTGAACTGAATTGTAAAATGCTAAAAGTTTCCCAAAAATTCTCCACCTGAGTTTAAACTATTAATAGTTTACTTGCTCCCATACCAAATAAGTAAAAACCTTTTTGGGGAAAGATTGTTTCCTGCTCCCTCCAAAAAAAAATGTCTTGTTTGTGATGACTTTCAGATATAAAATTCACAAGTTGAGGTAAATTTATTTTTCTTATTTTTAAAAATATGTTTTTATTGATTTTAGAGAGAGAGGAAGGGAGAGGGGAAGAGAGAGAGAATCATCGATGTGAGAGAGAAACATTGATTGGTTGCCTCCCATATGCATCCTGATCAGGGACCAAACCCACAACCTAGGCATGTGCCCTGATCTGGAATGAAACCAGCAACCTTTTGGTGCACTGACACTGCTCAACCAACTAAGCCACACTGGCCAGGGTGAGGTAAATTTATTTTTAAAGAAATAATATCTTAAATGATTTCTTGTAATATTTTGAACTTGTGCATACCATGAGTAGAAAAATTTTGTTATAATACTTCTAAACTGTCTCTTTTACCTGTTATTTGGACTCAGAAATAGATGGCAAAACAAAGAACGATTGTGTGCTATGGGAAAAAATGATAACCTTAAAGAACAGTAAAATTTAACACATGGATGAAGGAGATCAGACAAGCAGAACAGAGTGTCCATTCTAGAAATCAAGGCCATGGCTGCTGGTACATACGATTTAAAAAAATGAGGTGACTGAATCTTGTCATTAGGACAACGCTGACTTCTATTGAGCAACAGCAGTTTTGGTGAGTGGTGGAGGGTAGAGCCATTACAACGAACCGGGGTTATGACAAGGGCTTCCCTAGAAGCTGTGCCTGGCCTGTTAAGGAAGAAGGGAGAAGCAGGGACCATAAAAGGGGTAAGATGCACAAAAATGTTTTTGAATTTTTGGTTTGCTTTAGTTTAGTTTTAGGATGAAGGAAGTGAGTTTATTTGAGAAAGGAATAAGAGGAGACAAAGATAAATGATAAAGTTTAAAAATGTGTGGAAGATGTGAAAACTAGTAGCTAGGGAAAGAGATGGTAGCCTTAGAGAGAAAGAGCGTTTCTTCCCAGATGTGAGCAAAGGAGTGTGGCACTTCCAGTGAATAATAAAGGGCAAAACACATTCATGTATCTGTTCTCCCTAATCCCCATATGTGACAGACGAATTTTTTAAAGCATTCATTCACAAGGACAAAGAGAAGGAAAGAGAAAATTACAGGAACAAAATTTTGGAAGCTGGGAAGTTCAGTATGCTCTAGAAAACTTAAGCCAGCAGTAGGGGAACCTGAAATGCAACTTGAGTTTTACCGCAGAATGCCCCAAAGTTTTAGCATTGGTTGTTTAAGTTCACAGAATCTGGCAACCAAGCTGATATCCTCTAAGCAGGGAAATATAAATAGTCCAAGAAAATAGACCTCAAAATACTGATAATAGAGGCAGTAAAACAATCAGAATAACCTACAGTTAGGCTTTCATTCTTAAAGGTCCATCCACATCTGCAGAGTTACCAATTAGCTTTTTTATTGCCCTACTATTAAATGGCAGCATACAGCCCACTTTATTTCCAAAGAAAACCTTTAACATGAAAGAGGAAGATCAAAAAAATCTTAACTATCCCTGGAGAAATATAAAAGGAGCTATTGGCTACGTGAAAAAAAAAAGGGGGGGTTCTTAAAAAAAACAACACAAAAATTAAAAAAACCTAGAAAATAGTAAAGAGCTTTTGGAAGTTAAAACTATAATTATATACATGAAAAATTCATTAGAAAAATTGATAAAGATAAGTAGAGGGAAAATAAGAGATTGAAAGAAAGCAAGACAATTGGAGGATCAGTCTAGGAAGTTTAATATTCAAATAATAGAAGTTTCAGAGATAGAAGATGTAGAAACAGGAGAAAATTATTGACAAACAATTTAGGAAACAAAAGTTTCCAGATGGAAAAGGTATAGTGTTGATTGCCCAGACAACAAATAAAAAAACAAACCAAAAAAAGGCACATTACCAAAAAATTTTGGAACATTAGCAACAATGAAAAAACCCAAAAAGCTTCCAAAATTAAAAAACAAAATCACATACAAAAGATAAGGATCCTAAAAGATAATAGAGACTACTACTTCCAAAATTCTGAGGGAAAATCACTTCCAACTTAGAATTCTATACTTAGCCAAACTATCAATTGAATGTACAGGCTGGCTAAAGACCTTTCAAGACAGGCAAGGTCTCAAAAATTTACTCCTATGCACCCTTTCTTAGGAAACTACTGGAGGGGGTACCAAAGCAAGTGTATAAACCAAAAAAGAAAACATAGTATCCAGGAAGTAAACACAACTCAATAGAGAGGAAAAGGGAATCTCCGAGGCTGATGGTGATTGAAGATAACAAGCTATCAATTGTGCAGGTCTGATGACTCAAAGAAGAGAAAACTAATGAATACCTGTGTTTTAATGGATTGAAATGATATTCTACAACTTGAGGAGAGTATGGGATTAACTTAATGATAAATACAGAAAAAACAAAGCAAATGAAACAAAAAGTTTATTAACTTTAGGAGACACAAAAAGCTGGGCAACACAAGAAAAGCAAATATTGTATAACAGATGGGTTCAGTTCAAATAGCCTTGTATGTTGATCTAACCAAAGGTATAACATGATGGAAGGATGAATGGAGAGGAATTGTGACTATAAGTATGGGGGATAGGAGTGAAATAAAACTAAATTCTAATCTTCCAAAAAGAAAAGTCCATAGATAACACCTAAAATTAAAAAAAATTAATAAGGAGTATCCATATAAGTACGTTATTAAGAGGTACAGATTTAGATACCAAAATTAACAGCAAAAGGGAGTTGAAAGTGGTTACAAGACTCCAAGAGTTGGTGTGGCGTCCTTCAGGCTTTTGGGAGGCAATAATTCTAGTGCAACTATTTGACTCTTTAACTGCTGTTCATATATAACTTATGAAAATTAAAACTCATATCTCAGAGGGAAGAGGGAGGGAAGGGATTAACCAAAGAGGTTCTATGCATATATGCATAACCCATGGGCACAGACGATAGTGGGGTGGAGGCCAGGGGAGAGGGTCAATGGGGGGGAAAATGGGACACCTGTAATACTTTCACACAATAAAGATACATTTTTTAAAATTTTTTAAATAAAGAGATGAAAATGAGTATGTGGTGGGTCTCAGGAGAAGGTAGAAGATAGGGATATATTTTAATGTGCTTTTTCTACAAAATGAATTTTAAGAAGTAATATCAAAGTAATTAAACTAAATATTCCTTTTTATACATGTGAGTCAACTCACTGTGAAATCCACACTTTCTTTAAAATACAGTAATAAAACAGTACAGGCTCCCTCAAAAGAGAAAAAGCCTAAAAGGGGAAACAAGCTACCCATTCAGCTAAGGAAAGCAGAAGCAGCGAGAAGGGTGAAACTAAAGCAAGGCAGCTTCCTGAACACTGCTGAATAGCGCATCGAATTACAAAGAGGGAAAACCTAAAGGTCTGTGGGATAATAGAGTGCAGCCAGGAGAAATTTAAAGGGAAAGGAGAACAAAATTTGACAGAATAATAGCAGCCGATGCCAGAAGCAAGTCCCCTTACAGAGGAATCAAGTTACAGAAGTCCCTGACTTCAGAACTGGAAGTAGGTTTTCCCCCTTTTAGGAATGGTGAATCATATTAGAACACATTGTACAGTGAGTCTGACCAAACATTTGTCAAACAGTGAGTAATCTTTAAGTCTTTAAAAAATGCAGATTGTGCCACAATCTGAAGAATAAACTTTTAAAGACAGAAAAACCACCTGTTTTCTCCCCTGTTCCTCTGGTGGTGTGAGGAGGGTCATGCCAGTCTACTGTGGGTAAATCATACAACTGTCATTGTCTACTGGGGTGTATCTTTCCATAATGATTTCAGAATTTCCTGCTATTGTAATTTGAGCTAGAATAACCCATCGCTAGGACACTTCTGTTTCTGTGATAGAGTCGAGTGAATTCAGGTTTGAGTATGCAGTTGCTTCAGGATCTCCTCTCCCGGCTTTCTTACTGTCCATGTTTTGGCCGTTCTGTTACTCATTAGTATCTCCACTAGGGTGTTAGGAGAGAAAACGATGGAGAGACATTCAATAGTTTATTTTTCTATTTTTAAACAGGTCTACTATCCAGTATTGGCTTTAATTAGATTTGAGGATTACTTTTAGATTTAATTTATTTGTATTCTCCCCACCCTCCCTATTTTATAGATTCCTCCTTAGGAAATACAAATTCCGTTTTAAAGGGATGGGTTTTTCCAGCCATTGACTGGGTTCAGATCGATGCCAGTTCTTCAGTCCTTCATGACGAGTTCATTGCTCCCAGGCTTGGACCAACCCCCCTCACTAGTGACGACACTGTGGACAGGCTACTCCTCAGACTGCACTGTGTAGAGTTCTGCCCCGAGGGCCCAGTGGAGTTCACTCTGGACGTGTGGTGCAACGCAGACCAGACTCCTCAGGTCACCTCTTGAGACTTCATCTTCAGCAGCCCCTGGGTCATCCCAGTGACCCACTGGAACTGAGATAATGACCCTACGACTGTGTGGAGCAGAACGACATCCTCATGGTCAAGCTGCGAAAGGGCCAGGAACCAGACTTCGAGACTTCATGCGTATGCCAAAAAGGGCTTTGGCAAGAGGCATGCTAAGTGGAACCCGACTGCAGGGGCACACAGTGTACCCCAAGCCAGAGGAATGGCCAAAGAGTGAGTACTTAGAGCTGGATGAGGGTGTCACAGGCTCCCCGCAGCCCCAGCGGAGAGGCAGAGAGGTTTTACTACACCGTGGAGTCCTGTGGCCCTCTGTGCTGAGGCCATTGCCTCTCGGCCCTCTCTGGGTTGAAGAAGCTGAGTGACTTACAGACGCAGTTAAACCAGATATCCAGAATGACGTCCTCACCACAAACTAGCTGCAGCTCACCTGCTTCAGCAAAAAGGGATCCGAGCCAGCCCTCCTGAGACTTCTAGCTTCTGGGGTCTGGACAGCTGTTACCTAAACTTCTTGGCAAGCCATCTATACCAACTAGAGAGGTAGCAGTGGCAAAGGGTGCCCATCCCAGCCTTGCTTGGTCACAGATTACCAGAGGTACCACTGGTATTTGAGGCAGGACAGTCTTTCACTGGACATTCAGCATCCCTGGCCCTACCTGCTAATTGCCAGTAGTCTCTCCAGAGCCCAGACCTCCCTTCCCATTTCCTAATCATACTGCTTCCCTGTGAAAAACCACTGAGCTGGACCCTCCTCTTTGGGTCATTTCAGCTCTTTACTTTCTGTCCAAAAGTTGGATGTTTTACAGTTGTACGTTAGGTTTCTAGTGTTAGGATTGAGTGCTAGAACCCTCATTCAGGCTGCCTACAAACCCAGTCCCTGCCCTGCTGATACTTCACTCAAATTCCCAAGTGTCCCTAATCTGAGAACCCTCTGAGAACAATGTTAGATCCTGGCTGCCCCTGCCCTTCCCCCAAATAAACCCTATATTTCATTCTCTAAAAATATATATATATATATAAAGAAAGAAAGGAAGAGTTGGTTATTACTATTATTATTATTATTATTTAATGAGAGTCCCACAGGTAGGCCTGTAGTGGGAACTCACAACTTCAGGCATCACTGAGGGTAGTGTGTGTGCCTGATCGGGATCTCATTTAAACCAAGCCTCAAACACTTGGTTTAAATGGAATGGATCTCTAAGAAGTTGGGCTAATAGCTGGCCCCCATCCACGATCGCTCCACCTCCCCTAATCAAAAAGATAAAAAGGCAATAGCCAGGAAATAATGGCTTCTTCTTAACTGAGGAGGAACTGTTCCAATGGAAAATAAATCTGTCCTGAAGAGAATATAAGGGAAAAGTAGCCTAGTCTGCCCTAGGGACTGAGGAGATCTTTTGAGGTGCCTTCCAAGAAAAATTACCGGTGGGGAGGGGGGAGGGTTATATGAACAACTGAAGTGAGAACAACTGAAATGAGAGAGGCACAAGGGGGCTCACAGGGGTAGCCTTTTCCCTGATTCTGTAAGATGTCCCCAATGGACAAAGGGGCAGCAGCCCTTGGGGAGATGTCATGATGCTAGCAAGGGGACAGGTGGGTAGTGCCCCTGAGCAGAGGGAACTCATTTTCCCTGATTGTAGCTTGGGGTGCTATTCCCTGAGGGAAGAGAGGCTGTGTTCAGTGATTCTTCTGTCTGGGAAAGTCAAGGAAACCAGAGTGAATATGTCATGCTTCCTGTTTTCAAGGAACTTTTAGCCTACCACCAACAGTTCTACTAAAACTATATGTTTTTTAAAATAAATGCCTTACATACCACATGCCCAAATCATTTCCAGATGGATTAAAGAGCGTCTGTAAAACTGGAAGGAAAATGATTTGAATAGTTAATACAAATTTGAAGGAGGAAGGAATTTCTAAGCTTTTATAAAAGCAGTGAAAAAACTACAAAGGAGATTGCCTTTTTCATTACATAAAATGTATAACTTCTAGATATTAAAATATAAATAAATAAAATACAGACAATGGGCTGAGAAAAATTTGTTGAAAATGTGACTAACAGATTAATTTTTTCTATAAAGAACACATACAAATAAAAATGAAAAATAATCATGCCCTAATGGAGAAATGGACAAAAATCTTTTTTAATCCTTACCTGAGGATATATTGTTTTTTTACTGATTTGAGAGAGAGAGAGAGACAAACATCAATGTGAGAGAGAAACATCAACCAGCTGCCTCCCATATGCGCCCGACCAGGGATCGAACCCATAAACTTTTGTTGTATGGGACGATGCTCCAACCAACTGAGCCGCCTGGCTAGGGCAAGAAATGGACAAAAATCTTGAAAAGTCAATTCATGATAAACAAAATGCATATGGGAAACAAAAAGGAAAAATAGGAAAATGTTACCTCATGAGTACTTGAAGAATTGCAAATTAAAAATAGGGTATCGCCCAGCTGGGTGTGGCTCAGCGGTTGAGCGTCGACCTAGGATCTAGGTGATCGGGGTTCGATTCCCGGTCAGGGCACATGCCCGGGTTGCGGGCTTGATCAGTGACTCTCTCATCATTGATGCTTCTATCTCTTTCTCTCCCTCTCCTTTCCTCTCTCTGAAATCAATAAAGACATATTAAAATAAATAAATAAAAATAAAAATAGGGTATCTTAAAAATATACATTCACAAAATTCTTGATGCTAATGAAGCTGGTGAACTGATCTTCCAGATATTGCTGGCGACAATATAGATTAGTACAAGTTTTTGGAAAGCAATTGCAGTTTGGCAATGTATGTCAAGAACCTCGAAAATATATCCACTGACTCAGTACTTATGCTTCCGGAAATACAACCTAGGAAATACTATAAAATAAGCATTCTAATTAACTGAATGTTCACTAAGAGCCATTTATTCTAGAGAAAAAATTGAAACAAGGTAAATGTCCAAAATGGTTAAGTTATAATACAACAGTTAATTCAAAATGTGATGATGATTTTCACAACATAGAAATACCTATGCTACATTAAGTGAATGGGGAAGAACACAAAATTATATATCAATTTGATTATAACTTTTCCTAAAGTCAACAAATTTTTCTTAAAACACACAGAGAAAAGACTGAAAACAAACTTTTGTTTGGGTGGGGGATGACTCTGGATATCTCTTTTCTTTACTTTTTTAAACAAGAAATTGCCTCCACATTTTACTTTCTACCAATACAACATGGGTAACCACAAGAGAAAGTTTTAAACTCCCTGGTTTTTCTTAAATTTCAGACTTCAACATTTTAACAAATTTATTTAGATAAAAAATTCAGCAAATAATTTTCAACAATAAAGATAAATTTTTTTAAAAATTCAAGCAAAAAAAATTCAGTGTCTAAACAGATTCACTCACATTATTTGACATTTTGCCTTTATAATTTATAATTTTATTCATAAATATACACATGTACCCTGAATTAGTTTTTCACTGCTGTTAATTTCCTTTTGGAAGTAGTATGATGACACTGTCATTGCAGCAAAAGACCAGTAGATGGCTGAACACAGAAAGACACAAATAACTGCAGTAAAAGTCTTTACAAGATAATTGTAAAAGAACTGCAAAAACTGGTAATGGAAGGTTATGGCTAGAAATATTTAAAACAAAGTTTGTAATGGTTTTAGGAATATTTTTAAATTTTAAAAAGAAACAAAATCTCCATTATACTCCTGGAAGAAGTATCTATTTGGGTAAAACATTCCCAGAGGGCAATTTACCTATTTTAAATACCAAAGTATTTAAAATATGTGTATTCTTTGATAAGCTGTGAAAGGGTAAGTATATCTGGCAATTGATCTAAGACATTAAAAATGAGCTATTAGATTCATCTACAGTGGTTCACATGGTGCAGGGCCGCAGGGGGCGTGAATATTGGAGACTTGTTTGATTGTCACAACTGGAGGGGAGAGGTTGCTACAGGCATCTAGTGGGTGAAGGCCAGAAATGTCATTACACATTCTACAATGCATAGGGTAGCTCCCCGCAACAAAGAATCATCTAGCCCAGAATGTGAATTGTGCTGAGACTGAGGAACCCTGGTCTAGTAGCATGGTCTCATGATACTATTCACAAGAGTGAAAAACAGAGAAACACCCTAAATGTCTAAAAATAGACTGCTAGTTCAATAAGTTATGAATGAACCATTCATGCAATTCAGTCATTAAAGGGAGTGTTGCAAAATTATATTTATTGTAACAAAATACTCTGTGAATAAAGCAGCTTACCAAACTGTGTATAGAATATAAACCCATTTTTTAAAGAGGTATATACACACCTGAAGAGATAATCGGTGGTTTATCTCTGAATGGTGGCATTATATGTTTTCTTCTCCTTTTGTGATTCCTATTAAATTCTTTTTCTTCAATGAATATCTTACATCTAAAATTAAAATATTACATATTAAATTAAAATTTGGGGACTATAGCAGCTGCCAACTTTCAAGAGAAAAGTACAACAAAATATTTGAAACTAAAGCTTATCAAGTTAAAAATAGTGACGTTTTCATTACATTTGTCTCATATTATCTTAACCAACTGTTTCCTTAGTTCCAGTCACATCAACAATTTTTCCCACGCATTCCTGGCCACATTTTGCCTTTGTCTATACTGAAATTCTTTTTCTATGGTCAAGGAAGTTAATTTGTTCACCATTTTCTTAAGTGCTTGAAGGGGAATGTAAGCCTAAGAATAGATGTACCGAATTTGTTACTGAAACAAATCACCAATGTACTTCTCAAGCACTCTATCATTGAATTTCTGGTTGTCCTTTGAGCACTGGTAAAACATGAATGCTGCTGTAAGCTGTCTGAAAATGCACATTCACCTTCAGTACTAATGCAAGGGTGGTTAATCAGATCCTGGGGAGCTTAGGCAATTGCACTTTTGTTTGCTGATAACCCTACTGCTAAAATAAAGCCCTAAATTATGAAGTCTCATTTTGGTTACGGTCAGTAAAGCAAAAGTGCAGGTTTTTGGATTTTCTGCTGGAAATCCTACCAATATAGTATTTACAGCCAATGGATGACATTTTAAAATAACTCAAGTGGACAATATCCAAATTTTCACACATAAATTGTTAAATGGCAGCAAAATCTAGTATATACAGGGTGTCCCCAAAAATGTATACATATACTTTGAATAATTATAAAGGCAGTGTGTATTAAAATACATTTCATTTTCAAAATTGAGCTGTCACCTGTTAAAGTGTGTATACATTTTTGGGGGACACACTGTATATTCTTTGTAAGCCAAAGAAAGCCAGTTATCACCAAACATGTAAGTCAATACTATTATTTGATAAGAGTTTCAAATATAATTTCCTTCGAAGGAATACAAGAGAAAGGTTCAAGAAAGAATCCTAATTGGAGGGGTCAGAGCTCTGTCCTTCACCAATTCCTTGTGTCTGCGCAAATAACTCTTCTGCACTCAAAGGTTCACATGTAAAATAATGAAATTATTTACTCTTCCTTCTTCCCTGTATTTCATTCTATTTAAACTGCCCTTCATGTTTAGGTATAGTAAAACCTCAATGTAACAGACTAATTCAGGTGACGGGGTGTCCATTAAAGCCTAAAGTCCATTATATAATAAAGTAGATTTTCTGAATGTATATGTTAAAAAATTGACGAATTAGTTTACCTGTTTTCACTTAAGTAGACACATTTGTGTAATTAAATTAAGTATGTATGAAAAGTTTAATTTCACAGAAAAGTTTTCCATATGTATTACTGTAATTTTAAACTTATACTGAACAGGTCTAGTAAATGCATACATTCACCAGTCACAGAGAGTAAACAAATACACAGGGCTGAGGCATGGCTTAGTGCACTGGGAACAGGGAACATCAGCGGGCACTCTGTAGAAAGCCATGCCAGGCGACATTAGCGCAGGAGATGGAAGAGGCCGTGTGATTGTGTGCTAATCATTCGCGAAACATTGTTTAAGAATGACGATTCTTTGATTTAAATATGAAGGCTATAGTTGTAGATATGTAATATTTAGTTATGTCGACGAAATCACTACAGTGTTTTTTCCAACATATATGGCCTACTCGCCATAATGTGTTAAAAATAACAGTGAATTAGTAACAAAAATTTAACCTGTTAATTATAAGCCAATCTTGGTTAAAAGCATTTAAAAATTAACAGGGTGTTAATTTTCACTTATGACATACGGATCAGAAATTCTGTCAGTTAAATCCAAAGTCCTTTAAATCAAGGTCCAAAACATCAAGGGTTTACTGTAGGTGGGTCCCCACTATACTCGCTCCTGCCACCTAGGAGGGTTGACTGCTCTTTGGTTTTTCCCACTGTACTTTGTCCCACATTTGATTATGAACAGATGCTCAGTATTAGCAAGACCTGGAAGGGTCCTCTCCAGCGTTACTTTATCAGAGGAGAGAGGAGACAGCGTGATTTAGAATCAGGTAGGTAATCTGGGTCTCCAGGCTGGGCCTCCAGATGTACAGCCCGCTCCGGGGAATCCCCGCGGCCTGACACTTTGGCCCTCACTTTCCTGGAAGGGCAGAACCTTCCAGGAAAAGCAGGTGTAGATGCTTCTACAGGTCTGGGAAGCCAGAGCTGAATTACGAAAGGCTAGTTCAGGCTATAAAAAAATAACTGCCTGTTAATTTTTTAAATAGCATGCCTAGGTTATCAGAATCACTTTTCCTATCACCCACGTGAGTTAAGCTCAGAGAAGTTATCCACTTACTCTGAGAACGAGGGACTCGGTTTGCACGGGAAGCCAAGTTTGCACTGTACAAACCACAGGAGTCGTTCCTGACGGCGAGGAAGCGGGGGAGGTAAGATCGCCAGAAAGAAGTTTCTCAGGTTTTAAGGCAGGCCGCTTTCTCTTTGTCCTGGCTACTGCGCTAGCAGCCCCCCACGCTCCCACCCCCCATCTTAAGGGGCTCTGATTCCGCCAGGCCGACAGGGGGCGCCGGAACCCGCACCTTTCCCGCCAACTGCGCGCCACTCCAGCCCGGGCTTGTGCAGCTGCTTCTAGAGCCTCCAGAGCCCACAGAGCTCTTCCTCTTCCGGGGCAGCGCGGAGAGACGCGCAGGACCCGGATGCAGACGCGGGCGCGGCTATATAAGCGCCGCGCAGACCGCCTGCCTTTCTTTTTGAGGAAGACGCGGTTGCTGCTGCGGTGGTGCTGCGAGCCGCCCGCTCCTGCTCCTGACTCACCGCTGTTCGCTCTCGCCGAGGAACAAGTCGGTCAGGACGCCGCGCCGCAGCCATGGTGAGGCGGAGGGCGGCGCCGCGCGGTAGTGGCGGTGGCGGGCCTCAGTCCCGCGTGTCGCTCTCCTCTGGGGACGGACGCGGGGATGGGGGGAGGCGGTGAGTAAAGCGCACTCACTGGTCAGGGAGCTCCTGAAATGGCGGAGGGGCCCGGGGAAGTTTTGATAACGCTCGTCTCTAGAGTTGGCAGACTTTTAATACTTTTGGTGTTGTTCTCACTTGTGCGTTAGGCCTTTAAAGACACCGGGAAGACACCCGTGGAGCCTGAGGTGGCCATTCACCGAATCAGAATTACTCTGACCAGCCGCAACGTCAAGTCTCTGGAGAAGGGTCAGTACAGTAGTTTCAGGGGAGACTTTCGGGCCAAAAAGCGATGAGTTGAATTTGTTTTGTGCAAGATGGACTCAGAGAAGTGACAAGTGTCTTACCCAGAAGAGAGGAGTGATCCGCATCTAGTTTTAACTGTGTCTCTTACTTCGTAGTTGGCGATGAGGAGATAATTACTTGTTGAATTCCCGTGATAGTTTTATACGCTATTCTGAGCCAGCAGCAGTTAAAATGTAAGCAGATTATGGTTGTTTTGAATGAACTGAAAGATGTTTGTACTTCTCTGTAGTGTGTGCTGACTTGATCAGGGGCGCAAAGGAAAAGAATCTCAAAGTGAAAGGACCAGTTCGGATGCCTACCAAGGTGACGTAAATCGGGCAGGGGGAGGGGTTGCTTTTTGTTGTCTGAGTCCCAGTTTTTACTCTTTAGGTTTAGGATAAGGGGTTGGCTGCCAAAAGTTTAATATACTGGTGCTAACAATACAAACCAAGTAAAAATTGCTGTTAGAGGTTGGTTCATACTAGGTGCCTAACTTTTAAGAGGTCACAGTTGAAGCCCTTTTGCTGCGTTCCCTTGGTGGTGCTTTACAGTCGCCTGCTCTCAGGAGGGCTGAGTGAAAAGGGACTTACCCTTACAGACTGACAGGGCCTGAGAGCCTGTTGGTGAAGAGGAATGATGCCCTGGGGAATTTTCAAATGGAGTACTTCAGAGTAGTAGTTTTCCAGATGTCCTAGAAATGACCATAAAACCATAAATGCTTGGTTTCCTTTGTCTTTTGTTGCAGACTCTGAGAATCACTACAAGGAAAACTCCCTGTGGGGAGGGTTCTAAGACTTGGGATCGATTTCAGATGAGGATCCACAAGCGGCTCATTGACTTGCACAGCCCTTCTGAGATTGTTAAGCAGATTACTTCCATCAGTATTGAGCCAGGAGTCGAGGTTGAAGTTACCATTGCAGATGCTTAAATCAACCTTTTTAATAAATTGACTATCTGTTGTTAAGTTTTGTTGGCTTTTATTCATGATACTGGCAGATCTTAGGGATATACATTGTACGATGAATTTATTCTACATTTTAAGTAGAATAATCAAAATTAGATGGGTAGGCTATGGGGGTCTGTCTACCCTTTTTCGTTATGTTTCCAAGAGGCCACTAAACCAGTTTACGTTTGGAATCATGGGACAACTAAGTTCTGTTTAACAGTAAATGAGACCTTATCACTGAGGAACATACACAGTATAATGCTTCATATTGGAGCTTTTCCAAATAACATGTATTTGGGTCCCACCACAAAAATTCTGATTTAATTGATTGGGTGCTATCAGCCTTGTAAAAGGTTTCTGGGATGATTCTAAAGTGTACAGCCACAGTTTACAGCCTGGTGCACTAGAAGGCAAACAACTAACCAGGAAAATAGACTTAATGTTACAGTGGTACCTTGGTTTTTTAACATTGTTGACTAACATTTTGGTTTTCAAACATGCCACACGGCTTCCAGTGAGTGCAGGATCCTGCGGCCTAGCTGTGTGCTCTTGATCCCTCGGTTTTCAAACATTTCAGAACTAGAACAGTCTCCCAAGACGGTTTACATTCGAAACAGGTACCACTATCACTATATGTCGATCGTTTACTATGAAGCTTTATTAATCATGTTAACTTCAGGGCTGAAAAGTACATCATACAGGCCAAATTTATTAGCCAAGTCCCTATTGTCACAATACTGAATGACGTTTAAGAGCCACTAGGCTCTGTATTTGGCATGCTTTATTTTCTTGAATTCTCCCATTGTGTAGATCCAGAAACTTCTTTGAGTTTTAATTTACCCAGTGTCCTAGAACTTGGTAGTAGCATACAAGTTAATAGTCCCTTGAGGAAGTGAATGCTCTCACTGAGCCAAACTGGGTGGTTGAAAAGCTACTTTCTGTGAAGAGAACAAGGCAAAAGTCCAGTTACCCTAGCATGAGATAGAAGGTACCAGACCAAGAAGTAGTGGAATGGACAGGAACCCATATAGGTGTCTGGTTGGTCTTGTACCCATGTGATTGTAGTGGGTATTAAAATGGAAAAAGTTCTATTGCTGAGAGAAATTTTCAGAAGGTAAAATCTATATATTTGTAAATAGGTTGAATAGAAGGAAGAAGGGTAAATGAAGATTATGTGATGTCTTGAGCATTGGCTAGCTGACGTTTACAGAGTACACTAGAGAAGGTTTAGAGGGACGATTTGACACATTTGAAGGGGCCATGGGACATTCTTATGGAGGTACTTGGTAGATTGCTGGGTAAAATGGATATAAAAATTAGAGGAATCAGATCGAGATGCAGATATAGGAACCTCAGCACATGATTGTAGGCATAGACACAGGCAAGGTGGTCCAGGGAGTATGTGTCTGATAAAAGGGCTAGGTGGAACCCATAAGTGATCAAGAAAGCCGACTGGAATGAGGGAAGCCACGGAAAATGTTTCAAGAATGAGAGAGGTGTCAACAGTGTCATAAGTCATCTGGGAAATGTAAATCAAAACAGGCAAAAGCTCACACCTGTTAAGGTGGCTATTAGCAAAAAATCAGAAGAACGGTGTTGGTGAGGATATAGAGAAGCTAGAACCCTTGTACACTGTTAATGGGAATGTAAGTGGTTGAGTCACTGGAAAAAAGTATGTTCCTTAAAACATTAAAAATAGAACTGTCCTATGATCCAGCAATCCCAATCTGGGTCTTTATCCAAAATATTTGAGATCAGCATCTCAAAACAGTATCGGCACTCCTGTGTTCATTGTAGCACTATTACAACAGCCTAGATGTGGAAACATCCTAAATCTTCGTGATGGATGAATGGATCTTTTTAAATGTGGTATATACAATACAATGGAATGTTACTCAACCTTAAAAAAGGAGATCTTGCAATATGTGTCAACATGGATGAGCCTTGAGGATATTGTACTAAATGAAATAGGCCAGTCACAGGACAAATACTGCATGATTCCACTTAAATGAGGTAAATAGTCAAACTTGCCAGCAAGTGTGAAAAGGTACTCCACATCAGGGAAACACCACCTCACACTTGTTAGAATGGCTGTTACCAGAGACAAGTGTTGGCAAGGATGTGGAGAGAAAAGAACCCTTGTGCACTGTTGGAGAGTCAAGGGTGCAAACTGAGCCGGCTCCCTCTACGTTCCCCCCAATCTTCCAGGCTGTCCTTTGTGGAGATCTGTGGTCAGGATATCCCAGAAATCAGTGGAAGAGAAGGAGCCCCACCGAGTAGGCCAATTGCTTTGCTTAATTTTCTTCCCTTGAAGCTCCATGGGTGGTGAGGACTGTGAGAGCAGTACATTGTAATAATGAAATAAATCTGGGATCATGTTCAGCTTCTCCTACCTGGACCCTCTTGAGAACCAAGGGGAATGGTACCAAACTCCCATGATTCCATTTTCCCATGTCCTTCTGAACACGGGCTATGACATTCCTTCTCTTTGCTGTTTTCTTGGAACTAGAGAACATGGTGCCCCACCCTGGCACTGCCTGCCCCCTTGTAGGGAGTGGTGGCATTAAGACCAGCCCTCAGGACCCTCTCTGTCCTCTCCACCCACCCTGTCTGTGTCTTTGAGGTGCCTCCATTTCTTCAGGAAGTCCCAGAACTCACAGTACAATATATCTTTGTATGTTTTTATTAATCCCAGGAACTCAGAGTTGGTATGAAATTTATTGCAGCAAATTTAAATCATTGCACAATTTAACTGCAACTTTGAAGAGATTCCTGAGGGAGATTTTTTTTTTTACTTGAAAATTTAATAAAATAGCCCTTTGGTCATTAGTCTGCCTGGGTAGTTGGTGGGAAATGTGTTCACACCTGCAGTGATGTATACTCCAGACTTCATTCAATTATAAAACACTGACCTCAACTCACCAGTGGCACTGAAAGTTATTAATACTGTTTTAAATCTCAACCCTAAGAGATATCTATATAATTACAGCTATGGATACAATTTTTGCAGAATCAGTGAACAATTCCTGAAGTTACTATACAACGAACACCAACATGGTGAGAAGCCGCATTAAAATGGAAATCCTACTTCACTTACTAAACAAGTAAATGTGCTGTTGTCTGTAACTTTCATTTATTTTTAAATCAACTTATAACTATGGATGCCTCTCAAAGAAAATTTGACTAAATCCATCATCCCTTTGATATTGGGAGTGAGGAGGAGGTGTCTCTGTGGAAACCTAGCTCTCTCAGGAGAATGCAAAGAGAGAACAGAAGCCCATGGGCTTTCTATCTGTTGACTCAGGATTTGGACACTAGAGATCCAGGACTTTGTGCCTTCTTATTTCATAATGTCTGTTTATGATAAACCCTTTAAGTAGAAAGGGCCTTATATTCATCTTTGGAGAGCAAGGAAGTGGGAGCTGAAGAGAATCTTGTTTTGGAGAATAAAAAGCCCAAAGGAGAGACCCAGTGGCGGCTGCCACTGAAACGAAAGCATCCTTGGGACCCTCAGCAAAGAAGAATGGAGAGTTCAGGGAGCTGGTCTGGGTCTGTGGTACAGGAGAGGAAAACGTGTCCCTGTGTCATGGCCTGAGGGCTCTCAGTTACCTGGTGGGAGAGGGCAAAATCGTATTTCACTTAGCAGGAGCCCCACATAATACCTGGCATATGCCCATTGGGTGCCCAGCATTTCTTAACTTGTAAGTACCTTAATGTCATTTTCTGAGATATGAAAAATAAAATCTTTGAGTGGTGGTTCTATGTCAGACACTATGCTGAGCAACTTCACTCGCAGTAGCTGATTGACTTCTGAATACAGCCTTGTGAGGTGCATGGTGGTATCCTCAGTCTATAAGCGAGGTTTAACTAATGAAATCGAGTGACAACTGCCCTCTTCTGATCACAAAAAAATATTAAGAGGGCAGAAAGATCATTCAAACTACAGTATGGGGCATATATTTTAAGACCCCCAGTGCATGCCTGAAACTGCAGATAGTACTAAACCTTGTATATACGATGTTTTTTCCTATACATGCCTACCTAAGATAAAGCTTAATTTACAAATTAGGCACAGTAAGAGATTAACAGCAATAACTAACAATAAAATAGAACAAATCTAACAATATACATAAAACAGTTACGGGAATGTTCTCTCCAGTATTTATATTTTTCAGTCCAAACCTAGTCCTGAGTGTATAATTATCCTTCACTTGGAGTGGAGTCACTCTTTTTAGGGAACACCTTGCTGATGTCTGAATGCTTGCTCAGTGCTCACCTTGCTCAGTGCTTTCTGATCCAACACATAGCCACCAATCAGAACATGTTTTCTATTCATGTCTCCTACCCACAAACTTCATGCCTTTTTCATCTTAACTAAGCACTTATCATGCACCACAGAGGTGTGACAGAAGTAGCACAGATTTCTTTTTCCTTCACAATTTCACAAATAGAAAATTAATTCTTATTGTAGATCTTAGCTACCTCAGCATACAATTTTTTAGTTTATTACGTTGAGAACTTTCACCTTTTCACATAAAGGAATCCCTTTGCAGTTTCTCTTTGGCAAAGCTGAATTGCCAGCATCACTACACTTGCACTTTGGGGCCATTAGTAAGTAAAATAAGGGTGACTGAACACAAGCACTGCCACTCCTGGATAGTCAGCCTGAGAATCGAGGTGGCTACTAAGTGACTATCAGGCAGGAAGCATATGTAGCATGGAGATGCTGGACAAAGGGGTGATTCATGTCCAAGGCCGGACAGAACAAGATAAGAGTTCATGCCTCTCAGAACTTCTTGCAATTTAAAACTTGTGAATTATTTATTTCTGGAATTTTTCATATATTTTTAGACTGCAGTTGACCATGGATAACTGAAACCAAGGAAAGCAAAACCACAGGTAAGGGGGCACTGATATAATAACCGGTCAGAGCGAGTGGAAGGGGGAGAGAGGGAGAGAAAAACACCGATGTGAGAGAGACACATCGATTGGTTGCCTCCCCAACCTGCCTCCACAGGGGCCAGGGATCGAGCCTGCAAGCGAGGTACATGCCCTTGGTCAGAATCGAACCCGGCACCCTTCAGTCCAAAGGCTGATGCTCCAACCACTGAGCCAAACCAGCTAGGGCGAGTGTGTGTGTTTTTAAATCCTCACCCAAGGAGATGTTTTTAAAATTGATTTTAGAGAGAAGAGGAGGGTGGAGAGAAAGAAACAGATCAGTTGCCCTCGGTATGCGCCCAGACCGGAACTGAACCTGAAACCTTTGGTGTACGGATGATGCTCCAACCAACTGAGCCAGCTGGCCAGAGCTGTAGTGGGTTTTTTTTTTTTTTTACCCCACCTATTCTATATGCTTATTATAAAGGAAATTTGGGAAAAGTAACTTTTTGCCTTTTGTATTGTAGGCAAACTGCTACTTTGGTTATTTGCAATTGGAGGGTGCCAGTTATTTCAGCTGTGTTCTTTTATGACATTTTGAAAAGTCATGCTGGTTCAAAAACAATATATATTAACTAATCCTTTCATTTTTTTCACTTGAGTCATTTTAGACCTTAATTGAGCTCTTTCACTGTTTATTCCTAATAAAGGTATACGTTTATGAATAACAATATTATATTAAAATAAGCATAAAGTTATTAAGCAAGGAAACTTTGTGTAAGTTGTGTTAAAGTTAAATAACACAATATTAATGGAAAGCTTTATAGTTTCTGGAACTGACACTTGGAATTGAGGTCTGCTGTTTTATAAGGTTTTATTTTGTAACTTTTAAAAAGTGACTATATTATTACACTTTTTTGTAAGTTTGTGTTTCTGATAAAACCTCTTTCATGCATATTAGTTTTGGACCAAATTTTTTAACATAAAGTAGGCATTTTATAAACAAAGATTCTAGGTTAAAGTTGTAAACGAATCCAAGTTATTTCCACTTGATTGCTCAAGTCATTTGAGATTGACTACTTTTTTTGGAGGTGGGGGGAGATATGCTTCTGTTTCATTGTTTTTTTCAGTTTTGAAGTCGAATTTAAGGGTAAAAAAAAGTAACAAACCACCATTCTTTCATTTACATGAGGAAACACTAGGTGGCGCTGTTCCCCGAGGGATTTGACTAAAATTGACTACCAAGCATCTTTGTAAGCCTATTGTCAAGGGTTGGTTGGTTATTTTGTGTTTATCAGAAGTCAGATAAAAATATTCTGTTCACTTTTTGTTCTTAATGAAGTTTTAACTTTATGAATAAGGATTTGCAATGGAAAAAACAGGGACTTCTTAACTAACATAAGTGAGATGTTAGATAAAGGTAAGTGACAGGATGGTAACCATGGCTTCATGGTACCAAGAACAAACTTGTTTACCTTTTTGTTGTTAATAAACTTTATCTTAAGAAAAGTTTTAGATTTACAAAAAAACTTCAAGGATAGTACAGCAAGTTCCATTTGCCCTGCATCCAGTTTCCCCTGTTATTAACATCCTACATTAGTCTGGGACATTTGTCACAACTAATTAACTGATATGGATATGTCATTATTAATTAAAGTCCACACTTTATTCATATTTCCTTAGTTTTTACCAAATGTCCTTTTTCTGTCCCAAGATCCCATCCAGATTACCACCTTACATTTAGCCATTCGGCGTCCTTAGGTTGCTCTTGTTGCAGCGTATCGCAGATTGTCTGTTTTTTATGGTTTTGAGTGTTACTGCTTGTGTATATTGGAAGATGCCCCTCTATTGGAATGTGTCTGATATTTTTCTAATGAATAGACTGGAGTTACGGATTTTGGGTAAAGTGCCACTTTATCGTGTCATATCAAGGGTACACACTATCATTATGACAAATCACTGTTGATGTGACGTTCACCACCTGGCTGAGGTAGTGCTTGTCAGCCTTCTCCACTGTAAGGTTACCTTCCCCCTTTCCATACTGTGTACTCTTTGGAAGAAAGTCAGTGTGCGCAGCGAACACTTGAGTGGGGTGTTATGTTTCTTGAGTGGGTGTTTTGCTTCACCTCTTTGAAGGCGAAGCACATAAATTATTTGGAATTCCTCTGCGTAGGACAATTTTCTTTTCTCCGTTTATTATCGAATTATTTATACCAGTGTGGATTCATGAATATTTTTTTCGTACTCTGGTTTATAATCCAATACTATTTTAGTTATTTTGTTACTCAAATTGTTCCAGCTTTGGCCTTTGGGGTCACTTTCAGTTGGCTCCTGTATTACTCTGACATAGCAGGGTGGGTTCCCTCTGGGAGCTGTGGGGGAAGGACTGGACCTGACCTCTCTCCGTGGCTTATAGATAGCAGCCTTTCCCCGAGTGTCCTTGCATAGTCTTCCCTCTATGTGTGTTCTATCTCTTTTCATGCTATTCCTTTTTAGGGGCACCAGTTATACTGGATTAGAGGCCTACCCACGATGTTGTCTTAGCTTAACTAATTATATCTGCAACAACAATCCTGTTTACAAATAAGATCCCATTCTGAGGCACCAGAGGTTAGGAACTCAACATACCATTTTGGGAGGACAGTATTCAATCCATAACGACTGCCAGCTCCAAAATCCAATTCCCTTGTTGAGTTTCTCAGGGTTATAATTTGAATACTTAAATCAAAATCACAGACAGGGGATGCTGTTTAAGAAACAAACACACAAACAGATTTCTGTACTACAGCCCAAATCTAGAGAAACCAATCTCCGGGTGTCAGGCAAGGCGAGGCTCTGCGGCTACCGTCTGCCACAGGGGGCTCACATGTAGTTGGGAGCTTCTCTCTCCTCCGCTGGGGCTGCCTGCTGTTGCTTTTCCTACCCATCCATCCCTCTGGCTGGACTTCATAATGCCCTTTTCTGACATTGCATTTCACTTAACATTTTGTTCAACAAACATCTTGATTTCATCTTTTTCCTTCACAAACACCGATTCAACTATGCGTGTGGCTTATAATGAAATATTTCTGCATTTATTCCCTCATAACAACCCTGTGAGGCAAGCACTGTTCTCACTCTCACTTTGTAGATGAGCACGGCCAGCAGGGCCCGGGCAGGAGGCCGGCAGTGGGGCTGCACAGACCATGGGGAGGGGGTGCTCTGTGCTGTGCCCCTCAGGTGAGACTCCCTCAGGTGTCTGCTGCTGCCACCAGCATGGGCTAGTCAAGTCCACACTTCTCACCCAGGATTCACATTTTCTCCAGGAGGTGACCTCCTCCTGGTTCACTGGGTTCCCCTGCTGCTGAGCTCCCGTATGTCCAGTGGGTCTCAAAGGGCGGTCCAGGGCCAGGAAGGTCAGACCCCATTCCCTGGCCCCTCTCCAGACCTTCGCCGCAGAACCAGACACTCTGGGTGGGGGCAGTGACCTGGCATAACAAGCCTTCCAGGCGATGCTTGTACACACTCGAGTTTGAGAAGAGCAGCCCTAATTCTAACAGCCTGGGGGGCCCTCTCCTTCGATGCTTCCACACCTCTCTGCCCCAACTCCTGCTGTGTTGTCCTTTCTCTGAACCTTTCCCCTGCAGCATCCTTTTAGACTGCCAGTGCCCTGGCCCCTTCAAAGCCAGTCCCTAATGTCATGTATTGATGAAGCCTGTGATCTCTCCTCAGAATGATCTTCACATTCTGTACCTGCTTTTCCCCTATGATGCTTTCCTGGCTCTACCTGTGTCATCACTGTTCTTGTCCCCAAAAAGCAGGCAACTTGAGTCTAAATGCCCAGGTTCCTCACACACCCACAGTTCCTGTGTCAGGGAAATGCTCAATGAAGCTCAGGATTGAATGACTATTATTAACCCACTGAAGCCCTTATTTAGGGTTAAGTACATTAACAAAAAAGAGATTAGGAGTGATGTCCTACTTTGAAAAAAAATATCTTCAAAGCAGGATTCAAAATATAATTCTTTGGCAGAGCAAATGTTTTTACATGATTTCATTTGTCTCTCTCATCAAAACATCTGTGCTGCCCAAAGACTTCCTTCCTCCTTTGACGTGCTCCTGGTTCTCTTAGGTACACCCATGGCCCACATCAAAGCGACCCTCCCAGGGTAGTTAAGATGAGAGTCTGCCACCCGGCATTCAGAATTGAGTGTAATGCTCCCACATGGTCTGACTTTCATGTTGTGAAAGAGCATCATTTTTGTGTGTGGCCTTTTTGGAGCTCCGAGTGTAGCCTGCTTCTGCATCCCTTAACTATCTTAGCACGCACAGCACACTGGCAGCTCTTGTGGACAGCTGAAAACACTAGCTATTTTCCCCAACTTGAACTGCTAAGGAGCAGACCCCCCTGAGGTGCATGTGACCAGAGATTATACTAATGACTATGTTGTTTTAAAGGGACACATAACTATTCTGCATCTTGGAACATGCCTGCATAAAGTGGGTCTTGGGTAACCACACTCCCGTGTCCGCCATTTGAACCAGATGCACTACTGGTGCTAAAAGGTCCTGCATATTCTCCCAGCTCCCTGGGTACAGGTCCATCCCCTTGTCCCCAATTCCAAAGTCCAAAAATCTCTGAAACCATTTTAGAACTCACTTGGAGGCAAAATCTGACTGAAAGCAATTTATAGGCTATATTCATCCACTAATATGAGTTTGGGCATTTTTCTGCAGGAATGTTTTATTTGACTAAAGTTTTTTTCCTCCAGTGTTCACTGAGGTATTACTACCAAATATTCAGTATATTCCTTATATTAATCTTTTAAGTTAAAAAAAAAATCAACACAAAAAACAAACCTAAAATAAAAAACACATCTGACCAAAGGGTAACAGATTAGGGATGAAGGGGGTCCAAAGTCGGCATAAGTGTAAAAAAAAATTCATAGGTTGCTTTCTTGCTCTGTGACATGCATCTACCTTTGGTGCTGGAAATAAATCCAGCTTTGATTCTAGAAGTTCTGTGTTAACATTCACATTGGCCAATCCAGATGGTTTCTAATAGCTTTCCAAAGACCTAGAAGTGAAGGGCACCAAGACTGCCCCTATTACTTCCACATTTAAGGGAGGGATGTACCCAAGATTACACGGTAGCCACCTTGGGAATCCTGTGACATTTTTGGCATTCACTCCTTTCTGAAGTATTTAGATTCACAACAACACAAAAATTAAGTTGGAAGGTTTTTCTTCCTATACATCTATCAGATTAGAACTTTCTAGGATAAAATTTTATCAGGTTAATACATCTTCATGTTATGAAGTGGAGGATAAATGTTATCAAAGCATTTTATTCAAAAGTGTATTCCGTATAAACTGTGTTTTTTAAAAGTGTGAATGGCAAGTTGAATTCTTGCAGGACTTTTTTCCTAAAAATAAAATTACTTAGAAGAAATTGCCCCTTATATCTATGTGGGCTTCAGTGGAGCATTTTATAAGTAATTCCTTTGCCCACTTAGGATACCCAATGAAGTCAGGGAGGTACCACTAGAAAGGTATTTTGTTTGCTTCATTTTACAAGGAAATAATATGAAACAAATCTATTCCTTGTGGCCTTAAATGCACCTGATTTTTCAGCTGTGGACTAGTGATAATACCTGCCATCTCTTCAAGGACTGTTATGTGAGCTAGAGGTAATTTTATAAAGTGCCAAAACACAAAAGGGAGCACTGAGAAAATGATGGGTGTGTACCTTTGTGTATTCCTAATTACCATTTCCGTCAGGAAGAATGGCAAAGCTCATCTTCACTTAATCTAAAAACTCCTTAGTCGAAATGTAGGAGACAGAGCACTGGAGTCTCCATTCCACGAGGCAGGAGTAGAAAATGCTGTTGCTGGGGGGCAGGAGGGCTGCTGGGATCTCATCTGAGAGGTGCATTTGGCAGAGAATGCAAGAAATGAATTGGCCGTGGAGTGTGGCAGTTAAACCATAAGGGCTGGGGGTGTGAGCCACAGGGTGCGCGTTGGTTTTAATTCAGCTGAACATGTCAAGATGCTGGTGTTTCAGAACTGAGTACCTTTTAGCAGCTACTGTCCGGGATGTAGTTTGTTTGAGCCAAGAAAAAGATTTTTAAAAAGCCATCACCCCAGGCAAATTGGGAATGAGTTCATACTTAATCTCAGTGCCCTTGACCTTTCCTGCTGTGTAAGTAAATAGACATGGCCCCTCCTTCTATTGACCCCTCGTGCACTCTTGGGACAGGGGTCAAGGCTTCTAGGATGTAGGGCCTCCCCAAGGAGGCCTGGGCAGTGTGCTCCTCTAGTGGATTACCGCAGAATCTAGGGAGGCCACGTGGGCAAGTAAGTGTCCCTGTCTACTAAACACACCAGTGTTAAGCCTCTAAGTTTTTTTTTAGGTTCATTGAGCCTCGTGTTCATAAGCAAGGAAAAAGGCAAAACATTTTCTCTCTCTTTCTCCCCTATTCCTCCCTTGGGAAACCAAACCATCTGAGGAAAGAGAAGGCTGGTCTTCTTTTGAGAAGATAACTTTGTAAAAGGAGTCAAAACAGAGGAGTGGCTCTCAGGCCTGAGCAAACCTGCTCATCGGGGAAGCTTTCCTAGTGTGGTGACAGGCAGCCCGCGCTGCGGAACAGCAGTCAGGACCTGGGCTGCGGGCAGCGGTCTCCTTTCCAAGTTCTCAGTAATGACCTGAGACGCGATGATGAAAACCATCCTGCCTGTCACCGGAGACCCTAAGATTCTACAGAAACCTACTCAGCCTCGAGGAGGGTGCAGTCCCACCAGCACGGGGGGGGGGGGGGGGGGGAACCGTGCGCGCCGACCACTGAGCATGTGGCTGAGCAGGTGCCGGCAGGGACGTGGCCGAGCTGCTGGAGGCACCTGGAGGAAAGAGCCACATAGTTGATGTGGGGAAAAGTGGAATGGAAACTGTCAAAGGAAGCGGAATTGAGAGAAGAAAAACCAGGTGAAGATACATTCAGTAATTCTAGAGACTTCTTTTTGCTTTAGGAATTCTTTACGCCTTCACTCCACGGAATCTGCTGGGCCATATGTGTGCTTCGGGAAGAAAATGTGAACAGGTGGGTGGTAGAAAACCTACCACTGTCACTCAAGTGACTAGCTGTGCAGACAGCCCATGATGATAATCTATCTTTGTGAATATGGCACTTTTGAATCAAGACTTTGAGAATATTTTAGAAGGGACATTTTAAAGATCGCACAGGAGAAGATAAAATTTAGGGAAAAGTAGAATATTTTATCCCTTCCTCTAGGCACCCATTGCCTAGCCAACGCACAGAAGGTGAGATTTTAAGGCTGCCTGCTAAGCTTATTTGAAAACAAATCCTATCTAGCCCCAGAAAGGGATGCTCAGGCCCCCATTTCAGTTCTCCAATCTGAAGATGCTCAAAGGATGGAGGCAGAACTTGTACAAGTCTTTCAAACCATGTAACCATATGGAATCACCTCTGATTTTTCACCAACTGGTACTCATTTTTACGTTAACAACTGAAAATCTTAGACACAAGTAAAAAGCTTGAGATGTTATTGGGCCACGTGTATTAAAATAAAATCAAAAAATAGAAATATTAGGTATGTACAGAACAGCATAAGTGAAACATGATAATAGCACTTTCCATTCAGAGCCTACAGTAGTAAGAAAAATTTAGTAAACAAAACCCCCTCTACCCCTTGCCGCAGCGGCTCATCAGAGCCTCCTCAGTCGCTCATTCCCTTTCATATTCTGTATAAATAGACTCACACACATCTTACACCAGTTAGAAGATTGCTGAATCATAACATAGCCCCCCAATATGGCATTTTTACTTTGAGTACAACTAAAATTAATATTTGATCATTAAAATAATGTTCAAATCATTTGAAGCAATAAGGAAAATGCTTATGTTTTATAAGGCCCCATAAGGTTCTGCAGAGATTAGAATCTTACTGTTCTTCCAAACTACACTGTCAATGAAAGTCTGTATATAGGAAGTTGTGGAATTGAAAAACTGGACCATTTGAAAATAGTCCTTCTGAAGGTAGTCCTGGGAGGCTGGGCAAGGCCCTGCAGTCGGTGAGGT
Organism: Miniopterus natalensis; assembly: GCF_054644295.1. Taxonomy (NCBI): domain Eukaryota; kingdom Metazoa; phylum Chordata; class Mammalia; order Chiroptera; family Miniopteridae; genus Miniopterus; species Miniopterus natalensis. Next base: position 18,456,325 of record NC_142096.1, on the reverse strand, counting down.
CCATGTCACTCCACAGCAGCTTTGCACGGCTCACAAATGTCACTTCTACAGGAAAGAGACCAGAAAAGCGTGGCTGCTTCCCATCTGGGGAGTCTCCGCAGGTGGCAATGTTGAACAGTCTCAGATTTTAGGGGGAGGGGTGATCACTGAAATCTGGAAAAGACATTTTTAAGCTTCTGACTTCCCCTGCAAAATCTAACAGGTTAGATTAGTAATTTTTAAACAAATAAGCCAAAGCACAGAGAAGATACAAAGACACGCCATGACAGGCATCTGGTTATTTTTTAAGTGAGTTTAGTTCTGCTACTGTTTGAAATTTATTGAGATGGACTCTGAACCTTTGAGTCGCACATCCAATTGTAAACAAGAGGCCAAAGTGGGTGCATTTGGGGTAGAACAGGTGTTGTCTTCTCAGAGGGCTGTATTCAGATGTCGGTCTAGCAAAGCAAGATGGCCATCCAGGAGCAGGCCAAGGGGCAGAGCCCTGGGCATCAGCCTGTGAGAAGAGGGTGCTTTTCCACGTAGAGAGTGTTTCTTCCTGAGTAATTTCGCCTCATTTCAGGAAGCAGGGACGGCAGATGATCTTAGCACATGAAAACTAGTGCAACCAGTGAGCTGCCTGGCCAGTGGCTCCAGGTCCCCCGCGCTCTAAGGCTGCTGCTGATACTGGCCTTCCGTGGCAGTGTAGAAGTCATCCAGCACGCTCTGCAGGTAATCGAACGTTGGCCTTTCTTCTGCCTTTTCTTTCCAGCACATTTTCATGATGTCATAGAGCTCATCTGGGCAGTTCTCCATGCGGGGCATCCTGTAGCCCTGTGACAGCGCGGTCATCACATCAGCATTAGTTCTCCCTGAAGCAAAAAAAAAGCCAGAGCATTTAGAAACCTGACAGAGGAGTAAGCATTGCAGTGGTCTTGCTACCTATATCCCGCATCCATTACTGAAGCAAGCTCTGGAGGCTGTTATGGGCTGAATCATGCCCCCTGCAGATTCATATGTTGAGATCCTAGCCCACAATACCTCAGAATGTGACTGTATTTAGAGATAAGACCTTTAAAGAGGTCATCAAATTGAAATGAGGCCTTTCGAGTGGGTCCAACCCAATCTGACTGGAGTCCTTACAAGAAGAGCTTGGGACACAAAGAGATACCGGGGATGTATGTGCTCTGTCAGAGGATTGATAATGAAGGATGGCTTTTAATACGGTCAGATGTCTCACGGTAGTTCAGAAGCTGAACTTCTGATCTTTGTTACTGAAAATAGTTTTAAGAAAAAGATCATTTTAAAAGCACTTTCCTCCATTATTAAACTGGGACAAAGAAATGAGCTAATGTAGCGGTTTGGCAGCACCTACCCACATCTGTGTGTTTGCCTATTTTGTGTATACGTTGTTTTGCAGAGATACCAACTCCTCTAGAGAGGCACTGTATTCCATGCAGGGTAACTTCATGCAGAATATGTACACTATCCGGCATATGTGGAACTCCATTCATCACAACAGTTTCCTTTCCATAGCCATCTCCTTTCCATAGCCATAGATTCTACCACTAGAAAGACTCTAAAAGATAACTAGAAGCTTAGGAGAAATGTCTTTTATTAGATTTGGAACAGAGCCTTCTTTTGAATTTGGTCTCTAAGCAGTGTTTTTCAAATTATGGGTCACCACCCATTTGGATCAACAAATTCATTTTTTAGGGAGTTACCAGTACTTAAAAAAGTTAACAGAATAAAAAAGGATCAGAAGACAATGAACATATAAAAGTTAGTGTAGTTTGTGAAACTTATGTTTTATATATGGAGTGGGTTTCTGTATAGCTCTGACCATGGGTCATGATTAGTGACCTTTGAACTCTGCCCTTAACTCACCTTTCTTCTTCTAAGGACACAGTGGCTGAAAGGTCCTGCCTGCATTTAAACCACTGAAAGAAGACACCCTCGGTTTTGAAATGGAAAGATCCAGGCGATCTTTATAATTGTTAAGATCGCTTGAAAGTTGTTTAGATGGTGAATTATTTTTTCTCATGCCAATTTCTGAAATACCATCCTCAAATATTTGTGTAACTGGAATGTCCTAACTGGAAGACTTCATTTGATTTTCATTGCTTGAAGCCAAGGGGCCGATTTGCATTGCTTTCTTTATTTGGGCTTCTGGTCTCCATAAATTCCATGGCTTCGGCACTGCCTTGGCTCTTGAAACTAGCCAAGTTCACTTGAATAACTTTCCAAAGAAATCTCTGTGTTTTCTTCTACATGGGGGTTGGGGTCAGTCAGGGATCCTGGAGGGAGGACTAATATGCAGGATGACAGAAACAGCAGCTGGATGGACCTGTGAACTTGCTTAGGAATGTCCTTCACTTCCTTCCTGGACAGCCCCCATTGGCACGAAAGGTCAGAATGTGCCCACAGAAGCGGGGCCCCCTGACCCCACTGCAGACTTTTCTCCCTTGTTCTCGTATGATCCGCTAATGCTGAAGAACTCTCTCCAGGATGCAGGAGACAACCAGGCATGCTCCATCCTGCCTGGGGAATTTGACTTGATAAGAGGAATCAAAAGAAGGAAATCTTGAGTCTATCTTTTAATGTACAAGTAAACCAATAAATATAATAAAGCTATTGAATGACAAGACTTATGGAAGAAAGAGAGTGGGAAGGAGACCTCAACCAGACCCTACGATGAAAGCCGATGCTTGATCGTTGGTAACTGTTAGGTCCAAGACAGCAAACACCCGGTGGCTGGTGATCTGACAAGGCAAGCACTGCGGTATTCCGGCCTTCATTCTCTCAACAAGCATTTGTGAGCACTCACTATGGGTCATGAGCCAGCGCTAAGCTCTGAGACATACAAGGATGATGACGACAGAGACTTGTCTCCAAATGGCACACAGCCCAGGGGGAAGATGCCCCGGGATAGGGAAGTGGGTGGGAACAGGAAGCGACATTTGGAATAGGGAGGAATTAGCAAAGACTAAAGGAAGGAGCCCGGGAAGGAGAAAAATGCAGGACAGCAGAGATCAGAGGGAGCAGAGGGTGAGCGATGGGACGGGAGCCCTGCAGCCCCAGGAGCTATGACATCTTTAAGACAAAGGGGCCTCTGTGTGTGTGAGAGGGAGCAAGTACCGGCTACCCTAGGACCACAGTCTCCCATACTTAATACTTCCAAAAGGCAAATTAGTGTTTTCTGAGCAGAGCTATGACCAGGGTAAGCCTTTGCAGCAGGATGAGTTTCCTGGCTCTGACTCACATAGGGCACCGAGAGGCTGCATATATCTGGTAAGAAACAGCCAGAAAAGACGTGAGGCTTCAGCAAACTTTGCCATTTTCAAACCTCTTCTTTCTTTATAAGAGCAAAGCAAAACAACCCCCCAACCCCAAAGATCCCTCCTAGTTTCTTTAGAAAACTCATATATAAATATTAGAGTTTTGCTTTGAAGATAGTGAAATAAGGACCACTGGCCTCATCTCCCCTTTTCCTCTTTAATTCATTCCACCCCCCAAAGAGCAAGAAACAGAAACTCGAAGTCTGTCTTTGATGAAACCAGGACACCTGTCAGCCAGAGGCAGAAGTGGTCTGAGCCAAGAGGAGGAACATGAAACTACAGTGCCTACAAGAAAGGGACAGGCAGGACGTGCCATCCTACCAACTGCACCTGGGAGGCTCCGCGTAGTTACCACACATGCAAAGGTGAGGTGGGTGGCCGCAGACAGCACTGTACCTACAGTCCCCCTGGCAGGTGCCCCAGGTTAATGCCAGGCCCAGTAGAGGTGGGGGTAAAGTGTGGGAGAGAAGACTCAAGTGGGGACAAAGGCTGACCATGAAAAAGTGAGACACTTCTGACACATGTCCCAACATGGACAAACCTTAAGGGCTCTTTGCTGAGTGAAGTAAGCCAGGCACAAAGGGACAAACAGAGTCTGATCCCACTTATGGGAGGTACCCGGAGTGGTCACATTCACAGGAAAGTAAAATGCAGGTAACCAGGAACTGAGGGGTTGGGGAATGGAGAGTTAGTATTTAATGGATACACAATTTCAGTTTGGGAAGATGAAATAGTTCTGGAAATGGATGGTGGTGATGGCCGCACAACATTACGAATGTCCTCAATGCCACTGAACTGTACACTTAAAAATGGGTAAGATGGTAAATTTTAATCTATGTATATTTTACCGTAATAAATAAATACCAAAAAAAAAAGTCAGCACTGCCCCCCTCCCCAGTGAGCCTCCAGAATGCTGCCCATAGGCGGGGCCTGGAAGATCCTCTTCTGAAGAAACTGAATGGTCCCAGAGAACAGAGCTGAGGATGCTGACCTGTGAGGGTGCTGACAAGAAGCCCGGTGGTCCAGAGACCCTCATTCCCACGAGATATCTCATCAAAGGAAGGGGAGAAGCTAAGCCTGAGGGTAACAGGGACGGACAGAATGATGGGGACAGAGCTAAAGAGCTCAAGGACCTTTCGCTTTCTCCGATAAGCAGGGGCGGTTACTTCTTGAAGAGGCAGGGGCCCCAAATTCCTCTATATAAACCTCTGTGTCCGAATGAGCCAAAGGCACTGAAAATCCCCATTGCGAGGCCTGTGTTCCCCGCCATCAGGTGCGCGGCTCAGCAGCAGCACCCGTCTGCTCCTCGGCTCCATCCCCGAATCCGCCACACCCACGGTGGTGCCAGGCCCAGCGCAGGCAGGAGGCGAGTGGTCGGTGGTGCCAGGCACAGGGCAGGCAGGAGGCGAGTGGTCGGTGGTGCCAGGCACAGGGCAGGCAGGAGGCGAGTGGTCGGTGGTGCCAGGCACAGGGCAGGCAGGAGGCGAGTGGTCGGAGGTGCCAGGCACAGGGCAGGCAGGAGGCGAGTGGTCGGTGGTGCCAGGCACAGGGCAGGCAGGAGGCGAGTGGTCGGTGGTGCCAGGCCCAGGGCAGGCAGGAGGCGAGGAGTGGAATTAATCAGCGATGAAAGAGAATGTGCACTCAGTCAAGTAAGGTGGGGAAGCGGCTACGTAGATTTTAGAACCCTTTCCACTAAAGACAGTCAAAGTCAAATTCTAAGACACGGCTTATTCATAGCTTTTAGAGATGGGCTTTTTTTTTTTTAATGCCTTAGGCTTTTTTCTCATGTGCATCACTTGAATGGAAATAGGTAAGTAAAGGATACCTGGGTAGGGAATTTTCCCATAGGTGACGATTTCATACAGGAGAATCCCGAAGGACCACACATCAGACTTAATAGTGAAACATCCAAAGTTGATTGCTTCTGGAGCTGTCCACTTGATGGGGAATTTAGCACCTAAGGGAGAAGGCACAGGAGTCTTACTTGGGCCTCTGAGTTGACACAAAAAAGTCATGGCCATGTGACCGTCATAATTTCCTTCTTTTGAGAAAATTATGATTATTTATTTTGAATAGGTAACATACACAGTACAAAATAGTGATGATAGAAAATGTTGTACTTAGAATGTGTGCCTCCCTCCTCTGTTTCCCATTTGGGCATTTCTCTGTTAAGAAGCGAAGTTCCTAGTGTCTCCTCCCAGAGATATCCTAACTAGCCCACCTTGAACATGCACGCACGTGACACAGAATGTAAAGGCATCTATTCGTAGCTTGTCCGTTTGCCTCTCGACCCCAGGGTCTAAAGCATATACAGGGCGGGGCAAAACTAAGTTTACAGTTGTGAGTATATGAAACACAGAGTTTATTCTTGTATTATTATTTATTAATTATTGTATTGTTTTCCATATGAACAACTATAACCCAACTTTTGTCCCACCCTGTATATATCTTTAGTGTTCACATTTTCTCTAATTAACCCAAACTATGTTTATATGGAATGTAAATATATCTTTATATATATATATATATATATATATTATTGATTTCAGGGAGAGGGAGAGATGGAAACATCAATGATGAGAGAAACTCATTGATCGGCTGCCTCCTGCCCTCCCCCTGCTGGGGATCCAGCCTGCAACCTGGGCAGGTGCCCTGACTGGGATCAAACCCAGATCTCCTGGATCACAGGTCAATGCTAAACCCCTGAGCCATGCCAGCCAGGCATGGAATGTAACTATATCTTGCTGTGTATATTCTTGTGGATAAAGCGCTTAAGCCCATACCAAAAGGAACTTCAGATGCTACTCCAAACTTTAACGTCTCATCGTTTCATTTGATGGAACCAAGCATTATTACACTTTTAGAAATTGGGTAGGACGTTAATCTGCCTAGAGTAAGACAGTGGTGACACCAGGTTTCTCACTGGTGAGGCTAAGGGACACCTGGCAACCAGGTCACATGAGAGCCAAACCTGGCCCGAGGACCTCCAGGGTCACCCTGAGGAAAGTAGGGACTCAGGCACAGATTGTCGCTCTTACACCCTGGAAAAGCTGGGGGTTTCCAACAACAACTTAAACGTTTTCTAAAAACACATTTGCCTTTATTATGTCGTTGCTTTAGAATTTTTTGCGGCGTCAGACCAAAATTGGAAATCAGACTAAGAACTAAAAGGATGGAAGAAAGCCTCGCAGAGCAGCTGTTGTGCGTGGCCCACTCACTGCAGCACCTTCCAGCCTTAAACCTCCTGCCGCTGGGCAGCGGGACGGGGGAGGGGGGCTGCCGTGGCTGGGGTTTGACTCGGGTTCTGCTTGGTGTGATCCTGGCAAATCACTTTCTGTCCTTGTGCCTTCCTGGCACCTCCATCTGTAAAATGAGGAAACAACTGGACCTGCCCAGGTTGCTGTCAGGGCTAAGTGGGTTGATCTGTATGCTTGGCAGAGGTAGATCCCAATGAAAGGTAAATTGCATTACTGTTTAATTCTAGAAGCCGCGCTCTCTGCCCTAAGCCACCTGTCTCATTCATGAGAACAGTTATGTTTGTGACTTGTCAAATTAAAAAAAAACCAGAGGAATAAATTCTGGCTTATGTATTTTGAATTCAGATCTCCTGGGTCCGAATCCTGGTTCTACCACTGTGGGACCTCAGAAGCTGCTGGACCTCTCCGTTTCCTCATCTATAAGGTGGGACTCACCATCACCATCATCATCACATGGGGTTATTGTAGAGATAAATGATAGTGTATGAAATGCACTTAGAATAGTGCCTGCCACGCTGCAAATGCTCACTACATTTTCGCTGTTCCTTTTTTAACTGCTTTTCCTCAAACTGTTCTCCAGCACCTGCCTTTTTGTTGAGGATAATTAAGGTCAAGGGTAAGTAATAAACCACCGAAGAGAACATAGGACTGAGGCAGGAGGAGAACCACCTGAAACATGCTGGAAGCAAGAGATGCCGCACAAATCAAAATGATGTGTTCCATCTGTCTGTCACCTCTCTAAGTCCTGTGGACGCCTTCCAGAAATAACACACACGTAGTTAAAAGGAAAATAATCCTTGTTTAATAGCTCTTAGGAACGTCAAGGGAGTGCTGGGATCTTTCAGAAGAGAGAAAGCACTGCAAAAATATTCACTCAGCTTTCGGGAGGGAGATCTTCAGAATCAACCCTCAGACCATCAGCAACAGGGAGAGTCTCAAACAGGAGCGGCCAGTGCAGCTCCAGACATGGCCCGCCATGGAGCCACATGCCAGAAGTGGAGATTTACGCCTTTCTGTGCATTTCTGATTCACGTTTATAATATGAAATGTGCAAAAGTAAAGGAGTGTATTTTTGTAGCGTTATATTTACTTCTATGTGAGTAATAATTTCCATGTTTTAGTTAAAAGGCCAGAATATAGAATACAAAATTACTGTTGCAAATATTTTCTCTATACAATAAAATGTGCTCCATTATTTGAGTGAAAAGCTTTAACATATAATAGAAACAAAGAAGCCTGACCTTACCAAATGTCTTCTTGTTTTGCTTTGCTTACTTGAAATACCAATGATAGGTAGAATTTGTAAAAGTTATAAAAGTGTCCTGTGGCATTAAGAGAGTAATTTTTCAAAACAATATTAGAACAGAACCACAAACAGCAATTATGATATATTTAGAATATTTTACCAAATGAGTATTTTTTTTTTAGTGATGAGTACTGTAACTGCTCTGTTAAACACAGGAAAAAATAAAACTAAATAATAATTACACCTAAAGATCGTGAGGGGAACATACCTTCCCTTGCTGTATATTCGTTATCTTCAATTATTCGAGCAAGGCCAAAGTCGGCGATTTTGCACATGAGCGACTCAGAGACCAGGACGTTAGCTGCTCGCAGGTCTCGGTGAATGTAGTTCTTCCTCTCGATGTACGCCATCCCCTCTGCGATCTGAACACAAGAAGACGTTCATTTTCAATTTAGGGTAGACTATCGTAGAGGGCCATCAAGGAAACCCAGAACCCCGATGAGTTCCTGAAATCCTGTCATATATACTATTTTGATCACTCAAGTTTTAAAAAGAGTGGATAAATTACAACCACTATTTTGAGTCCTTTCTAAAATAACTGCCCCCAAATCTCCAATGATGGTAAGATCGCGTCTCAACATGATCTTTTAAACAGCTATGTGTTTCAACGTTTTCCAATGTGTGGAGAATCTTTTTAAGACGCTACTAAGTTCTTGCAGGTAGAGATATACAGGTGTCATTATCTCAGCTTTTCAAATGAGAAAACAGAGCTGGAGAAAGTGACACACTAATGCAAATAAGTTACTGGGGTATCAAGAACAGGATGGCTCCGGCCAGCGTGGCTCAGTTGATCGAGCATGGTCCCATACACTGAGAAGTCACCAGTTTGATCCTGGTCAGGGCACATGCCCCAGTGGTGGGCTTGACCTCCAGGAGGGGTGTGCGGGAGGCAGCTGACCAATGTTTCTCTCTTACTGATGTTTATTCTCTCTCTCCCCCTTCTTTTCTCTCTAAAATCAACAAAAATATATTTAAAAAAAATAAAAGAACAGATGTCCTTGGTCAGCAGCATCCTCCCTGTCACATGAATCACCAGCCCGTGGAACTGATCCTCCCAGTTCTCTTTGCACAGTCCCTCCAGGATGACCAGAACGCTTCACCCCGACAGCCAAGCATGATGGCAGGAAAAAGCCAACATGTAAAGAAAACAATAAAATAGGGGAGGTGAAGCTACTACTCATTGCTTACTAGTAAATCAGGTTTTTAAGGAAAACAGCACCAAAATATAAGGATAAGCAACAGAAAGGGAAGCACATACAAGTGTAGTCTAGGTTGTCTCTCTAGAACAGTGTTCCTCAACTTTTTTTATTATCATCCCCTAAGGAGAAAGGTTTAGATTTTAATTAAATTTATTCTTAATAGGAGAAATTAAATACAAAAAAATAAGATTTTTGTCAGGTAGGTCTGAGCTTTAGAGAGCCACAAACGATTGAATTATAAGATTTCCTCATGCCCCAGGAACCAGTTTTCATCCCCTTGGGGATGATCTTGCCCCCATCTTGAATGCTTGGTCTGTAAGATGCTAAATCAAACAAAGAAGATTTAAAATCAGTGTTGCCTCAAAAAGAGGAAACTAAGTCGGATGATTATATATGCTTGGCTTGGATAAGGTTAACACTGTCAGAATGAGCATGAGCAGGCTAAAATCAAGCAGGAAGATATTCTTTCATCCAAGTAACCTTATATGTTTTTACAAAAGCAATCAGTGTCATTCCCTTTGGAACTTTGATGGGGCTAAAAGGAAATTACCTCCCCAGAGTTACACCACAGGTTAGTTCAGTGGTTCAAAAATGATTTTGATTTCCCTTTTGTGCATTTAGCGGTAAAAATAAGTTTTAGTTCTTATGCCAATATTTCTTAAATTTGGGCTGTATACCTGGGGAGCTTTCATTTATTTATTTTTATTTTTTAATTGAATTTATTGGGTGACATTGGTTAATAAAACTGTATAGGTTTCAGGTATACAATTCTATAACACATCATCTGTATACTGTATTGTGTGTTCACCACCCCAAGTCAGGTCTTCCATCACCATTTATCCCCACTTTACCTTCTACCTTCTCCTAAGCCTCCTTCCCTCTGGCAATCACAACTCTGTTGTCTGTGTACCGGGAGAGCTTTTAAATAATATCATTACCTGAGGGCCTCCCTCTGAACCAATTAAACATGAATCTACGGGAGAAGGGCCTCCGCAGATGATTCTCACATGCAGCCCAAATGGAGACAGGCTCTAGGCACTTGCAACACTAAGTGTGGTCCTCAGACCAGGAGTGGCTTTGATATCATCTGGGAGCTTGTTAGAAGTGAGGCATTTTGGACTTTGACCCTGATTTATTCCATCAAAATCCAACTTTTCACAAGATCTCTGGGTGACTTGTATGCACTTTAGAGTTTGAGAAGCACTACACTGGATCCCATGATTTAAAACTTAAGCTATTTAGGATTTAAAGTTCTACAGAGATTGAAACAAAATCTTGATCTCAACACGTTGCCCACAAACCACCTCACCAGGGGACTGTGGTCCTCAGAATGCTTGGGATGAGAAGTCCCGGTGCAACTCAGCTTAAGAGATGGAGCAAGACCTGCTCAGTGGGCAGTAAGAGCCCAGGCTGGGCGATGGAGGGACATGTGGGCGCTGGGCAAGGTACAAGGCCAGATGACAGAGGTGCCAGGAACACCATGGTTGAAGTTCACGTCCATCAACATCTCGGGACGTGTGTCCCTTGAGTTCTGTCTTTCCTATAATTTAGTGAGAGTGACTCCTTTGGCCTCACAGCTCAGAGGCAAGGGACCCTGGTGCCTCTCCCTCTGTATCACGGCCCTGGGGCTGGGCCAATATGTAGAGGGATGGGAAACTGATTTCACCTTTAGGTTTTAAATCATCTGAGGGTATTTTCTTTATCTTGGGCCACTGCAGCATCGTGATGCCAGGCCTGGTGATGTACGGACATGAGAGAACCTCGACTTTCTTTCTAAACCCCTTGCCGAAGCTAAAGAAGTGACTGAAAATATCTGGTCTTCATGAGCTAATGTCTAACTCTGTATTAGAGGGTCTGTGTGCGAACTACTGGAAATTGAAGTAAAAAGCACCCCCATTACCTAAAATGAAAATAATCACACAAGATGCTGATGTGAGTGATGCTTTCAGATTCCTGGTGTAAGTGAACTGATTTGGGTCGGATGTGCTTTGCATTTCCCGGATTCTTTGGCTTAAACAGCAGGGCGAACGTACATTTCTTAGTTCCTCTTTTTGTACCTTCAGTGGAAATATATCATGACGACATTTTCTCCCTTTGATGGAGTGTGTGCGTGTGTGTGTGTGTGTGTGTGTGTATGTGTTGCTGTCCTGAGAGGACAGAGAGGAACCACTAAGAGACGGAGCCACTGGGATCCCAGCCTGAGCCAGTAACTCAGGAGGATTCCGGTGAAATTCCAGGTACCTGGTAGCCAGTGAAAGTTCCAGGCACAGGGAAGACAGTAAGAATGATGTGTCCTGAGTTAAGGGGCAGTCTAATCTTGTCAGGGCCAAATAAGCAGACTCCCAGCCCCGGGCCATGCAAGTCTCCCACAGAGGCCTTTCAAAGGCGCTGGGGGAAGGGGAGCCAGCCACCAGGTGTCTGCCATCAGCTTCTGCAAGCCTGAGAAGGGCGACCAAAGACAGACGTAAGGTATCACCCAGCGAGCGTCTGACCCCAGGTGAGCAGGCCTGCCTCTCCCACTGCGGCCGTGACACAGGAAGTGTCAACCCTCCCAGCAGACGCACCCTCTGGGCCCACAGCAAGTTAGGAAAAGGCACGGCTTCCTCCAGGCGGAGGCCACCTGCTGTCTTGGCTGGTGGGTAAGCTGGTTGGGATGGATTTCAGTCCCTCACCAGAATCACGAGGCCATTACAGACACACTCTACATGGTAGTGTCACTAGTGTGTGTCTATTGTTCAGTATATGCACAATTTTATGTATACACACAAGTACATATAAACTTATGAAAAGTTTTCAGAACCTCAACATTTTGTGAAGCATTACCCATCTGCTCCCTCTGCTCACCACACTCTACTACACACACACACACACACACACACACTCTCTCTCTCTCTCTTTCCCTCTCTCTCTCTCTCATATATGCTTATCATGGGGACAGGGTGTAGACAGAACACAAAGTCTAGAGTCCCATTTACTCTGCAAATAAATTTTTTCCCAGGGTACAAGGTCAAAAGTGTTAAGTCAGATCAAAGTTTTCAGAAGCATTTAAACTGAACATAAATCATTTAAGTTTAAATAGAAAGTCTGTGTTCCTACTCCCAAAATAAGTAGTAAATGTCATGAGCAGTCTCAGCAGACCGTCTTCACACACCCCTGCCTGGACTGCTCGGAGGAAGGCAACAGAGGTCCCTCCCTCTCAAGGAACTACGGCTTCCCTTACATATGTTTATTGAGAATGAGTTGCCAGTGACCAACTGGGGGCTCGCAGTACAGTTATGCCTGGGGCAGGAAATACCTAACAGCTACAACCCTTGGATATATATAAGATAGACTTATTTTATATGGAATACAACTCTGGAGGGGGGAAAAAAAAAAAAAGAAAAAAAAAGCCTGCCCGGCCGGTATGGCTCAGTGGTTGAGCATCGACCTAGGAACCAAGAGGTCATGGTTTGATTCCTGGTCAGGGCACATGCCTGGGTTGTGGGCTTCATCACCAGTAGGGGGCATGCAGGAAGCAGACAATCAATGATGTTTCACTCTCATCGATGTTTCTATGTCTCTATTCCTCTCTCTCTGAAAATCAATAAAAACATATTTTTAAAAATCTTAATTATGTTTTCCATACCAAGGCAGCATTCAAATAATACCCCTTGTAGGTGACTTTTGTTGCTAGTGATGACCACAGAGGTCCCTCAGTTCTTCTCAGAAGCCCAGCCAGGAGCCCGTTGACCCCAGCAGCCCACACACAGTACCCTCGGCTTCCAGGAGGCTCCATCCTGTTCACACACTCAGGCTCGGAGTTACCTGTACCCTCCCCTCCGGGGCACACGTGCTCTGAAAGGTTTGCTCAGCACAGAGGGCTGGTTTCACTGGAGAACCTGAGGGATGATTTGGACAAATAACGAAGTCTGTGTGGATGGCCTTGCTCTGCAAGTCTTGCTTTAGTGTTCTTGTGTTCATCCCAGGGGGGTATCACTTTTCCGAGAAACTGGCAAGTAACAGGCTGCCTTGCCTAGTGAGTTACTTTTTATTTTAATGAGAAGAAAGCCACACTTGAGTCAGATGATGGAGGGACAAAAGGAACCTAACTGAGGGGACTCAATGTGATCTCTCAAGCAAAGCTAAAATCGACCCCAGGAAATTCCAGCCTAAATGAGAAACTGGAACTGAAAACTCAACCTGTCTTAGAATTGGCTGGTTGGAAAACATTTGTCATCTGGACAAGCAGTGAGAGAAATTAAACAAGAAACCTGCCTAAGGGCAGGAAAGAATAAAAATCTGCTTTTCTTGTTGCTTTACCTGTCCTATTGGGCATCGTTTGTCTCATTCTCTAGATATGTATTTCCTTCCTATACTTGGGAAAAGCAGAGTTCAATAAATAATTACTTTGAAAAGCCCTAGGAAGTCTATGAAATAATGCTAATAATGACATTAATAAGTTGGAACTGAATAAATGAGTAGCAACTGGGGGAAACCTAAAGTTTCTCTGAAGACTCCTTCATAACAGGGAGCCAGCCCCTGGGCTCAATCCCAAAGTCACAGAAAAAGGCCATTTAATGACAACAGAAAAATAGAATATAAAGAAAACAGGGAGTTTAAAAGAAAGCTTAAGAAAGGACACATCTCCTCTGTACTCCATATATGACGGCATTTGTTTTATAGCACTTGACAGTTTTTATAGAAGCACTTTCCTATCTATTAATATGCATTGATATTCATACTTCATCCCTATACTCTTTTTTTTAACAAAATATTTTTTACTGAGTTTTAGAGAGAGAGGAAGGAAGAGGGAGAGAATGTTAACATCGACAGGCTGCTTCCCGCACAGCCCCTACCGGGGATCGAGCCCACAACCCGGGCATGGGCACCGATCAGGAATGGAAGCGGCAGCCTTTTGGAGCCCCTGGCGACACTCAACCAACTGAGCCACACCGGCCAGGGCACCCCTACACTCTTTAATCCATAATTTGGATGGAGGGAGGGATGGAAGAGAAAGCTCATTCTTTGATATGTTTTGGGGCCCAAATTTCTTAGAAATTTTGTTTTAGCTTTCTTGGGTTATTGTAATAATCTTCTTTGTTCCTCTTTTCTAAGCAAAACTGCTAAGAAATAATAAAATCCATTACTTTGATGATGATGGTGATGATAGCTACCATGCACTGGCTGCTTACTTAGCCCAGGCACCTTGCTAGGCATCTATAATCCTTAAAACAAGCCTATGAAGTAGCCAACATTAATAGTAAAGGTGAGGAAATTGAGTTTTGGAGAAGTTAAAATTTTTCCTAAATAGACTTGGATTTATTTAAATCCAAGTCTGGCTGATCCCACCACTTATGCTTTTAATCAATCATTCATCCATACTGGCTTCTTCCTTTAAAAACAGGAACAAATAGCGGAGTGAGTGCTCACAAGTTGATGTCAGGCAAAAGGAGGGAAAAGAGAAAAAATAAAACTAGATAATTTAAAATGTGGCCAAGTTAAAGTCTGGAGTCTGTCATGACTTCATAGCTCAAAGATGAGGGCAGAGTTTGGCATATACAAACTTAGGGCTGGCGAGGTTTCTGTGACTGGTCAAAATTTAATCAATCCAACAGCATGCAAGGAACCCCCAGTCCCTCAGGGGGCACGATATCCACAGAGACAGCTTCACTGAATAATCATATTTCAATCAGTAAGTTTCCATGAACTAGATTCACCTTCTTTAGCAGAAAAGGGGGAAAAAATTTGTAAACTAATTCCCATACACTTTCTCTCACAAAAACTCATTGGAACATTTCACACCCACTATAATGGCTATTATAAAAACAAACAAAACAAAACCACAAGTTTTGGTGAGAGTGTGGAGAAACAGAAAACCATGTGCACAGCTGGTGGGAATGTAAAATAGTGCAACCACTATGGAAAACAAAGTGAGTGTTCCTAAAAAACTTAAGCAATTCCACTCCTCGGTACATACCCAAAAGAATGAAAGATTCTTATATAATATCTAACATATTTTTGTACATGCCTGTTCATAGAAGCATTATTCACAGTGGCCCAAAAGTGGAAACAACTCAAGTGTCGATGCAGGACTAGATAAACAAAGTTTGCTATGTACATACAATGGAATATTATGTAGCCATAAAAAGAAATGAAATTTTGACACATGCTAAAACATGCATAAAACTTGAGGACATTATACTGAGTGAAATAAGCAAGTCACAAAAAGATAAATGCTGTATAATTGCACCCACAAGAGGTACTTAGAATAGTTAAATTCGGAGACAGAAAACAGAATGGTGGTTGCAAAGGAGTGGTGGGAGCGAGAATGGGGGGAGCTGTTTAAAGGGTATAGGGTTTCAGTTTGCCAGATGAAGAGTGCTGGAGATGGATGAACAGTTCTGGAGATGGGTGGTGGTGATGATCACATAAAAAGCTGAAAGTTCTTAGTGCCACTGAACTGTGCACTTAAACATGGTTGAAATGGTAAATTTTATGTAATGTATATTTTACCACAATTTAAAAAATACAACTATCCTAGAAGCTTCCAGCAGTAAGAAAGCAGGAGCAGAACCTGGGTGTGCATGTGAATGGGGTGGGGAGGCACAAATACATATCACAGTAAATACAAATGGTACCCAATGACTGTACAAAGGTAAAATAAAATTAAAAGCGTAAAACTCTAACTCCTGTGAGAGTATATGCTGAGTATACCCATTTTTTGTTTTTCTCAAATACATTGTTTTCCATTATACAAAACAGTGAACTGCTCCTCCTGCCTAACTGAAGTTAACAATAGTTCCCGTTTCCTTAATGTCCATGTCTACCTCTGTCTCCATTCCCACTCTTTCTACACATTTGCACCCCACTTGTACCTCTTTTCAGTGCCCGTATACACCAAGTTCCTTCAAAGACCCCTCCCTACATCCAACTCCTTTCCAGGCTTGCAGGGCTAACACTGGCTCTGAAGGTCACCTCCTCCTGGAAGCCTACTCTCTTGCTGCTACCCCACCCGACTAGGTTCCACCTTGCTCCACATGCTCTAAAACAGCCTGCAGTACCTGTCCCAGACAGCCCTTGCTACTACTTATCAGCCTCCCACACCAAGCCATACGCTCCTTGAGGCAGACCTGAGTCTCGCGCATCCCATCCTTGGCACATGCCTGGCTGTGCTCAATTCATATTCGTTGACAAAAAAGAGGGAGGTGTGCCAAGAGGGTGAGGGGAACACCAGGAAAGCAAGCCAAGTGCTTAAGAGAAAGATCGATTGGAATTTACATTCTGCTGCTCCCTTCAAAGTGCTTTCATTTCCACTTTTAAATTGTGGGCGCTGGTAAGGAACTCTGCCCAATCCTAAATGACTTCAATTTAATCATGGCCTTTAAGGCTTCCGTGATGAGTACCTCGAGAGGAAATTATTTTGTGACTTACACTAGTGCTGACAAGAAAGTGCCACCCCTGGACAAAATAATATCCAGGTAAGAGGCAGCTCTGGCACACAGACTAAAAGTACCAATACCTCCCTTTTCCATTAGCTAAAAGCTTCTTATTGGTGCCAAAACGTTTTCCAATCAAGATTGAAACAAGAACAACTTCTGCCTTAGATTTGCTCTTTTAAACAACCAGTTATGCTTCCTCTGCTTAAATATGCTAAACACCCCACCACTACCTACCAAAACAAAAAAAAAGTTCCTGTTTTATACTATTTTTAAATGGCAGTTTCCTATTCTTTCAACTTTTCATAAGGAAACTGCATATGACTAAGTATTGTAATTCTGATAGTAACTGTAGTTTCGTTTGTCCATTTTGTAAGTTTTCATGACCTGAGTTAAAGTCTCAGACTAAACTCATTCTCTGAAAAATATAAATAGAGCAAGCACTTACGTGCCTGACACCTGGGTACTACATCCATGTGATACATTTTATATTTCTTTACTTAGAGGAATGTCAAAATTTTATTTCAATGTCATCTGAACACACTCAGAATCATTAACTACAACTTGTGGGTGATGATCCACATAGACATTCTAAGTAGGAGGAAAGTTTCCCAGTCATACTAGAGTTGAGGCTATGGGAGGCCTAACCTGTGCCTCTCATGTCACAGGCGAGAACACTGGGCCCAGGAAATGCCTTTCCCAGGCGGAAGCAGATTCCCTGACTCTCAGCTCAATGCTTTTTCCACCACTAACATCATCAATAGCTCCATACAAAATGACTATGATATTTCTCATTCTGTAGGAAGAGAAAACCACTGTCTATATTTCAAAATTGAGAATGGCTCCTAAACAATGGCTCTTTAATGATGCCCATTGAGGGTCATCACATCCTGATGGCCGTGTGGCCCCTTCCGCCAGAGTGGTGTCCTGTTCAGATTATTTTATGGAATTAATGACCTCTTAAGTGCTAGCCATCTCCCCTTGAGGAGGTTCTTGTGCTTGAAAAAATTGGGTTCTTGGGGCCTCAATATAGATTCAGATATGAAAATTCCCATTCGAAGAGGTGAGATTAAACATGAAGTGGGGCGGGGATCTGGCATGGCACTCCAGGATGAAACGCTAGCCAAGTCTGTCGCCTGAGGCTTCCCCCAGTTTAAGTAAATTAAACATGGTGACACTGTCAATTAAGGGTTAATATTAATAAGGGTTTTGAAAATAAACTTGTTGCCTTATTATTGGGGGCTCAGAGTGAAAGAGCTTTGAGCTGCAAATGAGAATGTAACTTATCTTTTAGGTTCTTTACAGAGACAAAATGAGGAGACCCACATCTGATGGTATTGGAAAACACTCTAGAAACTTCCTCAGAACACCCTCCTCCAGACATTTCAGACCTGATTTACCAATAGACTGATGGGTCCCATCCTAGAGCTATTACAAGGAATTCCTAATCTGTATATTGTTTTCTCAGTTAGTAGGTATTAGAATGAGGGAGTACTCAAAAAGCTCTGATGTCAAAGGCCTTTCTACTCAGAGAGGTTGAGAATTACAGGGAGGTGGACTGAGGCTTCCCTACCTTCCTCATTTTACCAATTTCCAACTTAAATGTGGCTTAAAATTTAATACTGGGGGACAAAATGTAACTTGAGCATAATCACTATGTGATATGTCTTGGCAGTAGAGAATTTTTTAGGAAAAAAGCTGAAGATAACATTAATTCTGATAGGCAAAATTCATAAAGAGGGAAAAATGCAAGTCAGCATAGTGTCAGATGCAAAACGGGCGTAGGAACAACTCTGGCCATGGAATGACTGCGGGGTGCAGAGGAAAGAACCAGTTATCTGAAGTCAGAAGACCCAGCATCAAGTCCAGCAATTCCACCCACCAGTCCTATAACCTTGGGCAAGTCCAAGGTCACCTCCTCATTTGTAAAATGTATTAAATAATATAAATGTTTTCAAGGTGTGGGCTCAAGTTTTATGTTGGAAGTAGAAGTGTTTTATCAACTAGAAGGAGTTAAAGAAATGTTACCTGTTGCCAGGATTGTAATGACAACTTTGGTATTTCAGTTTTTGTTGCAGTTTTACTCATACATTATTGTCCACTTTATTCTTGGTAATCCCTTTATTCAGGAATGTTGCCACTAAAGAGCAAGAAATGCTTTGATTCACTTGGCCTGAATTACACAATGTCTTATCTGACTTCCATATTGCACCTAAATTCCCTACTTTTTTTTTCTATCAGTTTTACAAGTCTAAGATTTTGTTTCAACTTCTGCTGAAGGAAATTCCCACAGATTTCAACCCCTTTTCTTTCCAAGTTCATTTCTTCTCTTGTATGAGGCAAAAGCTGGAATGGAATTATGCAGTCCCTTTGCTCCAAAAGTATCAAACATCCTTCGCATAGAGGTAACTATCCTATTTGAGCATAAAAAGCTCAAAATTGCTTCATTTAATACAAGAATAAAAAGCAATGGGTAAAGCTGCTTTAGTTGGGATTTCCTAATCTCCATTCAGTGGAGAGGAAGGTGAGTGGGCTAATGGGCTGGAGAATCTGGATTACAGCTGGACTCAGAAGAGCCCTTGGGAACACAGCCTGAGAAAGGAAGTGATGAAATCAGCTCCCACATGAACTGAACTGCGAGACGAGATGACTGTGGGCACCCACCGCACTTCCTGTCTCGGCTGCCCTGCGCCCTGCAGGAGCACCAGCACCCTCAGGGGAAAGTAGAGCATGGGGAAGCAGGGCGCGGGGACAGAGGAGGCCAGATGGGAGACTGGGAAAAGTCCCAACGCTGCCCCTGACCCCTGTTCCCTTATCTGTCGGGCGGGGACGCTGGCATGAAGTGAAACTGGCTTGCTTCTACTCTCCCTCTCCCACTGTGAAAAACTGCTGACTTCAACGAGCTCCTTTGTGAACACTCAATTTCCCAACTCGGGTGGGACTGACAATGCTAATGGAAGACAGTTCAGAGTCCAAATACCGAATGGACTTATATAATACTTCTGCTTTCCCGTATTTCTACTCTAAACAGTCAAGTGGAGGGAAAGTATAGGAAAGGCTGTATTATCCAGGATCTGGGCACCAGGTATCCTCTTATCACCCTGGAGCAGCTTTATCCATATTTACTATGCTCATGTATTCACTATGGAAAAGTGACAAAGTTAATTAGTGGCACATGATGGAGAGGAAAAAGGGAAACAATTCAGAGATGACTTCCTTTGTATAGAGAGATCCTTTCAGAAAGGTACATGAAGAAGGAAGCGGGGTGTTGGGTGGTACCAGTCATAAAGGGAGTTGACGGTGTGCGTCACAGCGGGACTGGTCGCTAGGTGTGGTTAACAGAAAGCGGATCTGTACTGTACGTGCTTTCAGACTGGGGTCTAGGCCCCCTCCTCATGTTATCAATATTGCAATAAAATAAGCCGCAGGCTAATAAAGCAGATGATAATTAAGGGTGAGGCAACAGATGGTCCCACGAACTTCACCTTGAGGGAAGGACTGGGTGAGGTTTGCACCACAAAGATGAACTCCAAAGGAGATGGTATTTGGTTGTAAAGAAAATGCATTTAGTGCTGAGCCCACCTGCTAGGGACTTCCTGGGCACTGCTGACTGCTGACTCTCCTACTGACACCTAATACTCCATGCACTTAAATTAGATGTTTCACAGGTTCTACCCAGTCATCACTGCTAGGGAACCGCAAAGCATATGAACAAGAGTTCATCCAGCATGGGCTGGACTCCATGCACTGGCTTAGATGCACTTGGTAGTGGACTTGATTGCTC
This sequence comes from Miniopterus natalensis, assembly GCF_054644295.1. Lineage (NCBI taxonomy): Eukaryota > Metazoa > Chordata > Mammalia > Chiroptera > Miniopteridae > Miniopterus > Miniopterus natalensis. The sequence continues at coordinate 18,436,047 of NC_142096.1, read as the reverse complement.
CTTGGCCCCTCCTGAAATCTACAATTTGAAAGTCGCTGTCAATGCCAGTGTCTGTGATAATTTACTTTGCAAGCTACAAAGGCTTAGAAAACAACTTTGCCCCCCCAATTCTTTCCTAAATTAGAAAAAGTTGCCCTTTGCAATAACACTAGTAATTTACAAAGTTAAAGAATAGATATAGAGGCCTTGACCTAAGACTTTGACTATGTCAAGATGTGTTTTAAGATAAGCTATGCAAAATTAAACACAAAATATCCATGTGACAAAATAAAGTCCTCTGGGTACAGTACACACCCCAATTTGCATGATTTCTACCCTATAGAACTGTAGGCACAGATCTGATCCTCGGGCATACTGAAACAGCTATGACCACTCAGGCCCCCAGGACATGTGTCCCCAGTTTTCTACATCCCTCTCAAGCCCCTTTCCCTTTCTGAGGAGCAGGTATGACAGACCTTTACTACACTCCTCAACTCTGTCATCCAGTAGGTGATGCCCAAGTCACCACCCTATGTAAAGGGCCTCATTTAGCTGTGCCAAGTGTGACACAAGTTTATCAGACTTCTGCTTTCTCCATTTCCTGACTCCCTATCTACATAGGATCTAGAGCTGCACCCATCAAATTCATTTCTCCTCTTACTGCAGAGCAATGGTTTTCAAACTGTGGTCCTGGGACCATGGGGTCCCACAGAGCCTCTGAGGTCCAGCTTAGAGAGCTAGAGAGGATTAAAAAGTCAGAGCTACTGGACCCTTCCATTCCTCCAGTTCCACCACAGCAATTTTGTTTCTTTCCCAATTAGATATTGGAATTCCAGATGACATTTGAATCTCATACTCAGATAAGGAACCTACTAAACTCCTCCAGTTCTGGTCAATGAGATGAGGGCTGAGCAAAATGACTTCATCATACAGCTTTATTGGAATGATGGGGACTGTCACCTCCAAGATGTCCTCAGCTTCCACCAACAAGTTCTGAAGTGCTTGTGTCTATGCCAGCTCGTTTGATTTGACCCTCAACAACGTCTCCTTAAAGTAGGCATTCCCATTTGATAGATGAATAAACTAACTGGAAGAGGGAAAGTACTTCCGAAAATGGCTATTGAGTGGCAGAGCCACGACATAAACTCCAGCCTTCAGATGTGGACTCCAACTCTGCTCACAACACTCTATTGAAGAGTAGGTGTTGATCCTACCTTACTTAAATGTACTCATTCATTCTTTTGATCTCATCTCCCAAGAAGGCCTCATCAATTTCCCAACTAAAGGAGGGTCTGGGGGAAGAAATGGGAATAATAAATGAAGATCACAATGACTGTCCTTTCCTTCAACTTCTAGAAATATCTGTGCTACTTTGAGTTTTATGGTACATGGCCTTTCCTACATGAACCACTCATGGCCAATATGGAGAAACAAGCAAATTAGTGAACATGACTAATGAACACAATGAAACTATTGAAAGTCAGTAGCTGGCATCATTCACAAGTACATTTCCTTGGTACACCAGGGACATTGCTGGGTTTCTGGGTAGCCTCCCTCTGCTCGTAAGTACATTTCAGGAAACATGTGATTCCAACTTAAACAAATTTGGAACTTCTAGGCTAGTTCTAGAAATATTATAAATAAGCATTTCTCAGAATCCTAAAGGCACATTCAGCAAGAAGAATTGAAAAGGGGTAGAGTAGGAAAGGAATACTGTACTTCTGTTTTCAAGAACACTGAGGACTTAAAGGTGTCAGTACATCAGGTTAGTACTTAAATACCACTTGTGCATCATTTAGAGGTGCTGCGCTTACACAACATGGAATTTCTTCCCCAAAATGCAGCATGAAATGGTCAATTCAGCTGCTTTGTTTCTATCCCTTGCGCAGAAATCCAAAGTCAAAACGAAACATGCACACGCATTCTGGGTAAAACACCCCGTTTTGTCTCTAAAGGATTGTACACAGAACCACTGCTGGGAAATATTCAACAGAAATGCCTTCTCCCAGAACAACAATTTCATTGAGAGTCTGATGCAGGGGAGATCTTTGCAAATTTACACACACACTGGCTTTTCATACTTCACCTGGGCAGAGAAGTCAATTAGCTTTGGAAGCAGCACTTTGCCCCCTTCATCGCTCTTCAGGAAATCCAGCAAACTGCCTGTTGATGGAGGAAGGGCAAGTTAGTGTAGTTCAAACACAAAAGAAACCCCAAACAAATAAAATTCAAATGATCATTACTATGGGGGGGAACCCCACAAAATGACTGGCTTTTCAATTCCGCATGGTTACAGTGCCTTTTCCTGAGGTTGGTCGAACCCAGTCCCCTTTAACCTGTTACCTTTGACCTGATCTGAAAAGTACATGTGGTCCAGGTCAGCAAGGCTGATGGCGGACACTGCTTTTCTCGCTACTGGTGTCTGAGAGCAATGCGTTCAGAGCACTTTGCACCTGCCACCAAGATACACTTTCTGCACCCACCTGACTTCAGAGCTTCTCTGAGCCACTTGAACCTCTCCTTCAGTGAGTCTCTGATTACACAGGAATTCAATCTCAACAAGTTTTAAAATGTTCACATTTTAAAGTGACACCCTGAACACTTAGATAATGCTGCAGAGGAAAACAAACTATTTTTAGGATTTTGAGAACTCATATTTTAAAATATAAGAATAAAGTACTCCTATTTAAAATATATCTTTATTTATCTGATAAATATTTATTAAGGGCCTAGTAGGTATTGGGTACTCTTCTCAAGGCTAATATAAGTATGGAGATGAATGTAGGGAAAACAGGAAGACTACATATTAATTTTATAACAGATTATTTGTGAGGGTGTGGTTTATGAAAATGCTTTGTTTTCCCGTATTTTCTGATTTTTCATTGGTGAAGTTGGTGACCATGCTGTTTTACAATTAAAATTATTTGAGTATTCTAAGAACATTTAGACATTTTACTTTTTTTTTTAATCCTCACTAGCGGATATTTTTTTACATTGTTTTTCAGAGAGAGTGGGGGAGAGAGAGAAACACCGATGTGAGAGAGACATCAACTGGTTGCCTCTTGCACGCACCCCAACCAGGGCCGGGGACAAGCCTGCAGCCGAGGGACGTGCCCTTGGCCAGAATCGAACCTGGGACCCTTCAGTCCACGGGTCAACACTCTAATCACTGAGCCAAACCAGCCAGGGCTAGCCATTTTACTTTCTGAGGTTCAGTCCTTATTAGCCGGGCTTCGGGGCGCCTCACCCTTGGCCATGTACTCCGTGATGATGTAGATGGGCTCCTCCTTGGTGACCACGGCGTAGAGCCTCACCAGCTTGTCGTGCTGAAGGGTCTTCATGAGGTTTGCTTCTTCCAGGAACGCTTGCACAGACATCGTGCCTGGCTTCAGGGTCTTCACGGCCACTTTGGTACTGTTGTGATAGTAACCTAGGAAGGAAGAAGGGAGGGCATGCTTTATCAAACTGGAAGTCCAAAGCCTTAGTGCAGAATTAGAAGGAAATTTAGTTCTAGAGAGAAAAAACTGACATAAAACTCTATATAGGGTTAACATTAGGGGAGGTTGAGTGAAGGGCACATGGGAATTAATCTGTGCCATCTTTACAAAATTATCTAAAATTATTCCACAATCAAAAGGTTTTTATAAAGCAATAGTTTTGTAAAAAACCCTCTATATTACTCCATCATGGGGACTAAGATTTTCCTCTAATTAATAAAACGTTCTTTATACAAGATTTTAAAAAAATACACACCAAAGCTCTATGCTTTTATATACACCCACACGCACATACAGACAAAGGTCTAGAAGAAAATACAGCAAAATACACCAAATGCTGGCTATCTCCAATGGTGCAATTATGGGTGATTTTAATTTTGTTCACCCCACCATTAGCTATTTAAGAAATATTCTATGGTAAATATGCCTTATTTTTGTAATCAGAAAACAAGCTTTGCACTTAAAAAATTACTTATATACACTAACTTTAGAGTACAATATACTAGAGTCAAATAAGCTTTTTCCATAGCTTTCAAAGAGAACTGGACTTGTGTGACTCTCCATGGGCTGAATGTCTGGGAACCCCTGACCGCCACACCCTCCGCCACCCAGGAGATGTAGGCCCTTCAGTGAAGAAACCTGTCTGGCTTGGCTAACCTCAGCATTCCCCACACTTTCTTGACCACAGAACACTTGTTCATGTACCTGTCACACCCCATGGAACACACTTTAGGAAATACTGGCTCCTTAATCTAGTTCCCCCAAGCCATCATTTTTCTGGGACCTGCTTCAATTATGTGCTTAATTCTGAGCATGACTTTCCTTCCTCTAGGAAAGCCTTTTCTCAGTGGTTTGTAAAAGCACAAATACAAATAATCATGTTCTCCTTTCCTTTCTTCTGTTTCCGTATTTTTCTTGGAAGTGCCAATAAAAAAAGTAAGGAGGGAGTGGCAGCTGGCTGGTTTCCATCAGGAATCTCCCTGTAGGTTACCTCTACCTGGTGTGTTAGTTTTAGAGACCCTACCCTAAGAAAAATACACTCTAAGAGATGGTGAAGTGTAGTGTCTAGTCCCCTTTTTGAGGTCATGTAATTGTCTGTATATGTATAGCAAAGAGAGATGAGCGGGATCACACTCAGTGAAACAGCAGCAATGATGACCTCTGGGGTGGTCAAATATGGAGTAACTTTTACCTTCCTTTGTGTTTTTCTGTTTTGATTAAATGTGTGAATGAATATAGTAGTTTCCCCTTATCTATGGTTTGCTTTCCACAGTTTCAGTTACCCACAGTCAACCAAGGTCCAAAAACATTAAGTGGAAAATTCCAGAAATAAACAATTCATAACTCTTAAATCATGCGCTGTTCTAGTAGCCTGATGAAATCTCGCACTGTCCCCAGCAGTCTCCTCCAAGGTGAGCCATCCCCTTGTTCAGTGTATCCACACTGTAGATGCTTCCCGCCCATTAGTCACTTAGGAGCCTCTTAGTTATCAGATGGACTGTGTTCAAGTCGCTTTTACTTTACTTAGCAATGGCGCCAAAGCACAAGAGGAGTTAATGCTAGCCATTTGGATATGACAAAGAAAGGCAGTAAAGTGCTTCCTTTACATGAAAAAGTGTGTATGTATAGGAAAAAACACAGCTATACATAGGGTTTGGTACTATTTGAAGTTTCAGGTATCCACTGAGGGTCTTAGAACGTATCCCCTGTGGATAAGGGGGGGACTACCATATGTGTCTTTTTCTTTTCACCAAATGGAATTACTTTAAAAAAAATTATGTTTCTGTTTCCACATCTTCAAATGGGCAAGAGAAAGTTTTACTTTATGGTTGTCAACCCTAATTAATAATTTTTCTTCTGGTCCTTACCACTGATTTCTCTGTTAAAACTTTTCCTTTTATATTCCACTTTGACTTATACTTAGTAGTAGCTTGTAATGCCCTACAGAAAAATGAAGAATGCAGTATATAAAATAAAATGTTAGAACATACAGATAAGGCTGTAATAGAAAGCTGACCAAATGCTGTCATTTTCAAAAGCCATAACCTACACAAAATAATGGAATCATGAAAATATAAATTGATTTTCCAATTGTAAGAAGCTAGGAAAATTCCTTGGGAAGTAGAATGGCAAAACTGAGACAAATAGCTGAACAAACTGGCCTAGCAATTTACAGCCAGATATAGAAGGTTACCCCCCTACAGATAATATCTAGGCCTCAGTTGTATTTCAGCTCCAGGTCCAGAAAAGCAGCAAAACCAGGTGGGTTAACCACCTGAACATGTCTCCAAGGCCCCCTTTTCTGTGACTTCTCAGTGAGCCAAACAGCCCTATCTAGGCTCATTTCTTTTCTATAACATTTTTAGAGAACCAAAGCAGCTCCACCTAGGCCCTCTCCTGTTGCTTTGTCTATCCAAAGCCGTTCCTTGTTCCACTGTCCCCGGCTTTAATAAACATACTCTCAAAATCACCTAGACTTGCGTTGTGAAATCTTTCCTGCATGAAGTCAGGGACCCACACACTACTGGCCAGCCAGAGGCAGACCCATTCCATGCTGGTCTCCTTTCCAGTGACAATATGACTTTTCCTAGGGCTCTTAAGAGCAAATTTGAAGTAAATCTCACCAATTTACTGATCTTCTACCAATCTTCTTTGAAGAAGATTCCACCAGTTTACCAAGATTCCACCAATCTTCTTTGAAGAAGATTCTATCATAAATTTGTTTAAAAGTTTATAAATAAGTCCTATTTATTACATGAATATACCTGTGGCAAAGCATAGCAAGAAAATACACTCTTGTTGATAGATGTAACTGACAAAGGACTAGTGTCCAGAATATATAAAGAATTCCTACAAGTCAGAAAGAAAAATGGAAAAATCAGCAAAGGCTTGGATGACCATTTCAAAAAGAAAAAGTCCAAATGACTAATAAACACATGAAAGGAATTTGATCTTATTAGTAATCACAGAAATGCAAATAGAGCCACAGAGAGAAACCACCACCCAGTTGGAGAAAAATTCTGGTGAGTACATATCTTTTGGTAGGGAAACCGGGGCAGCTCCCCTAGGCCCTTTTCTGTACTCTTTTTGAGCATCACTGAAATTCAGTTGTAAAACTTCTTCTCTTAACAACATCCCCAAGGGACCCATGAAGAGTGTTGATAGAGCAGCCCCCTTTTAAGTGCAATTATCTTGAGCAAACCCAGCTCCCCACTCCACCCCCTCCAGCCACACAGGGCAGTGCTGACCAGGGCCTCTTATACTTTGCTGGTGAAAGTCTAAACTGGGACAAGTGCTTGGGAAACAAAGTTGGGAGTATTTAATAGACTTAAAGAGTCAGACTCCTATGATCCAGCAAATCCACTCCTGGTCACCCTAGAAAAACTCATGTACCCATGCAGCACACAAAAACATTCACAGCAGCATTGTTCATAGTAGCCAAACCTGAGAACAACTCTGCTCCATCAATAAATAGTGAGATAAATGGATAAACGGCTGTACATCTTGAATATAAATTCAACACAATCCTCCACAGTAATGAGGATGAATGTACTGTGGCTACACCCCAAAACTTGAATGAATCTCCTAAGCAGACTGTTCAATAAAAGAGGCAAGACACAATAAAAGAGTACATTTGGTATTATTCACTTAGATATATAAAGTTCAGAACCAGGGCAAACTAAACTCTATTGTTTGGGGATGCATAGCCCTACATACAAAAGTAGCCAGAGCTATAGAGAAAAGCCAGGACATTATCACAAAGGTCAGGAGAGTAGCTGCCTCTGGGGCACAGGAGTGTTGTGGCTGGAAAGGGAAAAGGGAGGACCTCTAGGTGCTGGCAAGTTTCCACTTGTGATCTCAGTGGTCACCACACAGGCTTTCATTTTGTAATTATTTGTGATACTGAATATCTGTTCTGTATGCACTTTTCTGTCTGCTCGTTATATTCCACAGCAATAAAAGTGAAAGAAACAAAATTATTTCCCTTTGGTCAACATAAAAGCAATGGAACTCAATGGAGACTTTTACATAACATAAAATTATGGGTAAAGAAGAAAAGAAATGCTTCCCAAGGGTAAGGGGGGAAGTTATCAGGAAATACTGCAGCTGCTAAAGATATTTTAAATGCTGATAAGGAGTCTGACATGAAGAGTGAATAAAAGAGCTGTATCCAACAGCCCTGGGACGGCAGCGCTTCCACTTAATGTTATGTTAGAGCTGTGACATTTAAACAGTAGGGCAGGTTTTCATCTTGATTTTTACTCAGCACTAAGTGTCAAACTGTACTTTACTAAGATATTCCCCAGTAGTGTGCAGGTTCAATTCACCTAGTCATGGGGACTTGGGTTGACATTACAGATGAAAAATGATTTTAAAAAGTCTTGAAGGCAGTACAGATTTTCTTGTGAAGTGCCACCAGGCCACCGTTAAAGTGCACTGGGGTGACAACCTGAGAAAGCCCACATTATGCGAGCGTGACCAGGGTGCTGTTTAGAAAAAAAGAGGCATGCAGTTGATTTTGGAAGTTATCTGGTGATTAATTTCAATGCAGTTGGCTCAAATGAAAATGTGTCAAGTAAAATTCAATTCAAAACAAGTTTGCTTTCTTCCAAAGTCTTCTCATAGAACAACTGGTAACAGGAAACATCACCCTTAGCTTCACTGATCAGTCAGTTCCCTCAGAATCCAACAATCTATGGAGGAAACATCACCAGGCCAGATGTCAAGAAGATCATACCAACAAGAGGAAACAGCTTGAGGGAGAAACTCCTCCTTCTATGCCCAACCCCTCCAGCTTCACCCCCCCACCCCCCACCCCCCAAAACAGATCACTTCCTAGTATTTGTTCACTGTATTTCAGTCCAAAAATATGCAGGCCATAAAATGTGACTGGTGGTTTATGAACCATTTGTCATGCTTCACAAAAGTATCAGCTATTTGGTTAATGGTGATATAAAGTTTAATCTGTTCTTTTTCTGTCATTGAGAAAAACTAGCCTGCTATCCCTTGAGACACACCAAGTAGATTCTGGCAGCTCTAAATTGCAGACCTTGCTATTATACCAGCCCTTGGACAGAAAGAGACTCCCAAACACGCATGGAGAGGGGCCATCCTTTAGCCTCTGATTCATAGCAGAGTATCACCAATCGCCATTCTTTTGGTTTTATTCCAAGTATTTCTTGTTAAATGCATCCAGCATAGTGATGTTCTTTCAATAGCTAAGGAGGAGATCCCTGATAACAGCCAAATTCACATAAGATATCCAAGTAAGATCCCAGATCAAAATTGTCTATTTTCTCCTTTTGTCTTCTTCCTCCCTTCCTTTTCCTCTCTTCTTTCCCCTCCCTCTCTCCTTCCCTCCCTTCTTTCTTTCCTTTCTTTAATACAATATTAGAAAGAGAAAAGCATAATTAAAAAGCAAACAACTATCAATGCCAATATCCTGGCAATGATATTGTACTATAGTTTTGTAAGATGTTACTACTGGGAGAAGCTGAGTAAAGATTACATGGGATCTCTTTGTATTATTTCTTTTACATATAATACCTTTTTTGAAATACAATTCATATACCATATCATTTACCCATTTAAAGTATATAATTCATTGGTTTTGTATATTCAGAATTGTGGAACCAACACCACAATCATTAGAAAATTTTCATCACCCCCAAAAGAAACCTGTACCCATTAACAGTCACTCCCCCATCCTTCCACCCCCCTACCTGAGGCAACCACTCATCTACCTGGTTTCTTAGATTTGCCTATCCCGGACATTTCATATAAATGAAATAATAAAATATGTAGTCCTTTGTGCCTGGCTTCTTTCATTTAACATAGTGTTTTCAGGGTTCATCCATTCTGTAGCATGTGTCAGTATTTTATTTCTCTTTATTGCTAAATAATATTCCATCGTATGGCTATACCACATTTTGTTTATCAGTGCATCACCTGATGGACATTTGTGTTATTTACACCCTTCAGCTATTATTGAATCATGCTACTATGGACATTTGTGTAAACATGTTTGTGTGGACACATGTTTTTATTTCTTTATTTCTTACAACTGCAAATGAATCTATAATTATCTCAAAATAAAAAGCTTGATTTAAAAACCTGAGAAACAACTTGTGTCAAGTGGGAAAATCCTGGGTAATTTCTTTCCTCTATTTCATAGTCTTTGCTCTCATGTCACCACACTTTCTATATAATAAAATTAAATATGTAACAGCAAGGGTTCTTTGAATGCTGTTGATGGAACTAGGTGCTTTCCTGAATCTCCTCATTCAATCCTTACACCATTCCTACACACTAGGTTCTTTTATAACCCGTCTCAGATGAGCCTCTGCTGCTCATCTAGAGGACTATCATCTCTTCCTGAAATGATAACTCTGAGACCAGCAATTCTTATCTCTTATCTTTTGGGTGCAAAGAGCATGCAGTTCAATGCCCATATCATGGCTTCACAGCTGAACACGAGCAGGCTGGAACAAAGCTCCAAGCCATCACTCCACATGCAAGGCTGCTGTTGGAGAGCAGGAGAGTACACTCTGGTTAAGCTCCCTCTACTTTTCCCTTCATGACAGATAATGCAATTCCTTTGCCGACAACTATCCATGGGAAGGTCTAACTGGATTATTTATAGTTTGAATTCATAATTAAAATTGGAGAAAATCCATTGAAATGTAGCTTCCAAAGGCTATAGTCAAACACGGTAAGATGAAAATAATAAAAGTAGAGTGCAGAGAGCCAGACTCTACAGGAAACCCTGCAGCTACATACCCTCATTTTCCCGTTCAACAACTGATGACTGTTGTTTGCCCGTTTTACCCATGAGGAAACTGAAGCTGAGGGTCAAATCAACTTGCAGACAGCTTAGCAAGCAAGTGGTCCAGCTCTCTGGGATGCCGGAGCAGCGAGCTGGCTCCTTCACTGCCTTGAATGACTTTGGGCAAGTTGCTTCTCTGGTTCTCAGTGTCTTCATTTGTTGAATAACAATAACAATTCTTATCTTACAGTGTAACTGTGATGAGTGTATGAGATAATCGATGAAAATGTCCCTAGAAATGAACCTGTGGACATCTTATAGCAGGGACACTGTTTTTTCTCCCCCCACACCTTGTCATGTCCTCCCCACTCAAAGCCGTGGGACACTCAGATGGACTCAGAGACCTAGAGGACAGTTAAATGTAATCGTGAGCAAGTATTCCCCTGCCAATAAAGAGATAAGGCTGGAAAGGGGCGGCCAGGAAGAGAAGGCAGAGTCCCTCCCTGGTTACCAAAGGGAGCCAATGGGGTTGGAGGAGACACGGCCTGGGGAGTGTGGCAGGGGGGCAGGGACAAGGCCAGCTTTTTAGAGAAGTCATGGCTTCTGAGAGGAAAGAGATTAAAATGAGCAGATAATGCTGAAACCATTTGGGGGAAGTTCTTATGGAGCACAGCATAGATTATTAATTAATTACAAAAGGGAACCTAAAAGTAACATTTACAGTGGAGAAATCTGGTGGACTTCCTTCAAATTAAAAAGAAATCAGCAATAATGGAACCATCTAACATTCTGCGCTTCCTGCCGGATGCACCGAGGACACAGCATCACTTGTCCTATTCTAGCACAAAGGCATAACCTGAGCCAAGTTACAGGAAACATCAGAAAAATCCAAATGAAGGACATTCCACAAAACAAGTGACCCATGTTCGTGTTCTACAAAATGTCAGTGTCATAAAATATGAAGATGGGCTAAGGGACTGAGTGTTCCAGATTGAAGGAGACTAACGACATGTCAACTAAATGCAGATACCTGATCTTAGCTCCAAGAACGTTACTGGAACAATTAGGGAAATTCGATGTAGGCTCTGTATTAGATAATAGAATGCATCAATGTTAAATTTCTTGAATGTGATCCCTGTATTGTGTAAGATAATGGCCCTGCTCTTGGGAGACACATGCTTAAGAATTTAGGAGAGAAGCGTCAGTACCTCTGCAACGTACTCTCAAGTGATTCAACAACAAAATATGTATGTGTATAAGTGTGTATATGTATAAAAAGATAAAGCAAATATATCAAACTATTAACCGGTGAATGTAGGTGAAGGGTATACAATGTTATACTATTCCTGTCCTCATGTTATGGATTTGAAAAGGATATATTAAGAAATACAAATACCTAAGGAAAAAGATAAGGCAGCATTTTTTTAAAATGAGCAGATAACAGCTTGATGGTTCCTCAAAAAGGTAAATGTAAAATTACCATATGACCCAACAATTTCACTCCTTAAAAAATGTATATATCCAAGAGAAATGAGAATATTTGTCTGCACAATAATTCATACATGCATGTTCATAGCAGCATTCTTCATAATAGCCAAAAGGTGGAAACAACCCAAATGTGCATCAACAGATAAACAGATATACTGTGGTATATCCATACAATGGAATATTATTCAGCCTTAAATCAGAATGAAACCCTGAGACGTAGTACAACATGGATGAAATCTGAAGACATAATACTAAGTGAAAAAAGCCAGTCACCAAAGCGTAAATACTACAGGATTCTACTTATATGAGGTACCTGGAATAGTCAAATTCATAGAGACAGAGAGTAAAATGGTGGTGGCCAGGGGCTGCGGGGAGCAGGGGGTGGGGAATGACCGCTTGATGGATACAGTATTTGTCTCGGGGTGCTGAAAACATTTTGGAACTGGATCGAGGTGGTGGTTGCACAACAGTGTGAATGTAGGAAATGTCACTGACTTGTTCAGTGTAAAATGATTGATTTTATGTTACATGATTTTTACCTCAATGAAAAAGTAGAGCAAGTTTCCCTTGCACACTTGGACGTGGAGGACTGGTGGCAGCTGGAAGGTCACTCAGCTTAGATCGTAGTGCAAAAAAGTGTGTGAGGGGGGGTCAACAGCAAACATAAAACCTGCTGTCCCTCCACTCCCCCCCAAAGAATAGAAGAGACAGAGAAAGGAGGGGGAAAATATTAACACTTAAGCAACAGAGCGTGAATGAGAAGAGACCACACCTAGAGTGAGCACTCTGGCCCACGAGTCTGCTGACTGGAAAGGAAATAGTATCTGATACGCACCGCCCAGTGGTTCTGAAACAGGCCAACCAAAGGAATGTGAGGTGCGTGATTCTAATTTACCTGAATTCTGCATATATGCTCACAAACACAATGCAGTAAGAATTAATTATATGCTAGGTCAGTATCTGCCATTTAAAAGAACCCCAACTAAAAGCGTCAACAGGAGAAAGTGGGCAAAGCTCGGATCCCACGGGCCAAGATTTTAGGGGAAAACCTTTGCCTCGTAGATGGAGAAGTGAAATGCCCACGTGGCTGCAGCAGGCTGGACATGCCCGGTTTCTGCTCATCAGGGGTTGGACAGTTTTCAAAGCTGCCCACTCCTCTTTAGAAATCATGTTTGCTTTCACACACACAAAGCTGGGACAGAAAGAGTGATGGCGTAAGACGTGCATGACCTAACATGTCATTCTTTCCAGCAGTAACTGCATCTTCAACTGGAACCATGAAGAAAACATGACGCTTTAAAAAAGGGGAGTGCAGCACAAGAGGGTGTTCTTATCACAAAAGGAACTCACATTCACTATCAAAACTTCAGAGAAGACAAGATGGGCAAAGGAATCCCCTGGAAAAAGCCACTGCTGTGATTTTGCCAGCCGAGGAGAGCTGTCCTTAACCGAAAGGAATGATTCAGTGATGATGGCACTTTGAGCATCTTTAGAAACTTTCTTGGTGAGAAACTGCAATAAATGTGAGGCTTCCTTGGGCCCACTAGCAAGGATGGTCCTAAACCAAGTGTACCTTCCCCTGAGAGAGAAGCCAACGTGCTGCAGTTAAATGTGTGTGTGTCCAGCCTCTGGTGATGAACCACGAAAGAGCAGACAGAACAATCAGGATAAATACCCACTGCCCTGTTCCTTACAAACATTCATTCTGAAAGAATTATCAAGTCACAAGGAAGAGCGAGAGTCTAATCAAATAATTTTGCAAGCCAGTTCTTGGTGCCAGGTGGAGAGAGAAAAACAAGAACTGATGCTGCTGACATAGTTTAGTGTCTGAGAAGAATGACAGAAATTGGCTCGAGCCCTTATTTCTCCTGTCGTCACCTCCAGGGTGATCTCTGGCTCCAGAACCAAACACTCACCCATCCAAACTTCCCCGAACTGCCCAGCACCGAGCTTCTTCACCAACTTGATGGACTCCCGCGGGATCTCCCAGGCATCTTTATCCCATGGCTTTTGTGGTTTGGGACTAATACAAGCCTTCTCCAATCTTCTGCACAAGCCATCTGACTGCTCTAATTTATAAGAGAAAAAATATGTTAAAAAACAATTACATTTTGTATTTTACCAGTATCTATGGGGAAGTTTCGACTATTAGTCTTATTTCCAACTTGCCATAAAATGCTTACAGGGTATCATTTTTACAATTGTGACTTTTGAAATTCTTAAATAAAAGATAATTTAAAACATACTTGATTTTACTCATTACTACTGTTAATCTATTAAAACAATAAAAACATAACAAATAGATAAACAAAGGCTGATAGACTGTCACAATTAATTAAATGTAATTAAAATTGCTGAACTCATGTAAGATCTTCATGGCAAAAGGGCAGGGACTTGGTCCTGTCACCAGGGGACCCCCAACCCCAGGACAGGGCCAGAGAACAGCAAGCACTCAGCACACATGCCAGACGAATAAGTGAGTGGGATAACAGAGGGAAGGAGGGTTCCACAGAATCTGCGGCACCATGCTCTCTCCATCTTTTGGGACCTAAGCAAACTTATAATGTGTGTTCCCCTTGAGCAGGTTGTAGAAATAAGCAGTAACAACAGTTCCCACTACAACTGACTTCAATCACATAGGGAATGAACCTAAAGGCTGGTCATGGGTTCAGCTTAACAGGGATGGAGGTGGCACTGGTGACAGAGGACAATTGACTTGCCATTACTGTGATTTCTGTCTTCTTTTACCAAGAGTATGTGTTACTTTTACACACACATTACTCTTCCAGACAATGATGTGTTGTAAAAATGTACACTATGTGACAAAAGTATTCATTTTCTTTTCGTAATTCTGAGATATCAATTCTCGAACATCAGGGATTAGGTGGGAAGGACTAACATAATTACTCCCAAGGCTCAAATATGACTTTGAATGTATATTTCTTTATACATGAATTTAGAACATGATCCTTTAATTTTATCCAAAAGAAATGTAATGCATAAAAATTATAATATAAAACAGTGTTTGACACCATATATTTACCATGATAAACATATTTGTCTTGCCCAACCTCCAGCTTTTACTTACTTTGGTAATGCTTAATCATGTCACTGATACAAGGAAAAGTGATTCTTGGAGAGATGTAATAACCCCCATTGTCCAGACTTCTAATTTTGTAGTGCTTAATGACATCACCGTGCACAGGGTCATAATCTCTGACAGACAGAGAGTAGCTTCCTGAGAGGGAAAAAGTAGAAGTAAAGATTATACCTGTTTTATAAATGAGACCTGCATTATACAATACTGTAGCACCCATTTTGCCATAAAATAGGCAAAATATAAATTAAGTATGCATAGTACACAATTTGAAAAGTCCTATAAAAGGTCTACTTGAGCCCTGGCTCAATTGGTTGGGCATTGTTCAGTGCACCGAAAGGTTGCAGGTGCAATTCCTGGTCAGGGCAAATGCCCCAGGTTGCTGGGTAGAACCCCTGGAGGGGGGTGCAGGAGGCAGCTGATCAATGCTTCGATCTCATGTGGATGTTTCTCTCTCTCTCTCCCTCTCTCGTCCTCTCTCTCTAAAAATCAATAATAATACATAGATCTTTATATTAGACAGTGATCCCTAACAAACATTCAGAATGAATGTAGACCCCATTTTTTAAAAAAAGTCTACTTAATAAATAAAGCTAGGATTTTGTTTGCTCTGAAGTTTACCGACATACCATTTTCCTTCTTCATGATGACTTTTTAAATTATTTTGCTGACTAGAAAAGTTATTTTTATTTCCCTTCTCTTAAAATGTCAAGATTTACTCTAAATAATAATGTAAGAGATTCAACAAACATAAAGGATGGTGAGAAATGGCCATAATTATGCCTGTTTTGTATGTTACTTTTAGTAGCAAAACAAATAATTTGATTTTATGTTTTCATAGTATATTCTAGAATAGTTTCTAAGAATGAGTTCCGAAATGGTGTTTTATAAGAAGCCTTATGCCACTTCTTACCCTTTAATGTTTCACTTTCTCTGATGAGAAAAGCCCCAGGGCTGTTCCCTGGCGCCAGAAGCTGCCTTTCTGCATCTTTCCTGGTTATATCCTTGAAAAACCACCTGAGAAGACATTGTGACAGTTCAGTGTTATGCTCTGGGGAAGTGAAAAGATAAAGAATGAAAAAGAAATCCAATGCAGCAAACAAAACCATCAAGGATGGCAACATGCAGGACTCACTCTTCTGTTTCCATGGTGTTGACTTTGGCTACGTAGTTGCTGGGGATGAAGCCTTCTCTCTTTGTTGAAAGGGATTTAGCTTTCCACCACTCCCCATGCCTGGAATAGAAAAGTGTGTCCAATTACTCAAGAACTGCAACAGCAACTGTCTCAAGGTGTCTTGGGGTTCAGGGAGGGTGGGGAAGATTCCTGGAACCTCAGAATCCAGTGGGAAAATTCACTCTTCTTGCTGAAATAAAAATATGTTTAGAGACTGAAGCAAAGGAAAACAGCTTCATGACTGAAGTGTGGGCCACTGTGCTCAGTGCTGCACAAACAAGAGTTGGGGAAAATGGTTCCCATCCTGAAGAAGCAAAATGTTTGTAATTTCCCAAAGGATATCCAAGAAATGCTTTAGGTTCCTTATAGGAATGGAAGTTGAGGAGATAATGAACCATAGTTCCTATGATATAGACTCCTTTGTCCAAACATTTGGTTTCTACAGATAGATGCCATAGAAAAAAGAAATAGAAAACCACCTTTCTCTTGCCCTCAGCATGGAGCTGGGGAGGAAGGTGGAGCAGTGAAAGAGGGAGAAATGGATGGGTCCCTATGAGCCTCACTTATGCTGCCCTTCAAATTCCCACACGGAGATGGATGCTCGTTGGCAAGACATGGAGGACTACGACGGACACTAATCTATACGCCTACACTCTATCTATCCCTATGAGCACACACGTAATCCTCACATCAACCCGCAACAGAGGCACTGTCGGTCCCATTTTATAAAGGAAGAAACTGAGGTAGAGTTGAAGTAACTTGTAGAGATCACACAGCAGTAAATGACAGGGCCAGGATTAGGCCCAAGTTCATGCTCAGCCAGTAAGCGAGAATAGCTCTCAACCACTTACCACCTTATAGTTAATAAAGGGTCTCCCTCCTCTAACCCTGGTTGGCAGGCCAGGGCGACGATGTACGCACATTAGAAGGAAAAGCAAGCTGGGATTGAGATACTTGGAGTTCCTTATTCTCAGTACTGTTCTGAACCCCTGTGGTCTGAGTAGGGTCACAGGTCTGTGAGTCAGCATGGATGGGGTCAAGCAAATGATGATGTCACTTGTCTTCACAGAAGTGCCACTTGCTTTAGCACAGTGCCCTTACAAATGGAATCACGGTGGACCCATAAACTCAGTCTGAATTTGAGTAACTAAATAAAAATGGCATTATAATAACATACACATCCCACACACACCCAAACTTCTTAAGATGGCAGAGATGGGTAAGAAAGAAACCAGTGTCTGTCTTCAAAGGGAAACCTCTGGCGAGTGCTCACAGGCAAACTTAAGAGGACAATTCCTTTGGCTCCACTCCTTCCATTCCCAGCCCTACCACAGCAAGGAGGCTGGGAGGCCTCAGGCCCAGAGAGGGGGTCTGGCTCTTGCTGTGCTACTGGAAGCAAAACGAGGGTCCAGTGTGTAGGACACAGTAGCCAGGGTACAGGAGCAACAGGTGCAGTGTGCTGAGTATACTTACTCCTCCAAGACTTTCATCTTCTCTCCTTTCCTGAAAGACAAGTCGTCCGGGTGGATGCCATCATAAGGGTACAAAGCTACCACAATATCTCCTTGCTCTTCTGGATCTAAAAAGAAAACACAAATGAAGACCTTTAAAAATCCAACAACAGAAGACATTTCAACAAATCCTTGTCAGGCACAAAGGATGACAGGATGTGCTGATGAGAGGGGAGCTGGGATGGGGCGTGTGTTTCCTCCCTAGTGGGGCTCAGGGCCTACACGGTCTACAGTAAATAGCATGCTTTACGTGCTGCATGCAATGTCCGTTATCTCAAATCATACAGACCTACATCTACAATTCACGCCAACTCTGTATTTAAGAAATGATACACCCATGTTCATAGCAGCATTATTCATAATAGCTAAAAGGAGGAAACAATCAAATGTCCAGTGACAGATGAATGGATAAACAAAATGTGATCTATACAACAGCATATTATTCAGTTTTATAAAAGGAAGGAAATCCTGTCACCAGCCACAACATGACGGAACCTTGAGGACATTGTGCTAAGTGAAACAAGCCAGACACAAAAGGACAAATACTCTATGATTCCAACTGTATGAGATTCCTAGGGCATCAAACTCATAGAGACAGAAGGTAGGATGGTGGATGCCAGGGGCTGGGAGGAAGAGGGATGGAGTTTGTATTTAATGGGTTTCAGTTTGGGAAGATGAAAAAGCTCTGGAGATGCATGGTGGTGATGGTTGCACAGCAATGTGAATGTATTTAATGCCACTGTCTTATACACTTAAAAGTTGTTAAAATGGTAAATTTTACATTATGTGTATTTTTCCAGAATAAAAAAAATAACACCCAGGAAAAATGACTTCAAAGAGTCTCTAACAGTTAACAAAAGAAACCATCAATGTTGCTATGAAAACATACCTTTAGTTTGAAACCTCTGTCCTGGTAAAAGCTGAGATTCTGGAACCTAGGAGAGAATATTGGTCAGAAAAGAATTTTTATGTTTAGCTTTTCTTATTCACATTCATGTTGTATCATGTATTGTTTTTCTAACAGTAGCAAATGAGGTTTAGATTTGCTAATGTATTAAGCCGGAAAGAAGAGGTGTACAGAGAAAAAATTCTGCCCAGTTCTGTCCTGCTCTATACAGCTCTTCTTTCTAAAAGCAGTCGTTTGCCTGTGGTGGCAGGAAATGAGCAGGGCTCTGGGCAGAGGCTACTAGATGCTTACCCAATCATCCTTCTCGCTGTTATTTGGTAACAGAACCCTAATATTATTTGGGAGGCAATTTGCCCAGCTAAATGACTATGCTTCCAAATTCTCTAGCACTCTGTGCAGATGGAGGAGGCAGTGTATCTGTAAACAGAATGGTTATGTGGGCCTTTGGGGCCTGGTCCCCTTTAGCCTTGCCCTCTGGGTGAAGGCTGGAGTCTCAGCAGCCAGGGACACCAAGCACCAGGGGCAGCAGGGCAAAGACAGAAGTGGCCTGGAGTCCTGGGGACCTAGTGGAATAGCCATCCAAGCCCAGAACTACTGATCTCCATGTTTCCCAGACTTATATTTAAAAACTGCAGCGAGGGCTCTGCTACGAGCTGCTGAGAACAAGCCCTGATCAGCCCTGATTTTCTATGGCTGACCCTGATTCCATCATAGGGGCAGATGGCATCTCCCGTTATTTTAGTTGGAGATGAACTATCAGGAAGAGGGCAGTGGCACAAAAGGCCACTTCAATTACCTTCTAAATCAAATCCTTTTTCTCTCAGTGACCGCGAGGAGGATGTTTAAGACCTCTTAGGCCCTTTTAAGGAAGGTACTGTCAGAGAACTGCACCCACAAATCATGTAACTTTTCTCTTTGATTAGAGTGATTTAATGAAATGGGATCAAAACAGTTTGTACTAAAATTTAAATTTCTGACGAAAGTTAGCCCATAAAATCTGGGCTATGGTGGTGGGGGCATTAGTATATTTTCTGGCATCAGAAAATCATGGGTCCATGAAGTTTTATACTGATTTTTTAATCATTTAAATTTGCGTAATTAGGATGTATGATCAGTTTTAATGACTTAGAGGAAATAATTAGAAGATGAGAGATTAATTAAATGATTTTGAAAGCAGCAAGCTGATTTTCAAATATCAAAGTGTCCTTAATTTGCAAATGTTTTAATACACATTTTATAAGGCCAAAATACATAATTTTCTAATACCAGAAAAATATAGTAATTCCCACAAAAAGCCCCACCCCCACTCTCACCAACACATACATGCAACTCATCTACTACCCTCATTTTCTTTAAACTGTCTTTTCCTTAGAGTCCCTCTGTAATCAATCCTGGGCGTGCATTCTGGGCGCATCTGCCAGAGCTGAGAGTTATCTGTGGCCATGGAGTCAGGCCAAACTAACCAGCTCAGGAAACAGGGCATCTGTGACCACAGAAGGCACAAACTAAAATACGGGAATTGAAAGATATCAAACTTGTTTACTACTACTGCTTTCTAACTTAAGTTTTCACCTCCTTTACTTTTAAGAAGGTGAAAAATGGTGTGTAAGTCTGTACTAGTTTCCTTTGCTTTTCTGAATAAAAAAATAAATTTGTTTACCATTAAAGAAAAAACAAACAAAAACAGACACTTGGGTTTTAAAGCGTGTAAAATCTGATACGTGTGATACCAGAAAAAGCTGGATCCTTTTTATGAGATCTTTGAAGCTTATAATAAAAATACTATTTGTGACTTCAGTTCCTTATATCATTTTATTTTCTACTAATCATATTTATATAATATATAGTTCTACATCTATACTTATTAATGCAGTGTTTTTAAATACAGGGGTGGGCAAAAGTAGGTTTATAGTTGTTCTTATGGACAAATATATAATACAAGAATAAATAATAATATAAGAGTAAACTGTGTTTTGTGTACTCACAACTGTAAACCTACCTGTAGGACATACGTATTTATAACCAAATCATTAAAGCTGTTAATAATCTTATACATTTTGGGTTTCTACATAAAATTACAATGTTAATATATCTATCCAGAAATATCATGTACAATATATTCACTCTTCATCTCACTTCTTTTTAAGAAGGTCAATAATGACATCAATTTCAACAATGACGTGTGACTTTGACATATGTCATACTTGTAGGATAATGGCGAACTGTGGGGTAGAGGGCTGGCTGAAGGTCTTGGTAACAACTATATACTTCTGGAATGACAAGGCATCTAAAAACATGTCACACTAGAGAAACTATAAAAACACTTAATAAAGGCATTTGGGTTAACCTGGAATAAGCTGCTTCCAGATTAAATGCCAAGGAAGTCCATAAAAACCAGGCTATGACATATGTTATACATATGTTATGTGTATCTTCATACATAAAGGGAGAGAATCGCCCTGGCCAGGTGGCTCAGCTGGTTGGAGCATAGCCGCCTACACCAAAAGGTTGTGGGTTCGATCCCTGGTCAGGGCATGCATGGGAGGCAACCAATGGATGTTTCTCTCTCACACTGATGTTTCTCTCTCTCTCTAAAAATTAATAAAAATATATCCTTGGGTGAGGATATTCGTCCAAAGTTAGTGGGCAGAATTAGCTGTGATTTTTAAAAAATTTTTTAATTATAGTAAGCCATAACAACTTCAGTATCTGTACTATTATCAATTGATTGAAGGATGACAATGGGATAAAGGACATATTAGCACCAATTTTAGTTTCTGACTTGAATGCAGCATTTCCTTCTGCTTCCAGACCATTGCACTAATCTCACTGCCTGTTCTAAGTCACACAAGCTCAGACAGACATGAATGTCTTTATATATAAAAAGTGGGTATTCACACCAGTGATATGAAAGATGATTTTCTCTACACATAAGGTGATCAAAGGCCACTTTATTGTACAATAAGTGACCTGCTTTTCTCTCAAATGTTTACAGGCTCTTTAAAAGTTTCAGTTACAAAACTGTATTTTGAACAATAAAAAAAATAGTAGATGTTTCATTTAGTAATAATAACTGTGCTAAAAACAGTGTTTCACAGCTGTATTGTGTAAATCTTCACAGGTATGTGCAGAAACTTCACTACAGTTTCAACCATTAAGCCGAATTGATACATAGGAAATACACTCTTCCACACAGTCTTTGCTTCGACCATGTAGCAATGTATTGAATTCATGTTAGTCAGAGACTGATTCATGCATTAACTCTCCGAAATGTATTCCAATAAATCTATGAAAATACACAGGTGAAAAAAAAAAAAAAGAATTAAGGCCCAAGTTACTGACGTGTATTTTTGCATGCACATGTTACAGATCTGGTGTTTAAGTTACGCAGCCATGCTTTGGTCCTGCTGTGGGAATTCTCTCCTGAGACTATCTACTTACTGGCCTTTGCTGTTTATTGGACGTTGGATCTCTCACATAAATAGTTCGGTCAGTATTACGTACTGGTTGCGTCTTCAAATCTATTCCATCGTCATTCAGATTGTCTTTCCTTTTTGATTTTATACATCCCATATTTCCTGTTGGAATATAAAAGCAATGACACTGTTTTACCATTCTAGAACTGGCTTAAGCCATTGATAAATAAAAGCAATGCACTTCTATTCTTTATCATAGAGAGTTTAACACACTCCAATGTGGATATTGTTCACAAACCTGTTTGCTTTTGAATGCATTCGTTCATTTGTTCAACATCTATTTATTGTGCATCAGTTTTATGTCAGCAAGACACAGTTCCTGCTCTAAAGAAGCTCACACTCTGTGGCAAACATGTGTGAGTTAAATTTACAGTACAGTGGTGAGTCAGTGACAGAGGAAGCACCAGACCTAGGAAAGGACATCTAACTCATGCAAGAGGAAAGGCTGTGGCCAGGGGAAGCATCCTGAAAGAAATGCTCTGTAAGTCAAAATGGAAGTGATGTCAGCCAGGTAGCAAAGTCAGCAAAGGGATTCCAGGAAGAAGGAACTTTACATGCAAAGTACTGACCCAGAGATAACATGGCCCCTTCACAGGGACCTAGTTCTATAATGTCAATCCCTTTGCCAAGGGGCAGGTAGGGAAAGCCAGGAGTCGGGCTGGAGAGGAGAGGGAGGCACACCTTAGGTGCCATGCTGAGGAATCTGTTTATTTGCCTCCACACACCCCTAGATGAATGACACAATATGCAAGGTGAGTAAGGGAGCTTGAGGCTTCAAAGGGAAGCATGATTAGTAACCAGAATGAATAGAACCTGGCCCCAACTGAACGTGGCCTGGAAAAATAGTGGGGGCCTTCGCCAAGACTGGAAATAATAGAGGAGTCACAGGTATGGGAGAAAAGATGCTTTGTAGGAACATCCAAATGATCAAATCCAGTAGACTTCTCAGTAAGACCTGTGAGTGTGGAAGCCCGAAGAGATGGCAGAGCTCCAGGCACAAACAATGGTATCAGCAAGCCACAGTCGTGAGTAAGACTTCGGAGAAAGACCAGTTGTCAGAGGGCGCTTGTGCTTGGCCAGTGCAGAGTGACATGGCCATGCTTCTAAATGCTTAAGTCTTTTATTTGTTTACCCAATTGCTACTAAGATATGTAAAGCCCCACACAAAGTACTCTGGGGACTAAAAACATGATTTTGAAAGTTGAAATCAGATGTGAATCTTGCCTTACAGTACAGTGTCATGGTCAAGCCTGTTTTGAACTTCAATTGAACATCCCAAAGGGCAGTGGTTTCCAAGCCTGAAGGAACACCAGAATCACCTAGACCCAACAGAGCAGGTTCCCTGAACACTTCCCAGGAAACATTCTGGGGCCCAGCAGGGGCAGGGGTCCCCCGATGTGACCTGTGTAATTCCAAAGCATGGCCATTTGGGGACCACTGCCAAGAACTTCAGGGGAGGAGAGATGATTTAGAGTTTGGGGAAGACGGAGTGATACGAATTGGGGAATGCCTCCTGGGGCAGGAACTGTTTTAAGAAATCTCAAGAGCACCTCTGCAAACTGTCACCCACTTGCGTTGTGGCTACAGCTCATCAGTGCATTTTGTTCTCGAGGCTTCCAGATGGACCTTCGTCCTGTTTATCTATCATTTATTTCATTAGCTGAGGTGGAAGCCTCTAAAGAACAGCCACTCCTCTTTCTGAAACTAGTGAGCTGTAGTTCCCCAAATAAAGGGGAAGCAAGTACTTCTTTGACTCAAAACAGCACATATTTTTCATATGCTAAAATTTCTGAAATGAAGATGGGTTTTAAAGTTGGTTTGGAAATAAGCGAGATGGGTTTTAGAGTTGATGGGTAAATAAACGGGAGAGTTCTTTTTTTCATCAGTCTTCACACCCCTAACCTCCAAAACGCAGTGTTTAAGTGCTCAGCTATTACAACGGTGCTGTTTAAATGAGGGAATACGGTACACGAGGGAAGAGGCCTCCTGGCGCAGACCCCTAGGCGCACAGCGAGCTCAGGGGGAGGAGTCCTGGCCCACAGGCTGGGCCAAGGGACACGGGGACAGCACCAGCGGGGGCTGCCCCACTGTTCCCCCAGGCGCCTCACCTCCCTCACCCTCTCCCTCTCTAGTTCTCTCCTTTATCCAGATCTCTACAGAAATGTTACCTCCCACCCCCAGGCGGATCTTCACTTACACCTGATGGAAAATATCAGCCCTCTGCCCACGTCTCATGATTTACACTTTTATTCTTCCTATTATGACCTACATCCCATTACATAGTGGTTTATTCCTGGTCAGCCCCCACAAAAGAATGGAAGCTGATGGGGCAGGTCCCAGCACCTAGAACGGGGCCTGCTCAGAGGAGGTGCTCTGAGTCTCGACTGAAGGAATGAATGGAGCAGCCCTGGGTGCACTCGGGGCTTCCTACATGCCCGGCTGGACCAGTCTTGCTAAAGGTGGGTGAGGGAAAGGAAGGGAGGCGGACTCCACACACAGTTATTGTTTTCAAAGACAGACTTCTAGAACTAGCTTCTAGTTTACAGGAAATACAGAGGTTAGAGGAACAAAATGAAAAATCCTTAATGTGTGGTAAAGGCTAGTGGCCTGGATACTTCAGAACATACAGGGGGAGGGATGGGGCAGAACTACTCCATATTAAGAGAGACTAAAGAGACACAATGTGTGAACCTTGAATGACTCTGGGATGGGGAGGCCGGAGGGGATGACACATGCTGGGATAATTGCGGAAATCTGAAATCGTTTGAACATGGTATTAGGGAACTGTGTCTTTTATAGGTGTGATAATGGCATTGTGGTTATGCTGAGAGTGTCCATCATTCAGGAAGGGCATCCAGGTGTGTGGGCCTGAAGGCTCAGGGTCTGCAACTTCAGTCAAAATGAAAAAAGGCGGGGGGTGGGAGAGGGGGCAAATGTGGGAAAATAATAAAGAATTGGTGAATTTGAGTGAGGATATTCTTTCATGTTTTCCCCTGTAGATTTGAAAATTTCCAAATAAAAAGTTGGAAGGAGTGGACTATGGGGATATTATAAACAACTCTGTGCAGAAAACTGTTTCAAAATGTTAGACACCCCTGTAGTGTGGGTGCATGTGTGCTTGTGTGTGTGTGTGTGTGTGTGTGTGTGTGTGTGTGTGTGTGTGTGTGTGTGTGAAGGTAGGCGATGAGATCAGAAAAGTACTTTGTGGGGTGTTATTTATATGTCATATCAAGTAGTGTGGACTTTATTTATGGCTGAGGAAAGGTTTTTAACCGGGAAAAGAACAAGAGGAGATCTCTACTTCAGTGAGAGGCCTCTGTGGGAAGGAGGAGGTGAAGAGCTGGAGTGGGCAACTCCACGACAACGGCTCTGAGGGGCCCCAGACAAAATGAAAATGAAAAGCAGAGGATGGGAGAGGGGGTGGCGATAGTCCACGGACTATCATTTACTTATCTTTAGTTCATGTTTCCCCTCCCTCACCACCATGGACACCTGAGAACCAATGTATGCTTGGTAGATAAACAACTAAATACTACTCCCTGGGAGTGTTGCTGCTGAGGGGCCTCTGCTGACCGCCCCGCAGGTCTCGCAATTCCTAATGCTGTGGGGAAGGTACTAGAAAAGTACAGAACACAATGTAGCCCCAACAGAAACTGAGAAAGCGGTTACAAGTTTGTAAATGATATGAGTTACGCTTTACAATGATTCACACCTTAGTGTTTTTTAAGTAAACATTTATAATTTTCCAAGTATCTTTTAATCCTCAAAGGAACCGTAGGAGTCAGGTATTATTAACCCCCCTTTACAGAGGAGTAAACTGAGGTATAAAGGGATGGAAAGACTGGCCCAAAGTCACAGTGCTAGTGAAGGGTGGCGTCGGGGACTCACACACAGCTGTCGCCAAAAGCAGAAGCCTAACATTGTTCTCTCTCTTTTTTTTTCTTATATGGTGGCTCTTTTGAAACTGGTGTTTTATCCACTTATTAATGATGTTAAATGAAGAGATTATATTTATAGCTTGTTTCTTTCCTAAAAGGATTTGAAATACCTTTGCAAAAAAGACAATGATAAATTTAATAAAATGAAAACAGAAAACCCAAGCCAAGGGACAGAGGACAGTGCAGGTGTGGTAGCAAGCTGGGTACTAGATGGGCTGTGGCAAGCGTCCTAGCAGGAAGGCCAGAGGGCAGCGAGTCACAGCCCTTGAGGGGTGGTGGGAAGAGGAAGCAGGTGGGAAAGGGAGGCACCGCAGAGGAATTCCAAGGCTTCTTATGATGGACTGCACATAAATGCTGTGGATGATGCCATTGGCATGGCCTTCATTTTTTTTTAACAGTAAATAAAGGCACATTTTATATGTGAAAACTTCGGGTTAATAATGATAATAATAACTGAAGGTTTAACATGCAAATATGACTCTGAGATGTTTATCCCACAAGTGTAACTGGACATTCTGAAGAGACCCAAACAGCTGGACAACCCTTGGCTCACAAAGGTACATCCACAAACACATCCAGAAAGTGGGAGGTGGGTGACTTTTTCCAAAAATGTCTTTCACTGGAACAAATATCTAGTAGGGGTGGCTCATCCTCATTTAAGGGCCTTAGACTATGAAAATCTTTTTTTAAAAAACAACAACCCCCAAACAGACTCTGGGGTAAGAGGCAAATTATGACTCCTTGTCTAGCATCCTACTGTCTCTGGTAAGACCTGACACTGCCTCACCCACCTCCTCAACAAAGAAACCCTGTCTACCTGGAATTTCACTTCCAGGATTGTTTTTTTCTCCAGCTTTCTGGGATATAACTAACATAACAATGTGTAAGCTTAAGGCCTACAAGGCGATGATTTGATATCATATATATATTGTGAACTGCAGGGGTTCAGAATGAGTCACCCCAAGATGTTCCTCTGTGGTCTGTGTTTGAACTAAAGCCAACTGAGACACCGTGGGCTCAAGAAAAACTTCTTTCTTAATTTTTTTAAGAACAAATGTGCATTTCATTTATTCCACAACAGGCTATAAAAGTGTCGGGCATCAAGGATTGAGGTCCCCCACATTTATTTACCCAAAGATGGTTGGCCAACCTGGGCACACACAGTTACTCAGGCCCGTGTCTTAATGCCACATGGCTCAGGGCAAGCCTTGCTGGGCAGAAGTGGACTTCAAAGCAGACTAGGGGGAGCTGCTGTTATGTAAAGGTTTTAAAATTACTAATATTTCATATCAGAGCTTACAAAAATAAAAAATAGGAACTTGGATGTCACTTCCTTCTCTGAAATCTGAACCCATTTTTTTTAAACAACTATGTCACACAATCCTAATCTTAAAACTGAAGAACAAAGTTACTAGAATAATACTCCTTGGAACCTAAATTTCTTGCCTTTACAAAGTGCTACAAAAGAAATTGTATGTACCATGTTGTGTTTTGTTTTGTATTTTCAATCCTCACCTGAGGATATTCTTACTGACTTTTTAGAGAAAGAAGAAGGGAGAGAGGTAGAGAGAGAGAGAAACATCGATGTGAGAGGGAAACAGATCTGTTGCTTCCTTTATGAGCCCTGACTGGAGACTGAACCTGGTCAGAATCTAGGTATGTATCCTGACTGGTAATCGAACCCATAACCTTTTGGTGTATAGGACAATGCTCCAACCAACTGAGCCACTGAGCCAGGGCCATGTTTTATTTTCATTATGACATTGGCATTTTCTGCCTTTATTCCAGCAGCTATCAAAAACAAACTAAAAACTTTTTTTTTTACTTCACCACAACTTCCCAAACCGAATAATTTCCATTGAGTTTTCCCAGCAACGAGTGAATTTTTCATCCAAAGGCAATTCACTGGGGGGTTCTGAAGTCTTCCTCCTGTTCCTGGCCTTCTCTTGCCTGATCTTGCAATACTAGTGGTCACTCGGGAGTAACCAAAAAAGTCTATGGGAGTAGAAGACAAAGGGAGTGAGGGGGGAAAAGGGAGGAGTATATAATTCCCTACTTCAGGCCTGGCACAGATGAAGAAAGTGAAGGCCAGAGATAAATGTGTGCCAGGTCATCAAACTTGGTCCATCAGCTTCAAAGCTGCCCAAGACCTTGCAGCCTCTCTGTGGAGTGAGCTTCATCACCAAAAGAGTTTTTAAAATTAGGAAACTTAGAAAGACAAGAGAAAGAGTAAGGGAGCCCCAAGGACAGGCATATGGGTTGTAATGATCCCAAAGTGATCTGAGCTTCCGAAGTAGACGGAGTTTGGTTCAAGGGTCTTTCCTAGGAATTCATGCCTAAAAGAATGTCTTCCAGTTCTCATACTTGCATTCCAGGACCAGCGGTTAGCTCAAGAGATTTACTTTGCCCACCCAAGCAGAAACCCCCTGGTTGTGTCCCTTCTTAGGAAAGAAACCCGAAAGACGTTTTTAGAGAAACAAAGTCTATGGGAGAGTTGCAAGGTTTTCTCCAAACTTCCTATCACAAAAAAGGGGGTCAGGAAAGCCTCACTGGTATCCTTAGGAGGGCAGGAGAGAAAGGAGTGCCCAAACTCAACTCCACAAATTACCCCTTCAATTCCGAGCTTAAGTTGTTGTATTTTCTTTTGTCAATTTTCCTAAATTCCTTTGGAAAAGATAGAATTGAAAAGGGTGTATAGCCAGACTCTCTTTATTTAGGCAACTATGATTTTTCTCCTTACCTACCATGGTAATCATTTTCAAACATTCTAGATATTTTTCCTCTATAAAGCGCCCAGAGAGCCACTGCTGATACAGTTGGTAAGCTGGTAACCCAGGCCTGTCTGGCTCCAGACCCTGGCTTTCTTATTTGACCAGTCTCTTACGTAAAGCCCTTCCTTAAGGTTGAAATTCTATACGTAACAGGAACGGTGTCTTGGGGTAATTTAATCAATGCTACTTTGGTATTTGGTAATCCTTAGCTCCCAGTATTCCTCTGGGTTCCACATCAAGAGTTAGTCCTCAAAGGCTTGGCTCACACAGCTGTTCCTAGGACAGGACATCTCCAGGCTGTGACTAAGGTTGAGCCCTCAGGCTCCGCCCTAGAAGAAAGGGGGATGTGACTTACAAGAAGTGGGAAAGGAGCCTGGAGGAGTACAGGAAAGAGTAGGACCTGGTCCCAGAAACCAGCCATCCCCCATCCACTTTTTCTATTAAGGGCCAACTGGGAAAGGGGGCTGGGGTGGGAAGCGGCTTTAAGAAAATCGAGAGAGTTACGGGTCCACATCCCCGGACCCAGGCTGGAGGAGGCACGAGGTCTGAAAAATGAGCTGCTTCCCTCTCTGCTTCTTGTCCCACACATGGGGGACCACCAAGGAAAAGAGGGTGTCGAGACAAAACAGCCAGAGTTCTGTGGTGAGGCTCCCTTCGCTCAGCCTGTTGGTGGTTTTAAGGGGAGCCAGGGTGTCCTGAGGGGGTCCACTCGCCCTTGGGGTGGGTGTCAGTATGACATTCCCACCAACAGCAGCGCCCACTTGTATCTCAGCAGGCACCCCAAGCACATGCAGGGAATCTGTGCCTTCCTCCAGGAGCACGACAGGAACCCGAACCGACCTGGGTACCACCTTGGGAAGGGGCAGGAGAAGGAACGTGAAGGACTCAGCTCTTATCATAAAGAGCTGGAGCTCTTTCAACTGGAAAATTTCCGAACCCTACTGGCAAACGGAAGGTTGATTTCCCACCTATGCTCTATGCTATTCAGAGAGCTGAGAGGACGGGAAACTTTTCTCTCTTTCTCTTTCTCTCTTTCTGTCTTTCTTTCACAGCCGAATTCTGCAAGCCTGCTACACAAAGATGCAGTGGGTTCTGGAATCAGGCCGTGGTGATGGTTTTCTAGCCATGTGAATATACTACCAACCACTCAGATGTACACTTTAAAAGGGTGAATTTAGGGTACGTGGATTATATCAACAAAAAATTAAATTTTTAAAAAATGTTTTTAGTGATTTTAGAAAGAGGAAGGGGGAGTGAGAGAGAGAGAGAGAGAGACATCAATGTGTGAGAGAAACATCAATCGGTTGCCTCGCTCACGCACCCTGACCTGGGATTGAACCCACAACCTGGTTATGTGCCCTGACCGGGAATCAAACTGGGCTACCTCTCAGTGCACTGAACAACGCTCAACCGACTGAGTCACACCAGCTAGGGCAATAAAAAATTAATTTAAAAAATACCCCCCCCCCCCCCCAAAAAAAAGAAGAGAGATGCAGTGCAGTATAGTTGGTTTCTTCTTTAGAAACTTCTCTTTGGGACTCTGCCGTCCGAATTGGATACATTTTAATTTACCCTATGTTTACTGGTGTCTTCATCTGGTTTGAAACCATTTCATCAGTATATGCTATAACATAAGCGAAGCCACAGGAAGACCCATGGGTTGTAATGCGAACCTGCAGCGTAAGGGTGGAAAGCTAGCCTGATACGGAGAGACTCTGAAATAATGGTGCATAGAAGTAGCAAATTGACTGCATTTATAGAAACCTTAATAAACATGCACAGTTTCAATCACTGCATTTATTAGAATGAGTCCAGGAAAGAAGCATAAGACAATCAAAGAGGTTTATGAGGATTTCAAACACCCGGCTCCTGCCTGGACGAGCGCGGAGAGGGTAATGAGAAGTGTGGGAAGTTAGGCATCAGGGCGCCTGGCTGCTGGGTCCAGCTTGACAGTCCTATAATTATGGACAACAACGCTCTTTTTGTCTGGACTCTAATTTCCTCACCATAAAATGAAATCGTTGGGCTTGGCACGAGAGGGTAAATGATACAGTCTAACTTGATAATACACAATGAAGGCCTTTAAAATATATGCACTTCTTAACCCAACATTACCACTCCTAGCAATAAATTATTTCTAAGAAAATAACTGGGCAGTTACACAACATTCTGAATAAGAATATATTTATTGTGGGACTGTTTGTAATACCATATAATCAGAAATATACTTGTTTGCCAAGTAATAGGTCCCTGGTTAAATGTAGGTCAGCTCTCAAAACTCATTTTCACCCAAAGACAGTTCTCTGAGAATTTTCAATTTACAAAATGCTCATTTTACCAAAATTTGAATCTTTTAACTATTTGTGAGATTTCTAATAATTTCATATTAAGTGGGATGGTTTAAACAGCTTAAGTTTACAACAGTTAGAATTAGTTGGAGTGGTTTTAATAGCTTACGGTTATAGCAATTTCTAGCAAGTGCAAGAGTTTTAAAAGCTTTTGAAGGTTTCTATAATGTTTTAAAGAAATGTTCTACTTTTAAAAACTAAAGATTGTTGATTCTTCTTAGGGCTAGAATAACCTTAGCTAACAGTAATTTAGTAGCTTAATTATTAAAAATAATTATGAGACAACTGCAGAAATTTAATCATTTATTGAATATTTGATAAGAAATTATAGCCATTTAAAAAAATCCTAACCTGAGGACAGATGGCACAGTAGCACTTTTGTGGGGGGAAAAGATATAAATGTATAGAAAAAAAGTCTAGGGAGAAATACCTTAAAATATCATTATGGCCCGGCGGGGCGTGGCTCAGCGGTTGAGCATCGACGTAAGATCCAGGGGATTGGGGTTCGATTCCCGGTCAGGGCACATGCCCGGGTTGTGGGCTCGATCAATGACTCTCATCATTGATGTTTCTCTCTCTCTCTCTCTCTCCCTCTCCTTTTCTCTCTCTGAAATCAATAAAGATATATTTTTAAAATATATATATATATCATAATGTTCATCTACAGGCGATAGGGCTGCAGGTATTTCTGGTTTTGCCTTTCCAAATTTTTTAATTTTCCTATTATATATTTATATATCAGAGTTTGAAGGATATCAGGCCATGTGATCATTTATTCTCACTCTAAAGTTTTAAAAGACATTTGCCATTTTGTATAAATTATATATACAAGTGCTATACAATGTATTTTTATTATACATATATGTAACATGCAGTATAAACACAGATATATTTGTGTGTGTATACATAAACTTGTGCAAAAATGCAAATCCTTTTTGAAATTTTTATTTTATTTCTATTTTTTTTTTAATTTTAAACAAGAGAATCTGCATGCATGGCCTAAGGTCCTTCAAACTCTGGTCATCTGTGGGAGTGAAGAACCTGGAGAAGATGCAGGTAGGGCCACAGTCTTTGCCAAGAATTTAAAAGGAAATGAAATGGAAGTTGACAAATCATGGAGAGTTTTACCAGACTTAAGGAAAAATGCTGGACTTCCAAGAAATGCAGTGTGCTCTGGAGGGACAGCAAGGGCTCTGCCTGGTGTCTTCAGGAGGTGATGACCTCGCAAGCCCCCACACGAACACAAGAGGCAGGTGCAACTGATACCTACAAGCCCCCTTCTCTTTGAGTCCTAGCAGAGCTGGAAGGTCTAAGTGAAGGCAGTTCGGGGTAGAAGAAACGGGCTGTGCGAAGACTGGAATAAGGTGAGGGGCAGGAAAGGAGCTGGAAATGGCAGAAGTAAAGGGTCTGAGTAGCTAGAAAGAAGGCCGGGGCCCTGAACTTCTTATGACAAGTGCGCAACAGACAGTAAATCCACCAAAGATATGGGTGATACTCCCCTGGATCGATGTGCAATAAGAAGCCTCTCCCACATTGCTGAACCCATTTGCATAACTCTTAGTTGAGCAATTTCACACAGAGGAAGACAACGGGGGATTGCTGAAACAGTGGGGTTTTTTGGTTTTGTTTCTCTTACCAATAAAAGGGAACACTATGAAAACAAGATGAGCTCATGGAAACTTACATGTCATAGGGGAAGGTGTCATTTAAAGGACCAGAGAGGAAATTAAGAGCCGAGTCTAATTATGTATGCACAACCAACCAAGTGTGTTAAACATCAACATTTTTCTAGCCTCACGTTTATGACCAACGATCCAGCCACCGATATTGAGAAATGTATATAGTTATGTATTGATATCCCACTTTCAGAGTTAAGTGAGCTTTCATAAATTTCCGGAACATAAGAGAAACTATTATGAAATTGGGAAAAAGTGAAACTAAGCCCAAGACAGCTAAAAGAAGCCTGCTGTTATATCATATCATCAGTTTCTGCACAACTGTTGGAGGTGAACTGCAAATCTACAAAAATCCAGGTTATCTAGAGACTGAGCAAAGAGGAAAACATGCCCGTGGGTATAAATAAATCTGTTTCTCTACAACAGAGGGTCTCAACCTCAGCACTACTGAGACTTTGAGCCAAAAAGTTATTGTTCTGTGGAGCTGTCTTGTGCATTGTAGGGTAGCTAGCAGCATCCTTGGCCTCTACCCACTAGATGCAATAACACCCCTCTCCTCCTCATCTCCAGTTGTGACAACCAGAAATGTTTCCAGACACTGCGACATGTCCTCTGATGAAAGCTGCAGGGCAGGACATCCGATGTCTTAATTACTGGTAATGACTTTAAAATTAAGTATTGATATTTTCTGTTACAGATTGGAGCCAAACAATTACTTTGTGAGTCATCAGTGAAAGAGAGGTTTAATATCCCATTATAAAATTTAAGGGACATAGGCAGAAATCTTGTCGAACAGATGGATGCCACTCCACGGTCTACTTAAATATAAACTAGTCTCATGAGATAAAGCTAGAAGAAACAATAAGAATGATCTCTCCTACCTATTCCCCCTTATTAGGAAACTCAGGCTCAAAGAAGTCAGATAAGTCAAATCAAAATTAGTTACTAATAGATTTTATTTTCACTGAAGGTAACAACGGCAATGACAACATCAACAAAAACTCCTCACATAGAAGTATATTGTGAACAAAACAGAGCCCCCAGATATAGATCCACATAAATACAGTCAACTGGTTTTTGACAAAGAAGCACAGGCAATTAAATGGAGAAAGGACAGTCTTTTCAACAAATGATGCAGGAAATACTGGACAGCAGCAAAAACAAATCTAGACCTGATATCACATTTTTTTTACAAAAATTAACTCGAAATGAATAACAGGTCTACGTGTAAAATGCAAAACTATAAAGCTCCTAGAAGATACCATAGGAGAAAATTTAGATGACCTTTCATATACAACACCAAAAGGTTGATCCATGAAAGAAAAGTTGACAGTTTTTTACCAAAGTAAACATACTCTTAACATATGATTCAGTAACCATACTCCTTGATATTTACTCAAATCAATGAAAAACTTACATTCATACAAAAACCTGTATATGTATATTTCTAGCGGCTTTATTCACAATTGCCAAAACTTGGAAGCAACCAAGATGTCTTTCAGTAGGTGAATGGATATACAAACTGTGGTATATCCAGTCAATGGAATATTAGTTAGCACTGAAAAGAAATGAGTTAACAAACTACAAAAAGACATGGAGGAAACTTAAATGCATATTGGCAAGTAAAAGAAGCCCATTTGAAAAGGCTACATACTGTACAATTCCAACTATATGATGTTCTAGAAAAGGCAAAACAATGGAGACAGCAAGATCGGTGGTTGCCAGGAGTTCAGGGAGAGGGAGAGAGGAGGGAAGACCAGCTGAAGCACAGGGGGTTTAGGGCAGTGAGCTCTTCTACATGATACTGTAGCAGCGGATACATGTCGCTATAGAGTCTACAACACAGAGTAAACTCTAATGAAAACTGTGAACTTCAGTTAATAATAATGTACGAATATTGGCTCATCAAATGTAACAGATGTACCACACGAATAATGCAAGATGTTAATAATTAGGGGAAACTGGGGTGGGGTGTGAATGCCATATGGGAAACACTCTGTACTTTCCACTCGATTATTCTGTAAATCTAACACTGCTCTGAAAAACAAAGTCTATTAATCCTTTAAAAAGTATATTGTGACAGAATAGGCACTGGTCCACATACTTTTCAGTCAGGATTTCAGAAAACAGATATAGTGTGGCCGCTCTTCAGATCGGACAAATCCTTTGCCTTTACTAAAACAGATCCTCAATTTTGAAAAGACTATTGCCTTCAAATACCATTTCTGCCGAGAAAAGTTGCACGCATCTACATAACATGTTCCTTCTTAACACCCAACATTCTCTACAGTTATCAAGGGAGGGCTGTACTCTGCCTTAATAATCATGATGTAAAACACAATCAAATTTCATTAAATCTTCTTGGCTTAATCCCCAAACTTACACAATTTTTAGCTTAGGAAAATAACTGGTAAGAGCAGAAGCAATCTACTGGTGTTTAATAATAAAGTCATTATTTCTAACGATTTGCCTCTAGCCATTTACAATAAATGCAAAGTACAATTAAATTAGGCTTATAAAAATGGCAAGGCAAAGCACATCTGATAATGTAGCCCTGAGTTTACACATAGATATCTGCATAGGGAACAGGATTTTATCATCACTTAGTAATCCCGCGGAACCACCACTGTCAACCAATCGTTCCATAAGGCAAACAAGTAAAAAATAACATGGTAGCAGGTACATAAACTATGTTACCATTCAAAGACTACTGTAGAGCTCTTGAAATTGAAGTTAAGAAATTGGTTGGATTTAGTGAATAAAACTGGGTCAGGCAGCTAGGAAGGTGGGGCAGGAGTCTGTTGTTTTATGTTGAAGCTTTTAGTTGTTTTGGTTTTTAAATTATGTACAAGTATCATCTTGAAAGTGGTAAGAATTAATATTTTCAGGTGGCTGAAGGAACTATGTAACTAAATAAAAAATGTTTATAATGTAATTTTTTAAAAAACAAGATAAAAAGCTTTATATACATTATGATTACATTTGTAGAAAAAAGTTTGGAAAGGAATATTAAAATAAAATTAAATCAAAATTAAAATAAAACACTTGTATGCTTCTACGGCCAGTCAGTTTTTATTTTTCTCTTTTCCTTTGCCAAAATATCAACAACAAGCTACAGTGTTTTACTTTTACAAAAATATAGTTGTAAAATTAAAAACCAAACACAATGAGCCACTTTCACCATTCACTCCCACCCAGAGTGGCCTTTGCGATCTTCCCATTAACTGGAAGACAAGCAACAGCTGGATGGTCTGTCCTGCTGAGGTGCCTTGATGTTACAGCCAGCAGCAGTGTCTTCAGACATGAACACGGTAATAACAGCACCCATCCCCATGGGGTAGGAGCAGAGTTTAAATGTATTCAAGGAACAAAAAGGCACAGCAAGCTTTTCTTCCCCAGCCTGGCACCCGCATGAGCTTGTGGTAAAAGTATGATTAAATGCCAGGCAGTGATTCTAACCTGGAAGACCAGAGGTCACAAGACCAAGATTTTAAACACAAAAGACATAAGATAGAATGAGAATTGAAGATCATTCTTTGGACTAAGATTGAAGACAAAACAGGGACTTAAATCAAGTTAGTGTAAGATGGGAAAAGTAGGCTGGAGAGGGTCACTTTAAACTTACTCTAAAGTGTAAAAGTGAAACAGAGGAGGCTGGAGGCCAAGGCTGAGTCCAAAGTTACTTTCTTAAAATGGATATGGCCAAGAAGTGTCATAAGATTGAGGAGAAGAAAAAGAGATGGTAGGGAGCAGGCCTGAACCATGCTTCCTAAACAGTGTGCCAAGGCACCCCATGGTGCCACAGCAGATTCACAGAGGTGCCTGGGGATATTTCCAAATTTCAAGTGAAGCACAGCGACATCTATCAAACATCATAACTACTCTCGCGAGGTTTTAATATTACATTATGTTGTATTCTTATGAACAATCTCATACCTGTATAAAGCCAGTTGCTGTGATAAAAACCAAGTACGTATCGGGTGAAGATAAATAGGGAATACAAAGTGAGGGTGCTGGCGTCCAGATATGAATCTCAGAGTTGAGAAGTTGTGTGGCACAGGTACACACATCGCCTCAGTGCATCGCTTTAGTACTGGTCATTTAAGAATGGCACAGAATAGTTCTGCCGGGCATGGCTCCGGGGTTGGGCATCGACCTAGGATCCAGGAGACCAAGGTTCGATTCCCAGTCGGGGCACATGCCCGGGTTGCGGGCTCCATCTCCAGTCGGGGGCGTGCAGGAGGCAGCCGATCAATGACTCTCTCACCACTGATGTTTCTCTCTCTCTCTCTCTCCCTTCCTCTCTAGGAAATCAATAAAGATATATATATATATTTTTAAAAATGACACAGAATATATATATATATTTTGCTTTCAATGTATGTGTATTATCTTTTCACACGGTACTAAGTTGTTATAACAAATACGTATTGAGTAACCGGTTGGGACCTACCTACCTAATGAATGGAACTCTTTGGTGTTTCCTCCGCTCTAGGATTGCCATTGAAAAAATTCCTGAGATACTCAGGGTGCTGAGAATCAGGAACGTTTGGCAGCCTGTGAGCCCATAATTTTAAAAAGTGAGCAGCAACAGCTAGCAGGTTAGGGCAGAGCAGGTGTGTGCCGTCAGCTTGAGCAGTGGGGCAGAAAGACAGCAGAAGTGGGGGCATTTGCCAGGTGCGCCCCGGGGAAGAGCGACAAGGTCGCCGGCATGGGGAACCCACTGTCTTTACATTTCACTTTGCCTACACTGCTGCAAGGAGAAACCACTGCTTCTGGGTAGGTGTCAATATTCTGTTGAATTTCCAGTTTTCTTGGAGAAAATACCTCATTTTTCTCACCAGCCTGGTCAACCCAGACTCAAATCCTCTGTCATCTCTGTGACCTCTATCTCCTGTCTCATTCATGAGAATCACCTCTCTACCACACCGTCAGCGTCACAGTTCTCGGTTTCCAGGCTTAGGAAGAGGCACTGACTGGGTAAACAGTGTATTCTCATGTTTTCCCCCTTAAATAAGTCTTTCTCTACTAAACCCTACAGGATATTAATTACAAAAAGATCCACTTTACATGTAAGTATTCTGGGCTGTTGCAGCTGCCTCCTAGCTTGTCCCTGTGGCATCGATCTTTCCCCTATTCTTTGCTCTACTTTGTGAATTATATTTTCCTCATGTCACTTTACATTCAAAATTCTTCAGAGGCTGCCTTCTATTATTCACCTGATCAAATGAGTTAATACACACCTGTGCAAAGAACCAAGCTCTAGAATGGTGATGTCCTCTCATTCATTCGTTTCCCCGCTCACGTCTTACGTAAATCCTGCACGGCATTATTAGTAGAATTTAGATTACAACACATTTCAAGATCTATTTTATCATCTGTCCGTCTTTCCTCACAGGAATGTAAACCCCGTGAGAGCAGAGATTTTTGCCAGTTCTGTACACTGTTGTAGTGCCGGCACAGAGAACAGTGTTTGACACTTATAAATACTCTATGAGTGGTCATTTGCTGGATAAAGGGTGCCCCGTAGAATAAATGCTCCATAAGTCGTGTTAGGTATTATTATTACTATTATAGCACCACCTCTAACACTGCTCCCAGAACCACTACTGGTGCAGTAAGATAAAATTCTCGAATATTCAACTTGCCGCTCACAGCCCCCCACGGCCTACCTCACCATCTCACTCATGTTACTCCAGAAGGACGGCTCCTGTCACGGGCAGATAGCGACATGGCGCCAGCGTCCCGCCTTCACGTCTGGCTCTTACTCCTTGAGGCAAACCCCCCCTATCCTCCACAGCCTAGCTCGCACCCAGCCTCGCCCGGCCCCACAGCCTACAGCCTTCACTCCTCTGGTTTCTTCTCTCTACAATCAATATGGAACTTGGCTGCAAGCCCCAGGACATCTCTTAGGTACTGTTTCGTGTGATTATGTAACTCGTGAATTGTCTACCTGTTAATGTGCGTATGGCTCTCTTCTCCACTAGACTGTAGACTCCTGGAGGGCGGGCACTGTCTCTTCCACGGCTCTGTAGACCACCCTGCTTCCCTACCAGAACATACACAGACCTACCACCGGCTGCCAAGTCAAGGAGAACCCACTGGTTTTTTATTAGCCACAGTCTATTTGGTTTATAACAGATGATTAGTAAGTGTCAGTTCCCAAAACTGGTTTAGTTTCAGGCACATCTAGACCATGACAACTACCAAAATATCCCCATTAATTGAGAATCTGCGATCACTTGAAGAATTTGAGCTAAAAATCTCTACTTTTAAGAAGATAATTCTCCTGAAATGAAGTCGCAAAGGGCTTCAGGATGAGGAAATCAGGGTGCAGTCTGGTTCCTCTGTTTATTATTAGCCATATAAACATTGTTACTTAATTAAACTTCATTTTACTCATCTGTTGTACTCAGACAATACTCCTCCTTCAAGGGTCACTGTGGGGATTAAATGAAACAGCATGTGTTAAATGCTTCACTCGCAAGTGAACAATGTTACTTCCTGTTTTCCTGCCCTGTCCCCCAAAACAAGGACAGCCAGATTACAGTGACATTATCATACGTAAGTGAAGAAAGGCTCAGGTGACCTTCAGTGCAAACAAAATTGTTAAATCACTTTGCTGAAGAGGCTTTATGAGTGTGGATTCCACTAACAACTAAGGCACCCCAGATAAATTCTGACGAGTTCTCCCTGGGCACCTCAATTCTAGCCCTCCCTTTGCTTTCCTGAAAGTTAAGTGGTCCAGATTCAGACCTTTCCCCCACTCACACGGGGCTCCCCTCAATCTGCTAACTCCTTCAATATATGGCAGAAAAATCCATTCTGTGTTTGCAGGTATTTCTTTTTCAACTGGCTTTGACTTTTTTCTCTGATTGTGTCACCAAAAGAGTCAAAACTGAAGAATTCTATTTTTCAGCCCTGGCCAGCTGGCTCAGTCAGTTGGAGCATAGACCTGTACCCCAAAATGGCTGCGGGCCCCGATCCTAGCCAGGGCACATACCTGGGCTGCAGGCTCTGTCCTCAGTTGGGGGACCTGCGGGAGGCGACCCACTGATGTTTCTCCTTCACATAGATGCTCCTCTCTCTTTCTCCCTCTCTCTCTCCCTCTCTCTCTCTAGAATCAACACAAACATATCCTCGGGTAAGGATTTTTTTTTTAAAGAGTTCTACTTTTTGGTCCCAAGGCATTTTAGATTGAAGGACAAAGGAGACAGACAGAGGAGCAAAGAGTCGGGACACTGACAGGCAGATTAGGGTTTTCAAGCAGCCCCCGGCGGCGGAGGAAGTTACTTATTCCCACAGGCCTGGGTTTTTCTTTTTGTGGGTGTGTTTTCTCTTTCTGAAACCAGAAGGCTGAATTTGCCTAATGTTTAAACCCAAAAGGATTACAGATTCTTTCTTCAAGAATCTGCAGAGGCCTGTGCCCGTCCCTCCATATTAAAGTCAATTTGTTTCCAAATCACCCTGAAGAGAGAGGGGAGGCTTGCAGGTCTCCCCAGTGGAGCCTATTCTATTCCATTATTTGTATGAAAAATGCTCTGTTAACAGAGCATTCAAATTTATGTTTCCCAGTCTTCTCACCGAAACTCTAAAAGTGCAAACACTGATTATGTATGTTTCCTAAAATGGCAGAAATCAACATTTCATTTCCCCTTCTAGCCTTTCTACTCTCTTAACTAAACTACTTTTAGGTTCAGAATCTCATACTCACATTTTTACATTTCCGTTAATTAGCCTTGAACGCCCAGCAATTCTGCTTCTCTTGCAAAAATGGAGGTCCTCTTTCTTGCCTGTCGTTTCTGCTAAAAATGTGTTCTCCCACGGTATCACATTCAGCAGCCCTTCCTGTCAGGCAGGGGTGTCTTACTAATGTCATCTGTTACCATGAAAGTCACCTCCCCTGGTCTGAGCCTCCAGGCCGGTGGAGAATCTTTGCCACAGCCGCTGCAGAGCCCCCGAGGGAACCTGTGAGCGTGTTGCTCAGAATCGAGGGGCGCTCTGCCCTACGGCGGTGCTTGAGAAGAACACGGGCTCGGTTTGAATCCCAAGCTACTGTTCGACTTTGGGAAGTCATTTCACCCCTCAGCTGATTCGTCTGGAAAATGAGAATATTGCTACCTGCCCCACTCTAAGGATGAACTGAAATAATGCACTCAGGGCACAGGGCGAGCGCTCAATCCGGGAGGGCCCGTGTCAATATCAACTATGAGTGGTTACCTGCAAATGCCCAATTATTCCTTAATAATCCTCTCTAGATTTGTCACTCTTAGTTCTTTTTAAAAAAAATCTGTTTTTAGTGACTTCAGAGAGAAGACGGGAGAGGGAGAGAGATAGAAACATCAACGATGAGAGTCATTGATCGGCTGCCTCCTGCACGCCCCCGAATGGGGACTGAGCTGGAAACCCGGGCATGTGCCCTGACCAGAGTCAACCCGTCATCTCCCGGATCACAGGTCATTGCTCAACCCTTGAGACACGCCAGCCGGGCTGGGCATCAGCGTTTTAAAATCTCCAGAGGTAAACAACTACCTAAAAGACTTCTAGGTGGTGGTAAAAGCAGCGAAGAAAAAGCAAGGTAACAAGAGAGGGAGGTGAAAGAAACAGTTACGCACACTCACATTTGGATCAGACACGGACTGGCAAGTGGGCTGAGCTGAGACAGCGGCAGATCTGTGAGCTGCTGCTGTCTCCAGACCTCTGGTTCCTTCCCACTGTAGTTTTGCTTGCTTAGCTCTTCATTTCATTCTGGGCAATTTTGTGCAATACCTCAACTTCCTTTCAATAATTCCCTGTTTTAGCTTAAGCTAGTCAGAGGAGGTTTCCAGAGAAACCAAAGAACTTCAACTAATACAACAAGTTACTGAAACTAGTCTTATTTATGTAGTCGCATTTGACAAACATGGAACTGCATTCAAATCAGGAAATTTGGAGGAACCTATTACAACTTCTACCACTAAGTATCCCAAACATATTCTTTAGCTTTTTCTGGGCCTACATCTTCTCATCACTTGTAAAACAAATGAGTCAAACAAAATTTCCATGTCTTCCAGCTTACGTTCCGCACATCTGTGAATCTGTGATTTTTTTCACTTGTTGGACATATAAGAGAGACACTGGAGGTGTCCTCCCATACCTGTAAGACATGGCCCTGTGCTCAAGGAGTTTCGTACATTATGTCTTCGTGTTAACAGAGGATAATTACCCAGTGAGTACATATTTAGGGAACTCTCTCCCTTTCCTTCTTTCTTCAGTTCATACCACCAGCCTGTGAGCACCAGCTTATCCTTCCTCATTCCCTCAACTTTGTTTGACAAAATATTATCAGCGTATCAGTATATAAGAACTTTTAAAGAGTAGTTTCAAAATCATAACTTTCCCTGACCTCAGTCATACTCCAAATAAACAGAAATCTGATTTTTAATTTTTTCATCTGATACAACGCACAACACACAACACACACACACACACAGGACCTAAGGCAGCATTTATTCTGCACAGTTTGGAGAGCAGTGTTAGCATTCCCACATTTGTAGGGTAGGGCCAGCTGGAGGTCAATCTGTGCTCTTTTCTCAGGAGTGGGGACACTGTGACATTCAGGACATGATGAGGGATTTATATCTTCCTTTACATCTGGTTCAGGAATCATCATCAAAGACAGGATACCCATCTAGAACAATTGTTCCAGTGAAACAGTCTACAACCGGCTGCCCACAGATGTAAATAAGTCCCCATTGCTCTGTGGTCTACATTCTGCACACGCCCTTCCAGAGTGGTATCATGTTTGGAAATCAGGCCTAAATCTTTCGAAGTCACCAAAAGGATTCTGACAAAGTCCAGAAGTAGAAGGTTTAGCTTTAGAAGCACTATTTTTAAATGAGAAAATAAGACTTTGTGTACAATGGGAAACAGCCTCACCAATTTACTGACATTAAAAGCACATTAATGTTGAACACATACAATATTTTTCTCCAATATTCTCTTTCTCCCCTCAAAAGACAAAATAAAGTAAGTGTTCCTTTAAAACCAGTACTTCTTTAGCCAATGATCAACTTGATAAGTCTTTTTCTCTGAAGCCTTAGTTAACAAATGGGACTAACATAAGAAATAATTTACCATAAAGTAGAATTACCAAACTGACTTACTCCAAGTTCTGTATTTTCCTGAACCTGAGATTCACCAATTTTCATACCATTATTTTACATACTGTTAAAGAAAGAAAAAGAATGGCTACCCTTCAAAATATTAAGATAGCATTAACTGCAATTTCAGAGGTACTGAAATATAAAAGATATGTATGTGTCAGAGCCTATAAAGTACAGTAAGCACATGCTTATTGAATATCCATTCTTTTATTTTAGAAACCATAATCTCTGTTCTATTTTATCCTTAAATGTTGGGTTTTCTTTTCTTTTTGGCAGTACTACTTCACATTCTTTTTAAGTAGGGAGAATTTAATTATTATCAAAGTCAGTTTTAATGGATTTGAGTAAGAAGCATCACCATCTCTAGTCCATGCTGAACTTGCTATCCAATTCAAACATTGCCTTACTGTAGCTGATAAAAACTAGCATTTATTTAACACTTACTATGTACCACGTACATTGTAGATGGACTGTTTCATTTAATCCTTACAATAGT
Source organism: Miniopterus natalensis (assembly GCF_054644295.1). NCBI lineage: Eukaryota > Metazoa > Chordata > Mammalia > Chiroptera > Miniopteridae > Miniopterus > Miniopterus natalensis. Next base: position 18,392,778 of record NC_142096.1, on the reverse strand, counting down.
CCTTCAATTACTATTATCACCCTCATTTAAGAGATGAGAAAGTTGAGGCTTAGAGAGGTAAAGCAACTTCTCCAAGGTGACAGGGGCAGTAAACAATGGAGCCAGAGTTGGGATGCATGTTCTTGAATAAGCACCATTTGCTGTTCAGGGGTAATGGTGTGTGTGTGGTGGGGAGAGGGGGGGACGGGAGAACAAGCCTGCACAGTGGAAGTGAGGACCACTGTCGACCGTCGCTCAGTCCAGAATGGCTCCACACTGTGAGCCGGGTGTGACCTGGCCTTCACATGCTAACAGATAGAGGATTTCTTAGTGGGTGGGGTGAGCTGTTGGAACAGAGGAAGAGGACCACAAGGGTGAGACTAAAAGGAGATTGCAGGAGCAAGGAGTAATTATACAATATACCCGTGAAAGTGGGTGGCACTGGGCAGATACAAACATCTGTGTGGGAAATGTTACAAGTTCCCTCTTAATGCTTTATAGAAGAACACAGAATAAAAATGTTTGAGCTGGAGGCCTTAGAGGTCATCTAGACCAGTAACCTCAATACCTCCTGGGGAGGGGCTAGAGACGTAAATTCTCAGGTCCCACCCTAGGCCTGAGGAATCAGACTCTGTGGGTGGAGCCAGCAATTCTGGGTTTCAGAAAACTCTCCAGGGATTCTTATGCCTGGGAAAGTTTTAGAACCACTAATGAACTAATCCATCTATTACCAGAGAATCAAATTTCCCTTCATTTGTGAGAGCAAGGTCCTTGGGGTAGTGCTGAAATAAGCATGTTCAGAAGCCCCCCCCCCCCCCAAGAGAATGAGATTTGTTAAAAGTCTTTATTTGCATGGAGTTACGTTCCTCGGGTTCCAAAGTCCCCTGCCCCTTAAGTCAGTCCTGAAAAAGGTGCAGCTGGGATTCCAGTAGAGCCAAAAGCAAGGCCAGCGTCCAGAGCTTCCATTCCATGTTGCAGTTGGGTGTAGTTCAGCATCCAAGCTAATTAAAGCCCATTACTCCATTGAGTGGAGTCCCACCTGGCCATGAGCCACGTGGGCACAGGGGCCCACATCCCCTGCTACAGGAGAGCCAGTAACCCAGGGCACCAGATAGAGGAGAGAGAGCCTGCTGCTTTGTTTAGAAGTTTAAATATTCAGGTTTTGTGCCCTCCCAGTGGCCACGCCTATTTTGGCCACTGACTCACTCCCAGGTGTGATCGCTGATGGGTAAGCACCCTCCCATGTCACTCAGACCTTACTGGGCAAGCATTTAAACTGCCTTTGTCCAGTCCCTTCCCCCAGCGATCAGCAGGGAACAGACTTGGAGAGGGTTCAATGCAGTTTTTGGCAAAGCTGTGTAAATGGCGTGCCTATATTATATGGTCTCCCCTTTACTCCTTCCTGTTAAATAATAACCAGGTTATTACCATAGCCTCACAACCTCCTTACTTTACAGACCAGACAGCAATGCCTGAGGTCCAGCAACATGGACATGGTGAAGTGAAAAAACAGAATCTCGGCCTTTAGGATCTTAGTCCAGAACCTCAACTACTTCAGTGTTTGATTCTGTTTTCACAGATGATCAATTTTCAAAGGATTTGAATTTAATAAACTATATACTACTGTTAACATAACTAAACCTGGATATCACAGACTTGAGGACTTCCACAAGCGCAGTACGTAAGTTCACAAAAGATGGGGCAAAGAACAGCCCGAGCTGCATGCCTATGGAAAGCAGGCAGCCAGCTCGAGGCCGCCAGGGCGACTGGCCAGCTGCAGCACAGCGTGATGGCAACTGCACCTAGAAGACACATTTTCAAAGGGAAGAACAGATAACAGAAGAGGCTTTAAGACAGAGTGTGGCCTCCCATGGTTAATGTGATAAGCATTATAAAATGCAACTTTTCCATCTAATTAACAAACCCATTTGTACTGTTCCAGTCTAATCGGACATTATTAAATTATCCTAATTCAAAGCAGGTGAAACCTCAGGCCAATTCGAGTTTAGCTGGCCCCGAATCCCACTTGAAACCAATCCACTGGCGTTGTTCACCTCTGCATTTGAAACTTGGCTCCACTGTTACAAACCAAATGAGCAGGGACAGGGAGTTAAAAGAACAGCAACTTCCCTGGTCTCTCTTGTTTTACCCAGTAGGTAAATCGACTGAATTTTGTTCTGTACTGTATTTTCTCACGTCTGGAGGAGGAGAGGGAGACTGGCGGTGGGAAGGGGGCACAAAACACACAACCACCAGGGTGACCCTGTTGTCTGGATTTCCACCAAAATACTGGGACCGGAGGCCTCCGAGGACGGTCCCAGAGCTTGGGCTGGTCCCCGAGTGCACACACATGGCCCCAAAGGCTGTGGTCTCACCGGGGCCCTGGTCAGAGCAGCTGGTCGGGCCTGACCCAGCCACATAATCACAGCAGAGCGCCCAAGGAACTGAACGCTTCTCACGCCTGCGAATAAGAACATTCCCTCTTTTTCATCACTCTCACTTTATGGGAGCATGCGCACTCTAAAGTGTATTTCATGATAAATACATAGCATGCTTTTAGGGAGGAGCAGGATGCCCTCCTGAGGACATGTTCAGTGTCTCCCCGCCACCATTCCCCTCAGAATTCGTGCCTGAATAATTGCAGTCTACTTCTCCATCCCAGGGACTGACTTCGGGGCCCTTCTTCCTCACTGGAGCTGCACTGAAATCTCTCTGACTTGGCCTTCCTTTCTCTTGCTTTTCCATTCCCTGCCTCCCTCCCTCCTTACCTCCCTCTCTCATTCTGACACCCCCCACCACCCACTCTCCAACCTGCATGCACTGCTCCAGTTATCTTTCCAAAGACAACTACGGTTCTCTCTGCCCTCAATTCCTTGTTCCTCATACAACAGAGCTGGCAAGTAGCTCCCCTCACAATGGCCTACCTTCCTGGTTTTATAAGCCGCTCCCCTCGTGGCAACCCACCCTACAGACCAGCCACATGGAAACCCAGTACCCTCAGGCCTCTCAGCCCTCCTCCCTGCCTCTGCACTGGCTTTCTTCCTGGGGCACCCCACCCAATAGACAGCCCCATTTCTGTTTCAAATAACCACGTCCTGTGTGAAAAATTGTCCCGAAGGTCCAGGCAGGACTGCACACCCCTCCTTCCCCGCCCCTACCCTGTCTCAGGCACAGCGATGTTTGGATCTTAGTCCACTCAGTGTCATCGGTGCCCAGGACATGGCCAGGCCCATCAGAAGACACTCAACAGACTTTGCTGAATTCTTTAACTAATTAAGTAATTTGTGTAAAATGACTTCTCCTCAGGTCTCTCAAAAGGTGCCTTCGCTCATACCTTCAATATAGTTAGAATTCAACAATTACGCCTTTAATCCTTTCACTCAAGCCAGTGTTTTTGCTTGTTCACAAGAATGACCAGGGTATTTGTTAAAAATACAGGATACTGGGCCCTGCATGAGGCAGACCCCAAACTAGAATCCAGATGGGGGCCGTGAGCATTTGCAGCAAGCAATACAAGCAATTCTTACACTGATTTATTTGACTTAGGCACACTTTGTCCCCTACTAAAATGTACCTTTAGAAAGAGAGCAACGCAGTAAACGTTATTAGCTGTTTATACCTTAATGTGAATTTTTGGTAAAATCCTTTACTGAAAGATTTTAATGGGGGGGGGGGTGGAGAAAAAGAAAAAAAGTCATGGAATGCATCTAAGTTTTGATTCTTGTAAAACATTCTCTGGGTATGAGACCCTTTTACATCCAAACCCTCTGTGGCTTCAGCAGGCAGATCTCCCACTAACTCTGTTACATACCTGATTTATAAGTTTTTATATGTAGGTAGCATCATCAATTCTTCTTCTAATGGTTAAATGCTGATGATACCAGATTTAGATCTAATTACAGAATTTCATTACTATCTATGAATAAAGTCAAGAGGAACAGATGTTTCACAAAGGTTTATGTACTCTTGCTTTTTCCTCAGAATGACAGAATTTCTTATTTGGGCTAAAATTCAAGAAAATGCTTAAGTGCAGCCAAGTTAGGGTCTAACTGTAATACTGGATTTTATAAATGTTGGGACTGAAACACGTTCGATCCCGCTGGATCTTGTCTGTCCTTGACTGCCCACAGAATCGCCTCATTGCAAAAACTGTTGTGTTTCATTATGCCTGTCAATGTATCCTCAAAGAAACATTGCAAAAGAAATGCACAAAAATCTGTTACACAACAAAATAGAAATGTTCTTTAGTTCAGTTTCTAGGAAGTACATTTATTTTTCCCACCATTTCCCTTAACAGCAGTCTGGCTGGTGTTTAAATGTTCATTTAGGAAGTAGCCCGTCCCAGTCACCTTATGTTCTGAATTGCTTCTGTTTGAGCAGAGAAACACTTAGATGGGGGTAGGGGTGGGGTGGGGGAGAAGGCTGGAAGGGGTGCGAATGGATGGTGGACAAACCATAATTTCTAGCTCACGCAGAGTCCAGCGCCCACATCTCCATGTCATGTCTACATACCCCTAAATAAGACTTGTACACATCACAGCACGCTGGCCCCATTCTCCCATCATCTCCATTTCAGTAAAGGCCCCTCAGGTGCTGAAGATGAAAACCTAAAAGTCATCCTTGGTTCATTTTTTTCTCACTCCCCGAATCCAATTCATCATCAAGGTCTTTCAATTGATCTGCACAACCTGCCCCCAATCTGGCCCCTCCTCATTTTGTTGCTTCATCGAGGATGTCTTTTCTATTGATTATTAGAGTGCAAGGAAAGAGGCGGGGGAGAGAGAGAAACATCAATGGGAGAGAGACACATCAATTGGTTGCCTCCTGCACGCGCCCCGTCTGGGGTCGGGGACCAAACCTGCAATCTGGGTACATGCCCTTGACTGGGAATTGAACCCATGACCCCTCAGTGTGCGGGCTGATGCTCTAACCACTGAGCAAGACCAGCCAGGGCACATCCTACATTCTTATTTGCTGCTTCTGGCAATCCTATCTGCCCCCATGTTCCCACACAGCTTTCGTTGATTAAAACCCTTCCACAACTTTCTTCAGAATTTAGAATAAAATTGAAGTTCTTTACCAAGGTCTTCAGGACCTGGGGTTGGAGGAAGTTGGAAAGGGCCCTCTGCTTGCCTCTCCAACCCTGCTCACCCTCTGTCTGTAGCACAGGAGCCTTCTTTGTTCTCTGCAGACACCCAAGTTCATCGCAACCTCAGGACCTTTGTACTTGCTGTTCCCTGTGCCTAGAATCCTCTCCCTGTCCTTGTCTTCCACATCATGCAGATCACGCTAAGAGACTTCCCCATCCTGCCCACCTCGCTAACGCAGCACCCCCATCACTCACACACCCTCTATTCCATTACTCAGCCTTATTTTCCCCAGGGCCCTTCATCCAACCCAAAGGTATTTATTACTATATTGTATTTTTGTGCCCACTGGCAATGCATGCCCATTAGAGCAAAGACGCATCTCTTGTTCACCGTCTCCAGAGCACTTGGAACTAAACCTGGCATTTAATAGTCCCTCAGTGCCTATTTGTTCACGAATGAATGAAGAGTTCCCTGTAAAATGAGATTTCCTAAATTCTAAGCAGTCTTCTTCACTTCTGCACGTTCAGCTTTTACAAGAACATGCTGACATCCTTAAACAACCTTTCCTCTACCCAGTTCAGGATCTTTCCCATCAAGCAGCAAATCCACATCTCCATCCACTGCATGATGTTGCTGCCTGGCCCCTCCAAGTTCAGAGTCAGCAGCGGTGCCTCATCAGTACAAGGGGATAGGTGATGCACTTACTTGAGTGTTTCATTGTATTTTAAACTCGTGATTGTGAACACTTAGTAGAAAGCCGAAAGACCAAGGTGTTGACACAGATGGTATGAAAACCAGAGGTGCCATAAGCCTGCCAACTGAGCAAGAGGAAAATCACAAGGAGGCTGAAAGCAGGGACTTCTTAACCGTAAGCAAAACACTCCTTTTGATGTCAGCTGGTAGCCTTATTGTGAGGAAAATGCATAAAATTAGATTGAAAACTATGTCTAAACAGGAATGTGCAATTAAAAATGGTACAAATTGTTTATCTGGAAATGGGAGATCTTATCATATAGCTCTATTTTTGGCTCTCAGGCTTAGGAGAGGAAGAAGGGGCTGCTCCTGGAACATCTGAGAACCAGCTAAAAAGCAACATGGCCATGTCTGTGAAGAGCAACACGCGATTCCACCATCCGCCCTGCTGCTCAGAAGTGTGGGGTTTCTGAAGAAAAGCGTGACGTTTCAGTTGCAACTTTTCTGAGCTGCTAGGAGAATGAAAAATGTGCAGTGGTCATCCAGGCCCTTTGGCATTCTTTAGATAGACGATTTGAAGGCAAGACAGGAAACCACAGGGCACAGGAGGAAGGGAAGTGCCTAAGTCACAGTGTGGGTGGCGGGACTCCATAAGCTGACTCCAGCAGGCAGGACGAGAAGGGACAACGCACGCATGTCACAAGCAGATGGCTCTAGGAAGTCATACTAAATGCTCCCCATTTCAGGTTCCAGAGTCTCACATAGTCTCTTTAACCGTTTTACAGATGCAGTCCTGAAAAATGTGGGCGCATATTGTCCTTAAGCAAACCTTGGGAATGTGCCCGGGAACCACTTGGTGTTCAGCACACTCTCATGAAAGCTCTACAGGGACACCGGGACAGCAAGGATGACAAGGCGGGCTCTGCCCTCGGGAGACCAGGGCACAGCGGGAGAACCAGGCAAATCAGTGCCCGCGCTCATGAGACGTGACAGGTGCCACGACAGAGGCATGTCAGGCGAGCTCCGGGGCCCTGGAGCAAAGCAGACAGCCTGAGAGTCAGGGCTGGCTGAGTTCAGGGACACACAAGGCTAATACCTCACTCACAGATGGGCTGGGCCTCACCGCGTGACATTATTTTTAGTATTCCTTTTTGTTTTTGTAATCCTCACCCGAGGACATTATTTTTGGTTTTTTTAAAAATTTTTATTTATTGATTTGAGAGAGAGAGGAAGAGGGACAGAGAGACATCAATTTGCTGTTCCCCTTATTTATGCACTCACTGGTTTCCTCTCGTATGTGCCCTGACGGGGGGTCGAACCCCACAACCTTGGCGTATCAGGACAACACTCTGACCAACTGGGCTACCTGGCCAGGGTCTGGTTTACTTTTCTTTTCGAGGTAAAATTTATATGCTGTGTTCTGGAGACGGATGGTAGTGATGGTTGCAGAACAGTGCGAATGTGCGTAAGGCCAAAAGACACCCAAAAACGGTCAAGACGGTAAATGTCATGTTACATAGATTTTTCCACAATTTTGAAAAAACAGGAAAACTAAATTTTGATGAGCCACCACAAAAAAATGTATGCACAGTGAAAAACACAGCTCTTAAAAGCATGGGTCAGTTTTGATCCATGTCTACACCCACATGTCACCTTCCAAAACAAGATACAGAACATTCCCGTCACCTCAGCAGGCCCTTTGTGCCCCTTTCTGAGTCGCCCCTTCCCTACGATCACTGCTCTTGAGCTTCATACAAATGAAATCATACAGTATGTATTTTCACTGTCAGACTTATTTTATTTAAGATAATGTTTTGGGATTCAACCAGCTCTTGCGTGTTTCAGCATCTTTTTTTTTTTGTCTGGGTAGTATCTTATTTGATGAATATATCATCCAACTCTATTAAACCACTCTTCTGATAATGAATATTTGAGACATTTCTAGGGATTTTTAAAAGTATACTATGAAAAAAGCTGCTATGTACATCATTCCATGCATCTTGTGGGCATGTTTTCTTTTGGTGGTGAAGTACATGGATACTGAATTTTATAAGGAGCTCCTAAAGAGTTTCCTGCAGTGGCTGTCTCCCCACATCCTCACCAGCATGCTAGTATTGTCAGCCATTTTATTTTATTTTATTTTATTATTTTATTTTATTTTTTAATTATATCTTTTATTTTATTATTTTATATTTTATTTCATTTTTTATTTTGGATGGAGAGTGATGGCTCACTGAACCACCATGAATGATGCACAAAGAGGGAAATATCCTCGGACAAGATTACTGGTTTCCTCAGGGCTGCTTCTTCTCCCACAGGCAGGAGGGCTCACACCCCTGGGTCAGCTGGAGTTTGAATGGGGTTCAATTCATTTCTTTCCTTTCCTTTTTTAACAAAGCACCCTCACATACTCTTTCACAACCAATCCTGATAAGGAATGCTAATAGATGGCGAAAGAGCAGCTCCGAGATGGGTCATTTGCCCAGAATTCACAGGAAAGACCTCACCATCCCTGCCCTCTGATGAAACAGGTGCCCATTTCTGAGCATATCAGTCAACTGTCATATGTAAAAAGGAAAAAAACCTACTGAATGACAAGTTACGAGGGAACTATGTTACTCCATGGTTTCCCACTGCACACTCCCCTCTCTCATGGGTCATTTGGCAGCAGTCAAGATGAATGGGCAACCTGGAACTGCTGGAGCCTTGTCCAGGGCACCTGCACATGTGAGATACTCCAGGTCTGAATGAGAAGTCCCTAGAGCGAGAGAAGCTCTGTGTACCCCCACATGGCTTATAACACAGCCAAGACAATGCTGTTTTGGTGAGTGAGGCTGTCTCAACAGGTGGTACATCTCTGTCCCATTCCAGATGTTTCTCAAGTGCACGGGGGAGATTGAGTAGAGCAAGCCCTCTAACCCCAGGAAGCTATCCACCCTCCTAACTGGTATCCATGTGGTTGGATACCTGAGGTAACCTTTCTAGCTAGGTAGCTATTCTGGGTACATCTCAGCCTAATTCATTGACCTGAACAGGACCATCCTAATTCTGAAGGTTTTCTTATAATAGCCCAAAGATTCTGCATTGGCTGGATCTAGTGAAATGGTTCTCAACCTTGGTACCCAAGCAGAATCTCAGGGAGAGCTCTAAAAAGAACTGATACCTGGGTCCCCCCATTCCCATTTAATTGGTTGGGGTGCAGCTTGGGCATGGATGGTTTAAATGCTCCCCATTGGTTTTAATGAGCAGCCAGGGTTGAGAACCATTAGAAAATCCCTACATTACAACCTCACCCACTTTTGAAAAAGAAAGTCAAAGTCTAATAGTGTTGGGAACTTTTTCAAATATGGAACTTCACATAAAAAATTAAATCATAGCCATGGAAATGCTTCAGGCTTCCTGCTGGTTAACTGCCATAGTAATTATCCCATATGGCATTATAGTTCCACGCTCTGACTCAAGAGCGGGGATTGGAATTGTCCACTGCCAACCTAACGCTATACCTGAACTCAAAGCAGAAAAAAATGCTCAGGAAAATAAAATAAAAGCTCTGATTGGTAAATAGAGCCCATAATTGCAAATGCATTTGCCAGTACGCAGGAAAGTCGGTTTTCATATCATATTTTTGCTTCTGTGAACTTAATTTTTGTTCTAAAACATGTTAGAAAAAATTAGAAATTATTTAGTCCTGACTTTGGTTACATTATGGACCAAAACAATAGTATTTACAAATGATTAGCCTTGGGGTGTATTTTATGAAAAATATAATTCACTCATACTTATCTCAGGTTTATCAATTATAATACTATCATTTTCCTTTATTTCAAGAATCACTCTACCTTATTGTTTATAACCACCTCTCAGAGAACAAGTATTTTTATGATGATAAGACAATGCTACTTCATGTTTAAAACCTCGAGATCGGGACATCTGTAATACTTTCAACAATAAATATAAATTTAAAAAACACACAAAAACCAACAACCTCAAGATCTACCTACATAAAGGATAAAACACTAAATTCTAGATAAATGAACAATAGTCAGACTAATCATAAATAGAAAACAAATCACTTTCAAATGGGAGGGTCTCAATGAACCCCAATGTATTCAGATTGGAATTCCTATCAATACAGAAATAAAGTACAGTGAAATACAGCTTCTTAGAAAATGTATTCCCTGATCTTAAAGGTAAAACCCTGGGAGAGCAGAAAATTTCCAACCTGTTCATTTCATGAAACACAGGTAGTCAAAAGGTGACAAGTGATTCAGTTAATTCTTCTTCTCTCATTGAGGTTTATTTCATCATTTTCAACTTTGCAAGTCTTGCATACAGAAGCCTTAATAATTTCCATTGTTCCCCCAGCTCACTTTGCTCTTGAAGACTTTAAATAAATACCTCAAAAAAGGGCTCCTCTCTTCTCTCTGCTCTACTGTGAAGACTCCCTCCTAGTCATATAGATACGGTCAGCCCTCACTTAACATCATTGGTAGGTCTTGGAAACTGCAACTTTAAGCGAGATGACGTATTATGAAACTAATTTGACCCTAGACTAATTGCTATAAACAGGAGTTAAGTTCCTACAGCCTATTTCTGGTCACAAAAATACCACAAATTTCTAAATAAAACCCCCAAACACTTCTAATGTTAAACATTAAAATAAACTTGAGCTACACATACATTTAAGAAAGATAAATAAAAACAAGTAATAATTTTCCAACCCACTGATTCCAATTCAGGGTCACAGGCTGCAATCAATCCTGGCAGCTCAGGGAGCAAGGAGGGACCCGCGGTGGACAGGACCCACCCTGGACAGGACGTCTTCCATCACAGGGCCACTCACACCCACATTCACTCAGATGGGGACAATGAAGACATGCAGATTCACCTGGTGTGCACATCTTTGGGATGTGGGAGGAAACTAGGGAACCTGGAAAAGACCCACACAGACATGGGGAGAATGCTGCATAGGTCACACAGACAATGGCCCTGGCCCACGATCACATTTTTTTTAAATCAATGAAAGGATGTTACTTGAGGACCTGCTGTATGAGAGATTTCTTTAATGATCATACATCATCACTGACTCAGTTGGCTAACGGCCAGATTCTTTCCAGTGTCTGTGAGGCAATGAATCTGTCACTAACTTGGGTAGCACATTAACCCAAATCACAGCCCTGATGTCCTGTCTGGTTTAGGTTCTTCTAATCGTTTATCTTTGTTGGTTGAGCCAGGAAGTGCAATTAGGTAATGACTTAGCACAAGCTATTAGCTGAGGCTCTCTCCTTGCTGCATCCAGCTCAACCTTGGAAAGATCTCAAGTGGTCAGTCTAGGATGGGCAATGGTTCTGTGGCCCAAAGGTTCTTACAGGCCCTGCAACACGCCCAAACTGTCAGTCAACGGGATTTATTTAAATGTATCCCCTCGTGTTCCTTCTGAATGGACATGGAAAATATTGATACAGGACTCCCTAGCTCCACCCTCAGTCCCACAGAAAACGACTGTGACACAACACCTCTGCCTGAAGCCAACCTTAAGCTACCATATTTGGGGAGTATTAGTCCAGGGAAATCACTGGAAGTGGATCCAATTAGGCCACAAGGTGTACAAAAAGGACCCTGCCTTGAGTACAAGGGTTGACCTGACATTAAACACTTCCCTTTATGTTAAAGTCAATGTCAAAACACTTCCACTTACACCGACTTCGTCAAGACCAGAGAAAACTGAGGTTTTGCTTAAAGAGTCACCTGACACTCCAGTAATGAAAGGAAGTAGAGGTGACCCTAACACATTTTCCTTTTTAAAGAAAAAGTTGAAATCTTATCCATTTTTTTTTTCACTTCTTTTTAGAAAGCTATCATTCAGAAGTGGAAATAGCCATTTATACACCACAAGGAGACATCAGGTCATGGAGTGCCCAAGTGCTGAGCAAAAGGCAATGCTTTTGGACACTGCTTCCTGGGGATTAAATCGGTTTACCTCAGGCATCTAAAGGCATTGCTGCAAATGCCACAAGGAAAAGCAGAGTGGAATGAGCTGAAGACAGCTCTGTGACTCACCTGATCTGTTATTCTTTACCTGTTATCCAACTCTTTGCCATTGATAATCTGTTACTTAAAATCTTAACAACTTTTCAAAGTCCAAGATTTTGTAGCAGTATGTTAAAGTAAAGAGATAGGAGAATATAAGATATCAAAGAGTCACTATTCTTCCCCCCCCCCGCCCCCCAATCCTCACTAGAGGGTATGTTCACTGATTTTAGAGAGAAGGGGGGGCACAGAGAGAGAGAAAGAGAGAAAGAAATATCGATGAGAGAGAGAAACATTGACGGGCTGCCTCCCTCATGCACCCTATCTGGGGATTGAACCACACAACCTAGGAATGTGCCCTGACCGGGAATCAGGCCCGCAACTAGGGATGAGGCTAGGACCAGCCCAGCCACTGGGCCGGGGCAAAGAGTTACTATATAAGGAGAAAAAAAACACAAGCTAGATATGTATTTAGCAAGAGAAAAGTGTGAGATGCCTACTGAGGAAAAGGCTTAATCCAATCATGACTGAGTTTTGGCTATAAAACAAATTGTTTACTTCGGTTTGCTGTGAGAGGAAAATTATTCTTTCCCAGCAAATGGTGACAGATACAACTGATATAAACTGAGTTGCCAGCTGAAGTGAATGCAGAAAAATTCAGCTGGCTTAATGATCATTCTTTAAACTCTTGATTTAATTTTTAAATTTGCAGCACAATTTCAATGACATTTTTTTCTCCTTACCTCTTCAAGCTGTGATCATAGTAAAAATGACACCAAATTGCCCGAATCAGGGGCTCTGTCATGATTTGGTTACCATAACTGTTTTGGGTTTTTGGCATCTGGCTCTTGTGCCCCCTAAGTCAGAGCGACTGCACATTAGCTCATGCAGCCGTAGAGCTGGACTTGAGAGCCAGACTTCCTGGGTTTGAGTCCAGCTCCACCTTGCAGAGCAATGTGACACTGGGCAAGTTAGTTAGACTTTATCTGTAAAACAAGGGTGATAATTGTACCAATTTCATAAGGCTGTTGTCAGCATTAAATGAATAAAAACTTAGCAAGTGTTTAGAATAATGAACGACACACACGTATGCTCAATAAATGTTTGCTGCAATCATATTGTCCTGTGTTTACATTTAAGTTAATGTATAAAGTCAACTTGATAAACTAAAGTCAAGGACCTTACCTTCCACATATTATAATCATGATTTAAAAAAAAATAACCTTTTGAAGTTAAATAAAACACATCACCTTGGGAGTCAAGCTGCCTTAGATTCCATTTACTTAGTAGCTAAAGGAGCAGATTATTTACTATCTGAGCCTTGGTTTCCTTTAATAATACCAAGAATGTCAATAACACACCCTGTAAGATATTGGTCACCTAACAAAGGACATACACTCGGTAAACGATTGCTATTTTTGTTATATTTTCTGTGGAAGGTAAATTACTGCCTGATATAAAAGTGAAACAAGTAATAACTGTGGTGGCATCATTATAAAATTCTTCCAATTAAGAAAGAAAATAGCTTTCCCTTCTGTGCCAAAACTAATTATTTCCTGCTCTATTTTCTTCTTGGTCCTCGTACATCAGTCTTCAGTCTAAAGAAAACAATTTCAGATTGGATCCTGTGGCTCATCATTAGCTAGTCTTCAGTAAGATTGTCTGGGTTTGAGGCCCTAAGAGCAGGAAAGTTCCTTTAGCTCCCTACAGAGACCAAGCAATGCATGGAAAACAAGGCACCCTGGTGTGGGTTTCTCTTCTGTCCATCGTTCACCAAACATTCTTTCCCTTTGAGCAACACACTGTGCTTCTAAGCTCTAACAAGAATTTCAAAACGTAGTGCTGGATAAAGTCCAAGTGTGGATCTAAGTTCAGACTACCATAGCCTTTGCCAAATCTTTTCAGTAATTTCCATAGAATTGCACGGAACTAGCTCCCTAAAGACTGCGATGGCCGAAGTGATTATTCTGGCAAAAAGAAAAGCAAATATTAAATATTTGTTAAGTCTCTATTATGTTTCAAGTACCTCCGCATAAATAATCACAGCTAAACTTCAAAAGACCTTCTGTTATTCACTGTTACTTAACAGATGGCCACAGGGAGACTATGAGAAGTGAAGTGACTTGCCCAAGATTCTATCTCCAACAGTGAGAATTCATACCTCCAAATGTGGAGCCAGGTCACGCGACCAGGTCCTCTATCCATCAGCCCTCCATGACTTTGCTTCTCACAGGGAAGAGATTTACTAAGAAGCACTGGTTCAAATGATCATATTTCACTTGATGCTTGGGAGAGCCTATGAGAAGCTACGATCATGTCCATTCTCTAAGTGGGGAGCCAGGCTCAAAGAGAGCACTCCTTAAAGTGCACCCAGGAATCAAGAGCACCGTCATCACCCTAGGGGAGCTGGGAGCCGGGCAGCAGAATGCAAGAGAACAAAATGCCCACAGTTTACCCTCAGAACTTAAAACTCAGCTGTCTAAGATTCCCTCCCAAATAGCTTTCATTCCAGTATGACTAACTCTGCCCTTTACTATCTTGGAGGATTCTCATGGAGAGAACTTTTATTTTAATTTTTTCAGATCTAAAAGAAAAAAAGTACTTGGAGTGTCTTTCTTGATAAAAGACCCAATAACGTCTCCACCCCCAACAATATTAAGCTTTAGAGAAATTGCATTATAAACTACACCTCACCTGCAAAGTTAAATTAGTCAAACTGGGAACAGTTCAAGCTGGGAAACATCAAAAGTCATGCACAAAATATCATTAAAAACAGTTGCCTGGAGTCTATAGGTAGAAAGTAGATTAGTGGCTGCCTAGGGTAAGAGGATGTGGGGGTTGGGAGAAATGGGGAGCGACTGCTAATGGGTACAGGATTTCTTTCTGGAGTGATAAAATTTTTTCAAATTGACTGTAGTAATGGTTGCACAACTCTGTGACTGTAGTAAAAACCACTGAATTATGTACTTTAAATGAGTGAATTATCTGGTATGTGAATTATATCTCAATAAAGCCATATTATAAAAAAGATCACCTACGGTAAGATTTTATTTATATTACACCCTGGAAAAGGCAAAACTAGAGTGACAGAGAACAGATCTGTGGTTGTCAGAGGGTAAGGAGGTTTGTTTTGGGGGTGATAGAATTGTTCTGCATCCTCACTATTGCAGCAGTTAAATAAATCTACATATCTATTCAAAATTATAGAACTGTATAGTAAAATTTAAGTTGATAAAAAAACAAAAAAAAGGTGTTTCTTAAAATCAAATCTACTTTCATTTAAATTTTTGTTACTCTTTTCATAAGAAAAAGTTATTTACTAATCTTAAAAAGTTATTCTGGTGGTTTAGAGTGCTATGTCCATACACTAAAGAGATTTTGAAATGTTTTGGGGTACCTATTAAGTAGTAGGTTTTCCATTATACTAGGGGAGGAACCAAGGCAGAGAAGGCAAATATAAGAGCGAGACAGAGGGGACTACCAGCTGGACTGTTGTTAGAACTCGGGGTGCGGTCAAGGCCCTTGTAAACACCACAGGTCTGCTCAGCATCCAGAACGCTAGTTCCTGATCTCAAGGTGTTTTTAATTCAGTAAAACTTTAAGCACTGTGTAATTTATTATTGGATTGGAGAGGAGGGAGAGTACTTTTTAAGATACAATAGAGAAAACTTCACTTTCCTAAATCTATAACCTGAATTTTCATTTATATGGCATGATAAGAGTCTCACGAATCAAAACTCCAATGTAATAGTGTTTGTTCTTTTATCTCCTTGTCAGGAGAAAACAGGCCAAGATCGCTATGAGGTCAGTAGGAAGAGACACGTGGACACGGAGCCTGCAGAAAGTCAGCTCTGGTCAGGGCACAGTTCTCCATCCAGCTGATCACAGGGCAGTTATTTCCCTGGGCAGTGGGAGGGCATTTACATGGAGGTGAGGGAGCCTGGGGACACACCTCTTTTAAATTAGGCAAGGTTTTTATTTACTATTGCTTTATCTATAAAACTAGGATTTTTTTAACTGCTTTACCTCCCATGCTTAAGGACTGCCTACTAATAAAAGAAAATGTTTTCCCTTTGCCTTCTGCAACATTTTAAAAAGAACGAATCTGCATCTGGCGTGGACACCAAGACTCAGTGTCACCCAGGACTCAGGGTGAGGTGGGTGAACCCGATCAAAACAGTCCAGGGGTACCATGAATGCGGAAGGGGGCAGGGACCCTCCATACCAAGAAAAAGCGAGGGGTACTAAAGTTGAATCCAAAACAACACTCCAAAGTGTTTTGAGTTAGATTTCTCAGAGCTCTCAGAGATGTTGCCTCACTTCACCCTTGGAACAACTGGGCGGGATACGAGACAAGCACGTTATCATCACTGTTTTATGGTTTAGGAAAGGGAGGCCAGATGAGCTTCAGGAAGGCCATCTAATGCCCCTACCCCCAAGACTAGTACGTGGCAGAGCAGGCCTTAGAGCCACATTCCTGACTCTTCGTTAGAAACTATGACTTTACACTGCTCCGCAGACACCCCAAAGTTCACCAGGAGCCACACACTTCTCAGCAGCCACTCTCCTGTTACAGATGCACACCCTCCTCTCTCCAGCAGGATAAGCGAGGAATCCAGCTAAGCTGTTTCCCAAATTCTCTTTTTGTCTTCTCAGCTGAGGAGGGCACATCTTCACGTGAAAATTGCTCTGCTCTGGTCAGTGTCCTTGGTCTAATCCCCTCCTCCCTCCATTCGCAGGATTCACTCCTTGTTCGCATCTTCTGTAGCACCCAGTGGCTGCCAACAGGGAAGCGGTGAAAACGCAGAGATGCCAAGCGTCAGAAACTGTGGCCAGAGGAAAATTCAACCGAGGCTGCGGGCAGGCAAACTGGGGCTCCACGTTGCCTCCTGGTTATACCTGCCCTTGATCTGAGTAACAGCTGCTACCTTTTCACAGGAAGACACAGCTCAGCGCTCTGCTGCTTGTGTGTGTTCTTCATACTGCATATGAAATAGAAATTTACACTCCTCGCTTTAGTTTTCCAAATATTTTAACTTCCTGAGTATATGTGGAACAATCCTGCTATTGAGAGCTAATGAATGTGACTGAAAGTCCTATTCATGCATATTCATGATCAGTGAGGATCCAAGAAATGTTTTCTGAATGATGAAAAAATGAAGCATTGCTTCACTGATTAATAAATTCCACAGGTCAAACCACGGCGCTCTCCCACCCCCAACAAAAATAAATGTCGAAACTACATGAGGCAGGACAAACAGTCAGTAATAAGGATGCTGTGTTCCTTCACAGCAGAAAAATGCGTCCGGCTTTACTGAGGAAAATCATAACTGGGCGCACAGAACCAGCCAGTGCGTTCAAATGCCTGCGCACAGACCGGCTCTGTGTTCCAGAGCAGGATGCTTGGTTACATGGGGGTCACTGGAAGCCACCCTTATCACACTCACATTTATAAATTTGCATTTACAAATATGCTTAGCTATGCAGAGATAGGCAAGAAAACAAGCTATATAGGGCTACTGCCGTCTGATTTTATTAACTAATGGTTGAAATAAAAGTTATTTGAGAATGGCTCTGACCGAAGTCACCTGTGAGAATTTGAGCACCTTAACACCGGCGCATGAAACAGGGCGAGGACCTGCGCTCCGGCTGCCTTGCAGCAGCTGCGCACAGAGATGCCTCCACCCGCCAAACCCACAGCCTGAAGACCTGTTTATTTCTCAAGCCAAATGGCTTTGTGCGCCTTTTCAGTCTCTTACTCTTTACTGTTGCAACGCCAACCTGGGAAACTAAACTAAAACTAGATACCAGGTGGTAGAAGCCTCTGAGGAGAGA
Organism: Miniopterus natalensis; assembly: GCF_054644295.1. NCBI lineage: Eukaryota > Metazoa > Chordata > Mammalia > Chiroptera > Miniopteridae > Miniopterus > Miniopterus natalensis. The sequence continues at coordinate 18,375,151 of NC_142096.1, read as the reverse complement.
GTATTGTTTGGGTGCCCAGAGACAGCGGGGATGAGCACTGTTCTGCTTTTTGATCTGGGGGTCGGTACATGATGGTTTGCTTTGAGCCAGACTTGTCTGTTTTCTGTAATTTGCCATGTGGATGTTTTACTTAAATTAAAAGAAAAAAACACTCCAGTATTGGGGAAACTCTTTAAAAACTCCCTTGTAACTTGGTGAGTATCCATGGCTAGAAACAGCAGAATTGTCAAATCAGAAAGCATCTTTTAGAGCCATTTAGTTCAACTTTTTCTAAAATGTCCTGAAAAAGATTCACTGAAACAGTGCTCACAGACTTCTAACGATGGAGAGGGACCCCTTCAAACGCCAGCCGCTCTCGGCTCTCCGCAGGCAGCTTCGATTGTTAGAAAGCTCCTCCTTGTTCTCTAATCCACAACTCCACCTTTAAAATTCTCAATTAGCATGCTCTCACACACCACAGTCATTTCAGTATCTTGCCAGCTATCAACCCGTGTGGCCCTGTAGTAAATGATACAGTTAAATAAAGACCCTGTCCGGCCATCCCCCCCGTCAAAAAAGCGAACACCTGTCAGCTCGGTGGGCAAATCCCGTCAGAATAAGGGGAATTTATCAAACTCCAGTGACATATCCTCTAGACCACGTTCATCTATTTGTACACATTTCTGCTTATCAAGCAACTTTTTAAAAATCATTTTATAAGTTGTGATAAAAAGCACATCGTACTTACATCTAAACCATCAAGCATGCAATTAAGCGGCACCGAGTGCATTCGCATCCTTCCGCAACCATCACCACCACCCGCCTCCAGAACTCTTCACGTGGCAAAATGAAAACTTTAGGCCCATTAAACAATGATTCCATTTTCCCTTCCCCCCAGTCCCTGGCAACCACCATTCTACTTTCTGACCCTATGAATCTGACTACTCTGAGTACCTCCTATAAGTAGATTCATATAGTATTTGTCCTTTTGTGACTGGCTTATTTCTCTTAACATACTATTCTCAAGGTTCATCCATGTTTTAGCCTGGGTCGAAACGTCCTTCCTCTTTAAGGCTGAATACTATTCCATCGTATGGATACATCCTATTTTGTTTTTCCATTCATCCACTGATAGACACATAAGTTGCTTACACCCCTTTGCTGATGTGAGTAATGCTGCTATGAACATTGGTGTACAAATATCTCTTTGAGACTCTGCTTTGTTTGGGGTATGCAACCAGAAACTGCTGGATCATATGGTAATTCTATGTTTAATTTTTTAAAAATATGTTTTTATTGATTTTAGAGAAAAAGGAAGAGACAGGGAGAGAAATATTAATCAGCTGCCTCCTGCAGACCCCCTGCTGGGGATCAAGCCGGAAACTCAGGCATGTGCCCCAACCAAGAATCCAACTGGTGACCTCCTGGTGCATGGGACGACACCCAATCAACTGAGTCACACCAGCCAAGGCTTTGCTTAATTTTATTTTTCTGAGGAACTGCCATACCATTTTCCGTAACAGTTGCACCATTTTACATTCCCACTAGCAGTGCACAAGGGTTCCTTCCAGTTTCTCCACATCCTCACCGACACTTGTTATTTTCTGTTTTTGTTTTGGTTGCTATTTGGTTCTGTTTGACAGTAGCTACCCTAAGCAAGTTTCTTTTGATAATAACAATAACAATGACTACCACTAGCTATGTGCCTCACATGTGGCTAGGTCTGAATCTCTTGCACATTGCACCCTGGGGTCCTCACAATCAACATCTGAAGTTTAAATATAGGACCACGAGGCACCTAGTCCTGTTGCTAGGATAGGACAGACCTGGAATTTGAGATAAATGTGATTAACTCCATTTCCTGTGCTTTAATCCCCTCACACACTGCCTTCCTTCTTACCGGAAATGGTTTCTGTGCACTGATTCTGGTGCCCAAAAATCTCCTGAGCAAGGCTGCTGTCCCGCCCACAACCACAGCAAATTAATTTGCCAGCCTTCTGGTCTGTGAACAACCCAGGGAGATTAGAGTACAATAAACTCTTCTAGGGAAGGAACCTCACGCTTATCAATGTTTGTTTCTCCTCAAGCACTCACTACAATGCCTAACACACAATAGTCAATAAATATACATTTAAAAAATAAATCATGGTTACAAAAGCCCAATTATTAGCATTAATGCCACACCAGTCTGTGTGACTAGAAGAAACACAGAATGGACAGTCACACACCATGTAAACTACAAATTAGTAATCAAGATAACTTGTATTTTCTTTCTAATTTATTGACTTTTCCACGAGGTTTTTTTGTCCCTTCATTTACCCCCAACTTTCCTTCTTTCCTCCCTCCCCCTTTTCCTTCTTCCCTCCCTCCACTCTTTTTCTGCTCATATCTTAGGACCATCTTTGGAACATTACTTTGCTTTACTTGATGACTGTCCAAACCAAAGTATACCCATCCATTCATGAAGCAATCACTGGCAAGAACAAGAACTTCTGACTAGTCAGACCACCTATAGATGGGGCTGGGGAAGACTTCTGCTGAAACTTCAGGGGAGACACTGAATCCCAAAATAATATGGGTCTGCTAGGAAAAGAGATGGAGTAATAGTGTTGGGTGGGCAGTTAATAATGTCCCTATACATCCTACACTTACAGCCACAGTGATTGTGATAAAAACTTGGCTTCCCACTGAAACGTTCTAATGATTCCCCTTTGTTTACACAAGAAAATTCAAAATTTAGTACTGGAGGGGACTCCTCCACACCTTTAACAAGGGCGCTCCATGCCTTCTGATCACCTCACCAGACCGAGTTCACGGACCTCTGAATGATCCCTGCATCAACTTGGTCTGTTCTTCTCCGGCCAGGCTCCTCCCAGGGTTCAAGTGCCTGGGTCGCCTTCAGGATTTCCTTCATCATCTACACACAAGTTCCCCAGCTTCCGACACTGCGCCTGACTCACAGGTGGTACTCAGAAAGGTTTGCTCAACTCAATACTGAAAATAACTGAATACCAGAAGTACAAGCTTCTTGAAGGAAATATCTCTGTAATTCCTGGCCAGTTAGCTCAGTTGGTTAAAGTGTCCTCCCGATATGTGGGTTCCACCTTTGGTGAGGGCACATACAAGAATCAACCCATGAATGCGTAAATAAGTGGAACAACAAATTGATGTTTCTCTCTCTCTCTCTCTCTCTCTCTCTCCCCCTTCCTCTCTCCATAAAATCAATTTTTTAAAAAGATTAAAAAAGAAAGAAAAGTGCCTCTATTTATAATACTCATAAGCACATGATGTCCTCCAGGGGCAGGTTTGCTTACAACTATACTCACACAAATGTCATAATAGCCACTTTTGCCCCAAAGTTTCCTGATGGCTCCTACAGAAGTTATACAAGTGACATTCCTTTATATATATATATATGTACATATGAAAAAAATCAGCATTCGCCCATCCCTCAGAAATAATCACTATTAAAACTTTAGATGAAAATTACTGATATGCATAGCTTTTACAGATTGTGTCCCACATATGAATATTTTATTTCAGAGATGGTATTATATATTAGTTATCAGTTTGCATTCAACTTTTTAAAAATATCTTTCATATTAGCAAGTGTAATTTAATATGATTTTAAGATATCTACAAGGTAATTCCATTGTGTAGATGTATCTTAATCTGTACTTGTTTAACCTTCCTCTTGGACCGGAGTTTCTGGAATTGCTGGGCCTGCCTCTGTGTGTTTTAAATTCTGATAGATCTCACCAAGCTGGTCTCAAAAGGACTGCTCTGATCACACACCCCAACAACCTGGGAGGAGGGGCTCTTCCACCATTTTTAATTTTTTTTTTTTTTTTTTTTTGCATACAGAAAACTGGGCATTTGGGCAGAAGGTCAGATGTTTCAGAATTTGGGTTGTGGTTAAATAAGTTTGAAAGCCACTGCTCAATCCCCAAAATTTAACCAGACACTATAAGTAATGTTAAAAATAATAGCCAACCACTGTAGTTAGGATTAAGAAATTATTAGGTTTCCTACACGTTAAAGGATTTCAAAACACCTACCTAAGAGTTTTGTAACGGTTTCCATGATGGAGAATTTCAAAACGTACATCTTTCTGTTGGTGAGAACTCAAGCATGGCCACCATGGGCTTTGTCAGAGAAGGCTCTACACTGATGACTAGATTCATTCATTTTCTCTCTCCCCTGCCCCCCTGCCCCCCTGCCCCTTTCTCAAGGGGGAAAAAAAAGAGAACAGAGCAGGGGGTGGTAGAAAGAACCCTAAGGAAAAGGCGGTGCTGGGTGGTAAGGAAGGTGGGGCTGCAGGCAAATGACAGGCTGGTGCCCTCGAAGCAGGAGGAAGTATCACTTCCTCGCCTCCTCCTCGCCCGGGCCTCCTCTCTCGGCCTCTCGCTACAGTTCTGCTCTCCGTGACACAGCTTCCCAGTGGAAAGCAGAAGTGGTCCTCCTTCTCCCCACGTGGCTCTAAAACAAGCTTCTCTATTCCCCTCATGGGGGCTAACATTTACAGAAAGAGTGGAGGCACCCAAAGGCCCAAGCACCAAGAAGATGTCATTGCTCTAGGTGTGGGCAGAATGAATCCAGACTCATCTCTCCAGTCTCACCAGGTACTCTCACCGGCACAGAAAAGTGGGCCCAAAGAAATCGTTTTAGCTCCTAGCCACATGGTGTACCAATAGAGAGAGGAAGGAGAATTGGGGAGAAGCTTCCAATGGGCAAAGAGCTTCCTACTGACATTGATTCTGGTCAATAAAGAGTAGTGAGATAATTTTAGATGCTCACAGAAAGGTGGGAGTGCCGGCAGCCCAGCAATATTTGACTTTAAAATATAAACTATAAAAAGGAAAAGACCCCCAGAGCTACAGAAATGAAGCCTTCTTCCCAGGGTCCTACAGCTCAACAAAAGCAGAGCCTTGAGCATTAAGAAACACCCTCTCAAATGGATGCTGTAAGTGCGTCCCCATTTGTGTAATTTCATGGGACATCATTTATATATCTTAGCATTCTAAAAAATGAACAGAGTTACAACGAGACTAACTGAAAATCTTGTCCCTTAAATGGCCCACTCCTATCATGTCAATTTGTGGTTTGAAAGCTTTGTAAAAAGGGGGAGAAAGAGTTGAAGAGGGAGCTAGAGCGGGGAGAGTGGAAATAAGCTGAGGATTACAAAGTACAGTTAAATAATCAACACTTAGCTTTCTATACAAATTAAAACTCCATCCTGATGTAACTATAACTTTCAAGAAATAGCTTTGTGGCAAAGACGGAAAGTTGACAGCTTACTCAGTACTGTGGGGAAAGGAAATATAAGAATGAAGAACAAAGGCCATGATAGGCCCCTGCAACTTCTCACCATGGATGAGCCTTTGTAACAGAGCATCCCAAGGAACTACGTCAACTTGCAATTCTAAATTACAAGAGAGCCCTTCCAGCTAACTTAAGCCAAAGATATCTAAAAGAAAGTCTCAGTCTTTCAACTGGCCTGTTCCAAAAACTCTAATTCCTCAATTGGCAGATTTCCATATTATTTTCTACACTTGGGCTTCTCCACCAAATGGGAACTTACTCAAAATAAATTTTAGAAATGATGATAGAGTGAACTCAACATTTCACAATTTAAGTATCAGGAAGCTGGGCAGCTGTAAGAAATCTTTCGATATTTCTGACTGAAAGAAAAGCAAAGCAAAGAAAAAACCCAACTTCCTCTTCTATGTCCTAGTCTTCATTACCAATCTTAAAAGATGGAGGAAATGTCTATCTATTTATTGGAGCATGGAATTAGGACAGCACCTTGCTCATCGTAGGTGCTCAATAAATGGGGTGCATGTTTTAATGTGCATCCTATGGGCCCCGTCTCCTTTGTAGCTTCATCCTGGATGATGCTCTCACTGATACTACATAACAACCACATAAGGAGGCTCATTGAGAAGAAACTGGAGGGAATTCCTTTGCAAAGTACTACTTGGGCACTTTTGTATTAACCAATAAGCTCCTGATGGCAGTTATCTGAGCTCTCCCTCCCCAAGCAGGAAGCAATGTGAAAAGGCATGAAGCTCATCTTCCCAGTTCAGCTTAAGAACCCCAGTTGGTGCACCTACTCATTTGTCCTGAGCAGTTAGTCACTTAGCTACCAAGTGATGGAAGAAAATTACCTGTGACACTATTTTTAAAATGTATATTAAATGATAAAATAATTTATTTGCTTTTAAGTAAATGAATACCTACTATTTTCTACAAAGGTAGAAAAGATGGAATAAACTCTAAAGTTGGAGCCAGAAAATATACCTCTTCTGTCCTCTAACGATGCCACTTAACCAGGCCTATGGCCTAGAACATGTCGCCAAACTTCTTTTTCTATATCTATCCCTGACAACTGTGGGGGGCTATGAGAGGTTCAAATGAAATCAGAGCTCAGCAAGGTTTCAGAACCCTGGGTAAGCACCATCATTGCCAAGAAGTGCCCAAGAGAGGTCTCACATGCCATTGATCAATGCTCCCACTAATGACTATGGTGACCTTTCAATATTAATACTACCCATGTCTGAGAGCATGAAGGTCATTGATATCAGCAGTGTGAATGAACTGTAACAATGTTCTTCTGCATGTGTACATACTGTATTCTTATTTATGCAGATTTAAAATTAGTACAGGTTTGTTTCCAGATAATATGGTTTAATATTATTAAATGACAATTCCATATATTCATTTGAACCAACTGGCATCTCAGGTGTTTTGGTGATTTATTTCTGAATACAAATATAATGGAACTTTATAAAAGGCTTTGAAAATCACTGATTTGCAAAATTGCTGCACTACTTTTCTACTAAAAGGATGCCATGGAAAGGGAGGGGGAAAGCGACATCACAAATTCTCCACATACATTTGCAACACCAACGACTCTAAGACTTAAAGTGGGTCTTTTGGGGTTAGGCAAACAACTTTTGCAGGCTACGTCTTACATTCCAAATCAAGCCCCATCTCCAGGTAATATAACAGAACCGCCAGTCCTGAGTGGAGCTTCCCACTTAGAGCGCTAGCACTAGAACTTAATAATCCAAAAAGTCCCTCAAATCCTCAGTTTACAGAGGGCCAGTAGGCTTCAAATGCCTTGAGAACCCCAGCCCTGCTCCTCCTGCCTTGCCGAGGGCCAGACTTCCATTCTTCTTCCTTCTATATCTGTAATCTCAACTATGTGACAGGCTCCAGAGCTAGCGTTTAGCACAAGACAGATAAAGGTGTTGTCGATGGAGCTTTCTTGGAGTTGTTAATACTAGACTGTATACATGGGGACAAGTCACCATCTAACTCTGGTTACTGTAAAAAGGAAGTGCTGGCTAAATTAACGGCCCAAGTAACTTATCCCAAATCACAGCTCTGGTAAATGGTGGCAGGGACCCAAACTCAGGTTTTCTGGCTGCTGCTTTCCCTTACATGGGGCCCTCCGCCCTTCACTCAGAAAGAGGACTTGCCTGCAATAGAGGCAAAGTCACCAAAAGCCTCTTGTGATCAAATATGTATTTCTTCAAAAGCCTCAAGGCCTCCTTACCTCCAAATGAAAACCAGGGACCACCCAAATCCCACCCTTTCCCAGCAGAGCTTACCTTGCTCAGGAAGGGCTTTGAGTGCTTGGTAAGGTCCTGTACTGTCAGTGCCTACTCCCCGCCACACTGCCCGAGGTGGTCCCGGCACAGAGAGAACACCCCCTGCCCTCCGGAACCCTACAGCCAACTAGGGGCAGCCAGCAAGTCAAAAGTCAGTCAAATAGCCTTACTGGCTAGCTCTTAGGGTGAGCCAGACTCCTGGTCCTGCTCTGGGACAGCAAACCTGTTCTGGTATATTAAGCAGATTTACTAGGAAGGCCAGGTGGCTCAATCGGACAGATTTAAAATCATCCAATTGCAAAGAACCAGGGAGCCTCATTTTTTAGGGTCAGAATTATTTGCAATAAATAATAGCGTCATTCATGAGATGCCTAGTACGTGTTTGGGGCATTATGTGCAATAAATGGCTCAGGAGATAGAAATGTTCCCCCAAAGATGTGGAAACCCAAACAGAGAATGTCAGTCACAGGTCCAAGCTCACACTCAGCTAAGAACTTGCAAGGCCTACTTTCAACTCGGGTTTCTGAGATGGTAAAAAAAGTTGCGTGGGGTTTGGGGTCTCTCTCTCTCTCTCTCTCTCCTCTCTCTCTCTCTCTCTCTCTCTCTCTCTCTCTCTCTCTCTCTCTCACACACACACACACACACACACACACACACACACACGAGACACTATCACAGGACCGCAGACCACCCGGCTATTAGCAGGCACATTGCAAACGCTCAACATCCAGAAGCGGTCACAGTCGGTCAAGATAACGCAGGAAAGTGGGAACTGACGCTTTACACCCTTCCCCCAAGGCGAAGGAAAGGCAACCCCTGAATTCTTAAAATAACTCTCGCTTCCTCTCGGGGGCGGGGGCACCGGACTGTCGCTCTGAAGGCCGCGAGGCGCCGGGCGCAGCGGGAGGGTGCCCAGCAGGAGGGCGCCCAGCAGCCTCCGCCGAGCCCCTCGACGTCACCCTCCCGCCGGGCTCCCGGGAGGACAGCTGCCCGCCGGCTCCGTGGGGGCCCGGGCGGAGCCCCTCCCCTTGCCTCCGGGGACCCAGGGCCTAGTGGGGAGCCCAGATTGCGCAGCCCGAGGACTCCCCGCCGGGGTCCCGGCCAGGACCCGGGCGCGCGCTCCGCGCGGAGAGGGGCTTCCCCGCCGCGCTCCAGGCGGGAGCGGAGCGGCCGCTGCGTCCGGCCCTCGGGTGCTCGCCCAGGGCCCGCGGGGAGCCCGCCCCCGCGCCCGCCCCCGCGCGCCCACCACGCCCCTGCCGGGCGCGGCGCAGACACCTGCGGAGCTGCCCGCGCCGCCTCCTCACCCCAGCGCCGGGGCTCCCACGGGCTGGAGTCACCTGGGTGCCCCCGCGGCCGGTCTGGGCGCCAGGGTGGCCAGGGAGCCGCGCGCGTCCCTCGCTCCCGCGGTCCCAGCCGACCCCCGTCCAGGGCGACCCCACGGCCCGGACTCCCCGCAGCGGCCCAGCCGCGGCCCCCCGCCCCCCGCGCCGGCGCCCCGCCCGCCCCCCGCGGCCCTCGCCGGGGACTCACCAGCCTGCGGTGGAAGTTGCGGGTCGGCGGGGACGGCGGCGGCCGCGCTCCACGGTGACTCGCGCTCGGAGCGGGGGGCGCGACGGGGCGGCCCGGGGGGCCCGCGCGGAGAGGCTGCGGGCGGGGAACCAGGGCGCTCGGCGGGGCGCGGGGCGCGGGGCTCGGGCGGGGGGGCGCGGGCGCCCCGCCTGCCGCGCGGGCTGGAGGCTGCGGCGTCGGCCCGGGGGCGCCGCGGGCGGGAGCGAGCGGCGGGCCCTGCGCGGCGGGAGAGGAACTGACTGTCGCCGGCTCCGCCGAGCGGTCCCAGCGACTTCCTGGTGCTCGGATTTGCATACTGCGCCCGGGGGCGGGGAAGTGACCGTTTGGCCCCTGCCCAAGGTTTGGATCTGCGGCGTGGCCGTCCCGCGGAGTTTCGAAGGCAAAGAAACCGGGCGTCCCCGGGTGCAGCTCGGGGGCGCGGTCTCCTGGAGACTCGGCAGAAGGGTTTTCCCGGGAGACCCTCGGGAGTCTGGGCGTCCGCGGACCTCTCCAGTCTCCTTTCCTTCTCTGCCCACGTGCTCCCCAAGGTGTTAGGAACTGGGCGCCCCTGGAAGCAGAAACGGCGCCCTCTGATCCCCCAACATTTGGGGGATCTGCAGAGAGACGGTGATTCGCGCCAAGTGGAAGCTGAGGTCTCATTGAATTCTTGCTCAGCCCAGAGCAAGCGCCTTAAGAGTGTACACATGGGGATGTTCAGGGCGTTGGTGCGGGCGAGGGGCTGCGGAGTTCAATGGCCTGGCAATTACCCAGTGCCTCAAAACTTCCATTTCTTCCCCAGAAAATGGAGATAAGGGTGCCCACCTCGCAGGGTTACCGGGAGGATGACCGTGGCCCATGGCCCTCTGAGCCAAGACTGACCGCCCTCAGTGTGCACTTTCACTACCACCTTGCCATCTGATCTGCAGCTCGTCCCACTGCCACGGTGGGCGCTGTCCCTCATGCGCCCTCCGGTTGTGGGCACCAGCCTTCTGGTTGGCCTTCTGGGAAGGGAGAGAGTGGACACTAAGACTCTCCATCTGACTCTTATAAACATGCCTCCAGACCTGATTTCTGAGGCCCAAGGAGCAAATAATACAGAGCATTGGCACTCAACCCTGGTGGGTGGCACGTGAGATTCCCCTGCCCAGGCCCTATCCAGATAATCAAATCAGAGTTGGGGGGAGTAGGGTTAAGGGGAGACCTGATCACCGGAAGCTTTTAAGCTCTCCCTGTGATTCCAATGAGCAGCAAAGGTTGGGAACCACTCTGAAAGAGCCCCAAGCAAATATCCTGCGAGAACATGGGGTGTGTCTGCCAAACGAGTGTCTACTTATCACCACCTTCTCAATAAAATACCCTCGAAGACCTCTCATCTGACACATTTGGGACTGGTGATTCAAAAAAGTTGTTTAAGGTGGGAAAGTCATAAAAATGACATCAATGTGCCTTATACGTTTTACTGGAACTTCACCTAAAGTATGTTCATTCACGGCCAATCTCTTGTGTAATACTAGGGTGTTTCCTCTGCGCATGAGTCCCCTGCTTGGCATTCTGTATCATCTTTCTTGCCTAAACAATACCCAGGAAACCTCATCTCTGATTTCTAATTACACCTTTGCGGAAGCAGAGGAAGGGCCTGCAAAGCCGTCTCACCCACAATCTCTTACCTTCCACAGCTGCTTCGCCAACACCTAATCAGCAGAATGATTTGCTTTTATGATTTACCTGTGACTGTTTCCAAAATATTCCACTTAGTTTATACAGAAACGTTTTCACTCATATTTTGACGTTGTCACTTAATTAAATTGCCTATTTGTAGTAGCAAGCACTAATTGACATAAAGCCTCTGGCTTTTGGAAAAGTGTGTACGTGTTGCAGAAAGGAGGGCCTTCACTTCGCTGGAGGGATAGAGGGCTGTTTTGAAGAGGGAGGCGTGAGCTGGCTCCCCCAGCGTTCTTGGGGAAGAGGCTGTTTCCCGAGGCTTCCTGTCACAGCTGGGCAGGTAGTGTTATGTTAAAGCCTCCAGTTAATCCTCACACCAACCAGGTTTTCTTTTCTACGCTTGATAGATGATAAGAGGGCCTCTAAAGCGGTAGGTGACTCACCCGAATGCACCTTGCTGAAATGGCAGGTGCTGGATTTGAACCCCATCCTGTCTGCCTGACTGACATCAGAGCCCAAGCTTGTACACTTAGTTTATAATGCCTTCTGCGAAGCTGGGGCTTCTCGCCCCACACACCCCAGAAACAGCACAGTGTGCCCGAGAGCAAACAGGGCTAAATCTCGGCTGAGTTCTTCTCGATTCTTTTATGTTATAAAGGAACAACCAAGCTACCTGAACAAAAATTGTTGAGACTGAGCCAAATAATAGTAATAACACCAGTAACATAATTAGGATTGGAATCTTATCCAATTTACAACATCATTAATTTGTCACCCAGTGATACAGAAGATTGTGCTACATGCTAATTAGACAAAAATGGTAAACTATGTATTAAAAAATTGTCTCATGTAGTCAGACCCGGGGGTTTCTGGGGTCTACTGGAGAGTGTCCAGAAAGGAAGAGGGAGAATTACTTAAGACTTCATTTCTGTTTTCTCTCTGAGGAAAGTGGCCTTGGTGCCACATCCCCCTCCTTCCCTACCTTCTGATCGTCAGTGAGGATGCCCAGCTCCTTAAATCAGGCTGATCTCAGGACCCTAGTATCTACCCTGTCCCCAGTTCTAATTCTAGACTTTTCAAACCTGTTTTCTAGTTGCTCTTATGTTATCTAGTACCTCATGTATTTACCTTTTCATTTTAACATAATTTCAGACTAACAGAAAAATTCCAAAAATAGCATGAAGATTCACCAGATATCCTTCAGCCAGATTCTCCAACTGTTAACACTTAACTATATCTGTCTATCTACAGACTTATTTGAGAGTAAGTTGCACACATGATGCCCCTTTACCCCTAAATACTTCATGTATCTTCTTAAAAACAGAGGCATTCTCTTATCAGGAAACTAACATTGATACAACACAATGAATCTACAGACCAAATTCAAATATTGGCAATTGTCCCAAATATATACTTTATGGCAAAAGAAAATCCCAGGTCCTGCTTTGCATTTATTTTCATGACTCCTTAGTCTCTCTTTCATTTAGAACACTTCCTCAGTCCTTTTTTGTGCTTCAAAGTACTAACATTTAAAAAAAATAAAAGTATAGACCAGTTATTTTGTAGAATTCCCTCAATTGCAGTTTATGTGATATTATCTCAAATTAGACTCAGGCTATGCATTTTTGGCAGAAGTGTTACTGAAGCGAAGTGCATTAAGACCGGCAGTTTGCATGAAGGCAAGTGGTCATGTGGTGCCTGACATCGTGAAGGGAGGTGGCCTTTGGGGGACATAAGTCAGTGCGTTCTAGAGGCAGGTGCTCGGTGGGAAGGGGCTGTAGAAAGAAACCTATATCACACTCCATACCCCAGCCCTGGGGCAAACTTGGCCTGCCTCTCTAGAGCCCAGGGGTGCCTCTTGCAGACATTGATCTTCTTAATTCCTTCTGGAAGTTTCAGCTCCACTAGTCACCTCCAAGGATGAGCAGAGCCATCAACCCCATTCTCAAAATGGGCAGACGTCCTGCTCAAGTGGGCTGAGCCAGGGACACAGATGAGTGTGGGCCAGTGAATGCTCAGCTGCGGGGTTTACAGGCAATCCCTTTACCTTTCCTACTGCATTCTCTTAAGCTCTCCTCCTCTCCACCTTTCAGAAAGCAAAGGCCGCCTGGGGTAACCTGAGCATCTGGGAGGAGGGCTGGCCCAGGCAACTGGATTCTGGCTCTAGAACTGTGGGTGGAGGCCTCCAGCCAAGCTCACCTGCTTCTGCCGGCTCAGGGCCTGGAGGCTGATCTCAGTAGAGGTTCTTCCCCTTCTTAGACACAGGGCCGTCCCCACTCCATCCACTCCCCTCCATCTCTTCTCTACTGCACATGCTGTCGGGTCACTGCCATTTTCACAGAGGGCTCTGCTGTCCCCCGGGCTGGAACCCAGCTCTCCTAACAATAGCAACCTCACCCATAGCCCCCACCACCCAGGACATCCATGATTAAGAGAGTTGCATGTAGCCCTGGCTGGGTGATTCAGTTGGTTGGAGCTTCGTCCTGTACACCAAAAGTTTTCAGGTTCACTTCCCAGTCAAGGCACATACCTAGGTTGTGGGTTCTATTCCCAGTTAGGGTGCATATGGAGGGCAACTGATGTTTTCCTCTCCCATTGATGTTTCTCTCTCTAAAAATCAATAAACATATCCTTGGGTGAGGGTTAAAAAAAAGAGAAAGTCTCATGTACATATGCATACGTGGGTAAAGTGGTAATAATTAACAAAAATCAAACCTGTGTTGATAGCAAAAAGGGGTGATTTTAGCACAAATGATTATAGGTACCAGGGAATTAATAAACAAAAAAGGAAAATCACAAAAACTTTTTCAGACTATGAAAAATGTTAATAATTTTCATAAAATATTATTTATACACAAATTACCGCGAAGCATCATTTCTCAAGATGTTTATCAAATTTTAATAGCTGTTGCATGGAAAAGTATTCATGGTCAAATTGGTTTGGGGACTTTGAGTTGAACCCAGTCTCAGAGGCTCCACGTAGCACGGGAAGGGACTAAAGTGCCTGTGTCCTAACTCGTGGCCCCAGGTGATGAGTGTGCTGAGATGCACTTGGGACCAGCTATCAGAGAGAAAACACAGCTGCTTGTGTTAATGGGACCTCCTGCTGCTACACAGTGCGAGCAGGTATCTGAGGCTCCTGCAACTGTGCCCCTGCCTTGGCCACTGTGATAGACGTGACAGCAAAATATTCAAAATCGTGAGCATGAAAGTGATGCATCTTGGATGCCTACACTGCTTACTACACAGCACATAAACAAACCCAGCCTCTTTCCCAGAGCTTTATGTCAATCTCTGTTGACAGAATTGCCCATCATAACCTTTCATGATGAACTGTCAGGGCCCCTGTGAGGTCTGGCTAATGCCATCACCTCTCTCTCAGTCAGCCCGTGATTCTGTTCACTGAGTACCTCCTGTGGGACAGAAGCAAGAGGGCCTGCTGAATCCAAGTCCGAAAAAGCATTTTGGTAACAGCTGGGGGAGTGAAGATGTAGCCAGATGAGGATGTTTATGTAAAGTTGATAATAGTTTATTTATATATATATATATATATATATATTCTGATAACATTCTTTTTTTATCGGTGACACTACTAAAGATATCCCCCATTCCCCCCCTTGACTCACCTCCACCCAGCCCAGCCCCAGTCCCCCTCCCTCTGACCAACACCACACTATTGTCTGTGTCCATGGGCTGTGCATATATGTTCTTTAGGTAACCCCTTCCCCTTCCTTCATCCAGTCCCCCACAACCCCGCTCCCCTCTGGCCTCTATCAGTCTGTGCCATGCTTCCATGCCTCTGGTTCTGTTTTGTTCATTAGTTTATCTTGCTCATTAGATTCCACACATAAGCGAGATCGTATGGTATTTGTCTTTCTCTGTCTGGCTTATATTGCTTAGCATAATAATTTCCAAGTCCATCCATGCTGTGGCAAAAGGTAAGAGTTCCTTCTATTTTAGATCTGCATAGCATTCCATTATGTAAATGTCCCACAGCTTTTTGCCCACTCCTGTACTGATGGGCACTTGGGCTATGTCCAGATCTTGGCTATTGTAAATAATGCTGCTATGTTTATCTGCACTGACCAATATTATATCATTTTTATGCATGTATGTACATATGTATGTATGTGTGTATGTGTTTAGTTTGATGACCTTGGATGTTATTTCTCAGTCTGTATTGCCTTTGAATGAATTTATCTCAAAGGCTGCTTCTGTGTTTTGCCCTGGTAGGAGGCATCGACTGAATTCTTCCAGTTGCCTGTAGAGCCAGCCTGATAATGTGATATGGTTGTTACCATTTCTTGCACATACATGGCCACCGTTGCTGTAAGATGAGAAATACTTCATAGGAATCTATAGATTATGTATGAAGAGGTGTTGCTGTGATTTAATATGAACCCTATTGGCTTGTCTTCACAGAGCATGTCAGAACAACAAGCTAGTGTTATCTTGTGCCCAGCCAAAGTGTTAGGGGAAACCTCAACGGCTTCATTGTAGTCATTTGCCATTCTTACCTCCACCTCCAGAAAAGTCCAGAAAATGCAGAGTATTCTCACAGGTCACTCAGTAAAATCTCAACCACCCTCTAAAGGTAGAGTTCATTCCAGGGTGGGCTTATGGTTTTCTTGACTTTGGGTGGGCCTTTCTGTTGAGCTAAATAGTTCATGAGCGTCTGTTCCTCGGAAATCCTGTTTATTTTGATAAGTTATTGTTAAGCTCTAAGAACATTGCTCTCCTAACAATACAACTGTCCCATGAAATGTAGTATTGGTTCTTACTTAGGGATTCCTCAGATCTGACTGGAGGTTGGATTCACAATTACAAGAAGAAAAACTCATGTAATAAAGTTAGAAATTAAATTTATCTACATAAGATGCCTACACTGGGTAGGGAACTCCTGAAGGAGGACCCAGGTCTGTTTCTTTCATTTTGCTCTTGTTTTTTGTTGTTACTCCAAACATTAAGCACAGTGCATATAGGCAGCAGGTACTAAGTGAGCAAAGTGAGTCTGCCAAACAAAGAGTTAGAATGATGCATAAGGCTATTTCTACTGTGCTTTGGTTCATAAGGAAAATCTACTGTTAGTCATTGTTATGGGTTCAGTTGTGACCTCCCCTAAAGATGGAATGAACTCTACCTTTAGAGGGTGGTTGAGATTTTACTGAGTGACCTGTGAGAATACTCTGCATTTTCTGGACTTTTCTGGAGGTGGAGGTAAGAATGGCAAATGGCTAGAGATTACAGAAGTGCTAATCTCTAGTATCTGTGAATGAGGCCTTATCTGGAAACGGGATCTTTGCAGATGATCCAGTGAAGAGGTCATTCAGGGTGGGCCCCAATTTAATAGGACTCTGTCCTTATAAAAAAGGCAAATTTGGACACAAATAGATTTGTTTGTACACAGGGAGAATGCCATATAAAGATGAATGCCATATAAAGATCAGAGTAATGCATCTACAAACCAAGGAGTGCCAAATATTGCCTAGGAAACCACCAGAAGCTAGGAGAGAGGCAGGAGTAAATGTTTCCTCACAGCCTCAAAAGGAACCAACCCTGCCCAAGCTTCAGTCTTGCACTTTCTGTCTTAGGCACTGAGACAAATTTCTGCTGTTTATGCCACCAGTTTGTGGTACTTTGTTACAGCAGCCCTAGCAACTATATATATTTATATATATATATATATATATATATATATATATATATATATATATATATATATATATATATTTACATGGTATTATATCCTACCTCTCACTTTCTCTGGTCTTCATGTTTTTTGGAGGGTGGTTGGGGCCACACAGATGGATTTTAAGTGGTTGCAATGCTTCAGCTGGAAAGAAACAGGGAATAAGATGGTAGCTATGATAATATAGTGGTGACAGAAATATACTAATAATATTTTAAACAATATTTTAGAATGCATTATTTCATTTAATCTTACAAGAAGTCTACCCTTACAAGAGGTGGAAAGAGTAGATGTGATCTCCACCCCAGCCTTTCAACAGTGGAGAAGGTCACTGACCTTATTGAGTTGTAGGCGTTGTTTAAAGTACATTATACATATTATGTCATGTAACCCTGAAAACCACACTGGCATGGCTACTCTGACCCTCATTCAGCAAATGAGAAAAGTGTGACAAAGAGAAATTAAGAGACTTGCTCAAAGTCATATAACAAGTGAGTAGGGAGCTGGGATTCAACTCAGATCTTCTGAGGCAGAGCCAGGGCGCATCCCATTGGTTTGGTCTCTGTGCCATTGCTAATGATGAGTCATCTCATCTGCCCATCCTCTGCCTCAGATGTAGATGATATATGGCCACATCCCAAGTCAGTGTTCCACTGGCAGGTCCAGGAGGACCCTGAGCTTCTTTAAGTTGAGGATAGTGCCTTGCTCACCTTTATATTCTTGTGTCTAGCACAATGCCAGTCACATGAAAATGCTCAGTAAATGCTTATTAAATAAGTTAATTTTTCAGTGCATTAAAAATTGATTTTATAAAGGACTTCATGCTTTTATGTATGAATAAAGCCTAAGTTCTCTGCGATGTCAACTGGCAGTAAAAATAACCTTTCTTTGATAGAAAGAACATTATATAGGAATTATAAGATCTCAGTTTCAGCCTTAGCTTCACCATTTATTAGCTATGAAACCCGATTTCCTCATTTTTAAACTTAGAGGTTGGTCTACATGGCATCTGTAGTAACTTCCAGGTTTCAGATTCTATGCTTCTGACAGTAAGACTCTACTCTGAGGACTTTTATTACCAATTTAGGGTGTTTTATCTAAGAAAATAATTCGCTGTGACCTGGAGCAATAAACTAGCAGTATAAAGCAACATTTTCCTTAAGCCAATCAGAAGCAGCTTTTCATTTCAATAAGGACAATCATTTGAAGGGCATCTGCATATAAAAGAATTAATAAGATAATTGTTAGTATTAAGGAGCTTAAATTTTCACCAACTACTGTATTGTGAACTTTTATAAACTAGTCCAACTAGATGCTTCTGTTAAATGGAAGGAAAGAAAAGCTTACAGTGACTAAACCCAGTATTAAATCTTCTAAAGTTCCTTTACGTGTGAATGTTTTGTGCTCTGAACCTAAAAGTTTAGAACACTGCTAAACTACATGGCTAAATAAGGCACCTTCCCGACAGAGTGCGAGTAGTCGTGAGAGATCATTTGTCAATTTTTAATTATTCCTTTGGCAGGTACTGGTTTAACCCAAAGAGAAAGGTGCCCTGAAGAAATGGGCTCAGGAAATGATTAAGAACTAATAAAGCCATAGTAATCACATACCTCAGGCTAAAGACAAATTGAGAAAAAAATAAACCCATTTTAGGACCATTTCTTAAATGAAGTTGAAGAGGCAATAATTGTCTATATGTATATGTATGGCCTGTGTTATGACATATGTGTAAATAAATCTGGAAAAAGAATAAGAAATGCCCCTTCCCCCAAGGCTCTATTGGAAGCAACTGCAGGATTTAGGCTGGACTTGCCCAGCCCCAGGTTTTAAGTCCAGCACAGTCGTTAGCAGAGCTCTGTTGAGAAGTAGGGAATTTCAAACATGTGGTGAGCTTTCTGAAACCTAGACTCTGATTCCGTGGATTTATACATCTTGCACGCCTTTCATTGCACTAATGAAGAAACAGCTGCCTAGCTAACATGAACGATGTTGAGTTGGTTAATAAACTACCTATGGGGTTGATAATAAAATGGAAATGAAAGCTATAAATATTGTTGACCCTTTGTACACATGATTGTACCACATTTGCCACACAAAACTTCCTTTATGATATCACCTATTTTTAATATAAGCTACATATGTATAAACTATGATGTATCTCGGAGAGTACTACCATTCGTCTTATAGACTTCCATAAGATTTCTTATATATCCTTCATATATAGACAAAGTCATTCCTATACGGTAATAACACTATTTTCTCTCTCCAATAAAACTCCGCCAAGTTGCGCTACTATTTTTTACTTTAATGTCATAGCTAAAGATTCAAAGAGCCAGGCAAGAGCAGGAGAGCACACTGGGGGCTTCACACGCTTACTTCGTTTCGTCTCACTGGAAGGAAATTGAGGGGCAGGAAAGAGAAAGTCCTTGACTGATATGAAACCAGTAAATTGTTGGTTCCAGGATGGACACAGGTTTTCTGACTCCAGAACTTGTGGGCATTCCACTCCACCCCCACATTCGCTTCATGTTTACTAAGCAGGACACTTGCTCTAGGCTCTTTCATGTACGTCTCCCAACAAGGATTTGCTGTTGGGACAGTTAGTCCGTAAGTCGCAGATGAAGAAAGTAAGCTCACAGAGGCTGGAGTAACTTGTCCAATGTCACTCAGGCAGTAAATGGCAAGAAAGAATAATTATCATAGTAATGCATTACCTTTGTCTAAATAGATTAATATCTACAATTAAGTGTTTAATCAAGTTCAACTAACTACATGTTTATCCTTTGGGTGATACCTTGAGTTCTGTTTCAACTTGACTTGGACTATCACTTCCTGGTAGGAAATACAATGCTTAAGAAATTTGGAGACATTTGTGAAAACCAGATACAACTTAATTTGTTAATGTTTACTAAGGGCCATTGTCATCATTATTAGCTAAAGAAACCAACCATGAGTTATATTCTTTTAAGTAAAACCTCAATAATAACTTATTAATTTAATTACTTACCCTTTTTATACATGTTTACTTAACTTTGTTATAATTTTGTGAATTCTCAACAATTTAACTAGTGGCCTAGTATGCTGCTCTCTGCTTGACCTGATGATTCTTTCACTGTTTTATTGAGAAAAATATAAAGTCATTTCATAGTAGATATGGAAATTCCATATGAAATAACATGTCACCAAAGCAAAATTTTATATTCTTTAGCTTTTCAGAGAGGGTCCTTATTTTCCAGTAAAAGCAAAAAATAATAGCCCAAACCAAGCACCTGGTAAAAGTTAGAATGAGAGGAGAGAAGAGTATGAATGAATAAAAATCAATAGAAAGGGGACGTGTGCTCTAAAATAGAAATCTATTCTCCAGGGATGTTATCAGAGACAGCACTTCCGCAGTAGTCTCTTTTTACATGCAAAAACTATAATTATAGCATGTTTCAGTATTTGGTTAAAATTTGATTGCCTTTACATCTCATGCAGAACCAGCAAGAAAAAAAAAAAAAGAAAAAATTAGAAGCATTGGAAAAACTGCACAGTGACTACAGGATGTCCTGTTACATTTATCTGGTAAGACAGACCCATGACTCACTCTAACACTTGACACATCGGAAATGGTTTTATTGTGTATGGTACTTTTCTCCTCATAAATATTAAACACATCGATTTGAGGATAACAAGCTGTATTTGTCCTGATACAAAGGTATCCTCTTATAATTCTTTTTGAAGAGAGAGAAATGTAACGTAGACGTGGAGAGGATGGTAAGCCAGATCCTATGAGCAGCAGCAAGGCAAGCCTGACATCTGAACCCTCAAAACTCTCACAGTTCCCCCTTCTTAAGTTGTTGATAATAAATGGTAGAGGCAGATATCTCTTGATTGAATCTCTGCATTTTGTCATTGTTTTTGCAAAGCTAGGATACAGTTGCTCAACTACAAAACCTCTTTAGCCTTGAGCCATAGGAAACTGATACGTTGCAAAAAATTATGGGTAATCGAATAATAATAAAGAAAAGAATAGCAGCTTCACATAAAAAGGGATGGCAACTTTCTCATTGCGATGACGCTTTCAACCCCTAATCCTTTAAAAAGCAAAACAAAGACACGAAGTGAAGACACAAGGGTGTCTTCTTCCTCCTGTTTCCTAAACTGCAATTATTCACACCGTCTTATTTCAGTCGCCTAGAATGTCTCCTCTGCACAAAACTTCTCGATTGCATTACCTCAAATGATCTTTCCCTCCTCAGTATACACTTATTGCCAAAGCACATTATTTAAAAATACATATTTAACAAAGGAAAAAACTTTCCCTCAGTACCATCTTTGGGATTGTTAAATGATAAAACGGAGCCCTAGTTTCTTTCACTTTTCATTCGTGTTCAGATATTGGCCTGGTTGTGCATGTGTGTGTAGGGTATGTGTGTGTATAGGAATGGAATTTGTACGTGTGTAGGGGTGTGTGTATGTACACAGATGTGTGTGTGTGTGCAGGGTGTATGTGTAATGACACTTGTGTATGCAGAATGTGTGTTTGTGCTCCGGGCAGTGTGTGGGTAAGGATGTGTATGTAGGGGTGTGTTGTGTGTAAGGATGTGTTTGTGTGTTTATGCATGTGTGGCTATGCAGAGATGTGTACATGTGTGTGTTCAACATGTGTTTATAGGTTGGGGTGTGTGTGTGTGGAGAGAGAGAGGGAGAGAGATGTCTGGGGACAAAGCTGCAAAGCGGTTCAGCCATGAGCAGGAGTTAAGGAAATTTAGAGAATAAGGGAGCAGGCCCGGCTGAAGCATCATGTGGCCCTGGATGCCCAGGGACCTGAGCTGCGACCTCAGTTAAAGACTAGAAGAGAGTCACAGGGCATCGCTAGCAGGGGCAGGGAAGGGAACCACATGAGACGCTCTGGGGATCCCTGCGGCCCCTGGGCCTTGACTGAGGAGCTGGGATCTGATGGTGGGCCTCGGAAAGTGTGAGGGGAAGGAGGGGTGGAGACTGGCCATCGGGGTCTGAGTGGTCGCATCTGGCAGGGACAGGGGCTCAGTCACCCCTCAGCCAGAGCCCAGGATTGGGAAGCCAGTGAACTCACCAAACTCCATTCCTGGCTTTTAAAATGGAAAGAGCGAGACTGCGTAGGACAGGCTTGAGGATTGAATGAGGCGGGACACAAGTGACACAGCTCGTGGGCACCTCTCCATAGACCCTGAGAGACGAGAAGGGAGAGGGGCAGGAGCGGGAGGAGAAATGTCAGGGGAGCGCAGGGACTGCACTGCTCGGGTGGAGAGGGGCCTCCTCTGTCCCCCGTCTTTCAAACTCTTTCTACTGTGTCTAAGTCAGACCCAGGGCCAGTGCCTCCAGGCTGCAGGGAGTAAAACCTGCGGCCTGACTCAGGTTCGGGGAGCTGATGGAGGGAAAGAAGGCCCCCGGGAGAGAAGGTGGCCCCCAGCAGGTCCTGGGGTGCAGGGAGGGATGACTCCCCCTGAGACTCAGCACAAGCCATCGGGCGTCTCCCCACGAAGGCCTGGGCGTGAAGGCTGGGCCCCCGGCCAGTGCACAAAACGAAAGGAAAGGAAAGTGTGAGTTGTGTCATCTCCCATATTTGTGTAAAGATACTGGATGGCTTGTCCAGAGGAAAGGGGTTGCAGTTCCTCTAATTTTTAACTTAAGCTCTGACGCCAATTACTTAATCTTTCACCCAATCCATCTACAAATAGGAAGAACAAAACTTGCCGTTTCTCTTTTCCTACAGCCTTTCTTAAAATTCTTCTCTTGGGCTAACAGGTAAGCATTGTGGTGGAAGGTTTCGCCTCCTTTAGGCAGTGTGCTAAAGTGTTTGCCCACGTTATTTAAAATCCTCACATTTATTCAGTACTAGGTTATTGTTGAATACGTGCTGTGTGCTAGGTGTCCTGACAGTGGCAATGCCCCCATTTCATAGCAGAGGAAACTGAATCTCCAAGAGATCAAGAGTCTTGCCCCAAACGGCCCAGCTGGAAGCCTGAGTCCCTACACTGCCCACGGCCACTCCCGGAGTTTGTTCAACCAAACCTGTGACATCCCTCATGACAAACATCAATTACCCTTGGCCACAGAACGGTCAAATGACACACTTGTGTTATCGGGCATGAAATCGAAATGAGAATTTTCTTAAAAAATCATGTCATCTGCAAATATAGTTTTACTTCTAAAATAAAAATAAATGCAAGTGAGCATGGCGACTTCTCAAGACAATAAGCCTCTTCAGCGACATTATATATAACATTCAGTGCCCCAAATGCTGTTTTATTAGAAAACTGAAAGCAAAGTGGGAGAGAATACCCTTTGGTCTTTTCCAAACATTGTGCAACATGAAGGAGAAGAGAGACTAGGAAGAAAAGGAACACACTCTCTGGTTAACCAGGAAGTCAGGTTTAAAATTCTTTGTGAGATAACATTACATTTTATCTAAAATGAACGTTCTGGTTGACTTTGACGTCTCTGGCAAGTTTCGGCCTAATGAATACGAATGTGGGGAAAAGTGAGATGGAGATAAATGAAGAAGAAATTTGTTTCTCTTACGATCCAGTTTAGACTTTAAAAAGTAAATACACTGTGACAAAAGAATAAAATTTTTGAGAAATAGAAACCTCTCAATATTGTTTTTGCTTACCTCGAAGGTCAATCTTAAATAATTAATTTTTAATAAATGAATCAATTCTAAAAAGATGTTTTTCAGAACATTGAAAGTAAAACAATAAATTTACTATAACTACATGGCAAATGTTATGAAGAATAAATCTCAGCAGACCTATGGGAATGGCCTAGAAGAGAAGGGGATCATGAACTGAGGGCAGACAGTCTATTGCACAATTTAGACAGGGTTTCCCCACTAAATTCCCCACTAAAGGGAGGGAATTATGATATTGCTTGTTTCTTTCAAAAATCTTTATTATTTTTTTTTACATGTCTTGATTTAGAACAAGGGTAGGGAACCTTTGGCCCTGCCAAGGCAACTGCAGGTAGGACTCGATTTCAATAAATCTAGGAGCTTTATTCATAGCTAATTTTTAAGTTGATAATTTTGTATGGCCCGAGAATGATGTTATAAATATCCAAATGGCCCTTGGCAGAAAAAAGGTTCCCCACCCCTGATTAGAACATATAGACCTTTGGAAATTGCATGCTGACTTTTTTGGTAAATCAACTGCTATGTGCTGAGTTGATTTATGTTGAAGCTGTAAACTTGAGTACCTGAGACTGTGATTGTATTTGAAGATAGGACCTTTAAAGAGGTATTTAAGTTAAAATGAGTTAATATGAGTGGGCACTATTCTGATATGACTGGTGTCCTTATAAGAAGAGGAGGTTAGGATGTAGCACATCGGGCAAGGGAAGATTATGTGAGGACATGGGCAGAAGAAAGCCCATCTACAACTCAAGGAAAGAAGTCTCAGGAGAAACCAACCCTGATGATACCTTGATCTCAGATTTCTAGCCTCCACAACTGTGGGAAAATACATGTCTGTTGTTTAAGTCATCCCGTCTGGGGTATTTAGTATGACAGCCCTAGCAGACTAATACACCAATCAACCAACCAACACACACAAACCAGGAAAGAATCAAATCTTCAGGACCCCAAACCTAATGGCAGCATCTCCCCTATCTTCTCCTTCTCCAATGACAGAATCACCTGTTAGGGAGATATGGACAGAAAAATAAATATAAATGTCTTGTGTGTGAGTGTGTGCAAGTATGTCCTTCTATTACCTTGTTCTGCTCACCGAGAGGGCCTGGGAGAAGCACTACCCCAATACAAACGAATATACCCAGTATTTAGGTCTTGACTTCTAACTACCATTCTCCTCTAAAAAAACAAACAAAAACCAAACCAAAACAAAAACAGGATTCCTTGGAGAAATATTCAGTTCCAGGCCTAGAACAAGGAAAGTACAAGTTGAGGTTGGAATACCTTGTTGGAACAGAAAGCAAGAAAATACTCAAAAATGATGGCACCTGTCAAAAGGCACTTAAACCACTTTTAAGGAACTCCTGTTTGCCAAATCTGGGTCAATTTCAGTATGAAATAAATAATAAGAGTAACAAATTAAAATGCATTATCGGTAACACGTTATAACCTATTAAATAAAATAGAAACCATAGGTTTATGCTGATATATAAATTGAAAGTTAGATGAGAAACAGAATATTTACATAGTTTCAAAGTTTCTCCCAAAGCACAATTTTTTTTATATCAGACAAAATAGACTTTAAAACACAAATTGTAATAAGAGACAAGGAAGGGTGTTAGTTACATAATGATAAAAGGGTTAATCCAATAAGAAGATATAACATTTGTAAATACTTATCTACCCAACATGTTGGTTGGTTGCTGAATATATAAAGCGAATATTAACAGACTTAAAGGGAGAAGTAGACAGCAATATAATAGTAATAGGGGACTTTAATAACCAACTTACAACAATGGATAGGTGACTCAGACAGAAAACCAACATCAGCCTTAAATGAATGGCACATTAGACCAGATGGGCTTAGATATTTACAGCACATTCTATCCAAAAGCAACAGAATGGACATTCTTCTCAAGCTCACATGAAATATTCTCCAAGAAAAATCATACGTTAGGCCACAAAACACATAATAAATTTAAGAGGACTGAAATCATATCAAGCATCTTTTTGGACTACAAAGGTATGAAACTAGAAATTAATGATACAAAGGAAACTGGGAAATTCGCAAATATGTTCCTCATATGTGAGAGGAGTAGGAAGAGATTATTTTCTCACGGTGGATACATTCATGGAAGATAGAACCGTAATGAGAAAGGATATTCAGGAAGTTAAAGAGTTCCGAGGTATGTGATTCTTTGAAGGGGACACCAAAGCTGAATTATTCAATAGGTGGACTATGCAGGTACAAGGGGACTAGCAGACAGGGACAAAAGGAAGGGAGGGAGGAAGGGAGAAAAAGAGAAAGGGAGAAATTATCCCAAATTTTGATGATCAGAGAAATCTAGAATGGGGCTATTCTGTTTCGGAATGCATGTATTTTTGTATCGTGTGGCTTACTCGTGTCGTTTTTGTGTCAGGTGACATGTGAAGTGTGAGCTAACCTTTCAGTTCTGAGGGACACATTGAAGACAAGCGGAGGTGACTAGCAAACCCTTTAGTGGCATGGACAGTGATGGGAGAGGTCAGGCGTCCCACTTGTCTGACCTAGTGAGGCACAGTTTATGTTTACAAAGATAGTTCTGGCCTTTCAAGTATTTAAAACAAAACTTCATACCTGGGATAAAAGTGTGAAAAGATCTGAAAAGCTTCGCTTTCTTCAAGCCTTTGGAAAATGACACCGTTACTTGCTGTGTGTTGTAACCCTTGTCTCTGGGGCGTGTCTGCTCGTTTACTATTAATAAGAGAGACTATTTTTTAAAACACTTTTTGGGAAAAGCTATAGCCCTGTGATGACTGGAAACAGACAGCAAATCAACATGTCTCAGTTCCCAAGACACAGGGGCAATGGAGGCCTGGCAGAGGCCCAGTAGACATGTCATCGCAGCAATCCTCGTGTCCCTTGCAGTTAGCGTGGGGTGTTGGGTGACCTCTGGCATGTTCCATGGCCATGCTCGAGTTCTGCCTAATTGGCTGTGCTCTCCATATATGACCTACTGAAGCCCCTCCTAGAACCCTAGCAGTTGGTTTGCTCTGTGCTGTGTTTTGGAAACAACACTTTTGGCCACTTGCAACAGAGGTGGTCAATTAGCAGGAGCCATCTGTATGGGTGTTGCCGCCTATTTCCTCGAGCTTCTGCGGTCAGGAACTGCCCCAGGCTGTGCTGCACGATCAGTGCTTGGTATAAATCTGGTATCCTACAACTTTCTCCCATAACGATTCCACTTTCATGAATCTACAGCTGTCTTCATACCAGGCCCAAACATTTGAACGAGAGGTTAAAACATTTAACCCTCGCCCGGCCGAGCGTGGCTCAGCGGTTGAGCATCGACCTGGGATCCAGGCGATCAGGGTTCGCTTCCCGGTCAGGGCACATGCTCAGGTTGCGGGCTCGATCAATGACTCTCTCATCATTGATGTTTCTATCTCTCTCCCTCTCCTTTCCTCTCTCTGAAATCAATAAAGATAAATAAAAAAAAAAAAAGAGCAGGTGGTACCATGTGACCTGTGATTCTTCTGTGCAGATACAGCCAGATGCTAGAATGTGTCAGTAGGATGGGGCTCTTAACTGGTCAGCAATAAATAGTCATCTGGACATTGCATTTTTGAGAAAAGACCTGAGATCAATGTGAGGTATAGTGGGAGGAGATGTTATAATTCTTGTATAGGGCCTGGGGATTATTGAATGGTAAAGTTGGCATGTAAAGGGCAGGCTACTCCTCCAGTGTGTAGACATGGTCCTGTCTGAAGGAGGCCTATTGCGACCGTCTGCTTGGTTAGCTGTGGCTGAGGTGACTGTTTCAGAGCGAAGAGGAGACTTGAGTGAGAGGGTTGTGGAAGGGGGAGAAGGCTCCTGCAAAGCTGGAGAGAAGGCCATGCTTGAGCAGCAATGTACAAATGGTGAATGTTCTAATAGCCACATTAAACAAGATAAAAAGAAGGTGAAGTTAATTTTAACCACATATTTTCTTTACCCCCAAATATCCAAAATATCATCATTAAACATGTCATTAATATAAAAATTATTAATTTATTTTGCATTCATTTTGGTACTATGTCTTTGATATCAAGTGTGTGTTTTCCACTTCAAGCATATATCCATTTGGACCAGCCACGTTTCTAGTTCTCCATGGCCCTTGAGCGGCTGTAGCTGCAGACTTGCAAAAAGCTGAGTGGGTGATCCCTGAGACCCTGGGCACACTTCTGGAAGCGGAGGTATATCATTAGCACTATCAGAAACTTGTTGTTTTAGAACCTTGACTATATAGCCCTTCTCTAAGTAGTTCCTTCTTTGGTAGCCCTTCCCTTTGTTTTGTAAATGCCAGGCTTCCGTGTTATGTTATAAGTAGAATCCTGGGGACTTTATTTGTTTGGACCCCTCATGGGAGTACTTAGAATAATACAAAGAGAAGTGAGAAGTTAAAGGAACCTTAATGTTTTTCTTTGAGTCCATCTCCTGCAGGCACCAGACCAAAGAAATGCATGAGCAAGAGTTTTCGGTATAGAAAAAAAAAAAAGCTTAATATTAAATTGGCCAATCCGGAGACAGGAAGCTAATGCTAAAAGCCCAGCTCTCTGATGTTGTGTGGGTCACAGATTATAGAGGGAAAAATCGCAAGACACCATGGGTTACGGGGTTTGTGTCTGTGCTGGCAGCTGCTTGGTCGGAGGTGAGGTGGTTTTGAGGCCGGCTCTGAGGTCTGTTCTGATGTACTTCTGTCCAGTCTCAGGGCAGAGTAGCCAAGGAGTTGTTCCCCCTTAGGGCTCGGGAACCGAAATATAATTTAGGTCAAGATGTTATCTTTAGCCTGCCAGAGGCTTGGACGTTGTCAGGGCCAGGCTACTGTCTTCTGCTCCCTTGCCCAGGGGTTGCTGCTTATGGGGAGGAGGGTGGGAGCTCGGTCTTATGAGGGGCGGAGGGAGAGAGAGAGGGAGAGAGATGATTTCTAGGGTTAGGATTTAGAACTAAATTTAATCGAAGCCATAAGGACCCTCTGTTTCAGTGGCCTGGTGCTGTGGACTATGGATTACGAGGAACCCACAGACAGATGCACAAGAAGGGGCCTCTCCAGAGGGTCCCACTGTTCCTGTTCACTCAGAGCTCTTCCTTCCAGCGTTTTCTGTGGTGTGGCCAGGACAGCAGCAGAACCAGTGCCCTTCTAGGGCCTCAGATACATGGGTCCTGCAAAGACATGAGGACAGAAGGAATAAAATAAATGATAACAGACGGAAGAGACGGGCACAGAAACATCAAGCTGTTGTCTGGAATTCAAAGCCTACAGAAGCCACGTGCCCGGACTTCCCTCCATGTGGGACAAATAATACAGAGTGCATTGCAAACCTTTGGAAAGAAAAGAAAAGCGTAGATCAATAATTAAAAGTAAGAATCCTACCCGCAGGCCAGGGCAGGTAGGAGAAACCACCACGCCTTTCACCAGCCACGCAGCAGGAGTAGGTCCCGGGCAGCTTCAGGATTATCATGGCCAGGGATAAAGGCAACAATTACACTCCTCCAGTCATCAAAAATAGTATGATAGGTAATTTAATGGAAAAAACAAAAACAATGACAAAATATAATCCTGTTGAGAAAGAAAATCCTTTTTGTCCAAACTTCATTGCAGACCAGGCATTTGCAAAAACGTCTTAAAACCTCGTAGACAGTCAATTTAAAGTTCTTTTGGGGAGCCGACGTTGGGATCAGAGTGCTGCTTAGAAAACCAGCAATTTAGAACTGTGGCGACTTGCTGAGAACCTCCAATGCGGCAAAGAGCCCTCAGCCACTGGGGGAAAATGAAGTGAGACCCTCGGACGAGAGCGAGCACTGTGCGCGTGGTCCCTGCAAAGCCAGAAAAGGTCGCAGGTGCGACACTGTCCTGCCCTTGGCCTGGAGAAGCTCCCGCCGAGGGCGGAGCTCTCACCTCTCTGGGCCCAGCAGAACTCAGCCCTGAGCTCAGGCCTACAGGGCACAAGGGGGCCTTGTTCAGCGAGTCACACCAGGGAGCGCGGAGGGAAACCGGGACGCCCTGCTGGGGTTTCCCTGTGGGAGCAGGGGGCTGCCACACAAAAGGCATTCGGAGGCCTTTGCTTATCCTCGCTGCCTCCACCCACTCCTTCAGAGAAGAGCATTTGAGTGGCAGTTGGAGCCACTATCTTCCCCTCATTGCCTTTCCAACCCTGCCCTGGATTCCTCTGGACTCAGCCTGAGGACATGAGATTAACAATACCGACTGTGCCGCTATCCCTTCCTTAAAGCACATTTCTGCACATTTCAGATATACGTTCCTACAGGGTTTACTCAAACTGTACAAAATATCACCCACTTGTCTATACGAGGAATATCCTGCATCTACTCACGCAGACCTCAGAGACAGGCGCTGAGTGGGAAAGGATAAGGTATCTTTTTTTTACAGCCCCCCAGCCACGCTTCACACAGACATCTTGCTCAGAGGACAGCATTCATCCCGCATCCTTTCATGAGACCGCCTTTGTTGGCGATACTGTGTTGGGCGCTAGGGACACAAAGACACCTGCCAAATCCACCTGGAGGGAAGTCAGATCTTTGTCAGAATAAGGTCCCAACAAGTTATAGGGTTAAATGTGCCCGTTAAGGCCAGTGAGCTGCTGCATTACAGATATGCCCAGATAGGTGTGTGACATATTTTGGAGGAGTGACTAGTTTACGGAAACACAGCGAGAGCACTAATTATGAAAGAGAATGGGAACTTTTTGCTAGAGATTGCAGAACAGATTTTGATTTTTGTTTTTAAGGAACTTGCAAGGTACATATCAGATCCTGGAGACTGAGCTTGGAATCTAAAAGGTAACTTAAAGATAATCTAAATGGCCTCATCCAAATTAGAAACCAAACCAAACCAAACCAAACTGGAAGAGGGGCACTGAACTTGATATTCTTTAAAAGCCTCAAAGTGATCTTCACCAGAGTCAGAGCATTCTTGGTCCTTGTACTGACTGTATTATTCAGCGTTGCTTTTATTTTGTGTCATCCAGGGGCAGGGAGGGGTGTGGTGTTAGGTCTTCTCAGTGTCTAGGGGGGCTGCCGAGGTCTTATTCCAGGACCTGCTGCAGAGATCTAATTTTAATTCATTTTCCCAATTAGTTAACTAATTTATTGGAGGAAGATATCTGTTCCATCAGAATATAAATCCTTCCTCCCTCTACCTGTTGAAGAGCTATTACCAACTTGTTTACTGAGTTTGGGACAATGGGAAAGAGGGTTTGCAGACTTAAAGAAAGGCTGGCCAGGCCCAGAAGGACTGGGGTTTCCTGTAGATAGAGCAGAAGTGGGGTAACAACAACTCCCAGCTGGAGGGCTTCATTGGGCCTAAGAGACCCAGCCAGCTGTCAGCCAGCTGGTCACCCAGGAGGAAGCCCAGGGAATGGAGAAGTGAGAACGTTCAGCAATGCGACTAAGAGCACAGCCACCCTGACCGTGGCCGGAAAACCACAAATGGAACAAGAAAAAACTGCCCTGAGAAACCTTTGAGAATTTGCAGTAAGTGCACAGTGTCAGTACCAGGGCTTGATTTCCGCACCGGCATACAAACAAACACGCTTCTTTGAATGGCGGAGACGCCTCTCCTTTGCTAGGCCGAGGTTTGAATCTCACCAAGCGCTGGGCTGAGAAAGGCAGAGCCTGCAGAGCAGCGTTGGTTTGGTTTGCAGGGAGGGTGTGGGTGAGCTTGGTGCGTGGGTCAGCCCGGCCGAGGGGTCCCTCGGCTATCCCAGCAGACGCCCTAGAGCTGCTGCGTGTCCTGCCGGCTCCCCTGGTTCCATGAGACCCGCCACGTTGTTGGGGTGGCTCCGAGCTCAGTTTCCTCATCTGCAAAGTGTAACTAATGGTGGCACTTCTCCCCCAGACCACAGAGAAGAGTAAATGAGATGCAGCCAGGGGAAATCACTTTGTAAAGCCTTAAGGCACTGGTTCATTCGTTGGTTGACTCTTAACCATAAGAACCACCCAGAAGGTCAGTGTCTACCCGAACTAACTTTCTCTCTCTCCTTTCTCACTTCTGCTTTTTCACAGAACCAAGTTACATATTTTGTTATTAGAGTGGGTCAGTAAAAGTTCTATAAGGACACTGAGCTAAATAGGTTTGGGCTGGAATTTCCTCAAGAACCTTATGATCTAGTTGGGAAGAAACACATAAGCAATGGTCCTCATGTCAAACTATAAAAGAACAGTGGGGGAGATCTCTCTCCCCCCAGTGAACGATTAATTACTGTATTCATTTGTTAGGGCTGGCGTAAGGACGAACCACCACTGAGGGGCTTTTAGACAACAGAAATTAATTTTCTCACAGCTCTGGAGGTTTTAAGTGTTGGCAGTTTTCTTCTGAGTCTTTTCTCCTTGGCTAGGTGGCCTGCCTTCTCCCGTGTCGTCACGTCCTCTCCTCTGTGTGAATCTGTGTTCCAACAGTTTCTTATAAGGACACTAGTCCTTTTAGATTGGGGCCCACCCTAAGGACCTCATTTTAACTTAATTTCCTCTTTAAAGATCCTCTCTCCAAATACACTCACATTCTCAGGTACTGGGAACTGTAACGGTTCTCCCACATATGAATTCTGGGGACACAATTCAGACCATAACATTTATCAAATAAATGGTGTAGAGCAGGGGTCCGGATACTGCCTAACAGAGTCCTTGATGAGCCACAAAGGGACTTTGTCCCAAAGGCTTAGACAGACCCAAACATGCAAATCCTCCTCTGGTTCTTTCGGTGATAGGCTGCTTGCAAATTAGTGCTATTTATCTATCGACTAGTTAGATAAGGTCAATGACTCCTGGTCCACTTTCATGTCTACAGGGTATTATATCAAATACTCAAATAAAATGAAAAAGTTCAAATAATCATTTGAATAAATGACTTTGCTTATGGAAAACAGTAAATAAGTTTGTTGCAATTTAATTATTTTAATCTTTCTCTTCTTATTAGTTTGGAATGGGGAGGGTCCACGGGTGTGAAGACTTTTGCTTATAAGTGGGCCATGGGAACAGCAGGCTTGGATAAAAAATGCTGAACCGTGTGGCAGGAGAGATCACAGGAAACTTGGTGGTGTGGAGCCTCTTTATAGAGGAGGTGGCTCTCAAACTGGGGACTTGAGTGGATCAATACATCAGTAAATCCAGTTCTACTGGCTGCACAGAACTTCTCTATCGAGTTTTATATAGTATTTCTACAATAGTTCTAAATAGTATTTTTCTACATGTATATACCACAGTCTGTTTAAAAATCCACTGTTTTTGGATACCCAGGCTGTTTATAGCTTTTTACTCAAAAGAGCACTGCAATGAATATCGACAATATGAGTTTTAGCTTTACATTTGAATTCTTTCCTGTAACCTAGGTTTTTTTAGTATGAGCGAAGGTTTTGCTCTCTGGACCTATGATAACATTCATGGCTTAGCTTCTGGTGCTTGGTCATCGGGATGATATTTAGCTGCTGAGCTGGTGTGACTCTTACACACACTCCGTCTCTCCTGACACATCCCCCCCCCACCCCAATGGCTCGTTTGCTAGATGGGGACACAAGCAGAAGGAAGGAGCAGCAAAATCAAAGGCTAATGCAACCCTGGAGCCTGGAGTTAGGTGAGCATCGAGCGTCTGTAAAGAAAAGCCTTTGACATTCTAGGTAGGATCGAATCTAGTCAGTGTAATCTAGCCTGCTGGCCACAAAAGTAAAATAGAGAATTAAGGGAACTATTTCGACACCTCCTGCTAAAATCTTGAATAATTTAGCTGAGGCCTCTGTAATTTCATTTTCTACAATATCAGTTTCAGCTTAATGCCTATTCTACAACAATTATTTTTTTCCTTTTGAATAAGTATTTCGGAGACAATCATGGGATGAGTGCATACTTGGTTCACAGAATGAAAATTAAGTACAATACTTTTCGTCATGGTTTTTCCCCATCTGTTTGGGTTACTTCCTAAGTATTTACAGATTAAATTCTGAAACTAATTTTTGACTGATACAACCACTGGGAAATCAGAATTTGCCATATTAAAATGGAAGAATTGCCTGTATTGTATTTTATTTTCGTTAAACTGAATGAGATGGGAACTTCCCAATTAATAGTGAAGCTCTGCCCTTGTAGCTCGAAAGTAAATCCAGTTCTACTGGCTGCCCAGAACTTCTCTACATAAGCCACATGTAAATGAATGTGCTGTGTTCCAATAAAACTTTATAGACATGGAAATGTGAACTTTATTTCATTTTCATGTGTCATAAAATACTGTTCTTCTTCATAAATGTAAAAACCATTCTTATCTCACAGGTCTTACAGAAAAGGTGGTGGGCCATAGTTTGCTGACCCCTAACCTAGCAGAACTGAGAAATTTCAAATATTTACCACTGTCCTTTCTTAGGTATAGGAAATGGAAGGGCAATTGGTTCACAGAAGATGAGGCATACCAGACAGAGAGTGGGGTCTTCCTGCTTTAATGATTTCTAGAGACTGGCTATGGCCAGCTAAGCCTAGGACTGTGTTCCCCCACCACTCCCGGTTGCACTGGTGCTTATTGAATGATGGCTTTCAAGGGCCCACAACATGTTTTGAATGAAAAAAACACCTGCTTACAATGCCAACCAGGCTCAAAGGCAGAAAGCATAGCTAATGAAGTCTTTCCATCCAAGCAGGCCTTTCCGGTAGTGAAACTAAATAAACAGCAGCATGTAGTGATGAATCTTTTCACATTTTTACTTAAGGGCACGACACGGTGACCACACCTGGGAACTCTTCCACTCTGAGCTGCTGTACAGCAGAAACCAGCACACTGCCCAGGCGGGGAAGCAGTCTCATAAGTGTTTCATGGAGTGGGGCCATAGCTACCGTTGATGGTGAATCCTACTGCTTTAAATGGATTTTTAAATCCCATTTTTAAGACTTGTTTAGAAAGTAACAGAAATAACCTGTATTTTCTTAGGACTTTTGCGACACCTACAGCATCATCATCATCAACATCCTCATGAACACTCTGTTTTGAGGCAGTGTAGTGTCTGGAACAGTGCTAAGTACTTTTAAGTCCTAGAACAACCCTATGAGATCCACTCACCTGTTTTCTTCTTAGCCTCCTATGTTTTCCTCTAGAATTTTATGATTTCAGGTCTTATATTTAGGTCTTTAATCCATTTTGAGGTTACTTTTTTTGGTATGGTGTAAGATAGTGGTCCAGTTTCATTCTTTTGTATGTAGCTGTTCAGTTTTATCACCACCACTTCTTAAACTACCCTCTCCCATTATATATTGTTGACTTCTGTCATAAATTAATTGACCATATGTTTTATTTCTGAGCTCGTTTTGTTCCCCTTTTCTGTGTCTGTTTTTGTGCCAATATCATGTTTTGATTACCATGGCCTTGTAACAGTTTAAAATCAGGAAGAGTGGTGCCTTCAACTAATTATCTTTCTCAAGATTGCTTTGTCTGTTTGGGATCCTTTGTGGTTCCATACAGATTTTAGAATTGTTTGCTCTATTTCTCTGAAGAATGCCATTGGAATTTCAATAGGAATTGCATTGAATCTGTATATTGCTTTGTGTAGTATGTACACTTTATTAGTTCTTCGAATCCATGAGCATGGAAAATCTTTCCATGTGTCTTCAGTTTCTGTTGTCAATGTCTTCTAGTTTTCAATGTACAGGGTCTTTCACCTCTTTGGTTAAATTTAGTGCCAGGTATTTTATTCTTTTCGATGCAGTTGTAAATGGGGTTATTATCTTGATTTTTCTTTCTGATAGTTTATTAGTGTATAGAAATGCACCTGATTTTTGTGTATTGATTTTGAATCCGGCAACTTTACTGAATTAGTTTATTAGTTCTAACAGTATTTTGGTGAAGCCTTTAGGATTTTCTATATATAATATTATAACACCTGCAGATAGAGGTAGTTTCACTTCTTCTTTTCTGATTTGAATTCCTTTTATTTCTTCTTTTTGCCTAATTGCTCTGGCTAGGACTTCCAGCACTCTGCTGAATAAAAAACGGTGAGAGTGGGCATCCTTATCTTGTTCCTGATCATAGAGGAAAAGATTTCAGCTTTTCACTAGTTGAGTATGATGTTAGCTGTGGGCTTGTCATATATGGCCCTTATCATGTTGAGACACATTCTTCCTATATCTATTCTTTTTAAAAAAAATATGTTTTTACTGATTTCAGAGAGAGGGAGAGAAATAGAAACATCAATGAGGAGAATCATTGATTAGCTGCCTCCTGCACACCCTCTACTGGGGATCTACCCTGCAACTGGGGCATGTGCCCTGACTGGGAATCGAACCGTGACCTCCAGGTTCACGGGTCGATGCTCAACCACTGAGCAACACCAGTGGGGCTCCAGTTCGTTTTTATCATGAAAACCTCCTTTGATCTCTCATTTTTTCTTAATAATAATAATAACCAATACTAGCTAGACCTTAGCACATGCCAGACACACAGAACACTTTACAAACTTTAACTCACTTAATTCTCATGATCACCTTATGAAATAGGTGTTATTAGTATGCTCTTCAGATGGAGAAACTGAGGGACAGCGATGGAGGCTCTATTTCTAGACTCATCTCTATCCTGGTAGGTCTAAGGCACAGAGGGTCCCCAGTTTGTTAAGTCTCATTTGGGCAGAAGAACACAGTAATTCTGGACACAGAATTGGGTTCCAATCTCAGCTACACTAACTGGCTCTTTGAACTTGGAAAAATTACTTAAGTCTTCCAGTACTTCAGTTTCTTGATCTGGAAAAATGAGCAAAATACCATCTACCTTATGGAGCTCTTATATATGTTACAGAGCACACAGAGCAGTCCCTCCCCATCGTGAGCACTGCATCATTTTGTTTTACCACAGTTGAAGTCAACCCATTGAGCTGTTCCCCACCTCTGATGACGACTTATGCTGATGTCATCCATTTTTTCTAGTCAGATTAGGATGTGCAAATTGCCAGTTATGAAAACAGTCTTGGGGATATATAGTACAGCATGGGGAATATATAATATTGTGATAACTATGCATGGTATCAGATAGGTACTAGACTTATCTGGATAATCACTTCATAATGATATAAATGTCTAATCATTATGTTGTACATCTGAAACTAATCTAATATTGTATTTCAACTGTAACTGAGAAATAAAAATTTAAAAAAATAAATTAGCCCGGCTGGGCGTGGCTCAGTGGTTGAGCATCGACCTAGGATCCAGGCGATCGGGGTTCAATTCCCGGTCAGAGCACATGCCAGGGTTGCGGGCTCGATCAATGACTCTCTTTCATCATTGATGTTTCTATCTCTCTCTCTCTCCCTCTCCTTTCCTCTCTCTGAAATCAATAAAGATATATTAAAAAAAAATTAAAAATGCTATAATCAAAATGGTTTGCTTAAAAAGGTATCAGGCCTGATTTTCTTGGAGTTCTACCAAGGGTTCAATGAACAGGTAACACTAAAGTTATTGAGGACACAGGAAAAAAATGAAAGACTTTCCAAAGTAGTCTGTCAGAACAGTCTAACTCTGACACCAATACCAGGCAAGGTGCACAAAAAACAGACAAACAAAACAAAGTCAACTTATCAAGTGAAATATAGTAGTGAACTAAAATGACACATTACGGTAAAGTAGGATTTAATGGTAAAATGCAGATATGGTTGAATAATTTGAAATTTTAAAAGCAATTTAGTACTTTGTTAAATAAGAACAAAAGAATTCTAGGAAAGAAAAGCAATACCTTAATTTTAATGCAAGCTACATTAACACTTAATAGAAATGCTTCTAACCTTTCATTGCAAAATAAAAAGCAAGGAACAAGTGCCTTTATCATAACATTCGTGGTGGTCCGAACCAATGCAATAACGAAAGAATAGGAATTGAGAGGCAGACATATTGTCAAAGAGAACAACTCATATATGAATGTCACGACTGCCTACTTAGAATCAAAGTGAATCAACTGAAAAACTATTAGAAGAAACATTAAAAAGAGTTCAGTAAGGTGACTGTATATAAGAAATTAAAAACATTATTACATACAAACAAAACATGTTATAAAATGTAATAACAAAAGGATCACATTCAAAATCAAACAAAAAAATATGAAATACCAAGAAATAAACTTGGCCAAAAATATGAAAGATTTATTTGGTAGTCCCTTCTTATCTGCAGGTGGGACAGAGGATGGCCCAAAATTTCATCATGCTATTCAGAACGGCAAGCAACTAAAACTTATTATTTCTGAAAATTTCCATTTAATATTTTCCAACTACTGAAACCACGCATAAAGGAGGACTACTGTACAACTAAAATGATGAAGAGCTTGACTGAAAGACATAAAAGATCAGATTAATGAAGGGCCATATCAAGTCTTTGGGTAGAAAGAGTCAGTGTGTGAAGATACCACTCTTTCTTAACTAAAACTTTCAAATCCCAAAGAATTTTAAAAATAGAACTTAATAAATTAAAGCTCATCTAAAAAAGTAAACATGTTCAGGAAGTGCCAAGAAAAATTTGAGACTAATGATGGTGGAATTCACAACTATCCACATTATGGACAAATGATTGATGGAACAAAAAATTCCAGTAACAGAATTACACACACACTAAATTTCAAATTAATAGAGGTTAGTTTATTTAATAGAAAACGATGTAGCAATTAGCTATTCATTTGGTAAAAAAAATTAGAGGACTAACACATGGATCTGGGTAATAAATACATGAAAAATTGCTCATACCTCACTAGGAATCAGAACATGCAAATTAAAATAACTATTGCTAATCCAATTGGTAACAATAAGAAGTGAAAATATGCAATGTTTTTGAGGATGTGAGGAAAATTGGCCCATTTCATGCATACTTGGTGAGAATACCTGTTTTTGGAGGGCA
Organism: Miniopterus natalensis; assembly: GCF_054644295.1. Taxonomy (NCBI): domain Eukaryota; kingdom Metazoa; phylum Chordata; class Mammalia; order Chiroptera; family Miniopteridae; genus Miniopterus; species Miniopterus natalensis. The sequence continues at coordinate 18,337,127 of NC_142096.1, read as the reverse complement.
ACTATGTTGACATACCGAAAAAACAAACAAACAAAAAAAACATGACCTTTGATTTAAAAATTTCACTGCTAGGAGCCCATCTTACTTAGAAATATAAACGGCAGTACTATGCAATTGCTGTATCTGGGAACAATTTGAATGTTTATAGTTGGGTAATGGTTAAAAATTCTCATAGACTTGTATTATGTGATTGATAAATATGATAGTTCAGATGTGTATGTACTAATGTGGAAAAATTTGTAGGAGACTAAATTAAAAAATAACATAATCCCATCCCATCCCACTGTGTGCCCACAAGCGTTTATTGCATAGGGAAGTGTCCTAGAGGATACATACCAGACTGTTAACTGTGGCTGCCTCTGGGAAAGGGAACGGAAATGTGGGAAAGAGGGCGGAGAGCAAGGGCTCATGGCAGGGTGTTCACCTTGGACTTAAATTGTTAAAATACACAATCACTTTATAAAAATGGCTTTAAAAAGTTTAACAACAACAGAAAAGTTGGACTAGTACAAGGACTGCTAGCTTCTTCACTTGTTTTATCCTAAGCAGCTCCAGGGGCTTTACTTTTTCACCCATTTTGCATATGACTTCTCAGTAAGATTTTATTTAAACACAGGGTTGCATAATAAAGCTTTTTTCTTTTTGGAACACTAATAACCTGTAAACAGGTCTATAAATCAGTTATATCTGTGTGTGATTAGTGGGCAGGAATGTTTAAATCTTGGCCAGGCTTCCTGTTCTACTCATATAAGTCATGTATGTATGTTCAGGAAGACAAATTAATTTTATTATGAACAATATACAAGTAAGAAAATGTATTGTGGAAAAAGTGTATGAATAAAAGGTTAAGTGACAAAAACTAAAAAAATAACTGATTTTGGAAATCTGCTCTTACCCCTCCACTTTCCATCCCAAGTGGCTAAGTCAAGTCAGTCACATTCTAGTTCTAGGGGCCACAGAGAGAACTGTTTATGACCAACGCTGCCATAATGTAAAAACCGGTGACAAGTTTATGATATATACATTAATGCTCATGATGGAAAAGTATAAAAACTGAGAACACTGACAGGTTTTGATGTTGCAAACAAAAAATTAACTTAATCTTTAATTACCAGTGCAATTGCTACTGTGCTGCAGGCAATCAGGCCTACACCATAAAATTTCGACACTAAAATTACCATTGCTTCTCTAGTCTCCAGAAAGGTGTTTTTGACTTAATAGTTACTTTTTCCAGTACTCGCTGCAAATTCCTCAATTTATTCCAATTCTTCCAGCTCTCCCTAGCCCAAACCATGTTTTATTTAACATTTAACATGCTCACATTATTAAAAGACAAAGGTCTCCGATCCCCAATAGCCAGAAAGTCGTGTCTGTCTCTTTACCTACTTATAAAAATGACCAAACACAATTTTTACACGAATAACAAAGCAACACACATTCTTCCTCCTTTCATTGCATTTAATAGAAAAAATATAAACCAGATTACAAAATATACTTCACTTTTTTTTGTAATGGAAAATTTAAAAGCACTGAGATTATAAAATAAAAGCAAATTCTAAGTGGAGCAAAGACATGAAAAGAAGCAAGTTTTACAAAAAAGTTTGGATAAATGTACTTATATTTTGGGAGTGGAAAAGATCTTTCCAAAGGGCATGAATCCAGATGCAGCAAAGAAAAGAGGCTGGTAAAATGAAAAACTATGTATGGCAAAAAATAAACAATAAAAAAATCACCAAACAAAAGAAGGGGTTTTTAATTTACCAAGAATCATACATATGACTAAGAAGAACAATCCAAAAGAAAAACCGATAAAAGATAGGAGCTGTCAGTTTAAAAGGGGAAAACTATTTTAAAAAGGCACATGTATAAAAATATTGTCAAATCTCATTCATAATTAAGGAAACACAAACAGCAAGATACTACTTTTCTCACAGAGACGATGGCAAAAATTAAAGTGCTTGATGATGTCCAGAGCGGGGGAGGTGGAAGGAAACGTGCACTCTAATCATAGCTCAGAATCGTTGATAACTGCGAAAAAACCACAACAGTCCAAGTGTCCACCAGTCAGAAGCTGGTTAAATTAAGGCATACAGGGGAGATGAAATACAAGAGGGGCGCTAAAAAGAATGAGGTAGATCTGTACCTCTGTACTGACATGAAAGGTCTCCAGGATACACTAGCGAAAAACACAGTAGGTAAAGGGGGACATGGAACAGGGCATCAACGAGGGGAACGAGTCTCCTGCAATTCCCTTTCATACTCCAAAGGCATTTAGAGGACCGCTACCTTTAGACAGATGAGTGAAGGTAGGGGCTGGGGGTGGGAGACTCACTTTTCATTCGGTACCATTCGGTACTGTTTAGGTTTCTATCCTTACAAGTATAACATTATTTACTTCAATGAGTTAAATGAGTGGATAGACTATAACTCATTCATTCTTTTTTTTATATCTCCTCTGTATTAAAAATAACACAATAATTGTTTTTTACACACACACACACAGATGTTAAACAAAAACATATAAAATTTAAAAAAATACACACATAGGCACATATATACACAAACATGCTGACATTAAGCAAATGAGAAAATCTACCTTTTCCATATCACTCTCTTAATGTGTAATATACATAGTTAATATTACTCAAAAATCTCTAACCACGTCATTTATACTCATTAATCTTCTCTAAGTTTCCACTTTATATGGTGATATAAGACTATGGGTCAACAGATCAGTTAATACAGAAAGAAATGTCAAGTGTCTCATCTAAATAATGTTCTGACCACCACATGATTGTCCTGTCCTTGCACCATCTCAGTTATGATTCAGAGACTGGTCTTCGAATCAGGTTCCCAAAATAAGCAGTGATTGTCTTCAATTTATTATTAAGAAAGTTTTGTTCTATTTCCACTTGTCCTCCAGGCCCAGCTAAGGATGCCACCTAAAAAAAAGGAACAGAAGAAAGTCACATATACACAAGCATGATTTCAAAATAAATCTTTCATTCACATGTTTCATCAAATAGTAAGACAACTTGGCTTTGTATTCAAGTCCTTCAAATAAAGGCATCTCAAATGTTAGCTCTTACTTTCCAGGTATTAATGCACTATTTGTTGGCAGAAATACTTACTGTATCAGATCTGAAATATCAGCTGTGATTAGAAACCTAACATCAAACAGGCAAGTGCCTTACCCACAATTCCTTTTTGCCCTCAGGTTACTTTCACTATATCCAAATAATAACTATACGAAAATAAGTCAGGTAAAAATATTTCTAATGAACAGATCTCTGCGAGATAAAATAATAAACTATTTTTTATCAGTAGAAAACCAAGCAACACTCAAACATATAGACATTTATTAAAATTAGTTCCATTTCTAGTTGGTTTGGCTCAGTGGTTAGAGTGTCAGCCTGTGGACTAAAGGGTCCCGGGTTTGATTCAGGCCAAGGGCATGTACCTTGGTTGCAGGCTCGATCCCCAGCCCCAGTGGTCAGGGCACGTGCAGGAGGCAACCAATCGATGTGTCTCTCTCATATCAATGTTTCTCTCTCTCTTTTCCCCTTCCACTCTCCCTGAAACGCAATGGAAAAATATCCTTGCGCAAGAATTGGGGGAAGAAAAAAAAAAATTTAAATAAATAAAATTGGTTCCATTTCTCTGCACATGGTAAACAGAAATGAGATTTCTATGCTTAAGTGCATAAATCTTAATTTTTCTGATGACAGCTTTTCATATAATTTGAATGATACCTCAAGCTCCTACAAATCTGAGTTCCTGTTTCCTTTTTCAAATATTTACTTGCTGATTACAGCAAATATGATTTTAATAAGCTAACATGTCAACAGGGGCACACTGGTGAAAGGTCAAAAAAATTCTTCTGGGCATCAAAAGCTCTCCTGCATCACTCTTAGGAGAAGGCTGCCAGTAACCAGGTTCACTAAGTCTCGTTTCTTCCCTGTTTTCAGAACCAGATACTGGAAACATGAGGAATGTTCTTAAATTCAACAAGCTACATAAAGCACAACAGACCAGCGAGTTGGGAAGCCCTGGGCTAACAGCAAAGGTTTTTTATGTAGCACTATATGTGGCACCCTTCTATTTTTCATCTATATCGTGTACTGAAAATGTTCTCTGGGCAGTGTAAAAGGAAATATAAACTTGTGATCAGAAGCACTTGGCCTTCCCACTACTTACAAGGCCCATTTCACAGCCCTGTGGAGGACAATACATGTGGTACAAGAATGAACACTGTTCTGATTGCTCAGCAGCAAACTTTCCATGGGAGAAGCTGGCTAATAAACTGAATTTAGTTGTACTTAAAATGTTTCCCCAAATAATATTAGACCTACTAGTCTCCATATTTATAGTTTTCATTATTCAAATGTTCCCTTATATGGGAAGTTTAAGAAGTGTTTCCTATAAACAAGCCCTCCGCTCCTCCCGGCTTCCTTAATAAACTATTAGAAGTGTCATGACTGCTACAATTAGGAACCTTCCCTCCCTAGACACTATGTATTGGCTCTAGTGGGGGCCTCGAGAACTCTACCAATTAGAAGGATAAGATCTCTTGATTAAATTTAACCTCAATTTCTGTAAAGATACAACTTGATCACAGGTAAGTTTTATCTATGAAACTAGGCCAATTTGTAAATATTTTCCCACTTTATCAGAAAATAAAATACGTGGGGTTCGGCCTAACTGTTATGATGATGCCTATCTGGGGTTAGTCATGGCAGGGCCTCCTAGTTGATTTTTCAACACAATTCTTAGGGATGATGTTCAGTGTTGCCCTGCTCTCTGTACTGGTACATATACATTATTTAAAAAGGCAATTTAGATTAATCTGACCTGAAAAATCCAAATGTTATCATTTCCTGGGACTAGACATTTTAGTTATGAAATCAAACAAGGACCAGGACCCACATCTCTTGCCATTCCTGTGTGTGCCTATGACGGGCTCCTCCTGTTAAAAATTTCACCCACAGGGATTGCTGACACCATTGCTGTGCAGCTTCCTTGGGGAGACGAAAACATTCTACTCTGTTCAGAGACCTCTATACATAGTATATATGTTTATTATTTAAAAGAGAAGGTTTCACAGTCGGAAAGCATGATAGATCCAAAGCTAGCATTGGCTGCAATTTTACGGATGTCGAAGGAAAGAAATGAAGCAAAACATATTAAGATATAGGCACTGCCCTGACTGGTTGGCTCAGCTGGCTGGAACATGGTCCCATACACCAAAAGGTGGTGGGTTTGATTCCCGGTCAGGGTGTGCATGGAAGGCAACTGATTGATGTTTCTCTCTTATATCAATGTCCCCCCCAAATCAATAAAAACATATCCTTGTGTGAGGAGTTAAAAAAAAAAAAAAAAAAGATACAGGCATCAAGTAGATAAAATACATTTACCCTGGGCTCTGTGAATTGAATTTAACCAGTTCCCAAGTTTCTATAGTGATTTCAGGGAGATACAACTTCTGTCCAAAGAGCCTATCACACAAAGATTTCTAAATCATTCAATTCTGGAGTTTGATCATGAAAGTTTAGATAACAAGAGATACATGTCCTGGAATAACCCTCAAACAGAAAAAGGGAGTAAGAGATAAAGGTGATAAGGGACCTAGAAAAACATTTTACTAGATACAGAAAACAGATTCATCTCCTACACAGAAAGGTTGAGAGAGAAGGGGATTTATATCATCCAGACTCAGTGTAACCTCCCTAAATAGAAATATTATCCAGAGTACAAACCTCCCTGGATGGGAAATTAATGTTCTTCATAGACATTTCTATGGAGAAAATGCAGCCTGAATTTTAAATGGCACACTCATAAGCTTTGGGAACCCGACCAGCTTTAAGTTTAGATTGTTGCAAAATTCTAAATATTCCTTAACAAAAAGTTTACTTTTCTGTAACTGCTCTCTCTCAATCTTGTAGTAATATCTCTTCTCTTATTTAAAAAACACTACATATAAATTTTATTCATTTTAAAAAGAAAAGTTGATTTCCCACTGTAATTTGATCCAAATTTAATACCAAATAATATAATGTGCTTGAACTCTCAATTTCCTTTTTTACTTTTATTATTCTCTAGTGTCATTACTCCCTCTAGAGGTAGGAAATGTGAATGAACTACCAACTGTAATTCTGGCAGGTTTCTGAAGTAAATCAAGAACAAGAGTTAAAGAAAAAAGTTAACTTTCTCCTTGGGCTAGTGTTAATTTAGAAAAAAATTTACTCACTGTAACTTTTACAAGAAACAGTAAATTTGCTATTGTCATTCAAGTAACCCAAACAGCCTATCTATTATTTAATATAAAGCTCATATAGCCTCTTGTGAGACTAGTTATGGAGCATAATATTTACATGAGAAAAATAAGAATTATGGACTCAATGGGTTCAACCTTATCTGGGAATTTAGAATGCCGTTCTGAGTCACAGATATGAGTAGCAGATATTACTAGGTTTCATATCAAATTTCTTATAAGAGTGCATGAAGCAAGGAACAGTGCTTTCCCTTGTAATTGGTACAGCATACAGTACTTGAGAGGCCTAATGTCTAGCTACAATGGCTCATAAACAGATGACAGGCAGCAAGATCTAATTTCATGTTCTAACTCACAGAGTAAGAGTTCAGGCTTGTTAACTTTTATTTACTCTTCTTTTAACCCAGAGAATCTCAACTCTGGGAGCACATTACAGTCACTTGGGGAGTTTTAAAGAATGTATGCTTGGGCCTCATCCCAGAAAACAAATTAGAGAGAATCTTTCTCAGTAGACCAGGGTAACAGTAGTTTTAAAAAGCTACTTAGCTAAAACTATAAAACTCTTAGAAGAAAACATAGCGAGAAATGACAAGGAATTGACAATGATTTCTTGGATATGATATCAAAAGCTCTGGCAATACACAGATAGTACAGATTAGCTGAACTTCCTTAAAATCAGAAATTTTGGTGAGGCCAAGAACACTATCAAGAGGATAAACAGGCAGCCCATGGACTAGGGGAAGATACTGGAAAGCAGTATCTGATAAGGGCCTGATACCCAGAATACATGCCCACGAGAGGGTCAACATCGCTAGTCACGAGGGAAATGCAAATCAAAACCACAGCGGGGTATCACTTCACAGGCATTAGGACAGCAATTATCAAACCACACCACGAGAAAATAACAAGTACTAGCAAAAACGTGGAGAAACTGGACCCCTTATGAATCGCTGGTGGGAATGTGAAATTGTTCAGCTGCTGTGGAGAACAGTATAGTGATTCCTCAAAAAACTAAACATAGAATTACCTTACGATCTAGCAATTCCACTTCTGAGTATACACCCAAGAGAACTGAAAGCAGAGACCAGAATAGGCTTTGTATACCCATGTTCACAGTAGCATTATTAGCAACAGCAAAAAGGTGGAAACAACCCCAAATGCCCACTGATGGACAAATGTATAAACAAAACGTGGTATCTACAGACAATGAAATATTATTCAGCCTTAAAAAGGAAGGACATTCTGATACCTGTTATAAAAAGGATGAGCCTTTAGGAGATTATGTTAAGAGAAATAAACTAGACACAAAAGGACAGACATTGTAGATTCCACCTGTATGAGGTACTTAGAAGAGGCAAAATTTTATAGAAACAGAGAGCAGAATGGTGGTTGCTAGAGGCAGGTGGGTGGGGGTAATGGGGAGTAAGTGTTTAATGGTGACAGTTTCAGTTTGGGAAGATGAGACAAAGTTTTGAGATGGTGGTGACAGTTGCACAAATAATGTGAATGTTTTTAATGACACTGAACTGTACGCTTAAAAAGGACTTATGGTAAATTTTATGTACATTTTACCGTTACTTAAAAAAGCCCCACTCAGGTAATTCTAATTTGCAGCCAGAGCTGAGAAGCAGTGTTCCAAAGACTAAGTAGATAAGCCAAGGACGGGAAATTATAACAAACACAAAAATATGCCCAGTACAAGCAAGTTTATCTGGTTTCTGACAGGAAGAAGAGCAAAATCTATATTCTGGGATGTATGTTTACAAATTAAATTCTATCACTTCAGAAATATTAAAGCTGAATATTCTTTCCTTTAGAGAAAACATGTCATTTTTTCATGTTGGTCATCTTCAAAATCTTAGTAACATTTACATTCTTTCTACAATTTTATAATAGGATCTTCTAAGTTATAGACACATGATTTACTGAGGATTTATGAGAGGTGCTGTGATAAATGCTTTACCCACTTAGTGCATTTATTCCTCAGAACTACCACCAGAAAGCTAGTTAAGTGCAGGGCTGAGATTAACTCCATTCTGCCTTTTATTTAGCCCATTACCTGAACATCACCCACATACTTCCACTTCTACGTCATCAATATTCCTTCCACCTTATGCTCAGCTCCTAAAAGCTGACCTTGAACTTTCAAGTCCAGTTTACATGCTATATTACCCAGGGCCTTTCCTGAAACCATCCACAGAAAGCCAGCGCATTTGATCTCTACCTTTCTTAAGAAAAGTCTGCATTATTATTACTACTTATGCATCTATCTTATAATCCCTAGGAAGATGCTGAACTAGCATGATTGCTGACTCCTGTAAGGTATCTCTGGAGACACTACAAGGAAACCACCAAACAAAAATTTCCGGAGACCTGGGATGGTCTGAATGTGTGTATATTTAGAGGCTTGAGGGTCGTGCCTCTGGGAGACAGAACAGGAAGAAGGAAAACAAGAAACCTGAACTTCTGCTTTTGCTCCTGCCTCCCCATGACCCTCGCCTTGTCTGAACAACGTGCGATGCCTCACTTGCAGAGACTGAACTCTGGTCTGCGTTCGGGAGTAGTTAGGGCAACATAAAAAGGCGTTCTGCTGTGAGCAGCTCGGAGAAACAGGTGGGAACTAACCCTGGCGGCTGCTCTCTCCCTCCTCCATCCCTAGATCCCTAGAGTGGATGAATTATGCTAAGATGAAAGAGTACAGTCTTTAAACGCTGCTTTTGCCCAGCCGCTCCACAAAGGTGGGGGGAGGGGAGCCATGTTTTGTGACGCGTGACCAGTCTGTGGTGCCTGGGTCAGCAACCCCAGAGCTTACCCACCTTCCTCCCTTTAAGTTATCAGTGAGGCTGACACAGCCTACACATTACAATGGGACCAGAGGCTTTACACACGATTAGATCAATTTCTGGGGTGGGGGCTGCCAGCATAGTCACAGTTTCTTACAAGTGTCCCCAGTGATTCTGAAGTGCAGCCAGCTTGGCACTCCCTGGATTCTGGCCTGCCCTTTACCCTTTTCATTGCTTGAGAATTGCTAGTACCCGGGAGGCCTTCTGAGGATCACAGGCACTTCATGGAAGGAAAACAAACGGGATTATAAATTTTATCAAACTGCATGCCCAGAGGATAAGACAGGCTGAGAATTTAAACTTCTTATAATATTAGAATGCAAATGAAAGCAAGAAGTACAGAAATAATAAAGAATATGATTGAACTAAAAACCAAAACAGAGGGGTAGGTAACACTCTGGATATACCTGAGGAACGAACCAGCTGAAAGAGCAGATTGGGGCCACCTCTCAGAAAGAAAAGGAGACAGAATGCCAGAAAACGCAGTTGAGGAAGACGAACACCCACATATCAGACGTCCCAGAGAAAGGAAAAAAGACGGTAAGGAGAACACAGTTGAACAAATAATGGAGACGATTTCTGGAGAAGAAAAAGCTCAGAGCGACAGGGTCACTTCTCAGAGAGTCAAACAGGAGAGAAAGGAAAAACCCACACCGGGAACGTTGTAGTAAAATTCAGAATACAAAAGACAAAAGATTTAACAGATGTATAGCACAAGGCAATATGTAGTAAGTGTTTATTAAAAATTCAACACACACATGAAATAAGGATACCATCACATCTTTATGAGGCACTCTTTATACTAGATCCTATTCTACTAGGGAAAAAAAAACATGATTAAAATAAGTGTTTACGGTAAGAACCTAATAAGGACATTTTAATATTAGTTAAGTGGACCATACCCCGAGACTATTGCCGAAATTGATACTGGTCAAATTAAGATTTTATCTGTCTATATTTCTACTTAGGTGACTATTTTCAGGAATACCTGAAGCTTCTATTCTCAACGTAGGTTTCAGTAGAGACAGATCCTGCTAACTTAGGTGCGTGCATACAAACACAACACATTTAATCATTCTTTCAGGACATACAATTAAAAGCCAGCATGCTGTTTACGTTTCTGTATGCCAGGAAAGGTAGAGATGAAGAGAATGAAATAGGTATGGATTTAACTGGCAAACACTTCTAGTTTTCTAGTAATAGTAAAAAAGCCAAGGACATCTCATAAATGCGTTCTCAATTAAAGCAATACCCTGTATCTTTTTTTACCCATTCTTTTAACAGTTATGCCAAAGGCTCATGGGAGTTTTTCAGTAATGGCTTACCTGGTCAACATCAGCATTTCTTGGAAGAAAATAAACAATATTATTAGTGATCTTCTGAGAAAGTCTGAAAATTTCAAAGGTGGACAACAGTTAAGGAAAAGTGACAAAAACAGCAGTTAATTTCTGATCAGAGATTAAGTTCTTTACTTATATCATAACCCAAATGTATTTTTAATATGTAATAACAAAGCACACATTTAAATCCTGTAATGGAACCTAAGAGAATTAAGTAGCTGCTTTTGTAATTCAGCAACACATTGTCCCTGATAGGTGAGAGGTTAAACCCATTTTTTTTAAATTGACTTCAGACAGAGGAAGGGGGACAGGGGGGAGGTGCGGAGGGAGGGAGGGAGAGAGAGAGGGAGGGAGGGAGAGAGAAAGAGGGAGAGGGAGAGGGAGAGAGGGACAGAGGGAGAGAGGGAGAGAGAGAGAGAGAGGGAGAGAGAGAGAAACATTCATAAGTTGCCTTATGCATTTGTTCCCTCCGGGGATCGAAACGGCAACTTGGGCATGTGACCAGGAACTGAACCCACCACCTTGATATACAGGATGATGCTCCAACAAACTGAGCCATATGGTCAGGGCCCTTTTTTTTTTTTAAACCCTCACCCTAGGATATGTTTTTTAATTGATTTTAGAGAAAGGGGTGGTAGTGACATTGATCAGTTGCCTCCTGTACATGCCCTTGCTGGAGATTGTGCCCTGACTGAGAATTGAACCCACAACCTTTTTTTTTTTGGTGTAAGGGACAATGCTCCAACCGAGCCACCAGGCCAGGGCAGAAGTTAAACCTATTTTTCATTAATCCTAGTGGAAGGGAACAAAGTCAGAAAATACATACTCTTTCTCTTCCTGTCATTTCCTAGTTAATGTACAAATGGAACAGGAAAGTACAATACCGCCTCTTTCCAGTAAGAAGTAGTGTACATTCTAAATTTTAATTAGCAATTTAGAAATATGTTTCCTGTTAAAGTCAAAGAGACGATTCCTCTGGGGAGCAGAGATAAAGGGACAAATAATACAAATTCTATTCTTTATGGAATAAGGGCTTGCTTCAGTATCTTGGAAGAGTAACAGGAAAAATTTGTAGCTACGCAGAAAATTAGCAAAAGTGTGAATGGAAGAATAGTTAAGGGATAGTCACCCAGACTTTAGGGTCAGGTCTCTAGGAAATTTTCCAGACAATAATTCCAAACAATTAATGCTCTCCAGCTCTTGATTTGTACTGGTAAAAGTGGAAAGAAACTGAAGGAAATATACCTCACATTTGCTGTAACTTTTGGAGATCTACCACCAGTTAACTTTTACATAGTTGCTTTTTATGTAAAACAAACCAGGACCTATCAAATGCTCTTAGCTTCTCTCCTCTTCACTAATTTCTCTCTCAAATACACACACACCCCTTCTTCTCCACAACCACTGTTTGAGCAAACCCTTAGGACTTTCAAAGGATATCCATCAGGAGACATCATCGTCTGAATGTCAAAGGTCTCTGCAGTAGCGTAGTCTGGCCCTCCCCACGGGGGGCTGAGGAACACAACATCAGCCCTTAACACAGGAGCCAGCTGCAGGAAATCGCCACACATGAACTCTACCTTGTCTGCTACCCCATAAACTTCTGCATTATTGCGAGCAAGATCAATCTTAACAGGATCAATATCAATGGCAATCACTAAAAATGAGCACAGGAAAAATGAATCAAATGACACCAATTAGCAGTTAGTATTGATAGAGTACTTCATCTTCTGATCAGTGTGTTTACTTAATGTACAAGAATCTTTTTTTAAAGACTAGGTGAGATTTGCCCTCATACACCAGAGATAGTTGCCGTTAAGTATCTATTGAGAGCCAAAGAGGCAGTTAGCACTGTGTTCTGTGCAGGGTACAGGTTGAGCAGTAAACACCTGGAAAGGTCCCTGACAGCATGTAAAGCCTATAAATGCTAAGGCTTCAGAAAAGACCAATCTCCTCAAAACAAGGCAACCACCAAAGAAGACAAATTTGACAGCTTCTACAGAAAAGCAAAATAAGACAAATTTTGACAAACCTCTTTAATCAAGTTATGAAGAAAAGTAAAAAAGTCTGATATGTTTAATGAAACATTTTAGGTAGAAAGAACAGACAACCCTATGTTTTCATCAAATGGGCTTTCACTTAATTTACTGCAATTTCATAATTAGCAATGCAAACATAAGTTAAATTTAGCTCACTTACGTCTTGCAGTATGTGCACGTATATGTGCACCAGGGTGTTAGTGGCAATCTAGTTTTATATCTGGAAAGGGTAAGTGGAAGCCTGATGCGGTTGTGAAGGAAAGAGAGCTGTTTTCCAGAACACCGAAGTTTCAAAATTTAACACTTTTGAGAAATAATGCACAAAATAAGTCACTTGAACAATGAACACAAGCACCAATTATATGGTGCAAAATCATGCGTTTACAATGTTAATTTTTTCTGTTCTATACAAACTAACATTCATATTTATAAGAAAAAAGATAAAAATGTCCTTTTCAGCTGCTCAATCTGCTACATTGATAGTACAGAGACAGGTGGAAAGATATGCTGGTAATACCAACAATTCAAGTAGAAAAAAATGAGTTTCAACATCAAATATATTCAATTAATACTCATGTTTTTATGACTTCCCTTGGAGGCAGACTTTGTTTTCAGGTCTAACAGAATGAAAGCACTCAATGTGCTCATGTAACTGAAATGCTCACAAATGCTGGATGATACTCTGTAGAACTGTACTGCCCAATAACGGTAGCCACTAGCCACATGTGGACATTACCTTTAAATTACTAAAAATAAATAACATTAAGAATTTAGATACTCGGTCACAAAGCCACATTTCAAATGCTCAGTAGCTACCTGTGGCCACCATACTGGACAGTGCAGATACAGACCATTTCCGTTGTCACAGAAAGTTCTGTTGGGTAGCCCTGACACAGAACTACTGGAATACAGTGAAAGGGGAAAAAAAACCTCTTTAACAAGAACAAATGCAAAGCTGTTGGATTCTCTAACCATTCAGTGGGTATATGCATAGATAGCAACTATCTGAGTGAAAATAAGTCTAGGGGAAATAAGGGTAAATAGTGAATTCAGGGAAAACAAGAAAATAATAACTACTCCAATAAATATGAAAACAGCTTCCTCTTAGATCATATAAAGTCTAAAGTCAGCAAATGTCATACTCTGGAGCATAGGAGGGATTGAATAAGGGCTATAGTTCATCAGCATTGGTCTTAAAAATCAGTGCTGAGTTTCACTTCATCACTTCCGAGCTTTTATAATATCCTTTTTGGAATCATATGCTTTCCGAGTTAACATCAAAAACTTTATGTAAATTAATGAGACTCAACTGAAATTTACTGAAATGGAAGTTATCTGTAGAATATAAAGACACTGGGGGGGGGGGGGAAGCATATTCAGAGACTGACTTACATGATGTCCCTAAAATGTCATATTATTCTGCACTTTAAAGTAGAAGTCCTTGCTTCATGACTCAGCTATGTCAATTTGGGGAGACTGGTCAATTTTCAAAAGCCTCTTTTTCTTGGGAAAAAGCATACATACGACCTACTTAACACAATTCATGGCAGATATATAGTAGCAGAGGGGTTCTTTTTTGTGATTCCAAAGTCAAGATGATCTAATATTTAAGACTTTTGGTGTCATAGAATGCTAAAGCTGAAGGTTATCACAGAGGTTATCTCATGTTAATATCTCCTTTAAATCAAGGTTAAATGATGTCCAAAGTCTTAACGGTAGTGAATGGCAAAGATGGGATTCCCTGTCTCTTCTTCTTTTCTTCTAAAGAATAGTCTCCCCGTTTTAGTACTTTTATATAATGTTATAATCTTGGCTCTACCAAACTGGGTCTGTGTAATTACTTCATCTCTTTATTTCTGTTTACCTGTGAAATGCAGATAGTAAGATACACTTCACAAGATTACTGATACAATAAATTAATACATATTAAGCCCTTATACGTGTATAATACAAAGTGTGTGCTTAATATATGCTAGCTATTATTTTAAATATCTGGCATTAAATGATTAATTTATATATTAAATGTCAGCAAGATAAGATAAAGCAAAAGGAAACATTTACTGAATAAACTAAATATAATTTATTTTTCTTCCACTGATGGCTAATTACCTCTCTTTCCAGTTAAGGCAAATTGAATGGTATTTCCTCCAACTCCACAAAATGCATCCACTATAATGTCGCACTTGAAGGACTGACTGACCCGACCAGCAATGTGTTCAGCGATCTTCTCAGGTGTAACTGAAAACCAGCCCTCTGTGAAGGAAGAGTATTTCTGTTAAAATGTTCAATTTCAAGAAGCCAATCAAGCATAAACACAGCAAATATTACAATATAATATACACTTAAAAACACACACCTTTGTTTCTCTTTTCAAAAAAAACTATAAATAACCTAGTTTTAAAGAAAAGTTTTATAAAGCTTATTATAAAAAGGAGCAGTACCATTTCCACTTTCCACAGAAAGCAACCACCTTAATTCTGGCCTGATTCTTTTGCAATTTACTTTCAATAACTAAATGCAATTCCTATTTTTATGTTTGAAGTATTAACTACTGATTATCTACTACGGAAAACAGAAAGTTAGCCATTCTAATTGGCCAACTCCCCAAGCTCCACTAAGTTCCCAATTATTTCATTCCTAATGGGGCAGCAACGAACCAGAGTTGTCCTGGACACTTTGGAAAAATTCAAACTTTCCTAAAGGACCAGGAAAAGCAAGGAGATGACAGCAGAAGGCTGCAAAGCTGTAGGAACGGCAGAACCCTCATCATTTTCAGAAATGAGGCCTCATGTCCCAAGCCCGCTCCAGGGGAAAGCGGGTACTGCCCTCTTTCTTTCCCAAAAGAAGAAATTCACATTTTTCAGAAAGATATTTCTCTGAACAAAATGATGGACCAATTTTCCCATTTCTTTTCTTTACTGAAACTTTAAATGGCCCCTCATTGCTGGAAGAAAAAAAATATTAACTGCTTTTACAGAATTAAAAACATTATCTAGTCTTACTTCTTTCTCCTAACCAAGTCCTTTGCACTTTTAAAAATACATAACATTTTGTAAATAATTACACGAGGTTCACCGACCCCAGAAATTCCTGATTCCAGTGACAAAGAATTCCTGATTTTGACAGTTAATAAACACCTAATTTAAGTAGTTCCAATATGAAAATAAGCACCAATTTTCAGAACTGAGTTAAGTAAGCTGTCCAAGGTCAGAGCAGGAAAACTTGAAAAATAATTAAGTTTCCAGGATTAATTCATTACATTACATGTTTCTGCACTAGGTATTTCTTCATCAGATGATCTGTTTAATAATCTATCAATTCCTTTTGCTATCTATCCTAAGATGCTACAAATACAGATTAACTCTGAGTCTGAAGTTTTAAAAACATATATATATATACCCAAAATGAGAAACACTGTGGACATTAACTGGCTGCTATCCTTTGGAAAATGTCAAATTCCTAAAAGATAAAAAAAAGGCTAAGGAACTATTCTAGGTTAAAGGAAACCAAAGATACATGAAACTAAATGCAATACACGATTCTATACTGGAAGGAAAAAAATGCCATAAAGGACACGATTAGTTAGAATGACAGATAAAACTGGAGTATGGGCTGTAAATTACAATATTACAACAATGTTGAATTTGTAATTTTACCACTGTTACATAAAAATATCCTTGTTCTTAGAAAATACACACTAAAGTATTAAGGAACGGGGCAACGGGGTCAGAAACACACACACACACACACACACACACACACAGAGAGAATGATAAAGCAAATGTGGCAAAATGTTAAGAAACATCTGAGTCTAGATAAAGTAGGTATGAAAAATTTCCTACTCCTCCTGCAACTTTTCTGTAAGTTTAAAATCATTTCAAAATAAAGTGAAAAATTACATACACTTTACCTGTGTCCAGTTTAATTCCATCATCAAAACGGGAGAAGAGCCTGTACCTCTGGGCCCAGTACTTGGCCAGCTTTGGAACAGCGGCTATCTCGGGGGGCAGACCAGTCGCCTTTCTTTTCTTCTTCTTCTTCTTCTTCCTAATTTCAGCTACAACAGAACAGAAAGACTACAGGTGCACACCACAGAAGAGGAAATCACAGGTGAATTTATCTAAGAAGGCAGCCACACCAACAGTTATAACTTGGGACTGAACTCCAGAACACGTGTGCAGTCACACACTTGGGGCGGCAGGAGAGTATAATGGGAACAGCACGCACTTTAAATTACAGTCTCTAGTTTGCAATCTACTGGCTCCCCAGGCTTGGGGAAGCAATCCAGATTCCTGGAGCCCCAACTTTTAATTTCTCAAAAGGAATAAATGGCTGAGTAGTATTTTACCTATTTAGTTCACAGGTTTGTTAGGAGATGCGTACTGTTACAGATATAAAGGTTATTACTTCTGTCAGTTATGACATTGTTTCAGTTGGTGAATTACAGAAATCCAAACATTTCCCTACCCTCCTTTAAAATAAAATTTCCTGAGAACCGATTAAGCTCCAACTCTCAGCTACATCCATCCTCTGAACCCAGTCATGACCTAGAAGTCATAGTGCCTCTGAGAAACTTAAACAGGGGTCACTAGCTCCATGACTTTTTCTTAAACAGTTTTTGTTAGTTTGGTTATTTGGTTTCAGCTCTGGGATTAGAAGATGAGAGTTATCATAGCTAAATATGACAAAAAGTGATGTTGACAAATAAAGCTCTATCACATTTAAATGGTCTTCAAAGACAGGACCATGTCTTACTGTGGTCATCTGATCACTGCGAATAGCTAAAGGTCTCATCAACAGCAAAGTGCAACAAGCTTCTCTATAGAAGGAACACTAACATTCTGAGTGAACAAACCTTACTGTGCAAGACCATCCTTTTAAAAGGAAATTATTTTTTTTAACCCTCACCCAAGGATATTTTTTCCAGAGGGTGAGAGAGAAAGAGAAACATCGATGTGAGAGAGACACATCAATTGGTTGTCTCACATACGCTCCCCAACCGGGGCCGGAGATCAAGCCTGCAACTGAGATAGGCGCCCTTGGCTGGAATCGAACCTGGGACCCTTCAGTCCGCAGGCAACACTCTAACCACTGAGCCACACTGGCTAGGGCACAAGACCATCTTGTACACAACTTAATGTTAGGTCATCCAAAGTGCTAAATGCAAAAATTTCCCAGGTCATTCTAACAACCAACATCTTCTGAATGCCCCTGAGATGGTGGTATCTTTCCTGGTGAGAACTACCAACATGGTGACAAGTGGTGAATAGGGGATTAGGGTAGGGGGGACAATGGTATTTAGGAACCAGACAACTTGGTATTAAGTCCTACCGTATGCCACTTACTGGTTGTGTGACCTTGAGCAAATTTCTTAATTTCTCTGAGCTTTATTTTACTTTCCATATTTATAGAATGGAGCTAATTCCACCTACCTCATTGGAGTACTTTACAGATTAAATGAGAATAAGGCAGCTGTGAAAGCATTTCAGAAAACTGCAAGTGCCACATGAACACCAGTTGTACATTAAAAAAATTGTACAATAAAAAATAGTTGCTTAATAACAAAATAACTACTGTAAGTATGCTGTTTAGAAAGTCAAGGAAGTCTGTGATACATACATCATGCGTATATACACAAACGCACACACACACACAAAACTCAAGATTCAAATGAGGTATTTTCCTTAATACAAACTTAAGAAAAATAAAAACATGGGTGACTAGCTCCATTCAACAGAAAAAGATCTCATTCATTCCTAAGAAAAAAATCATCACAATAAATGTAATTGTTTACCAGGTAAGTCTGAAGTAATTCATCTATAAAACTGAGTGTTATTTCAAACAAAAATTTTTACCTGATAAAAGCCCCAAATATCAGAGAATCCTTAGGTATAAATGACTCATAAATGAAAACTAGGGAAAAACATTAAAAAAAAAAAGTATTAATCTAAATCTACTAGAAAGTTGAAGCATATAGTCTTACCTTCAGTTTCCACCTGAAGAGAGTCTGGTATATCCTCAACAACACAATCCTCCTTATCCGCAATAGCTGCTATGGAATATAATTATTTTTTAAATTATAAAAGAACATTTGCTTAAAATAAATTCAAATAGCACAAAAGAGCATAAAGTGAAAATGCTACTCTGTTCTCCACTCATTATAGCTAACTACTGTAAATACTTTATGTCAATGTACCATCCAAAAACAAACTGCCAACCGCCCACAACCACTACAAAATAAAAAAAGAATGATCAAAACGAAAACCAGGGCAACACTAAATCTCAACAGGGTTAAAACGGTCCGGCCACCGTCAGCCCATGGGACAGAGTGAGTGTCAGAAGGCAATCTTAGTGGCAAAGACAGAGGTACTCCAAAGCAGTTTTGCCACATGCTTTACCTGTGATTTTATCACGCTTGTTCAGCCAAGAGGGAAGTGCACTCCGGGTGCCAACACATAGCCATTAGCACATTTACTTACCATGGCTTCTCTCAACTTAAAAATAATTAGCAGTGAATCAAGTATAGATGACTCCTAAGTGAAAACTAGGGAAAAACATTAAAAAAATGTATTTATCTAAATCTACTAACAAGTTGAAGCATATTAGTCTTACCATCAGCTTCTGCCTGAAGAAAGCCTGGTACACCCTGAGCGACACAACCCTCATCTGTAAGAGCTGCTACGGTGCTGTCTCCTTGGTTTTTTTCTGTTTCGAGTTCACCAGCTGCGGATGTGGCATGGCCCTCTTCAGGTTCGGGGTTGCTCATCTCCAGCGGCTTATCCCCTTTGGTAACAGACATTCCCTGTTCTTCTGACTCACTGCTTGTGCAACTATCCTGCACATCATCGTGAGAAACTGACTCCTGGGATGTCTCTTCATCCATTGGTTCGTTAACCCATTTTAGAAATTTTTCTACCTGAAATTGTAAGATGTTATGGGCATGAAGCAGTTCCAATTACACAGAATATTTTTACCTGCTTTACCTTTTGTGACCTGACTGACAAGCTGCATCACAATCATTAGCTTTGATAAGTACCCTGTTATCATATAAGCTAATGTAATTCCAAGCTAATTGCACTTTCCTGTCTGGACATACCATGCACGACCTTATTAAAGACTTCTTTAAAAGGAAGAAAATATCAGATTACACTCAAGACTAAGGATACCTTCCTGTCATCAATTAACACTAAGAGGATAAAGTTGAACTTCTCTAGTAACTTCCCACAAACGCTTCTAACAATGTAACTGTACTATGTGATATTACCATTACAAATGTACCGACCTGTTGCTGAGTCATTAATTTTAGTTTTTCTGCAAGGCCCAGGCTATTATCTATCTTAAATGGTACTCAGCACCAAAGATGAACTCTAAAAAAATTTTGTGCCAATCTTTCTATAAGAATAAAGGCAGTGCTATCTTGGAAAGAACACGAGCTGCCTTTTAATGAAGCAGTAGAGTCAGTAAAATGATTCCTGTAAACTAGGTTTCTTCTATGAAATGTTAAGATGGCTCAAGGTCAGATGACATATACTTTCTTGCTATTTTCTGTAACAAAAATATTCTTCCTGATCTTCCTAAGAGTTGGGAAATTAGAACAAGAGTGACAGACAGAAGATGGGCATCGACAACAACCCAGAATCTTCCTTCGAGGGTACTTTGCCTATATATCAATCAGATATCTGAGGACACAAGAGCCATCCCCCCAACACACACCACCACACTCAGTAATACTTAGCAGTTATGTTTCTGCTCTTCACCTACATATGAATATATGGGGACTATCACATCTAACAGTTTAACACATTATGAAATGTCCTATAGGACTGACTGAACTGATACTGGAAATCTGTTCCAGACATAACAAGGGTCACTAAAATATTAAAATATCACCAGAAGCCAAACAATCTGAAATACAATAAAAATAAAACCAACTTAAATTTGTAGTATGTTTTGGAAGAATACTGAAGTTAAGAAGGGTAACGTACATTAGGGAAGAAGCAAAGTCACTATGGGGTCTGAGATTTTGTTCTGTTGCCTTAAAAGAGCTGTTGGAGATGTGGCTGATACAAGGTTCTGCTCACGAAAAGGTACTTTTTTTTTTTTTTTTAATAAAGGAAAAAGAATCACTCATCAAAACCAAGAAAAGCAATTTTAATTACTTTTGTTTTCCAGGTAGTTAGATGACAAGTACAGCGAAGTCCAAGAGATGGGATATGAATATTCTAGTTAACAATGTGAATCACCAAATTACTGGGATATGAAGATTCTGGTTAACAATATCAATCACCAAATTAGCCTGCAAAGTTTAATCGATCCCCTTCAGATGACCTCAAAATTAAGGATTACAATAAAGTTGTATCAGACATTGGACTTCCCAGATCCTACTTAAAACAGATGAGCAATTTCCACTGTCTGTTACTACATTCACAAGGCAATTTTATCCATTTATCTTCCCAGACTCTACTACTTTGTAGCTCTCAAAACATCCCCTTTTCATATTTTCCCCAACTCAATCTTTTTCAAATTTAGTTCACACAATATATGCCTTTAGAAAACAAGTAGAAGAGAATCTCAGGTGCCCTTATATCTGGTAGAAACAGGGTTCCTATTTGAAAACAAGAACTTTAAGGAGCCAACCTCACAAAATAAAATTCTACCTGTAAATAAAAAACAAAATTTATACATACCTTACTCAAAGCTTTGCTTTTCTTAAAACATGTTTTTTCTGTGTCTTCAGTAAAGAAAATGTGTTTATTTTTCAAATTTATTTGTCTTCTCATGTCCAAGAACTTGGACTTATATTTCACATTCTTCTGCAGATACCTGACCCGTCTCTGACTGAAATGTGAAATTCCACCGTATCTGTGACCAAATCAAAAAAAGCTGACTCAAATCTTAAGTTCTAGGAGTTTGTTTATTTATGAAAACAAAACTTACAATTTTCACTATTTTTCTATTAGCAGCCACCATTGTAATTTCATTGTTCTAAATTATGAAATTATGAAATAAAGTTTAAAATGCAGTTTAAGGTCCAGCTTGTATGTTAATTCCCAAGTAAATGTGAAACACCAAAGTTGGAAATATCAACATATACAGAGCAGAAAGCAGAACTTACATAATATAATAAAATAAAGAGATAGCAGGAAAATATAAACCCATTGCAATTGGGGAAATAGAATTTTTTCTCACGATGAGGTGATGCCAAAGTTCTTTAACCCATATCTGGATATGTTCGAATTCAAGTCTCATTAACTGCCTCTCCTACAGACTATTAGACAGTTAGAGTGTAATATACAATTTAGCATTTATAAACTCCTGTCAGGTATTATCTTCTAGCTGTACTAAATATTCTTTGTAAAAAGTCTACTCTGTCCTTCCTTTTAGGTAGAATTCGGTGCTCTAAATAGAAAAGAAATAATTAAACCCCAGGCAACAGAATAAACTTTTATGAGTGTACACTAGCAAGAGCCACCCAAGTAATTTCTCAATAAAATTATATGTGGTTAAAAACAAATTCTGCCAGGAATTTAACCATGACAGTATCAGGGAAACTCTTTATATTCTTAATCTTTGGCCTTAAATTATTATATGAACTACAATTGCCTTGAAGTATCATAAGGGAGAGAAAACAGATAGTCGTCTAAAAAATATTCACAGTATTATAATTATGAACATGTATTTCTGAACTAATTTGGATTCAACTCATGTCAACCTACACCCTTTTCTTGCCAACTTCATAATGTTAGGAATCCGTTAAAATTTCACAGCTAACAAAGTACATCTCAACCCTTAGAAACATCAAAAACCAAACATCTTGGTTTAAGTAGCTGGTGCAAGACGACATAAATGGTAGGTCTTTAGTAGGCCTTAGCTACACTACTCAGTTCAGTCTCCATGCCATAGGTAATAAGCTCTTCAGTTTCCTTATATTTAATGCTTGGCATTTAATCCCAGAGAACACTAATACTTTCTGTACACAAAAGTTCACAGCAGCTTTATTTGTAATAGCAAAATGCCCCATGTAATTCAAATGTCTTTCATTAGATAATAGTTGAACAAACTTTGGCACATCATACAGCGGCATACTATTCAGCAATAGGAAGGAATGAACTATAAGTATATGCTACAACCTGGGGGTACTTCAAAAACATAAGCTTAGATCTTAGGAAACAACCTGCTATTCCTGCAGGATGACCAATCAAACACAGGATCCCATGAAAGGATCAGGTGAATATACTCACCTGAAAACATAAGCTTAGATCTTAGGAAACAACCTGTTATTCCTGCAGGATGACCAATCAAACACAGGACCCCATGAAAGGATCAGGTGAATATACTGTTGATGGTACACTGTTTCGGGAAAACAGCAAGCTGCAGACTAGGTATAGTATGATTTTTTGTGCTTTATAAAAAGGGAGTAATGTGTGTATATATACAGTCCTAAAAAAAGACATGAAAAGTTAGGAAAGATATATGCCAAATATTGTTTATCTCTGGGGAATGATTTGAAGAAAAGATTTTCACTCTTGTTACTTCTGTTTTGTTTGAGTTTTACTACTTTCACAGTAAAAAAGAAAAATGGTTACTACCGATTGGAACTTTTTATGGCATGTTTGCTACACACTCCAAATGTACAGTTACGGGAGACACTAGGTCAAGACGGAGCCATGCTTAGAGTCTCAAGAGCTGGGCTGGAACCCATTCTCTCCAGGAAATGATGTGATTGTGCCTAAGTAAAAACCTGTAAGCTGCGGCTGCTTTATTTATAAAGCAGAATAACAACACTGGATTGCTATGAAGTGCAACTGAGCTAACACATGTGAACACATGAAATGTATGGTGACAACTCTGTAATTCTTACTAACAAGAGAGGCTAGCGTTTTAACTGCAACATCTCAAATGCTATAAAATACACACCCATTATTAGCTATTTGAATAGCAGAGAGCTTTAAGATAGCTAAAGTGGTTAAGATTTAAAGACAACAGCATTTATGTATCCTTACTTTTGCCCAGAGCCATGGTTGAATCCTAGAAGGGAGCCATTGTCATCAAAGTCTGAATCTGGATTTTCATCGATGTCCAATTCATGGCTTAAAAAAAAAAAAAAAAAAAAGGTGATAAGCCACTACCTCCAGAGCCCATTCATTCAGGCAAATATTAAAAGTACATATAAGCAAACTTTCCCATCACAACAATCAACCATAGTTCAAACCCAGGAAGACAGGAAAAGTAGTACTTTAATCAGGATTTTCCAAATGAGATAAAGTACCAAGTAGTATTTGGGCCACAGAAATAAACACTCAAATCTTAAACCCTGTCAAGCAATTATCTCTATTCCTGAACACAATACAATTATGGATCTCTCCATTTTCCTTTGAAAAAATACCAGTCTTAAACTAATCTCCTAGAGTGGTATCTCCAGAGGTTTTTCTGAAAAACAAGGCAACATTTGAAAAATATCAACCCAACCAAAAAAATTACAAAAGAAGAAATATTGTTAAGATTGTGATACAAAAGATACTAAATAACTCAGTATCATCCATCTATTGGGAAACTTCTAATGCTCCCTACTACTTGGGCAACCATAATGGGTAAATGGAAATGGTGAGATTATTCTTACAAATGAAATTATGCTCACTGAACATTTATGGAGGAACCTACTAGGTTCCAGGAATATAAGTACACACACAGTCTGCCTCCAGGAACCAGCAAGAACTAATGGAGGAATTAACGTGCAATGTACACCATGTAGAAGGAACACAGGAGAGATGTGCTTTTATGCACTAAGTTGCTGAGCCTCTAAAGCTTGCTTTCTGTTTTTCTTTCTTTTTTTAAAACAGTCTTTTTTATTGATTTTTTTTTTTATAGAGAAAGGTAAGGTGAAGGATAGAAACATAGATGAGAGAAAAACTGATCGGCTGCCTCCTGCTCACCCCTGACTGGGGATCGAGCCCGGAACCTGGGCATATGTCCTGATAGGGAATCAATCTGGTGACCCCTTGGTCCATGGGTTGATGCTCAACCACTGAGCCACACCAGCTGGACTTGCTTACTGTTTTTCTAGAAGCTGCACGAAACATAAAAGTCTTATGTGGAACACTTCATGTCCTGTTATAGAAATGAAATGTGTCCAGCTAATGTCCAAATTCTGTGATGTCCACCCTTTTCTTATATTTTGCAGCATTAGCATCTGACTGTATTTTACCTGACATTACTCTCTTCTTGTTTAATTACATGTATTAGTGCTACATTAGAAAGTACTGGGAGGTAAGAGTCGGACTGGGCGCTAGCTTTAAAGCTGCCATGACTGCTATATAACCGGGCAAAGTATTTATCCTTTTTTGTCTTAGTATCCTATCGATAGAATGAGAGCATTAGATCTGATGTGTCTGAGGTGCATTTTAGCAATAAAATCCTATAATTATTCCCCGACTTTTGAGAAAAAAATTAGAACTTCCTCGAAAAAGACAGACTGTACCTACTTATATATTACTAGTTGATAGCTACCATTCATTGATAGCTACTAAGTCTCAGATATATTATATGCTAGTTCCAGTCTTTCCAATAATTTCACAAGGAGGCATCAGTTCTATTTTACAGATAAGAAATTGTGGCAGAATTAAAGAGGCAGAACTGGGATTTGCCCATGCTCCAAAGCCCAGGGCCTTGTCTCTCTTCCTCACAGTGCCACAACGTAAGAAGCATCTACTCACTCGCGGGCAGAGTGCTTATGCTAACACATTTTGGAGAGAGAACGTGCAACTTGCCTTCTCTTGAGTTTGCTTGGCTTATGTTCCGGCGGATCTTCTTCACTCTCATCTCCGTCAATCTTGCTGGGATGCAGTCTTTCTTTGATTGTGTTTGCTTCTGATGACTCCTGTGAATCTACAGAGGAAGATATTACTGTGGATTTCTCCCCTTGGTTTGACAACTCTCCTGCCATTTAAAAAGGCAATCAAAATACTTCAGTGTCTTTCCTACAATGAACCATATACATGTACATAGACAAAGTGCCAGACCACATCTACCTATTCTGTGTACCTACATGCAGGGTCTGAACATAAAAAAGAAAAGAAAAAAGGAGCTATGTCTATTAACGTTTACGTTTCCATGATTTAGCTACTTAAAAAGTGAACTCAAACTACTTTATCCTGATAGCTGCCCAACTCTACACAAATTGATCTACAAAGTTACCTTTGTCATAACTGTTAGGAATCACATTTCGATGAAATTTTAATCTAAATGGCTCTACACATGGCATGATGACATTGATTAAAAAGTTCTCTATTAAGAAGTAAATACATTGAATTGTTTCTAACATAGTTGTTAGAGTAATAATGGAAGTAACCAAGATAAACACCATTTAAAAAATATATTTTTAACTTGTGGCTGCAACTGAGGTACATGTCTATCCTTGTTCTCTATGTCTTCAGACTGGAACAAAGTAGGTGGGTGAGACTAGAAGTGGAGAGGTGTCTGCAACGTAGACACTGGGAAGCTTTAAATGTGTGGGGACAGACTATTTCAGGAGAACACCCGACCACAAACAGTAGAAAACACACTCACCTGCTTTTGCCCTACCCTGTACACTTTATGTTTTGATCGCAAGGGAATACCTCAAACAAACAAAAATGTAGAATTCTTAAATTGGTCCTGATGGCAGTCACACTGGATGGGGCTTATTACAGAAATGGGCAATTCTATACATAAGAGAACAGGCAATAGAAATGGTCAATTTATACACACAGCTTTGCAAACAGGCAAGAGAAGGCAGAAACTGTGAGGTTCACGAGGTTTGACAAAGGAAAAGAAGTAGGCAGAAATCAAAGGGAGTAACACGCAGAGTAAAACAGGGGCCGTCACAGTGACCACGAGGTATAGTCCAAGTTTTATTGTCAAAAGAAGTTACAGAAAATAATTCGGGGAGTACTGAAGAATATCAAAGACTAATGTAAAGCAGGTGTATAGGAACGAGGGTGGGAAGGAAGTCCCCATGAGCCAGACTTCATGAACTCAACATCAAGAATGCTAAGACAACCCCAAAGATACAAAAATTCCCTCCTCTCTCACTTTCCTGGTGCCATCAGTTGGTAGTACCCTTCTTCTTAGCAAGAGCACTCTTACCCACCCTCCTCTCAACTGTTCTTAACACACTTCTTTCTGGCTTTCTTTAGTCCTCACAGTGGCACCAGTCTGCATGATAATTTTTTTTTAAATCACTTACGTGGGAGTCAACCAAGTTCCTTATCCTGGATCTTTTATGAGAATCCTGAAATCAACTTTTCTAGTTATAAATGAATATCATGCCCTGTTTAGATTCTCTTTATAGCAAGACTTCACTTGTCCCAATTGAATTCCAGATATGAGTCTCATTCAGATCTGCCTAACATCAAGCACGTGCTCTCAACCACTCTTTAACACACCTTCTATAAACTCATTTGTTCTAGAGTAATTTGAACATTCCAAGCTCATTCTAAATTAGAGTTCTAATTTAATTAGAAAGCGATTTCCAAGTTTTAACTCACTGGCCACCAAGGTACAAGAGGAAGGAATGATACTTTTGAGAACTCTGTGCAAACATTCTTCTTTATTTATATAAAAGGGTAATAAACAACTTGTGATATAATAATAAGATGGACTGAATAATTTTATTACACTATAAAATGTAGTTGGCACTATTTAACTCTACCATAAAGGATTACCATTAGTTATTTTGCTAAATAGATTCACTTAGTTAACCGTTACTTAGTAGGATAAATCTTGGTCAGTCTTACCCTGAGCTGGTTGGTTTGCACTTCCATTTCCAGACAAGTTGCTTTCCTTGGTTCCTCCATTACATGGTTCACTTTGGCCAGAAGCAGGGCATTCTCTTCTGTTGTTAACTTCATTCGGCCACTGATGTCCATCAGAACTTACAGGTGACTCTAACTGGCTCTCTTCTACTTTCCCTGAATTCAGACTTATATTACTAATTCCATCAAGTAGTTCATTATGTTCTTTATCACTTGAACTAGAGCTTTTGCTGGCAACTGATGAGTGTGGAAAAGAAAGTAAGTCTGCTTTCATGCAATTTTCATCTTTCTCATTGTCAACTTCTGTTTTAGACCCACACACACTTGTATCACAGCTTTGTGAGGCATCAAAAGTCCAACCCTGAGCTTCCCAATACTGAAATTGTTCCAAATAATACCAATAAAGTTGACTGTAATGTTGTTCCCATTCTTCCTTGGTATCAGGAGCATTCCAAGGTTCAGGGCACAGTGTTTGACCTGAATGTTTTTCTTCCCAGCTTTGCCATA
This sequence comes from Miniopterus natalensis, assembly GCF_054644295.1. NCBI lineage: Eukaryota > Metazoa > Chordata > Mammalia > Chiroptera > Miniopteridae > Miniopterus > Miniopterus natalensis. The sequence continues at coordinate 18,309,335 of NC_142096.1, read as the reverse complement.
ACAGTCTCCCACCATATTCACTCCAGTACTTTTCCCATTTCTCTGTAACTTCTAGCTTTGAAGATAAAGTATTTTCAACAGAAAGGTTTTCAGTTTCAACGTCTTTTTCAGATTGAAGTTTATGCGTTCTGGTGTTCTCACATTGTTCAACCGAGGACGGATCATCTGAAGCCAAAAGGTCATCTTCTTCATATTCTTGTCTCCAAGTTTCTCTCATAATTTCATCTAAGTACTTCTTTTGATGTTTTTTCTTTTTCTTTTTTATTTTAACTTTATTTCTGGTATTCATAGACACCTGCATAAAATAAGTAACTTGAATATAAAATCCACTTCATAAGCTAAAAGAGAAAGTAGAATCCAAGTCTATTTTGACATTAAATTAAACAAAATACCCTCAGTTCCCCCACCCCCACTACCCTGGGCTTTTAGTTACACAAAAAAGTGAATCTTACTACCTAAGTTTCCAAGAGAAGAAAAAAAATCACACGTGGGATACATCACAACTTACAGTTTTGGTTAATTTATAAATATGTATATTAAAAAAGAGGTGGAGTGTTCTAATTAATAAATGCATTAGATTTGGGATTTAAAAAAAACTCATATGATTTTACAAAGAAAACTAACACATGGAAGTAATAAAAGTAAATTAATACTTACCTCAAAATTCTTATGTGCAGACATCCCACCAAATTGAAGTGGCAGTCCCATACTTCTCATGAGTTCAGTCTCAGAATCAAGTTCACTTTCATCTAGGCCTATGCCTTTGCTATCACATGACTCCTGATTGTCATGGGAATTACCACCTTCCTCTTCTTCTGTAGCTTGGTCTCCTAAAGATAGCATTTGTTAGCTTAATTTTAGAAAAAATTTAGATGCAGGTTTCATCATCATTTTAATGAAGAACACCTGAGACCCAGAGTTGTTATATGTCTTGTCCAAAGGTGTATAAATGTTACAATTTTAAGGAGAAAAATTAAAAAAGGAAAAAAAGGGAACTGATGGTAATATAGACTAGGTAAAAAACGGCCAACTAAGAATCAAGTGGCAGTTTCTAGTCTAGCTCTGCCTGCCACTATCCATCTAGCTGCCCATTCAACTTACACTTACTGAGCATCTCTTCTGTGCTGGACATTGTGCAAAGTACTGAGGATGTAAGAAGGATCACAGTAGAACAACCATAAGGCAAATTTTTACATGTTCGTATTCCTTATCTGCAATATTACTGCACTACATCAGTGGATTTAAGATGACGGTTATTTTAGGAACTGTTAATAAGGGAAGTGAGGCCCCTCACAGGTACTTCAATCACAACTGGAACTCTATGGGAGAGTTGATTTAATAAAGGGGTTCTGCTATTAAAAGTCTGAAATCCACTGAACTGGAAGATCCTTTCAAGTGCCCAAATTCTAGTTCTTAAAGAGGACCTGTTTTATTATAACAGAACAAGTTTTACTTTATCCTAATATGGTTATGTAAGTAGATCATACCACTAATCGTACAAATGTAATTCAAATGCTCCAGTAACTGTTTAAATGTGAGATTAAAATCACTTTATATATTAGCATACTCAATTAGAGCTGAACTACACTCCAGCTAAATGATCTTAGACAACAGAACAGTGAATCTTACATAGAAAAAAATGAATTCTGAAAAAAAGAGAAATCTTATGTGTGCAAATTCTACTAAAAGAAAAAACAGATTATCTATTTAATAATAAAGGGGATTCCATTCACCATTCCATTCAATGAACTTATGAAAGCTCAGGAGAGAGCAAAATAGGAAAAATGAATCAACTAAGCTTTATGTTCCTCTCATGGTGTGCATATTTTATGTTTGGTGGGAGTCTAGTGTCTAAAGGAATCTTATTTGTACTACATAACACTGAAAAACAAACATTTCATCCAGTGCACAACTAAAGGAACAGTGATTTGTTCAACCATTGTGAATGATAAATGATTTTCAAGTGTAATATGACAGACTACATGTGCTGGGTTGAGCCTTAACTTATGCTGCAGTTTTCCCGGAGTCTAAAGAAACATAAAAGATCTGTGTGGAAAGAACAAATGGGGTCCAGACAGGGAAATGTGAGAGAGACCAAGTTTTCAGGTAGCTGGGCAAGTTTAATGTGCCTCGGTTTACCTTTTAACACAATAAAATTTTGCTTTAGAAACTATGTTCTCTACTTTTCAGTCTCAAACTTCAGGTTGCTTTTATCTAACGGTGACAACTCAGGAAGGAATGCTACACAGGACAAAAGAGGCTACCTCAAGTCCACATAGGAGCCTGCTATCAGAAAAGAAAGTTTCTGCTTTGATAGGGATTCTAGAACCATGCTATAATAAAAAAATAAGGAGTGTCTATGATTACAGAAGTTATTTGCCACATAATATTTTATGCTAAAAAATTAATACAGTATTATAATGAATTATAATTAATAAAGTATTATGGTTAATTTTAGCAAAAAAGGGTTATATAATTTATACTGTATTACCTGCATTGTTGCCATTGCCTTTAACATAGTAGCCTTTTAATCCCAAATTGCACAATTTTCGATCTCTGTAAAGTAAATCAAAGTCAATATTGTTTAATTAACAATATTTTTAATTAACAGAAAAAATTAAGTTATAAATTTAGAGAAAAAATAAGTTCAAGGTGGCATAGAGTAATTAATAAAAGGGTTAAGGAACAGAAAAACAATCTGCTAATACATTTTCATCATTTGTAATACAGAAATAATACATATCTCATGAGGTTGTTTATAAGGATTGACAGTATCTGTAAAATATTTAGTATACACCCCATGGAAAGCATTTATAATTATAACTACTAATTATTATTATTATTTGTTAATCCTCACCTGAGGATATTTTTTCCAATGATTTTTAGAGAGAGTGGAAGGGAGGGAAAAAAGAAAGAGATTGATTGGTTGCCTCCTGCACACACCCGGACAGGGGCCAGGGATCCAACCTGCAACCCAGGTACGTGCCCTCGACTGGGAATCAAACCCGTGGCCCTTTGGTGAGCAGGCCAACACTCTAGCCACTGAACCATACCAGCTTCTCCTGTTTATTTTTTGGTACTTTTAAAAACATAAAACAGGCATTGACTCACAGTGAAACAGTGAACAGAGGGGAAGGAATGAAGTGCAAATGTGCTTCGGTAGCATGCCCACTGGTTCCCAAGAACATGGGGCACTGGCAGGGTGGGTGGAATGGCAGCGATAAAGAGGGCACCAATGGTGAGCTCACCAGCACCCAAGGATATGGGGCACCAAAGTGTCCAGCAGAGGGAGGGCCAAGATGGTTACACTGAGGGAATAGGTAAACGTGTTAAGAATAATGATAGCCAATATTCTCCTACACAAACATTTATGTATGCATATTTGTATGTATACATCAGGTCCCCCAATAACATCCAAAGTCATTTCATTATATTGATGGGAATGTCATAGGAACTTAAGTCTTGTTTATATCAACTAGCTTAGGGGAAAACTGGTTTCATTGTATGTTGTTTCCCTTATATAGAACCTATCAACATTAAGTGAGGACTTACGGTACCTACTGCCTAACCCTGCTGAGAGGGCACGGAAGCATTGAACCCAGGAGCAATGGCACAATGAGCAACTGGGTCTTAGTTTCTAAATACCATTCTCTGCTAAAAGGAACCAGGGTATCAGAGAGAAATGGCAATTCCAAGTTGGAGCATGGACTAAAAGATATGCCTGAGTCATCTTATTGTGCCAGATTAGGAGGAGCTCAAAAAATGCCAGGGACACATCAAAAGGATACAGGAACCATCACCAGGGGCCCCCACCAGCCAAATCTGAGACAATAATGATAGTAACAGAATATAACCTATTAGGAGATTAATAATCCAGAGTCCATGTTAATATAAATAAAAGAGTAAACAAATACATGAGGAGAGAAAGGAAAGTGCTCCATACAGAATGCTAACTAATAAACATAGAAGGGATGAGGGAGAGAAAGAATTATTCTTTGGCAACCTTCAGAGGGAGCAGTGCCCCGTTCCTGCCTGAATCTGCTATCTCTGAAGGTTGTACTTCTCTCCCATGGCACTTACAACTTTCACCACATAATTATGTAACAGTTGTCTTAATACTGATCTCCTTTGCCAGTAAGCAAACTCAAAATGTGTAGGGACGGGCTGTGTCTTGTACCCCAGTGCCTACCAGCACCTAATACAAAGGAGAACAAATCGCATTCCTTGAATGAATATATGCATACATGAATACAAAAACGATACTTTCCACTGCGTATTTAACATAGTTTTCCATTTCTTTCCTGATTAATTTTCAGAGTACTCCACAAAAACACATGATGAATGGTAAGAACTCCTTCAAACTGAAACTCCACTACATGAAACTGTATTAAAAGTCTCTCACATAAAACCCACTCCCACAAGTTGACTCTGGCAATAAGCCTGTGAGATGTGGTGCAGAGATGAGCTCCCACATCTAACATGAAGAGCACCACCTCGAGAATCCCATTCCTTCGGCACTTCCCCTGCGCCCGCCAGCTACCTTACAGGCATGGCAGTTTCTACCCCAAACAAACATTTCCCAAAAATAAAAGGCAGTTCAAAAAACGGATGCAATTATCGTTAAATCTTGTACCTCGCAAGTTCTATTTATGGGAACTGGTGTTTAAATAAATCTTAAGGTTTTAAAAAAAGACGTTAATCAAAACAAGTTACTCATCTTTAGACCTTTGCCCTGGGATGTCCTATCCAGTAGCCACACTCCCTTGTACATTTCACTTTCCCCAAACTTTAAAATTTCCCCTCAACGTATGAATATAAAACGACATCTACCAGCTACCGCATCTCTTCACGACAGTCTACAGGGTGGACGCACTCGCGCACCTAACGCTGAAGGCCGGCGCGCCGCGAGCCCGAGGCCCTCCCGCCCCCCTTCGCAAACATCGCCCTGCCCCGGGGGCCGGCGCTGCGGCCGCGGGGGCGGGGGCCCCTCACCACCAGCCCGCACCGCCCACGCTTCGGGGAGAAGTCGCGCACGGGCAGCGCAGGGCGCTCACTCACTCCACGAACGCCCTGGAGCAGAGGCACAGGATCGCCGAGTCCTCCCGCGGGTCTTCAGGGAAGAGCAGCATTTCGGCCACGTGGCTCCACTTCTCGCAGCACATTGCACCGCCCCAGGGGAGGCAGCCCCGCGCCTCGCGGAGAGGGCCGGCCTCCAGGCCCCGCCGAGAGCACGCCGGCAGGAGGCTCGCCCGCGCGCCCTGGGGTGCGGGCTGAGGCAGAGGAACTGCGCGCGGCCCCGGAGCCGGCAGGGGAGCGCGGAGGCAGGGAGGACGCCGCTGCCGGAAGTGGTTCCGGGAGGCCACCGGAAGGGGCGGGGCGACGGGCGGTGTCGTGCTCAGCGCCGCCGGGGCCGGAGGCACATTGTAGCTTTTTCCTTACAGGGCTGCTCTTGGGAAATCGGCTGCTCCGGTTTCTCCGCTTCCCTCGGCTGCTGAGCCACCGGAGAGCTGCCGCCACGGCTGGAGGGCGAGGGCAGCCGCCTCTCCCCGCTTCCGCCGGAGGTGCGTCGGTGCCCGCCTTCGCCTCCCCGAGCTCCTCCCGGCCCCGGCGCCCGGCGCCCGGGGGCGCGTCCGTCTCGCGGGGCTGATCCGCCGAGGCCGCGCGTCCCGTCTCCCCGGGGCCGCCTCGCGTGCCGGGCTGGGGCGCACGGGCGGGTTCTGCCTTCCGCGGGGCTGGCGTTCGGCGCAGGCACTGCGGTGGCCGGGAGGGGAGGCCCTGCCTGGGTCTCGACCGACTCCGCTTCGCCCCGCGTCCCCCCCAGAGCTCCGAGCCCCCACCTCGGCGCGCTCGCCTCGTGGGGGTGGGGCGAGGGTCTGCGGCCTCACCGGAGGCCTCTGGGCTGGCCCAGCGACTTCTCGGGGTCTGGGGTCCTAATCGACCCTACAGTGTTTTCAGGCTGGTGGTGATCAGAGTGCAGCTGAGGGCCGCGTGGGCAGCGAGAGGCTAAGAGCGCGCGCCTGCCACAGTCAGGCTGGGCCCGGGTGTGTGCCCCGGGCAAGCGACTTAAGCTTTTTTTGATTCTCATTGTGATCATCTGGTTAAAGTACCTGCTTCCTTGGGCTGATGAAAGGACTAACTCAGATCTCTATTAGGTGGTATTCATAGTTTGAGTGGGTACATACTTTGGCCTGGTCCTGTCCAGGTCCCTCGGGCTTGCAGGTCTGTAAAACAAATCTCGGCCCTCATGCTGCTGATTAATAAGAGAAATGCATGTACATAATAATCAGGTTGTGAAAAGCTGGAACGCCCGTTGCTAGGTTTGTAAAAAGCAGTCAGTGTTTGGTGTGGGGCATTGGTCAAGGAGGCATGTCGGGACTAGAAGGTTGCCGGAGCACACACACTAGGTCCGTGCTATTAATGCCTAGCTGGCAGTGGTGCCCTAGCTGGTTTGCTCAGGGATTAGAGCGTAGGCCTGCCAACCAAGGGTTCCAGGTTCAACTCCCGTCAAGGGCATGTACCTCAGTTGCAGACAGTGCCCCAGTCAGGGCACATTGGAGAGGCAACCAATCAATGTGCCTCTCACATGGATGTTTCTCTCCCTCTCTCTCTCTCCTTTCCACTCTCTCTGAAAAGCAATGGAAAAAAATATCCTCCAGTGAGGATTAAAAAATATATATATTAGATCGCATTGGTATTTCTTTAGCACAACGCTTTTCAACCAGTGTGCCTTAAGCATTTTTACAACATGCAATACCTGACTATTTGGTCAGGGGCCCTGCCCTCTTTTCCCTTATTGTCAAATAAAAAAATGACACCAACCAACACAACAATAGCCATCTGGTGTGAATGAATCAAAATTACTGTATACCTATTTTTTTTTTTTTTGGTCAGATGCCAAAAATATGATTTTTGGTGTGCCGCAGAATTTTAATAATTAGTTTGTGTGCCATGAGATGGAAAAGGTTGAAAACTGCTGCTTTAGAGTATATAGAACATCACGTATATTTTGGTCACATTTACTAGTGAGTGGATAGAGAAGATTAATTTTCAAATGGAATGTTTATCTCCACATCCTTACTGCTGCCTTACTTTGATGCCAGAGATGTGTGTATTTTAGTGACTCAGGGAGGTGAGTTACAGATACAGATACACCAGTGTAGATGCACAACATTTTGGAGGTGAGGACAGATTAAGGAAGTGTAAGGGTAGAGCAGTAATTATCAAACAGCGTGGAAGAGCTTAGCTCACAGTTGAAGGATATTCTAGGATTAAAAACAAACCAACCTCGAAAGATGATTCATATCAGAACCCATAGTTTGAAGCTTCTTTATCCATTCATCAGCTGATGGGCTCTTGGTTTGTTTCTACTTTTTGGCTGTTAGAAGAATGCTGCTGTCAACATTCACATACATGTTTTTGTGTGAACATGTGTTCAGTCCTCTTGGATATATACCTAGGAGTAGAATTGCTGGTTCATATGGTAACTCAGCTTTTTCAGGAGCTGCAAAGCCGATTTCCATAGTGGCTGCACCATTGACATCCCCGCCAGCAATGTGTGAAGGTTCTGATTTCTCCACATCATCATCAGCACTTGTTACTTACCTTTTTAAATTATAGCCATCCTAGTGGGGAAAGCTCTAATTTTAAAAAATAATAAGTTTTCCTATGTGGCATTCTAAATGACCAAACACTGGTAAATTATAGTGATTTGACTCTTTAGATGGATTGATTAGAATGTGATGTAAATAAAGTGTATTTTTTTACTTAATTGATTTTTAGATAGAGGAAGGGGAGAGAGATAGATGGATTTGTTCTTCCAGTTATGTATGCATTCGTTGCATTCGTTAATTGTTCTTGTATGTGCCCTGACTGGGCATCAAACCCTAAACCTTAGTGTGTATCAGGACAATTCTCTAACCAACTGAGCTACCCCACCCAGGCGAGCCCAGTCTTAGTGTATGCTGTGTTAATTTCTGTTACCATAATTCGCCCAGATTACTCACAGGTAAATGCTTACAAGAGAGTTAGACTAATTCTTCCATCTCAGGAGGAACAAGTCTAAGGACCTGCCCTGCTAATAAGACGGTTAGCAAGGTGACCTTGGCATAAAGGCAGCGTATACTCACTTTTGTATTTCTGTCCCTCTCTTCTATCTCTTTCGTTTATATCCTGCCTAACCAGCAAGGGATTTGAGAGGATTTTCATTATGATTATGTTGTATGGAATAATGACAAATATCTCTAAGAATAGAATCAGAACCAGAAAAAATAGGGATGGAAGAAGGGAATCTTATGTAGAACATGATCATAGGGGCTCATATAAAGGTGTCATCGAATATCATGTTTGACCATCAGCTTATTATCTGGCAAAGTTACTAAAAAGAGACATGATCTGTTACACATCTAAACTTCAGACTTTTTCTCTAAAGAAGCAAAGTTTTTCATAACTCTGAATTAAAAAAAAGAAACAAGCCTCAGGTGGGACTTTACATAGTGGAAGTAAACTGCAGAGAAAGTGTATAGAGGTGTCCTCACTAAAGCATTGGTAGCATAAGTATAATTTTTAATTGTGATACACTAGTGTGGGCTGTATTCATATTTGTCACATGTTTGTTCATGTCTCTTGCTATTTTATGAAAATTTTAACTCTAGGTATTAATGATTATCTTTTTAAAAATCATATTCTATTTGTATACTGTGTTTTCCAGAATGCATACATAGAAGATTGGGACAAGATATTTATCTAATTTCTGGTAAGTTAAGTGACTGATTTAAAGAGTGACATAAAATAATTGTATGGCTATATTTTCAGTCATTTAAGAGAAATTTTCGTGACGATAAGATAAAAATGATACTGATAAGTTGTTATTATTACATAATGCCAAAAGAACTGAGAGCTTTTCCAGAAACCTGCTTATAAAAGATGATATCCAAAAACGTATGTCATCATTTCCTAAAGACTCAGGTTACTTTTGTTGGATCAGATATTGATGTTATAGTTTATGAAGAATAGAGTTATCTCAGCGTAACCTAGTATAAGATACAAACATTCAGTATGATCTACTTAAGGTAAAAGTCAAATTATTAAGATCAGTCTGAAGTTTCATTCTTCATCAGCCTTATTTTCCTCTCTCAGTTATAACTTGTGAGTTATTTCAAAAGCTAAACCCAACATGCTTTATGAGTGGACAAATTAAACCTTATAATTTTCACATTTAAATCTGCAAGAAAATTTACCATTAACCTTTACTCATTTTTGGTAGAAATGACTTTATATAGTATTTATGTAGACTAAAACGTAACTTTTTAGCTGTGAAATGAGTAATATTGGATTATTTTTTCCTTCTAGTGGCAAAATTAAAGACTTGTCATGACAATGAAGAAAGAGACTGAATTTGTCATTTTCACCTAAAGAAAAATGATAGACAGAAATCAAACCTGTGGTATAGGACAGGATTCTATGCCCTATATGAGTTGTTTGATTCACATATTTGAAGAATGGTTTGGCGTGGAACAATTGGAGGACTATTTGAATTTTGCAAACTATCTCGTATGGGTTTTTACACCACTAATACTTTTAATACTTCCGTACTTTACCATTTTTCTTCTCTACCTTACTATTATTTTCTTACACATTTATAAGAGGAAGAATGTATTAAAAGAAGCCTATTCTCATAATTTATGGGATGGTGCAAGGAAGACAGTAGCAACTCTGTGGGATGGACATGCAGCAGTTTGGCATGGTAAGCAAGATTACTTTGATCTCTATGTGTTGCTGTTTGTGTTTGTGGCCCAGAAACTGTATCATTTCATTTTACTGATTGAGAAGAAACTGAAAAATATAATGGAAGGGATATTTATTATTTCTTGTTATCTATTTGCATGCATTGTGCATATATATATGTCTTCCTTAAAATAATTTTTTCCAAATACATTAGTGTCCATTAAAGAAAGAACCACAACAGCAGTTAGACTATTTCTGTAAGCTAAAATATAAGCATTTATATTTAAGACATCTAAAAGAGTAAGAGACTATTTGAAACAGTATAGAAAACTGTCTTGAAAATACTTTATTAGCATTTATTTCCATTTTGTTTAAATAAGTTTGATTTTCCCAGTGTAGAGATATTTTAAAAATGAATATTAAATATAATTTGTAGCCCAGCCGGGCATGGCTCAGCGGTTGAGTATCGACCTGGGATCCAGGTGATCGGGGTTCGATTCCCGGTCAGGGCACATACCCAGGTTGCAGGCTCAATCAATGATTCTCTCATCATTGATGTTTCTATCTCTCTCCCTCCCTCTCCATTCCTCTCTCTGAAATCAATAAAGACATTAAAAAAAAAAGTCAACTTTAAAAAAATATATATATATATAATCTGTATACCAAAATTTACCTTTTTTCGGTATGATTCATTTCAGAGGTCATTACATCTTTCTCTATAAATGAGATAGCAGTAAGTTTCTCTCCAGGATATTCATTTTTTGCTTTGTTATTTCAGAAAATGTGATGTTGTGCACTTAATGATAAGTGGTTCTTCATTTGGCTGTCATGAAAATTGCTCTCTAGTGGCCTAGTTTCAAGAACTTGGTGTTTTCCTCTACTGGTTTTTACCTTATTTGTTGGTCTTTTTTGTTTTGGACTATACAAAAATACAGAAAATTCAACAGGCTTTTAACAAAGATGTTCCTTCTGTATCATGTTGAGCATCAAAAGTGGTTTCACAGAAAGACATGGAAGGAAGCGCAGATTTTGAAATAGACACTTGAGGTAGTGATCATTCTAAGGAATATAAATGGCAAATCACTATGTTGTTTACCTGAAGCTAATATAATATTATATGTCAACTATAATTTAAAAAAATAGACACTTATGGGAATATATAAGTATAAAGCTGCTCTTACCAAGATCACCAGTGACATGCTTATTAGGCTAATGTGTCTTCATTTTAATACTACATACATTCTTACAAATCTTTTTGAGCACTTAATTATGTGATACATTGTAAAATGCTTAACATGCATTAATTCTTTTAAACCTTGTAACATAATAGAAAGGTTCTGTTAGCTCCATTTTACAGTTTTCCCATGAGCAAACAGTACCAGAGAGGTTGTTATTTGCCCAAGGCACACTAGGAAGCTAGGAAGAAGAGCCAGAATGGGACCTCAGATATCAGGCTCTAAGACGTGTGCTTTTGTGGTCTGTGCTGTGTGGTAAGTTCATCCTAGATTGGGGATTCAGGGTCAAAAGTAGTGGTATTCAGCAAGTTTGCAAACAGGAACCACATGTCCTTGATGGATTGAATTCCTAATATTTACTCACTTATACTAATGCTCTTGCCAGTCAGTACAACTCTCATACTCTGATAGTTGTTTAACATGAGGTAAGATGATACTTCAGCATTCTACTGTGTGTGTCTGCAGAGATTGCATCTAGGTAGACTACTGTTGTTCATGGTCTTTAAAACAGTGAAAGAAAAATTCAGTGGAGTAATTTACAATACTCAATGAGAATATTTATCTCTCTCCCACATATATACCCCCCCCAATAGCTCAGGATAACATACATTGTAAGGAATTATAATTTATATATATTTCAGGAGACATGGTTTATTTTGGATAACTTCAAGCACTGAACTTATTTTGTAGCAGAATATCTATTTTTGAAGTATTTTATTTATTGAAGTATTTTAAAATATGCACTTATTACTCAGAGGAGGTAAAATGTATATACATAGTTCTTACTCTGTTTTAATGTTTTGTTATAACATTATTTTATTAGATAAATGATAACTTTAAAAAGTGATTTTATTTACCCTGTTCTTTAGAGACACATATAAAAGGCATTTGTGTGCATATTTGGATTCTGTATTGGTGTCAAATCAGTTTAAATCATGTTTTTTAAAGAATCTTCAAAGGACTTTTTAACTAATATAAATGTTCATTATAAAAAAATGTGTCAAATAAGAAAAATAAAGAAAATTATAGTCACCTAAAATTTACCATGTAATTGAGTTCTTTTGAAATTGTGGTGCATTTATGATTTTTTATGTGTGTGGCAGACTAGTATTTTTAATGTTACTAAGCCTTTTTGGTGACTTCTAATGACTACATGGAACCCTGTAAATTTTATAATTTAGTTACCTATTGAATCATCATTTATTTATAATTTGTTTACTATATCTTTGTGCAAGAATCTATCCAATGTTTTCTGTCTTGGAGTTAAATTTTACCCTCATACTATATATAATGTAAGTATACTGTCATTTTTCAAAAAAATTCTCTGATTCTTATCTGGTGTTCCAAATAATGCCTATACTGTCAAGAAACATTAATTTGATGTTTCTTTAAGCACCTACATTTATAGGTAGTTTGCTTGATGATGGCGGGTCAGTGAATTTCTTACACTCAAGTTGCTTATAGCCTTTAAACTATAAAATCATGACTTATTTAAAAAAAAAACCACATTATTCCTAGAAAATATGAATGATATTATTAAAATCTGGACTCTTAATGATATTATTAAAATCTAGCCCCCCTAATGGCTGAAGGACTGATTTGTTCAAAAAGGGAAGGAAGGGAGAGAGGGAGACTCATGCACTTTTGTAAAAAAATCCTGCGTTTCTGAGTTAGTAACCATCCTTTACTTTTAATAACTAATAAATGTATTTCAAGTATTTGTATTTTGTCTTTCTAACAGGTTATGAAGTTCATGGAATGGAAAAAATACCAGAAGGACCAGCCCTTATAATTTTTTATCATGGAGCTATTCCCATAGATTTTTACTACTTCATGGCTAAAATTTTTATCCATAAAGGCAGAACTTGCCGAGTAGTAGCTGATCACTTTGTCTTTAAAATTCCAGGTAAACTTTCACTGTAGATAGTGATATAAAAATGTTAATTAACACAATCAAATTATATGACAGTCCATATCTTTGAGTTCTCTAGTATCATATGGAAAAGCTTTTTGCCTTTTGAGGTTACACACTTGGAACTCCAGTGTGGGAGCATCTGATTGTCCTGTTTAGATGATACACCTAAGTGTAAAAACATTATGGCCAAAGGCTTATCTAATCTCTTCATTAACAGGTATTTAGTCGTTATTTTTCAAAGTTAAATCCTGAACTTCCACTTTAAAAAAAATTGTAACTTTTGCCAAATAATTTATATTTTGGTATAGAGAATCTCTTATGTTTTTTATCATATTTCTTAACTTGCCTGGTAGACTTATATATAACTCTTAAGATTGAGGACCACTTTCTTTTTAATCTGTTTATAAAGACTGTACCTTTTTAAAAAGATTAATTAGCCAATTGGTTTCAAACACAATAGTTCTGATTTTTTTTAAATCACTGTAAAATAAACTCATTGAGATTTAATCTTGTTTTCTTCTGTCACTAAATTACGAGAAACAAGCCAAAAAGTTTATAGTTTGTTCTCTGGAATAATAAAAACAAAAGTGACCCATCAACCAGACAGACAGACACTAAACAGTGAACTAAATAACAGTCTACTCAGTGCCTTTCATGACGTGGTTAATATTTTGACATAAGGGTATCCTTATGTGACTAAAAAGTCATTTGTATTTTGTGTATAAACTAAATAGGCTATAAAAGATTTTTCTTCAGAAAGTAAAGTGATTACTTTATAATAAAATTTGAAAACTAGAGAAAAGAACATCATTATAATCTTGCCACCCTAATATAACCAGTTAGCCTTTTGATTTATTTTATTTTGCATATTCATATTTTATGCAAATGATTTTGTTCTTTTTATAAAACAATTTTTTAATGTTAGCATTAATATTTTATCATATTTTATAAAGGATAGTTTAAAAATAATAGTTTCTAAAATAAAGAATAGTTTTAATGGGTGACTAAAATATTTAATTACCTAGTTTTCTCATATGGAACATTAGATTAGGGTGCTTCCATTTTTTTTTCTTTCTATACATAATAGAATGTGAGTATTTTTATTTAGTCTTTGGTTTTTAAAAAATGTACCACCTTTATGACCTTATAACTCAGGAAACCTCCCCTGTTCATTCATTTATTATGAGACTGCATCTGATTAAATCAGTAGGCTTTTAATGTAAGGCAGGGTGAAAATTATTTCAATTTTAATATTTATAATCTTGTTTCAGGTTCTTAAACCTGTGAGAAGGTTGGTTAGTCTGCATAGTTTTCACTACCCGTTTTTATTTCCTAGGCTCAAGGAATAATGTATGCTATCATCAGTCCTCTAAAGTTCCAGTTTAGGATTTGCTTAAAATATTTAATTACTTGATAGGATTATTTTTTCCATCTATAAATAGTTGTACTTTAAAAAACTGTATAATGTTAGGATCTGGAATAAGTTGTTCCTGACTCAAACACTGACTTTAATAAAAACTCTTAATGATTTTGCTATTATTATTGACATAAAAATTTCATTGTGGAATTAGCATCATCTAACTCTTAATTTCAGTAGATTTTATTATGGCTTGCTAATTTTGGTAGGGCTAAGCATAGTCAAATTCACATTCTCTCGAGTGATTCTCTTTCTTTTAGGGTTAATGGAAGATTAGATTTGTGATTGCTGATGGGACATAATTTTCGATTGCTCTAATAAATGCTGTAGACAGTGTTTAGCCATGAGATGCAGTGAAAGGAACTTTGGGTTAGATATACCTGGACAGGAATCTCTGCCCTGCCACTTGCTTGGTGTGTGACTTTGAGCAAGCAACTTACTCTCTGAGCTAACTTTTCCTCATCTGTAAAATAAGGATAAGGACCCCTGTTTTCCAAGTTTATGTGAGTTTTAATTAAGAATTTGAATATGTAAAGTAACCAGAGTAGTGGGTGTTCACTAAGGAGGTGACCAATAGTAGGTGATGTATAAGATACAGCTATTATTTTGCCAGCAATATTAATCTCATATTAACCTTGAGAGTTCTTGATTTTAAAAAAGTAAAAAGGAATTTACTGATTTAAGTATAGATAGTAAATTTTATAGGTTGTGAAGATATTGGACAAGAAGTACTTAACATATATTCATGCTAATGTTTCTTACAGGGTTTAGTTTATTACTTGATGTATTTTGTGCTCTACATGGACCAAGAGAAAAATGTGTTGAAGTTCTGCGGAGTGGTCACTTGTTAGCTATCTCACCAGGTGGAGTTCGAGAAGCCCTCATTAGTGATGAAACCTACAACATCGTATGGGGTAATCGTAAAGGCTTTGCTCATGTTGCAATTGATGCAAAAGTGGTGAGTTGTTATAAAACTAATTATTAAAGTAAAGCTGGCTGAATTTATAATAAACACTTAAATAGTGAGCCAAAGTATGTAAGAATTTAGATACTGTAATGGCAGTACTTTATAAATTTTATAAATTAGTGTATATAATTCTTAAAGTGTAACAGTAGAGAAATATTCCTGTGGATGGAAACCATAAATTTAATCTGGAAATTTGGCAAATACCCGGCAAAATTTTATTTTACATTTAAAAATCCAGCATCTTGTAATCAGATTTATAAAATTATTTGTATTCCTTCAGTTATACTTGTTTTCATAAGTAATAGTCCACTTCTATGTATTTCAATCCTTTCATATGATTGAGTTGGTCTAGTTCACTGATGTTTGCTGGTTGGTTTCACTGCAATTCTTTTATCTGTGATCAATTTATGTAACAGGACTCAAATAATATATGACTCATCATTTTTTATCAGGAAATGGGGTCAGCTACCTAGTAGTATGAATAAAAATGAGAAACAGATATTGGTGAAATTTAGATCTTTTTAAGACTTTACCAATGAACTTGTCAGTGAGGTGAAGTATTGTTCTGGGAGTCGCTGCAGTTCGCTCGGCAGGCTGGAGGGCGTGGGCGCCACTTGATCCTTTCCATTCACTTTGGAAAGTATTTCTTAGTTTTTCGGTCTCCATAGTGTACTTTATCCTACAAAGCATTTATTACTCATGGAATGCTTCTTTGTTTCCTGTTCGTTTTAACTTTAGATTGTCTATGAGAAAAACAAATCATAATATCTTTGACAAAGTGTGTTCTTTTTCTGGACCAATCAGTTAGCTAGATAGCTGCCAGTACTTTCACGTTTCAGTTTTTTGTGTACCCATTGCTGCCACATAGAGGACCAGTGTGCACCTTTAGCTTGCCCGTTTATCTTACAAATACAGGCTACTGAATAAAAAGGAAAAGATAATACATAATTCATTCTAACCCAAGACCACTATTTCAAAAAGAGTGGAAATTTGCTCTGTATTTTTTAATTTTAGAGTTGTAATAAATTCAAATGCATTGAGTTCTATTCTCTCTTGTACACATGTATATACAACTTCTAGAAGTACATTATTGCTGTGTAGTACTTTAATAATATGGTCCTAGTGTAAGAGTTAATACACTCTCCCAAGTGTTTAATAATACACAACATACAAATTTAAATACTACTGTCCTACAGTAGATTATATATAAACTCTCTGAGGACAAAGTCATCTTTTTATATTCTGAGTTCCTAGGCAATCACATGCAGTTAGTAGGCTATTTGTATTTGTTAAATTGATTTTTTAACACAATGTTAAACAGTACTAGAAAGGAGCCTTTTGAATTTAATTTTATGTTAATAGTATTAGTGATATAGAAAATTAATTTATAGCATGTTTTATTTTCAAGTCTTAAGTACTGATGTAGAAAACAAAACCTTAGACTATATAAATAGTATAGAATACAAAAGGATAGATGTACAGTTGTACACAAATTAAGGATATGTAATGTATTTTTAAGCAATGATAAAAGCTAAAATTTAATCAAAGATAGTTCAACTTTCAGGTTTATATTTTGAAAGAATTATTTCTTCTAAGGTTTAAGATAAAAATGACAAATAGATTTAGAATTACATAAATTGATCATGGGATTCTAATTTATCATCCTTAAGTTTACAGTTTTAAAGAACATCGCCTGGAAGAAGGCCTGAAAGAAAGAAATTATATAGAGAAAGGAAAAATCCTTGAAAGGGTTTCTAAATAATTAAGATAATTAGATAATTTAGATAAGGTTTTTGTATGAAATTGGAGAAAATTTAAAAACAGCCTTTTACAAGTTTATAAATAAACAAAAATCATTAATATCTCTGATTTACAAAAGAGCATTGTAAGTTTGATAAGTCTTATACCACCCCAACCTTTTGTAGTGCTTTTAAAGGCTTTATGTTGGAACTCCTGTGTAGTAAATAGGTGACATATGTAATTATTCCAGTGTTGCAGATGAGAAACTCAGGCACAGAAAGATGAAAGGATGAAAGGATGGAGGGATCACAGAGCAGAGCACACAGTTCAGGACTGCAGGCAACTGGTGCTGTTGCCATCACTGACAGCATTTCACAGTGAGTCTGCTGACCTTGAGATTAAAAGTCCTTCCAGATACCTGAGGAAAATCTTTCAATCATATAGTGATAAATGTTACAAGTATCCCATCTGGAAAACAACTTCATAGACCTCACAGAATTATCATAAACTTTGACCAAAAATTTAAGATGGTTGTTGCAGGATTAACTATATTTAAATGGTGACATAGTTAACAGAAATTAAAGTGAAAAAGTCTGGCTTGTCAATGCAAGCTCACAAAATACTGGTTAGAAAATATTAAAGGTTTGTCTGAAAGTTGCTTTTTGATATAATATAGATCACTATTGTGAATTCCTGATAATTATGACTTTGATAAGAATATTTAGGTAACTTCATATCTAAATAAGTTGGGGGAAAATTAACCCATTTACTTTAGTTGGAAAACAAATAACAGATATAAAAGAAAATAGCATTTGTTTCAATAAAATTGTTCATATGTATTATTTCAACCTATTAAAAATCTTTGAACTATGATAATAATTAGCCCCATTTTAACATGAAGAAACTGAGACTTAGGTATGGTAAGTAACTTGTCCAGTGGGTCCCACTTTTTTAGTGGCCAAGTTAAGAATCTAAACTTTGTAAAACTGATTCTCCAAGAACAATTTTAACAAAATACACATTCCTCTCTCTTACACGTGTGCATACACATACACACACAGACACATGTATACATGTAAACAGAATGTAATGCTCGGTTACTTCTGCAACTACCTTGTATACAAAGTGTGCACAGGAAAGGAATGAATAATTGTACTGCAGCATCAAGATGTAATAAGGTACGTTTGTAGCTTTAAGGCTGTAGCTTCAATGCAAATTTAGGAACAGTGTACCCAAAATATAGCCAGAAATACTGAGCCTACTAGGGTAAGCTTTCCCCCGTTCAGGAGGTTCTGGAAATTTCCAGCTTCTGGAGAATTAGCTATTTAAACAATGATATGTAACCTGAAGAATGTTTAAATAATGCATACTTTAATACAAACTTTGGGGCTCATGTCAGCCAGTAGACATTAATCCAGCAGAATGGCCAGATGAGGCACAGTGGTGTATATATGAGCTGAAAGGTTTCTGTTCTGTGGGCTTTTTAAGTTCACAATTCTAAAGTCATAACTATTTAAAACATTAAGATTTCAGCTATCATTTTAGTTTACAAAACTAGTGGTGGTTTCCTAGATCGAAATCTGAATTTTTTACAAAAACGCCAGTGTACTTTGCCTTACATGCTTGCTTTGTAAATTAACTCCATTGAATTTTAAAACCTTCATCTCACTTCTTTCCTTTACCTGACTTCTCTTTTTCCGAACTGTTTAAATTGCTGCTGCCTGTATCTGACCTTTATGTTCTAGGTGCCGAGGGCACAGCAGTGAACAAAACAATGTCTGTGCTATTAGGAATCTGTCTGGGAGAGGAGAGAGAGAGACAATAAATAAAAGATCAGTTAGCTATATGTGAGGTCACAAGTTTTATGAAGAAGGCTATTCCTGGTCTCTTTCCTTCAGTCCACCATATTTTACCATGTTCCAAAGCTGAATACGAATGGCTTTTTAAATGTCAGCTTATTTAAATATCTCAAACCCTGCTCACCAAGGCAGGTATTTCTGTATTAAGCAAATACTGATGATAGACTGTAAGTGAAATGACACTCCCTCCATCCCCAAGTTTTATCTGTTCTAAAGTCATTTAACTTGGTATATTTTGTGCGTGGTTTAAAGTGTTCAGTTTTTTTATCTACCTCGGTTTTACCACGGCATGCCCTTCTCACATGACCGTTCGCTACTTCGCCCATTGTTTTATGACATTTAGTTAAAGTCTTCATTATAAAAACTATACTTAATTAGTGATATTCATAGAAAAATGAAAGCCAGGAACTTATAAGAAGAAATTCTCTAAAATTAATGACATGAAGAATTCTTTTATATAGATGCTTTTCCTTTTCTGTAGTGAGTTGTATACTTACTTTTAATTGATGTTGAACATTTTTATATTTAATAAGCTCACAAAAATAAGTGGTGTTTGACTAGTTCCATGTCAGCATCTTGCCCAAACCTGCCATTTAAATTTATATAAATTTCCCAGTAGAGAGAGCCTCTATCTGTAGCTTTTTCTTCAGAGACCATACTGCTCAGTAGCCCACTAGAGCCAGTTTGATTTCCCACATTCACTTTATTTAATAGTGATTATAATCTTTGAGTATCAGGGTTTATGTGGGAGGAATAGGAAAGTTGGTAAATATTATGTATTACCACTAGAGGGTAGTGTTTCCAATTTATATTTCTACAGATGACCAAGTTGAGCCTGATTAATCACACTGGTGATGAAAGTATACCTTTATTTTAAAAATACCTTATTTTCATAATCTTAAACAGGTCCTCAGAAGTTTACATTAGTGACTCAATGGAGACATTGAATAGATTAATATATTTACTTTTTAATCCAAATTTTCTCTTTAGCCCATTATTCCTATGTTTACACAAAATATTCGAGAAGGATTTAGATCACTTGGAGGAACAAGTAAGTTCTGGTTCATTTGGTTTTTCTAACGATAATGTAATATTTATAATGTAATATTTTATTTTATTTTAATAATGTAATAGTTTAAATATTTGGGCTTCTGAGCCCTATATGGGTTCAAAACTTAGAGTTTTTTTCTATTTAGATGTTTTTCTATTTAAAGGCTGAATGACAACTGGTTCTAAGTAATGGCAGTTCTTAGATGTTAGGTTGTTGTCTCATATACGTACTGAAGCTTACTTGTCACTGGCTTTTTAAAATTAAGGAGTGTATTAAAATATGTTGACGGTTAGGACAAATTTACATATAACTCAGACTGTCTTCCTAACTCACCCCAGAAGAAGTTACAGCTTTAAAACTGGATGACAATATAATATTGAATTAAGATGAACAACCAAAGAAGATATAGTTTGCCTTGGCTTATTTATGTTACTTTTTAAATTTGTTCGTTTTTAAAATAGTTTCAACCATGATGCATTTACTTCTTTTTGCTGACCTTTAATTTATTGTTAACAAAATAAGCTCTGAATCTAGTTATAGGAGTTATAATTAGATGTGCTTTTTCTTTGCAATGTCTCTTGTTTTCTTTTTACTTTGAAATTTCTATAGTTTGTTTTTATACCCTGTGTTTTATATATTACATTTGGTTGATTGTATTTTATATCCCTAGCACTATATTGTTAGTGTTTATATCCACATACAAATCCCCTTCTGAAGAATTTTAAACTTGTTTCTTTTATGTCCAACATTGTATTGTTGATATTCCATTATATTTTATAGGTCTTTTCTTTATTTTCACACTTAAAGTGGAAAGGCAGGTTGATGAGATGTTTAGTTTTTGTTGTGGAATTATATCTTCTAATTTTCTCTCAGATCATTTCTTCAGAATTTAAGTCGCATACCAGAAATTATTTCTAATTTTGCTTCTTTAATTGCAAAGTGGTTTTAAAATTCTTTTTGACTGTTTATTAACTTTTTTACTTTAATAGTTGAAAATCTCAAAAATTAGTGTCTAGTGATTTCATTTTCTTTTGACTATTACTTTGTGTCTTATGATGTATTCTGTGTTTCCATGTATAAACAGTGTTTTAAACTTCCAGTACAATTCGTGATTATGTATTCCGTATTGCTTGCCTTTCTTGGATTTATTTTTTAAAAACTTAGTCTTAAAGTCTGTCATTTTATTTTGCATTATTACCACTTTTTGCTGAATTTTATACTTTATCATTAGCATTAGAAATTCTTTGTTACATTTTTTCTAATTTACAATAATGTTTTAGTCTTTACTTAGTTTAGTGATGCTTTTTGGCCTCATGTTTATGTGAATTTATTTTATGCTTCCATTTTTTTCTTTTTTTTAATTCATGTAAATCACGTATTTTTGAGTCTTCATACTTTTTAGCTTCTAGTTTTTGGTTTTAGTCTTTACCCTTTGTTTTGCAATAATAGTACTTGGCTTGCCTTTAACATTCTGAAATTTTTAAAAGCTCATTTAAAAAAATTAATAGGTCTTGTTTTTTTGAGAATTTTTAGGTTTAATGAAAAATTAAACAGAAAGTACAGAGAGTACCCATAAACCCCCACATCACCCTCTAGTTTCTTCTGTTAACACCTTGCACATTTGTTACAACTGATGAAAAGCTCACCTTCAAAAAAAAACACTAATTGCCAAGAGATGATACTGTTTGCCACCTTCCTCTAAACCTTACATAATTACTTTGAGAGTTTACAATTACATGCTCAGAATTTGTAACCAATTAAAGTGATTTTGTTTACTTTAAAACAGGGTTATTTAGGTGGCTTTATGAAAAATTCCGCTATCCATTTGCTCCAATGTATGGAGGTTTTCCAGTGAAGTTACGTACCTATTTAGGTGATCCCATTCCATATGATCCAAAGATAACAGCAGAAGAATTAGCTGAAAAGGTAAATTATTCTTTCTTTCATAGTCCTTGTATAGCTTTTTACTTTCAATTATATTAAAAATTAATCCATTAATTTATTAATTTATTAATTTATTTTACAAGTATGCTCTAGATCAGTGGTAACTTCCTCCCCTGGGCACATTTGCCAGTCTGGAGACATTTTTCATTGACACAATGGTCAGGACTTGGGAAGTGGTGGAGCTACTGGCACCTAGTGAGTAGATAAACATCCTGCACTGCACTGCACTGCACAGCCTGCACTGCAAAGACCTATCCATTCTAAGTGTGACAATTAAGAAAGTGAATGTCTATAGACATTGTCATATGTCGCCTGGGGCACAAAATCAACTGTGGTTGAGAACTGCTGTGTTAGGATATTAAAGAAGCACAAAGGAGAGGTATCTAAATGAGATCAGGGACACCTCAAGGAAGGTGATACTTGAATTCAATTTTGAAAGACAAGAAGGGATTAACTGGACAAGGGGTAATGAGGTAGAAGAAACTGAATGTGTAGAGGGATGACAACATGCAATAGCCTGAATTCTCTGGGGAGCCGAGGGTGGTCTGTATAGCTAGAAGGAATATTGTAGGAAAGCCGGAGAGCTATTTAAAGCAGATGAATGATGTAATAGGTTTGCATTTAGAAAGATTACTAGGAGCAATATGGAGGCTGAATTCGAGTGAGGCAGTAGAAGCTCATTTTTAATTTTTATTTTTTATAGTAGTCATTCCAGTGATGTGAGTTGGTATCTCTTTGTAGTTACAATTTTCATTCATCTACTGATTAGTGATGTTGAATATCTTTTCACATGCTTAGCCATTTGTATATCTTTGGAGAAATGTCTGTTCAAGTTTTTTACCCATTTTATAATTGTATAACTTTATAATTGTATAATTTGGGGTCTTTTTGTTGTTGAATTGTAGAAGTTCTTTATATATTCTGGATGTTAACCCCATATTAGATATATGATTTGCAGATATTTTCTATCATTCCATAGGTTTCCTTTAACCCTGTCAGTTGTTTCTTTTGATGTACAGTTTTTAGGTTTGATGTAGTCCCATTTATCTATTTTTGCTTTTATTTCTCTATTTTTGCCTGTGCTTTTGGTGTCATATTCAGGAAATCATTGCCAAATCTAATACCATGAAATTTTTCTCCTATGTTTTCTTCTATGCATTTTATAGTGTTAGGTCTTATGTTTATGTTTTTAATCCATTTTGAGTTAATTTTTGTATATTATGTAAGATGAGGTCTGACTCCTTTCTTTTGCATGTGCATATCCAGTTTTCCCACCACCAGTTGTTAAAGAGACTGTCCTTTCCTCATTGTGTGGTCTTGGCACCCTTGTTAAAGATCACTTGACCATACACACAAAGGTTTATTTCTGGGCAGTCTACTTTGTTCCATGGGTCTACATGTCTGTCTTTATGTCAGTTTTGATTACTATAGCTTTGTAATATATTTTGAAATCAGAAGGTGTGAGGCCTGCAACTTTGTTTTGCTTTTTTCAATTGAAGATCATCTTGGCTATTCAGTGTCCTTTGAAATTCCTTATGGGTTTTAAGATTTTTTTTTTTCCTATTCAAAATTGCTGTTGAGATTTTGGTAAGGACTGCATTGAATGTGTAGATCTCTTTGGATAGTATGGTCTTCCTACCAATATTAAATCTTCCAAATCCATGAACACAGGATATCTTTCCATTTATTTGTGTCTTTATTAGTTT
This sequence comes from Miniopterus natalensis, assembly GCF_054644295.1. Lineage (NCBI taxonomy): Eukaryota > Metazoa > Chordata > Mammalia > Chiroptera > Miniopteridae > Miniopterus > Miniopterus natalensis. Next base: position 18,285,778 of record NC_142096.1, on the reverse strand, counting down.
CTTTTAGCAGTGTTTTATAGTTGTCGATGTATAAGACTTTCTTCCTTGGATTATTCCTAAGTATTTTATTCTTTCTGGTACTATTGTAAATGGGGTTGTTTTTTCATTTTCTTTTTCAGATTGTTCATTGTTAGTGTATAGAAACACAGCTGATTTTTGTGTGTTGACTATATCCTGAAGCTTTGCTGAATTCATTTATTAGGTCTAACAGTTCTTTGCGAAATCTTCAGGGTTTTCTACATATAAAGTCATATCATCTGTGAAAAAGATAAGTTCACTTCTTTTTCATGTACAGTCTGATTTAATTGTTGCCTCAGCCTTCTAGGGTAGCCCTTATTATCAGTTTTACACATGAGAAAACTGCATGACTTGGTCAGCTTTGCTGGGTTATGCTGCAGTGTCAAACAACCATAGAATCTCGGGCGGTTAGGACAAGAGAGCTTGCCTGTTCCTGTTACGTCTCCTCTGAGGTCCAACCGAGTCGTCTTTGTCTGGGGCTGAAGGAACCCTGTGTGGGGTGTTGCCCTTTGCATGGCAAGTGGAAAAGGTCAGGAATGGAACCATGAGATGGCCCTTAAAGCTTCTGGTTGGAAGTGACTCACTTATTTCCACTGACATTTTCTTGTCCAGAGGAGTCACATGGCCACACTGGACTCCAGTGGAGCAGACCTGCTGGGTTCCTTCCACAAAAGAGCCCAGAAGTGAGGGAGGGAAAGTGACTAGAATACACCCCTCCATCCTGGGACCCGGCAGTTCAGACTCTTAGAAAAGGACACGCAGCTGGACCAGCTCTAATGTTGTGTTAGAGGAGACGGTTCAGGTCAAGCAGCTGGTGTACAGGAAGTTTCACCAGGGTCACCCCCACGACACATCTGGGCCTTGTCTGTGAACTTCATTGTTAGGAAACTGGCCTCCAGTTCTGCTGGTTCATTAAGCACACTCCCAGTTTATTGCTCTTTTTCATCCTGAAAGTAAAAGCCTCTGACACTGATTTTTAGGATCAGGACACGCTCTCCACAAAGCATGCTTGTCTCTCGACGTGAAGCAGTGCCTTCCTGAGATGGCTGCAGGACTCCTGCAGCAGGCTGAGCTCACCCCATGACTTCGCTTCTTCATTGTTAACATAACACATTTCTTTGCTGCCCCTAACAAATGCAGTCTCCTTTAGGATATAACTGAATTCTCTTTTGTTCTTCTTAAATTTTTTCCTGCCTATCTATTAGGATTTAAGTGGGTCAGAGCTAGTTAGGAACACTTTTGTGGAGATACTGTCTTTTTTTAGTGAGTATCAAAATGGCCAAAATAGAAGAGAAGGGGGAAAAAAGCCTGGCCTTATCTCAGAGGTTTCTTCCAGGTCTAAAACTAAATGAATCCTATACCTTTCCTTTCCTCAGTTAAGGAAAATATATGATTCCAGTGACTTGATTTTTCATAGGAGGGTTTTCATATGAGACAAATTTGCACGCTCGCTCTCTCCCTCTCTCTCCCCCCATATAGTAAAGCCTCATCGAGTAAAACTAAGTAAGAAAGTAAAGGCCTTTCTGGAGCATTGAAATACCTCAGTTAATGTCTCCAGTTACTTTATTTATTATCAGTACTTAAGGTAGCAGAAGTAGTTTACTAAATCATAGTTGTAGATTTCTTCAGGGAATTTACTTAAATACCTAGTTGCCACATCCATATTTTTTACTGTAGGTTGACATTATTGAACTAAAGTATACCTGAAGTAAAGAATACTTACAATTTTCCTTTTGTGAATACATTGTTATGGTTTCCCAATCTTCATTGTTAATAATATAATAATAAACTAGAGCATAATGATCCCTGAGTTATCACAAATTCAAAGTGACTAGCATCCAAATTAATGTAGAAATGAAACCTCATTTTAGAAATGGGTGATAGACTGTTCAGGCATTTGACTGTGAACCATTCTGTAAACACTACATCTAAATTAAAATATACTGTACTAATCCTGAAGAGGACACTTGGGATATTTCCTTAAACTTCTCTCTGTCTTAATCTCTGTTGTTTTTTGTTTCCATGATTACAATGGCTGTTTCTGTCTCTATGCCTCACTGTCTACATTCTCATACTCACGTTCACATATGCATATAAATACAGATTTATTTTCATGTGCATATATGTTATATATACATGTATTATTAAGGTGGAAAGGAGATGGAGAGAAGTGGATCGATTTGAATGGTATTAGGGAGGTGATACACCGCCAATGGATTGGCTATTGTGAATGAGAAGCAGTTGTTAGGATGACTCCTGGGTTTGGGCTCACTTGGCTAGATTCATGGCAGTATCATTTGCTGAAACAGGGAGGGAACTCAGGCATTAGACTGTGGAGAACCACTCTGTAAACACTACATCTAAATTAAAATACACTGCACTGATGAAGTGTGAGGGGAAAGAATGTTAGTTTAGTCTTAAGTTAAGCAGGTTGGGCTGAGATGCCTTTAAAACATTCAAGGGAAGTCGTATTGAACATTCCTATTTGAAACTGAGTGGGCTGGAGATACAGACGTGGGAGTTATCAGCAGGTGGATGGTACTGAAGGGTGTGGAAATGGAGAAGATCACGGACCTGAATCTTTGAAGAATAAGTGTGTGCCTGATTCTGTAGATTATAAATCTCCAGAAGGGGGTTGAAAGGGAGCAACTTGAAAGTAGGTGAAAACCCAGCTTTTCCTCTAACATGAGAGTTACAAAGGCAGGAACGATGGTGATTGAGAGGTTAAGATTAAATGTTTATTGGATTTAGTGCAACAGTTGTATTTTTCTTTAAAAGATGTCTTTATTGATTTCAGAGAGAGGAAAGGAGAGGGAGAGAGCGAAATGTCAGTGATGAGAGAGTCATTGATGGGGCTGCCCCCTGCTTGCCCCCCTGGGGATCAGCCCTGTGCCCTCACTGGGATCGAGCCCTGATCTCCCAGATCCTAGGTTGATGCTCAGCCACTGAGCCACGCTGGCCAGGCAGCAGTTGTATTTTCTTGATACATAGTTATTCACCCCCAAATCCTGCCTTGGCCCCTCAATTCATGCTAAACATCTGTACTTTTCCCCTTGGTACTTGCTCCCCTCGGGATTCATTGGCCCTAGTGTAAAGCCCTGCGCCAGCCGCTCCCGTGGACACCCCTGGAACCTGGCGAGCTGGGCGCTGCGGCAGCCGCCTGCTGTGGGCCTGCGGGCCTCCTGCTGCAGGCCTCCTGCCGCTGCCACCGCTGCAGGGACCTGCCTGCGCCTCGCGACCAGACCCCGCCGTGCCTTGGTCACGCATCCATCTCCGGCCATTGCCCGCCAAGCAGGCGCCCAGGCCCGAGCTCCCGGGCCCTGCCTTCGCCCCCGGGGTGGTGCGGGGGCCGGGGCTTGCCCGGGGCGCGCCCCAGGAGGTGGCCGATGCCTGGGCTCCTTCCCCGGTGGGCGCTGGCTCAGGCTCAGGCCCCCTCCCCAGTCGGGGGTGCAGGGGCAGCTGATCAGTGTTTCTCTCCCTCCCTCCCTCTCCTTCTTTCTGTAAAATCAATAAAAACATATTTAAAAAACCCTTTTCTTCACATTTCAGGTGATACATGTCACAAATGATCTTACATTTTAATTACTTTGTACTTGATTATGTTTATTAAGTTACGAGCTCCTTGAGATTTGAGACTTGTTGCACTGATGTTACAGCTTTCAGAGCACCTAATACTTTTTGAATAAGTGGATAAAATATTAAAAATGTACCCCACAGAACACAGCCTATGTGTTAGTCTCTGTGCCAAGTACCTGAAGATGTGGTTTCAGGTTTCACTTAATCCTCATAACTGTATGAAATAGTTCTCATTTCACAGACATGAAAATTTGTGGTTTATAGAGGCACATTTTTAAAGTACATCTTTGGGCTAGGGTTTACTAGTTATATTTTAAAATAGGGGAAGTTTCGAGGTTTGTAAAAAGAAGGCTCCCTGAAAGGTTACCTCTGAGAGGAAGCGTGTATGCGAGAGCGTGCCTGCGCTCTGTACATGCACAAAGCAGTTTTTTAGATGGCTGCAGCTAACTTCAAAGTAAAAACTTGAAATTTGTCATGAATTGAATGGGCAACAAGTAGTCTCAGATTTCTTCATATGTCCTAATTGACTTTTCCATTGTTATGACCATTTAAATTACTGTTAAACTGCCTAGAAATGTAGGTATTGAACTAAAGGACATGAGCTCATTCATTCATAGTTTTACTCATTTTTTCCTTTTTTATTGCCTGATATAATTTTTTGATGTGTATGGTGATGAAGGAAAAATATACAACAGTTTATTAATGGATAGAAAGAAATGAAACTTCCATTTGTCTATTTGAAAATTTCTTGCTACTTTTTTTTCTTCTGATTTTTTTCTTCAGTTCTTTAAAAAAGTGTTTATTGAGTGCAAGACATTGCTGTGCTCAATGCTGGAGAAATGCTGAGACGTGTCTCTGGTGTAGGAAATACCCATGTGGGCAATACTGTAATTCAAGCATGATAAAACAAGTATAAGAAATATACCATGGGTGTCCTAAGAAGGAAACCTTTAATTCTGAAGAGAGGTGGGTGCTAAATTAGGGAGGACTTCTTGAAAGTAGGAGTACATTAAAATCTTTACAAAATAAATAATCTTTGTTGAGAACTAAAAGAATAATGCTTTTTTTGTTTGTTTTCTTAATAGACGAAGAATGCTGTTCAAGCTTTGATTGATAAGCACCAAAGAATACCGGGAAACATTATGAGTGCTTTGTTAGAACGTTTTCAGAAAAACCAAAACAGTCACTAGAAGATGATTTAATATATTTATACTGATATGTTTGTGTCTATGGTACTGTCTTCTAAATTTTGTAGGTTCTATACTTAGTATTTTTGTAGAAATCATGTTAATAACCATCTTTTGATGAACTTGTTTAAAATAGCATTGAAAATTTTGTTTTACTCAGTCATGTCAAATTTACACAACTCATTACGGCGCCTAATAATTCAGAAAATGATCATGTTTTCTTTTTATAAATTCCTAACAATGTATGATAAATATATAGATTATTAGAGTTAAGTTTATTAAGAACAGCAATTTAGGTTAAACACATATTCCTAAATAAGGTATCTAATTTCTGTATCTGTTGCACTGAGCTAATTTTCAAGATGGTATAATCTAGGGTTGGTACAGATGCTTAAATTATGGGGGGGAAATGCTCTTATTTGCCTTTCATTCCCTTCATGACCTTGGGCATGTCACAATGTTTTTGTTCCCTTCATGACCTTGGGCAAGTCACATAATGTTTTTGTGCGTCAGCAATGCCAGAGGGGAGGGGGGAGGGATGACTGGATAAAGAAGGTGAAGGGGTTAGCTAAGGAACAGATATGAGCACCCCATGGACAGTGACAATAGTGTGGGGAAGGCCAAAGGAGGGGGAGGGGAGGGGCGCAAAGTGAGGGAAAGTGGGGACCATCTGCAATAGTGTCAACATTAAAAATTTTTAATTAAAAACAAAACAAAAAAGTTTACTTTTTAAAAAATGTTAATACTATGGTGAATGTTATTTTAAACTTTTTATATTTGCTGTGCTTGATAACTGTAGAATTGAAATTATAACTGAATTAATTAAGACCAAGGTCTTTCAGAAGTTTATGTATGTGTTTTGTCGTAGGATGTTTAAATTATTCCTTCAGGTATAATGTCAAGTTGCCAAGCACAATGAAAAAGATATACTGTTTTTCAAATTGAATAAGAAAGAAATTAGGAAAAGTAAAATTTCTAATTTTTGTTTTTAATGAGAATCTGTAAACAAAATGTAATGTGTGCTGTGCATTGTGAGTCCCATAATAGGGCATTAGTAGTGTACAGGTTTTTTTGTTTGTTTGTTTGTTTTAATACATCTTTATAGATTTCAGAGAGAGGAAAGGAGAGGGAGAGAGAGAGATAGAAACATCAATGATGAGAGAGTCATTGATTGGCTGCCTCCTGCACGCCCCCTACTGGGGATCCAGCCCACAGCCCGGGCATGTGCCCTGATCGGGAATCAAACCTCGATCTCCTGGCTCCTAGGTCGATGTGCAACTGCTGAGCCACGCCTGGCTGGGCAGTAGTGTACAGTTTAAAATCACTGTAAGGTTAAAAGTGACTGTCATGCTCTGCATTTCATATGTCCGAGGGATTCTAGGCTGATGAAAGCCGTTGGAGAAAGTTTTGCTCTTGCTAAATATCATGGCTTATTCATTTGACTTTGCAACCAGTCAAATGGTTTATTGTTTCAATAAAAATATACTTGAATGATGAATTTATGTGAACACAAAACTTTCTGAAAAATTAATGACTTTTGATCTGTTGTCTCCTTGAAATCTGAATTATAAAAGTATTTAAACAGAATAGTACCAGAAACCACATGCAGTATCTCCCTTTCCCTTTTTAAGATATTAAACTACTTGGATTTTTGTGTATATTTTTGTATAACAAGTATGTATGTATATATGTATGATATGTGTAATGTATATAAAATTAAACAACATAAAAATAAATGTAAGGCTGAATTATAGTTCATTTTCTTGCGAAATTACATTTGTGACATTTTCTTATTTTAAACTGATTTATCTCTCACCCACATATATTCATGTATCTCAGCCAGAATGAAAAGCCTTACTTTTTAATGTAATGAATATATTTTAATTTTGGTTTCAATGAGAAGTCAATTGATTATTTGTAGCTTTTTTCCTTGAAGCAGCAAGCAGTATTTGTTTAAAAGTGATACATATTTCCAGAACGAATGAATAAATGATCATAAAATGAATGAGATACTGTTTTGGGGTAACTATTGGGTTTTCAAAACAAGAAAGAATAACATTCATCCATAATACAGCAAAAGCTGTTTTGTTTTTTACACTAAGTTTTACTGCTTTATTTAAAACCTGTTTTGTTCTCTGATAGAGTAATATAAGATATTCATCATGGCTATTTGAACTTAAACCCTAGTTAGAAGAATGAGGGAGTGTGGCTAAATATAGAAACCTAAGTAATAATGGAAAAGGGATGTTCTTGGTCCTTTCCGAAGGGAGTGTTCACAGGTTAGAATCTGATGAAACCTAGGGCACTCTCCAGAAGCATGAACATGGCACACCTCTATGGGAAATCTCTCATACTCTTTTTAAAAATCTTTCATTTTGAAACAATTTCAGATTTATAGAAAACTGCAATAACAGAGCCTAGTGCTCCCGTGTACTCTGCACCCAGTGCCATCAGTTCTTGTGCCACATTAGTCGTGCTCTCTTCCCATACCCCGTCCGCTCACGTATGTGTCTAATATCTGTCTTCTGAACCGTCTGCTCGTAAGTTGCAGATAATACGCCCCTTACCTTTACCCTAAACCATAAGCCCACCCATTAAGAGCACCACAGAACAACGACCAAAATCGGGAAGCTATTCATTCGTATAATAGTATCGGATCTAAAGGCTGGGTTCAAATCTCAGTTTCTATAATATTTTGTGTATCAATTTCTATTCTTGATCCATGGTTCATGGCAGGATCACACATTGCAATCGTTCCTTTAATCTAGAACGATTTCCCAGCCCTTTTCCCCCCCACCCCACCCCTCTTGGATAATTCAGTAGAACGACTCCCAAAACTCAGGAAAGTGCTGTACTTAAGTTTCATTGTAAAGAACACAGCTCGGGAGCGGGGAAACGGCAGAGGGTAAGGCATGGGCCTGGGCTGCACAGGGCTTCCATGTGCTCTGTGGGTGCACTGCCTCTCCAGCACATCAGTGTGTGGTGATTGAACTCAATCCCCCCCCCCCGTACCCCAATAACCACCTTATTAGCATACAGGAGGCACTCAGGAAAATCTAAGGTTTTAGGAGCTCAGCGTCAGGAACTGGGAATGAAGACCAGTTCTTACAACTGTATACCTACCAATTTTCCTGATTTCCTACCAAGAAAGCTAGGGATTTAGTACATTTACATCCACTATTCCCCATGCCTTTCCTATCCCTGTTCTTCCCATTGATTTATCACAATTTGGGGTTAAATTAGCATTGTGTTATTACAACTATGCAAATATGTTTACAGCTGAGCCATTTAGTGTGCTATGATTAAATTTCCCTTCCTGAACAGCCTTCTCCATTCCCTTGTCGAATTAGTAGTTATTTCACTTTTCATTTGGTTACTTTTATTTGGGCCCTAGTAATTTTTCACCAAAATTTTCCACAAAGCTGTAAAAAGACCAAAACAGCATTTACAGTCAAGCACATCAGCCAGTTCTTATTTGCTCCACGCTTCCCTTTGTGTTAACTCTGCTGGAGCCTGGTGTACATCTGTTGCAATCTGGCAAAGTCTCTGTAACCCTGCTGAGGCACTTAGGAATTCCTTTTACTTTTCTCCTTTGGATCCCTGCTCCCCGATCCCATGCTTCCTTTTTCTTGGCTTATGCCCACTTTTGGTGAGACAGGTCCTCTAGTAGTTTCCTGAGAAAGGTTGCAGGAGAGATACAAGTTTCAGCTTTTGAGCAGCTCATACTTGTTTGGTAAGTTACCTGGGCATAGAATTCTATAATGGAAGTCATTCTCTGAATTTTTAAATCATGTTATATTATCTTGTAGCATCTGTTGTTTCTCCTGTAAGATATTTGATGCCATTTTGGTTCTGAGTGCTTTACATGGCACCTGTTTTTCTCTCTGGTAGTGTCATTTTACCCATCTCCTGAAATTTTTTTGACACTCGTTTAGTTTGCACACTTTAAGCTAAATATTTGATGGATTATTTTAATTTGAAAATTTTTGCATTTTATTTCTAAGAAATTATCTTTCTGTTTTTGTTTCTGGGTCTTTTATTTTTTATTTTATTTTTTAATTGATTTCAGAAAGAGGAAGGGAGAGGGAGAGATAGAAACATCAATGATGAGAGACTCATTGACTGGCTGCCTCCTGCACCCCCCTTACTGGGGATCAAGCCTGCAATCCGGGCATGTGCCCTGACCAGCAGTCAAATCCAGATCTCCTGGTTCATGGGTTGATGCTCAACCACTGAGCCACACCAGCCAGGGCACTTCTAAGTGTTTCTAATGTGTATCCTCAATTAGAGCTTCTTGTCTAAACCTAGAGGTCTGAGAATTGCCTTCAGGGCGTTGATAGACTTGGTGAAGTTGCATAATACACAAAAGTTGGGGTGGCTGCCTGGCTCATGATGAATAATCCCCTTTCTTTGTGACGAGCCTCGATTGACAGTGTAGGCATCCAGTGGCCAGAACCCATTGGGTCAGCCTGGAGATCTAACACAAGCCAAGTCCATCAGTATCTTTGTCCTGGAAGGGTTTTTTCTTGTTAAAAAAATTTTTTTTCACTAATATTTTTTCTTTACTAGACTGCTTCTCAAAATAAACATAACTTTATTTTTTTATAATAAAAATAACACATTAATAGAAATAAATCCAGACAATATAAAAAGGTGTAAAGTAAAAATGAAAATTGCCACCACCCAGAGAGAAATCTTATTAACATTTTGATGTGTGCCTTGCTATATTTTTTCATGCATATATAAAAAATGTGATCATATTATACATGCTGTTTTGTAATCTTTTTTATTAAATGTAACATATATGGGTAATTTTTTTACAATGGATATTGATCTTGATGATTATTTTTAAATCTGCATAGCAGCAATCTAGTGCATGGCTGTACTGTAATTTATTTAATGAGTTCTCTATTGAAAATTGAGAAGATACGCTTTCCAGTTTTTTCACTATTACGAATAACCTCATAATGAACATATTTGTACCTATAACTTTGTATGCCTTTCCAGGTATTTCCTTAGGATAAATTCACAGAAGTCAGATCGCTGGGAAATGGCATGCCTATTAAAAACCTGATTACATATGCCCAGGTTACGCCCTAGGAAGCCGGTCTTACTTGTCCTGTGACCATCCCAGCATGAGAGTGCGCTGCTTCACACATTACCAATGCCGGCTATCAGTGACCTTGCCAATCTGTTAGGCAAAAATTATACTTATTATTGTCTAATTGCTTTGATTCCTTGATAGGGGAAACACTAATCAAATTCTGAGTGAGAAAATTTCATTTAAGCCATGAAAGCGACTAGGCTGCAGTTCCACATTGGGGACAAAACAAGTGACCTGGATCTGACAAAGGCTATGATGACATCCTGCTGATAATTATTATTTTTTTAACAGTTTGCTTTTGAGGTGTATACAGTTAAGTTACTGGCTCTTTTGATTTTTAGTTCCCCTTTTGGTCCCAAATATCTAAAATTAAATAGACATTTGGAAGGACCTGGAAGCAGTTATTTACTATCCTTACACCCGCCTCGCCTCACGTGAAATGGCAGGAAACAGGCCTGACGCTTCATTTCACTGCTGCAACTCTATCACTCTTCTGTGTGTCCTCACACTTCCTGCCCAAAACTCTTTTTTCTCAAAAGCTCCCTTTCTCATCCAGGAGTGACTTAATTCCTTTTTCCCCCATTCCACGGACTTTTTGTTTCAGTTGAGGTATATTTACATACAAATATAACCATTAGCTATTTTAAAGTACATTCAGTTGCTTTTAGTACATTTGCACAGTTGTGGGGGCATCATCTCTAGTTCTCAGACCTTTTCTTCCCCACAGAAGAAAACCCCACAGCCACGAAGCAGTCCCTGGCCACTCCCTCGTGTGGGCCCTTCGCCAGCCTGACAGATGGGCTTAGAAATGGACAGTCAAAAGAAATGATTGAACATCAAACATATTTTTTTGTGTGGCATAACTCTCAGCCAGAATGCAAAAATTACCTTTTAGGATAGCTATTATTAAAAAACAAAACAACAAAAAAAATAAGTGCTGGTGAGGATGTGGAGAACTTGGACCCCTTGTGTGCTTCTAATGGGAATGTAAAATGGTGCAGCTGCTGTGGGAAACAGGATGGCAATTCCTTGAAAAATCAACAGAATTACCATATGATTCAGCATTTCCATTTCTGGATCCATACTTAAAAGAATTGGATGTAAGGACTTGAATTTGGTATTTTTTTGGCAGCCAGTATTATTTTTATATTAGTTTCGAGTGTAAGCACAGTGGTTAGACATGTATATAAATTACAAAGCGATTCCCCTAAAAGTCAAGTATTCAAACAGGTATCTGTACACTCATGTTCATAGCAACATCACGCACAGTCACTAAAAGGGGAAAGCAACCCAAGTGTCCATTGATGAATGAATGGATAAACAAAAAATGCGGCGTATACTATAAATGAAATTTATTTGTCCTAAAAAAGCAGTGGAATTCTTATATATGCTGTAACGTGAATTAACTTTGAAGACATTATGCCAAGTAAAATAATCCAGTCCCTCCAAAACAAATACTCTATTCTACTTATATCACCCGAAAGGGGTCCTGGCCCTTGGTGGGTCTGCCTAGGGCCGCCCGGCAGTATGTGGGTTCTTGACTTGATGCAGGAAAAATTTCCCAGCACGAGTCCAAATGACTGTGAGGGAACATTTATTAAAGCTGGGGACAGTAAAACAAGAAAGGGCTTAGCATAGAGGAAGCAACAGGAGGGCCTGGGCTGGACTGCCCCGGCTCCCTGGGAAGTCAGAGAAAAGGAGGCCTTGGGGTCAGGCTCAGGGGACTAGCCTGCGACGAACTGCCTCCGCCCATTGCTGCCCTGGCTGCAAGTCTCCTGGGGTCCCTTAGAGTTTAGGCGATGCCTGCCTGGGGGGGTGGGGTACTTTGTCTTGAGGTTTTTCTTTCTTTCTTGCAGGCAGGAATCTTAGCGGAGGTCCCAGGGGAGAGTTTCAACAGAACATTCCTCAGTTTTCTAGGCCTGCGCCTCCAGGGCCCTGGTCAGGGAAGGGGAAGGGAAGGGGGTGATCAGTGGTCGCAGCTGGTCCTTGTGTCGCCCACCTGGTTTTGCTGCTTTTCTGGGTCTGGAGCTGAAACACAACTGAGGCCTAGGTGTAACTTCTGGGCAGGTGACCTCCTGTACCTGCTGTAAGCTGCCCTGCAAATTGGTTCAGCTCCCTGCCTCGGTTTCCCTGTTCCGCTGTCCTGGCTCACTGGCCTGTCTCAGTTGCACAACAACGTGAATGTGCAAAGTGCCTCTGAACTGTACACTTAGACATGGTCAGAAGGGCAAATTTCATGCTCTGTGTACTTTACCACAATTTAAAAGCTTATTAGAGCCATCTCCAAAAAGATGCAGGAGGCACCTAACAGAGGGCAATTTGACCAAAAAGAATAATGACTCCAGTGAATTAATACATGTGAGTAAGTCATCTTAACATTTATAAGTTTCTGAGGCTAAAAAAGTGCTCGCTTATCAATCACTTTTGGATACTGCTAGGGCATCAATTAATTAATTACAGTACTCTGGAGATGGATAAATAAATATAAAAGAATGTGGGAAAAAATGCTGTGTGTAGGGAGAAAACATTTTCAGCCAGTTTGAAGGATCTGTCTTTTTGGCCCTCTAGTTTTGGAATCTATTTTCACTGAAACCTGGTTATTACCTTGTGTGGGCCCCTTGCCAGGCTGACAAATGAGCTTAGATATGGACATTAAAAAAAAAAAAAATTGAACATCAAACGTGCTTCTTGTGGGGCATGAATCTCAGCAAGGGGTGCAGGTCCTTTTCCTCGATCTGTCGCCCTCGTTGAGACAATATATGGCTCCCTCGCCAGAAATAGATGAAGTCGGATCTTTTGCAAATGGAAGTTAGAACACCAAAGTCGGAAATCTCTTGAGTCGGAATTTGAGTAACACACAATGTGATATTATGGAAACACTCATAAAACATCCACTTCTGTCTTGGTTTTGTCCACATTGCTCTAGAACTTCATAAAAAACTGCCGACTGGATTCTTATCCATGAATAAAAGCACCTCCGACAGCAAAGAACACTAGCAATTATTTATAGTTCATTTCATGGTCATTTCGTTAATGTAATTTATTTAAATGATCAACATTCCTTCAAACATTAAGCATAAATGACTAATATTCCTCTAAGTATTCTGCTGAAGATGAAGAAAGTGGTTCTTACGCATTCAGCAAATTAAATTCCCCCGACGCTTAAGCACCGGTCACAAACTTATTTAATCCAACTCTTCTGAATGTTAAATAAAATCACAAATCTCATGCATCTAACGCAGGGGTGGGGAACCCTTTTCCTGCCAAGGGCTATTTGGATATTGATAACATCATTCGCGGGCCATACAAAATTACCAACTTAATAATTAGCCTGCTCCATTTGGCCAGACATCTAAGTAACTCACCCCTAATGTGACGGCGGGAACCGCTTCTCTTCGGCGAGGCCTTGGCAGGGCCAGGCCCCATGATTTCACGGGGGACTGTGGCCCACGTGTGGGACGGTCCCCACCCCTGATATTAATGCTTCACACACCGTGCAAAGCAGAAGAGCTGCGAGAGGACAGCGGCACTCTCAGGACTGACTACAAACGTGCCAGTGCTGCAGGCCGGTTGCTTTCTTAGGGGTTCCTGGGTTGTCCTTCTAGAGGTGCAGAGAATTTTACAAGACGGGACAGGGAAAGATACCTCCTCAGGCCAGCTGGGTTGCAGAACCTGGTTGTCCAGAAGCTGACTCTTGATCAGGACTCTGCCTCCATTGTGCCATCCAAGGTCTCACATGTGAGCCTCTAAAAAAAGGCTGAGCCTCTTTCCATTGTTCAGTTTTTCTTCTACATCAGCGAGACTTTTAAGTCCATGTCTTTCAGGGAGCTTTTAGCTCTTGATGCTTCATGTAGTTCCAAGAAATAATATATTTTTTACTTTCACATGGTCTGCATTAGCAAGCTTATCTTGCCATTATGACCCGATTTTTTAGTATTACTGGAAATTTTAGGGTCGTATGCATTATACTTGATAAAGTCACTTGGAGTTTTCTAAAGTGAGTGAGGGATAATTCCATCTGAGGGACATTTGGCTCACAGATCATCTCGGGGTCTAGACCATGTTTATATACAGAATTTGGCTCTCTTGTTCTCTTTTTTGAGATGTTTCTCCTCATTTTTCAGCTGCTAGTTCTGCCCCATCTCAGGTCTCTTAGATATTGCAAAATGATCACCCTGGTAAGTCTAGTTAACGTCCATCACCATACATAGTTACAAATTTTTCTCCTTGTGATGAGAGCTTTTAAGATCTACTCTCTTAGCAACTTTGATTTGCAATACAGTGTTATTAACTATATTCCCCATGCTGTCTGTACTTTATATCCTCATGACTGATTTATTTTATAACTAAAAGTTTGAATCTTTTGAGGCAAGACTTCTCAAAATTTTAGTTTTTATTTTTATAAAAAATAGACAGTGATTCACTGTCCTCTCTCCATCCACAAAGATGATATTAAAATCAGATGACATGCTACACTTAAGACTATTTTTAAAAATAAAAGCAATTAAAACAATTTCCTATACTTGGTCTCACCAAATATTCTGAGTTTTACGAAAACATGATGGCTTTACCTCAAACCCTTGACTTTCCACCCTTCATATGTTGCAGGCTGAGGACTGGGATAAGGCAGTGCTCTCAGGGCAGCCTGGTGCCAGCTTTCAGAGGATGGCAGGACCATAGGATTATGTTCCAGAACCTGATCCTCAATTTTACATATATTTAAGTTTAGTTTTACTAGTGTTCCGGAACTGATCACACTGACTGACTTAACCAAACTTACAAGAGTCTAGTAAGTACACCATAAAGCTAATTTACTAGTTTGCTGGACAGGGTGCTCTGTGTCATGGTATCGGTGTTTCTGCAAGCTAACTTAATAATCCACAAATTGTTTCCTAACATGGAAACAGGGCGAAGAGAGATGAATGATAATTACAATAACAATAAAAAGAACTGCCAGTGCTGACTGCTTTCTATTTTTGTTAATTTTTACAACCTTGCAAAGGAGATACTATCATTTCTGTTTTACAGTTGAAGAAATTGAAACACAGAGAATTTAAATATCTTTTTGAAGAACATAAATCCCGGAAACACTGGAGCCACTTTTCCGGCTGGAGAGAGATCAGATGAAAACATCTTGGCAGAGCTCTCTAATGACAGGGAAACTTCTGTCCACAGATCTAATGTCTGCACATCTGATGGAGAAATACCTGCAAATTCTTTTTCTCAAATGCTTTATTACCTAGGCTCCCTGCTAAGCGCCCCCCTTCTGTGTCCCATTACTTTCATAATTATGTCCAACACACTTAACATGTTAGTTACATATGTACTCTAGTCCAGCCACCTTGATATTATGCCAAACACCTTTCTTGGTTGGACTAGTGTATGTCCCCAAGGTTTTGGGTAAAACAGTCACATGTATTTGCGGGGGTGAGACTGAGACCCTGCTAAAGGCTAGTAACACTGCTCTCCTCAAGCTGAGAGTCTTTACACATTGTTCAACATTTATTAAACGAATACAAGGGAAACTGATTGTTATTACTTAAAATTGGACCTTTCTTTATGTTCAAAATAGGATAATGTATTTCTGATATAAACGGACATTTTGGCTTATTTGAAGTTTTCTTTCATAGTGTTGCTTTTACTCAGCTGCACAGTATAAGTAATCAGCTCATTGAGGGCAAATTCCACTGACATAATAATTCTTACAATAATAATAATAACATTTTCTGAGCTGAACAAGTGCCTGTCACTGCTTTACAAGCTTTTTTTTTTTTTTTAAAGAATTTTTAAATTGAATTTTAGAGAGAGAGGAAGGAAGAGGGAGAGAAATCAATATAACCATGTTCTGCCCGGCCTGCATGGCTCAGCGGGCCATCCACGGGATCAAGGATCAGTCCTGGTCAGCGCACATGCCCAAGTTACAGGCTCGATTCCCAGTGGGGGGCGTGCAGGAGGCAGCTGATCAATTAGTCGGAGGCAGCCGACTCTCTCATCATTGACGTCTCTGTCTCTCTCTCCTCCTCTCCCTTCCTCTCTCTGAAATCAATAAAGACATATTAAAAAATAATTAAAAAACCATAATCTGATAAATAAACATGCAGACTACAGCACATATAACTGTGTTTCCTTATCTCTCCAGTTCCCTATAATTTCCAGTAACATATTATAAATAAAATTAAATTTTATTGCCCAGCCAGCGTAGCTCAGTGATTGAGCATCGACCTGTGAGCCAGGAGGTCACAGGGTTTGATTCCCGGTCAGGGCACATGCCCAGGTTGCAGGCTCGATCCCCTGTAGGGAACATGCAGAAGGCAGCTGATCAATGGTTTTCTCTCATCATTGATATTTCTATTTCTCTCTCCCTCTCCCTTCCTCTTTCTGAATTTAATTTAAAAAATCCTATATTTAAAAAAAAAAAATAAATTGCTAGAAAAAGAGAGAGATGAGTAACTTGCCCAAGGTCACACAATTAGTTGATCAGGTGGAATTTGAACCCAGCCTGTCTGAGTTCAAAGCTAACAGCTTAGCTGCCATGCAAAGATGTGATGGTTTCCTGGTGTGCAGCTTACCTGGGCTCTGAGGCGGCAAAGAAGTTGACTTAGCAAATAAATGCATTTATACCTTTTTATCTTCTCCAGCCCATCCTTTCCCCAAACCATGGGATACATTTCAATATATTTTGCAATTTGAAGCACCATGCTCCCAATTTGGCTTTATGGATTTGGGGTAGCAGAGAGGGAAGGGAAGGAAATCTTATGAGGACTGTCCAGTGATGAGCACCCCTCTCCCCAGATCCCTAGGTTTATGAGTTTAGAAAGAAAAAAATAAACACTGGCAGCAAATTACTGGGAGCCTCGATACCAACAAAATTTTAGGTGTAAGGTGAGAGAGTCAGAAAGGGAAACACCAACAAGGCTGCCCCAGGAGCGGTATTGTGCCAACCGTGGTGCCATCCAACCCTGCTGCCTCTCGGACAGCGGCCAGTAAATCAAGGGGTGGGTCTAAATAAAGCGAGCTGCAGGAGGGGGGGATCATGGTGCTTATTCTGGCTGTTGTTTTCTGTTTTCCCGGATTTTAGGGGATTTACTCAGACAATTGGAGCTTCATTCTTTATTGCCAGTGGCTGTGTTTTTGCAGAGATGTCCACACAGCTGGAAGGGTCAGTGAGAAGAGAAACCGGCATCTCAGCAGGGGTCCCAAGAACGTCTGGTCCTCTCAGGCTCCGTCAGGCTCATGCTCATGACAAAATGATTCGATTGTTACCCTGTGTCACTGCTCCGCTGCTCCTAGAGCACAGATGAATATTCAGTGTTCACGCTTCTCTTTGTTCACAGGCCTGCCTGGAAATCTGGAAAGCTTTTCCCAGTGCTATGGCTGGAAAGCATGATATTCTAGCTTGTCAGGAAAGATTTTACCCAGAAGTCAGGCAACTGAAAGTCAAATTCTTTTCCCTGGGGAACTAGCAAATTGGCTCCAGGGAAGAGGCTCCCTGGCTCCCACAGGGCCTGCACCCCCCACCCCCCGGCTGTTCTCCAGGCCATGGTCCTGCACGAGGCTGGTTCGCACTCCCTCCCCCTCAGTTCCCTCCTCACTGCCTGTAGGTTCTTAGCCTCAGAAGGTATAGAG
Organism: Miniopterus natalensis; assembly: GCF_054644295.1. Classification (NCBI taxonomy): domain Eukaryota; kingdom Metazoa; phylum Chordata; class Mammalia; order Chiroptera; family Miniopteridae; genus Miniopterus; species Miniopterus natalensis. The sequence continues at coordinate 18,268,267 of NC_142096.1, read as the reverse complement.
TGTGTCTTAGAAATCGGCTTGTTAACAAGAGGAGAAAACTCAGGTGGATGGCTAGACAAATGCCACAGGCCTGGTGTCCTTAGGTCAGAGCAGGGCACTGTCATTACAGACACCTTGGGGACACTGTATTAATTATTATCTTATTTTCTGTATTCTTGGTGCTCCAGCATCTGGGTCCCACTGACCATTAGCTGCCTCTCAAGACTAGCTAATTCCTAGAAGAGCAAACAGCTTGCCTGCAAGTTGATCTTTGATGTGCGAACCAACCAATCCCAAATCCACATTGCCACCCACCCCCTGCCCTAAATTACCACAAGGCCGGGTATCAGACACCTGGGGGCCACCCTTACAGCACAGAGCCTGCCGAAGTTATTCCAACTCTGCAATCCTAACCCTGTTTAGCGGTTTACCCAGCCTTGCCCATTCCTTCCAGGAACAGCCACCACAGAGGCCCTTGTCCACACTTTCCCGTTACTCCTCTGCCTCCTGACTGACCCCGAGGCGTCCCCATGTGGCCCTGCATGGCATGGTGTGCCCTTCCTTTGGGAACCCTGAATAATAAACTAATTCTTCGCTAGTGCTGTCTCCTGACCTGTTGGCTTCACCATACCTGCGTTTTATCAACTGCTTTTTCTGCGTCTATTGATATGATCATGTGATTTTTCTCTATCATTTTGTTTATGTGATGTATCACATTCATTGATTAGTGAATATTTGTCCCAACTTTGCATCCTCAGAATAAATCCCACTTGATCACGGTGTATGATTTTTTTTTTTTTTTAAGGTAGTTCTAGATCCAATTTTCTAATATTTTGTTGAGGATTTTAGCATCTATGTTCATCAGGGATACTGGCCTATAATTTTCTTTCTTTCTCGTGTCTTTATCTGGTTTTGGTATTAGAACAAGGCTGGCGTCGTAAAAAGAGCTTGAAAGTCTCCTCTTGAATTATTTTTGGAATAGTTTGAGGAGGATGGGTGTTAGTTGTTCTTTGACTGTTTGCTAAAACTCACCTGTGCATCTGGTCCAGGACTTTTGTTTACTGGGAGTTTTTTGTTTTTGTTTTTTACTTTTTTTTTCTACTGGGAGTTTTTGATTACTCCTCTGATTTCATTTGTTGTTATTTGTCTAGTGAGTTGGTTTGCTTCTTCCTGATTCCGTTTTGGAAGATTGCATGTTTCCAGGAGTTTGTCCATTTCACCCAGGTTGTCCAATTTGTTGACATATAGTTGTTCATAGTATTTTCTTATAATCCTTTTTATTTCTGAAGCACAGAACTTTTTGTGAACACTTTGGAGTCTTCCCTGTCCTAGTTTTATAACCCAGGGAACAAAGTACTCTGAACTTGGCACACATCTCCTTTATTTGGTCTGATAATGCTTCCTCATTAATATGTTTAGACACTATGGTTAATTAGAACACCCAACGAATACTTCTAGCCACCCAAATTTCTTGATGGTTAATTTGTTTATTCATTGTAACTCTGCTGGAGTGTCCTCTCTGTTTGTATTCAGGATAAATTTTTTAGGTTATAGTTAAACTTTATAAAAGAAAACATTTTTCCTAGATGGAATCTCACCTGAAAGGATAGCCAAAGAAAACAGATAAAACATGAGCTACTGTGACTGGAGCAGTTGGGGAGTCCTGGACCCTTCTTTTCTTTCATATGATTCTACTTATGAACACACGGTCTGTCCCATATTTAAACAGGAAAATTCTTTCCTTCCCTAAATTACTGGTCCATGTGAGGCATTCCATCTAAATGTAGCAGCTGTTCATAGACAAATTGCTAGTTTTGTTTCTCAGGCTGATAAGTGCACTTTGAGAACCTATTCCACTGTTGACCATTATGGAGAAATAGGTGAGGGACTAGACTGTTCAGTGCTTGTTGCCTTTGATTTTGGCTAGGAACTAGTCAGAATTAAGCCACAGGAACTGAGTATATATCCCAGTTACTCGTGTGTACACAACTTGTAAATTGATACTATTGTGAGATTCAAAATCAGCAGGAAAGAGAGTCTGCAGACAGGTTAGATAAGTATTTTCAAAGGGGCATATATCTTGCTTTCGTTTCACACCTGTTATAAGAAATGTGCATTCATGATTTAAACTTTCAGATGAATTAGGATCACACTCCTATGGTTCTGTTTGCTAAAGATGTGGGTTTATAGTCACAAGCAGGAGCAGTCTCCAGAGTGCTCCTGCTTTGCAAATATTATCAGAAACAATGGTTTAAAGCCAACTACTCTAAAATCTTTTAGAGCAACATTTACAGAAAATGCCCTTCAAAATTAAATTGGCTGATAGCCAACAGTTATGTACAGTTAAATTAACTCATTTATATACCCAGGGGTACGTTTTCCTACTAATTGTGACCTGGGAATTTTACCAGAATACTGTTTAAATTTAATTGTTTCATGGGTGCATCATGGAGATTTTTATTTTCTAAGGCAAAGGTAAGGCATTTATAAGTGCCTTCTATTTTTTTTCCAGGTCAAAATGGTATCAGTGATGTCTTCCAGTGTGGACTTCTGGGGCCCAGTCCGGAAGCACTCACAGAACTCTGTTTTGAAGGACTGTGGACCCTAATTTAGGAATATCCTTCCTTACCCATCTCCTAGTCTGACATAAGTCTGATTATGTTCTTGACTTTCATCAGATGTTTTGAATCTATTAAAAATATATAACCTGCCGCAAGAATATGTACTCAGGCTCTTGTTAGCAAATATAACCTTGACCATACCCTACTTTGTTTTTGTCTATAGAGCTCCATCTCCCTGAAGGATGTATGTATAGTTCATCCATCCTTCCGAGATTTGTGTTTCACAAAGTATGGTCCTTGGGCCATCAGCGTGGAATCCTGAGGAGTTCCCTAAAAACGCTAAGGCTCTGGCCCGGCTGTGCAACTCTGAAATCTGAACCTCTGGAATGGGGCAAAAAGTCTGCGATTGAATGAGCAGTGTTACCCTCCAAACGGAGATCCTGTGCTCTCTATGTTCAGAATCTACCTGGGACGAAGCCAGATCACAGAGTCATTTTTACTAAATTGCGCTCTGGGGCTAAGCCTTCAAGGACCTTGGAAGAAACAGATGTGTAGAGAAAGCATCCAGTTTTCTGAGGAGCCCCACCTGCTCTGCATGGCCACCTAGAATGCTGGTGGGTGGCTCAGTGCGGCTACTCTCACTCTCACCGTGGCTGCTCCCTGCCCTCAGAGGGAGCAACAGGAATTTTTAACTCCCCTCTTTGGCCAGGACTGACACCCCTTTTATTCCTCATTGGGTCTCAGAAGAAGTTTCCAGTTAGTTTTTCACTTTAACATCTTATTTTAATCTTTAAAGAGAAATGCTGTATTGTTGTAGCTATTGTAGAAATACTCTTTGGGATATCATCATTCACTGTGTCACCCAATTCATAGGACAGCATTCAGTGTCACCTGGGATAATTTTCCTTAGGTCTGCTTGCTGCTATTGACAACTGTAGCCTCTCAAGTGACAGTTGTCCCATATGGGCAAAGTGAATGTTGTAACTGATCATTTTGGCTTTGCTTTGGTTATTTGGCAATTCAGCATTAAATGCATGGCCCATTTTTATTTTTTATTTTTTAAAGATTTTCAAATTGGGTTTGAGAGAGAGAGGAAGGAAGAGGGAGAGAGAAACATCCGTGAGAGAGCAAGACATCAATCGGCTGCCTCCAGCATGCCTCCTACTGGGGACTGAGCCCATAACTCCAGGCAGTAACCCCGTCGGTCATGTGCCCTGACCAGGGATCGAACCCGCAACCCCTCAGGGCACAGGATGAAGCCCAACCAACCAAGCCACACTGGCCAGGGCAGGCGGCCCAATTTTAATGCGTAACTGTGCGTGTCATTATGGCATGTATTTCTATATGTTATCTTTCCTAGTTTTAATCTCCCTTATGTGACACCAGTTCTCCCTTTGCCATGATTTTTTAACCTTGGGGTAAAAAATTTTAAATTATCCAATATATACTTCTGGTTCTTTAAATTCTCTAGGAATGAATTTGTAAACTTAATGATGAATACATAAAACAATCATACATACAATTAATTTTTTTCATTGTGCTCTGCGTGTAAAAGGCATGTAATAAATAGTTGCTGAACGAATAAGTGGCGAATTCTAAAAGGTGCATAAGAAAATCCGGACATACATTCATCAAGCAGAGACTATAAGAACAGAACCAATAGTGAGTAATAATAGCTGAGGCGATCGTGAGCGATGTGCTACAGATGCGAGCTTATCTCCCCCAGGAGTGAGTGCGCTCGCTGTACCAACGCAGACAGGGACACTGAGCCACAGGGCGGCGATGGCTTCACCAGGCCCTCAGAGGGCAGGCGGCAGGGACAAGTCTGGTAAGCAAAGCCTTGGCTCAGGAAGGGGTAAGATCCCAGGGCTCTGGGATTTGGGCGGGCTTCTACACCCTCTGTTCCAGGTGTTAATTTACCCTGGCTCCGCTTTGAGCTGAAGTTGCCCTGTTCTCTGCGGTAAAGACAAGAGTCATTCAAACTCTTGTTTCACATCCTGGACAAAATCCATTCTCTTCCCCAAGGTCTCTGCAGATTCTTGGAGGCTTTTTCTCCCACGGTCAATTCTGTCTCCAAGTTTCTCCTTCACGGGGACCTTGAACTTCTTGCCTCTCTCCTTCAGCTGTTTTTTCCCTCTGCTCTTTGCTGACCCGAGCGGAGCTTGGTGCCTTTGGCTGCTTCCCACAAGTTCTCTCTTGTGATGCACTGTGAGTGGCAGGTTTAGGGAGGGCTGGGAAGACAGAGACTATTACAGGCAGAATCCCAAACCACTTAACAGTGATCGCTGGACACCCCTGTCCTTAAATGTCCTTTGGCTACCTTGCCGTAGGAGATTGTTCATCGGCCACTTTCTCCAGCACTTGCAGGTTGTGTCTCAGCACCTCTCCCTTCTCCCCAGCCGGTGGCTCCATAACCGAGAGGTGGGGGGGCGGGAGGCATTCCATGTATGCGAGGATGGAGGGCTTAAGTTTTAAGATAATCCTCAACTTGCAGACCAGTTGACCTGCCTGTGGCCTAGGTGATTTTCTGCTGCTTCTTTCCCACCTTCCTGGAAAAATGGCATATCTCTCCCTCATCCCAAATTTTACTATAGTATATTGCTCATGTGTGTTAAAACCTTCATACAAACGGATCATTTGAAATACTTGATGCGAGTCTAAGAAAGGGATAGACTCTAGTGATTGCGTAGTTATCTCTATTTAAGTCGAGCGGTTTCTAATTCTTGGCTTACAACAAAATTGAAGGAAGATATGATTGAGTTGTTATTTAAAAATAAATTTTAGGAATACATAACTATGCTCTAGTTTGGTAAATATAGTGCGGAGAGAATCCACTGGTTGAGTGACGATGCTGTACTAAAATACCTTTATTCTCATCTACTTATTTAGGTGAGTAAGGGTTTCAGCATTTTCATCTATTGAAAAGAAAAGTCAGGATAGAATGAACACTGTGCTCTTGTCCTCTTATCAATAAATTATAGTCATCTGAGGATATAGGAACTCCTGTGAAAAAGAACTGTGTAAAATCTTTTAAGATGAACATGTCCAACTTTTCTTTTAATTTTTATGTAATATATTTGACCATTTTTCTCAGTGGTGTGCTACTAACAATTGTAATAACAATTCAATCTACAGAATTTTTTAAAAATTTTAGGTTCTTTGACTCATAAGAGATAAACAACCAACTTGAACTTTTAATTTTCATTCATTTAGGGCAATCGATAAAAAGGTTTTCAAACATAAAAATATGTTAAATTTGAATAAAATTTGAAGGCAGAAGTGAAATGGAAATCCAAGTTTAAGGATAAGAGATACCCACTAACAAAGGATAAGAGAAAGATAAGTATCAAAAGAAATAAATGATGTTCTAGTATTTTCCTGATGCACCTCAAGAGATCCCCTTGCTCCCTAGTGCAAATATACCCGAACCACTTTGGAGGGTCCTCACATAATTCAGTGGGCGGGCGCGTCTCCCCGTGGGCTAGAGGAAGGGAGGAAGGGGGGTGATAGTCAGACTCCTGCACAAGCCAGGCCGAGGGTTGGGTGTCTCATGTACATTGACCTCGTAGTTATTATTTAATTTTCCTTTTTTCAATATAGTTATTCTTCACTGAAAAATGAAAATGCTTTATGGAAACTAACCAATAAAAACAATGTTCTCTTTTCTTCCCAGATGGTGCAATAACGGCCTGAAAATATCAAGGAACTTTTCTGAAATGTTACAAGTAATTGGAAGAAAAACAATTAGGGTCCTGGAGTCCTCATTATGGGTTATTAGACTGTAATTTGTGACAATAGGGGTGAGGTGAGGTACCTAACTTGAAGATGTTAGCATTATGGTTTAGTGTGACTTATTAAAGCAGTCCTGGTGAATAACAAGCTTTTCTTTTGACATTTCCTAGAATTGTTTTTGAAACAGGCCTGGCCAAGTTCGCCCTTGTGAGGTCTCACAGTTCCCTCAATGGTAACAGTACGAAACTATAGAACAATATTGAAGTCAGGGTTCTGACGGGTACATGCATAAAAAATAGAGATTTTCATCAATTGTGTTGGCTACTCCGTACTGCATGGAGCTCAAGTGAGGTGAGCATGTCCACACTACAGAGAAAGTCAGGGAGACTGCAGGCGGTGTGCCAGAAAGCGGAGCAGTGTGACGTGGGCACATTTACTGATTCAGATAAGGCCTCTATCTTGTCTAAGCCCCTTATGATGTCCCAGGATATAATCACCTGTAAATTTAAGGATCAGTAGCTGTCCTGTCCAAGAGGAATACTTAACATCACCTCCACAGTGTCTGATCGAGACAGGAGTGAATCCTTGACTTTGAGAAGGTTGGAGTGGAGAATGGGGGACTGGGAAACTGATACCACTCTGTTTTTCCCCCTTGAGATATAATTCACATACTATAAATTTGACTCTTTTAAAGTAGACAATTCAGAGGTTTTTAGTATATCCCCAGTACAGAGCCCAGCACATTGTGAGTGACTGGTTAGCTGTGTAAATGGGCCGAATGATAATAAAAGTGTTTATCAATCTACCTACCACCTCTTCTTTAGGATTCATATTTTTCATTGGAAAACTCACAGAGAAGCCATCTGAATACAAACCGTGGCCATTTCAATTTCCTGACTACAACCTCGAAGCACGTGTGAAACACAAAAGTTGTGCCAATTTAAGAACTCCATTTAAACGATAGAGTTCACTTCAAGTTCAGCCTGAATTGGGTTTAAATGAAATAAAATTGATAGCAGATGAAAGCTCAACAGGTTTCAGAATAATTATATACTTGTTATGATGTTCTCACTAATTGGAGCACCAGCTCAATGAACCTCAGGTTCTGGAATTTCTACTGGGATAACTGGCAGACACATCTGTTTGGGACGAATCTGCATATTTGCTCGTTTGCCAAAAATGTAAAGTAGACCCCTGAATTAGTTTCAGTTCACTTAATCACTTCCAAGCTGAGGAATCAGCTGAATATATTCCCCTCCCTTAAACATGCCAAATTTCATCCATAGGCGAACCTTCAAAAAGGGCAACTTCAAAGCGGGCTGTCTGGAATGGTGACGCCCAGAGACGCGTGCAACCTTCCAGGAATGCATATTACTCTCATTTATCTGAAAAGGAGCTGAGTGCTCACAGCAGAGAGGAGGCTGATAAAAGGAAACTCTTTAGAAGCTCTTATTTTCAAGAGTAGGGTGAAACTTGTGTTTTCCTAAAGGAAGGCCCCTTTAACTCACATTTCATTCCCTGCGGCAATGTGTGCGTTCAAGGATAAGTATTTGCTTCAGGGTTTCCGAAGCTGTGCTCCTAACAGAATTAAAGTTTAACCTTCATTAGTCCCAGTGGTGTTCTCTCCCCAATAACTTCTGTCACGGTACTTGAATGCCATGTTCATGTTACATTATCATGGTTCTTAAGTTATAGTAATCCTCCCATCCCTCAGATTCAGGATAAAGCAGCTTCATATTATATTGTGCTTGGCTGACTCAGGTTATCTTCAAATGTTCTATGAAAATAAAACTATCAGTCCTCAGAGCAGTAACCATCCTGCTGCGATGAAATGTATTATAAAGATACTGCTTCTCTTCCTCTTCAAAACACCCATTGGAACACTGTCCTCAATTACTTCTCTTGGTTAACATTTATGTAACTTTTATATTAGAGCACAAGGAGCACTGAGTTACTTTGGGGATAAAAATTCATTTATAGGACCTGTCCTCACCTGCAAGGCCAGCCCCGCCATGCTTGGCAGGAGACCTGAAGTTCCTCCTCCCCAGGCTCCCGCCTGTTTCATTGAACTGTGTCATACATCAAGGATCCACTGTACCCCTACTATGTGCCACACACTTTCCTAGAAACAGCAGGTTTAGCACTGAGGAAGAGAGACACTATTTCTGCCCGTAGGTGTTTATAATCTAGTGGGAAACACAGGCTGAGAGTAACTTACCCTGTATAAACCAAATCATTATAAAATGCTGATATGGTTGAAACAGAGTTATGGAAAAAGACTAATTTCTGGACATAGCGGGAGTGCTGGTGGTCAGGGAGGACTTTCTTGAAGGTGAAGCCAAGGGTCAGAAGGAAGCAGCCTTGAAGAGACCCAGGGGAAGAGCAGCACAGAGGGAACAGCAAGTGCAAAAGCCCTGAGCACTGATTGATGCTAGCTTCTGTCCCTTCACCCTTTATCTCTACCCTGTCTCCCACCACTGGTCCCAGGGCTTTGTTTCCCATTCATTTTTCTTATATGTAAATTGATCAAAGACCCATCTGGTAGACATTCTCAGTGAGCCAAAAGGGTCTGCGTGATCCAAGGAGTCAACTATACTGAATGCCCAGAAGACAGGGGTCTTAACTGGTTATGCGAACTAACATTTGGATACATGAAAAATAAATCTATACAGTTTTTCTAGAAGATACCATCCCAGTGACCTGAAGTGTACCTGACTGTACACCTAGATCCTCATTTGGACTGTGCCCATCTGTGTTTTGCTCATTTAGCTATCCCCAGAGCGCCTGCTCAGAAGATGCTTGTTGTGAGTGAATGAACATCTGCGTGGCATGGAAAGAATACAGCTCTACCAAAGCGATGTGGGAACGCTGGCTACGAATCAGTGCTAGCAGCAGGGCCCGATGCACTGGGAGCCACTGGCCCACCATGTTTGCAGTTGCAGCTACAAGGTTTGGACCTTACTACCTGTTTATTTCAAGAAAGACCTCGAGGACTTAAAATGAAATAATTAATTTAAAAAGAATCTGTTATAATCAGGAAAATAATTTAGTTTCAGGAATAGGTAAACACCTCATTTTTTCCTTTTTGAAGACGAGAATAAATGTGAAGAAGGGAAATAATTGCCAAAACCGTGGAACTGCTTAATTCAATTTCCCTCTTATTATTTCATGGATATGGTTCATGGATTTCCAAATGAATCCCACAAAAAGAGTAAGTTGTCTTGTTAGGAAAATATCATCTCATCCTGGTCCATTCATCATTTCAGGGCGACAGAGCGAAACCACATCTGTCTAAACATAAAAGGAGTTGGGAAGACTGACTATAGAAATAAAACTAGCATTTATAACAACGGTATAAAGGAACTGTAGAAACCCATCTGGCTGTGAGGGGAAATAAAGAACAACTTAGGACACACACGGGATGCTTACAAAATACAAAAGAGCCGTGAAGGAGGAGCCCGAGGCAGTTATCAGGAGCAGAGGAGTCAGTAAGCTAGAGCTCAAAGAAACAAAAAGAAATGAATATTGCCAAGACTGTCTTCATCAGGAGTTTTCAAACCACTGAACAAAATACAGATAAAAGGTAGCATGCGCTCACCAAAGTGGCTTTCAAGGGCTTATTTCAGATTGTAAAAGAAACACGAGAGCGAGGAAATGGTTACTCACATTTGTTTTAGAAGGACAGAGAGAGTTAAGATCCACTTTAGGTCAAAAAGCCATCCAGGAGCGATGGAAACAACTAAATGGTGCTTGGAGATAGCAAAGCAGTTGATGCCGACAGAAATGCACTGTCCCGTTTCCATTCTCTTCTAGCTGTGGGCCTCAGAGCCAAGAATTGATGAGCTAGTTACAGGCAGGGCTGACTATCAAACTAAATATTAGATCATGAATTTTAGTCCTGGCCTTGTTACTGAAGAGGTCCTTGATCTTGGCTGAATCGTTTCGTTTCTCTGTGTCACACAGTTTTAAATCTGTGCACTGATTTGCTTACTCGGTCAGCATCTCTGAAGGCCACTTTATGTGCTAGGGCTGTATGACCTGGCACATCTCTTGCCGGGCGCCCTGCACTGCTGCAGGCGACAAAGGGGAGGCTAAGTTGGTGAGGCTCCGCAAGACGTGGAAAGTTCCAGTAATGCAGCGCGGAAGTTCCTTTGCTTCAGTTAGTAGAAAAAGAATATCAGCGTTAAGAAGTTATTTCCACTTTTAAAATGAGTAGTAAATCCTCACCGCCTTCTGTTCTGAAATACACACCTGTTAAAGGGGATCGGGCAGGCTAATAAGGCCACATAGTTAACGTTCGCAGGATACATATTCGGTGTGAAGAACAGCCTTAGTAGTTTTGTGTTCAGTACTCAGCATCATCTTGCGAGGTCATTACGAGCCCCTTTTACAGATGGGTAAACAGAGGCCTAAGGAATGTAGAAACTTGATGAGGTCACAGGACTGCCCACTGAGCTCGCCCGTGTAACCCTCTGCTTAGCCTCTCTTGCAGGGAGAGATCTGAAGGACTAGGCCAAGTTTCTATAGTCCCAGAACTCTGTCCTGCAAGGGAGAGGCAGGAGTTGGTAGGCATCGCCCCACAGGGTGACTGGCTGAGGGGTGGAACTGGGAAGAACACTGAGTGGTGAGGCCTGGGAGGTGGGAACAGATGCCCAAGAGGTCCTGGAAGGTCCTAGGCTGGAGAGCAACTGGGCTCCCCCACACCAAGCCTCAGCCTCTGCATCCGCTACAGCAAGGCCCGGGAAAAGGCAGGGGCACACTCTGCCCTTCAGGCCCTTTGTGGCTGCTTTTTTCCTTTCAAAGCTGCCAATTCTATCATAATTAATATTAGTCTTAATGCATGTAATAATATAAAAATGATGGATGTAAATATTTGGAGTATTTAAATGTGTTTAGTATGGATTAATAACTCTAATAACCACCATTTATTAATGCTTGCTATATGAAAAGCACTATGAGACATTTAAAAAATTATATAAAATGTGACTCCATTTTAGGAACTTGCCTAATTTTAAGAACTTGCCTAAGCTGGGTCACTGGGTTAGGGGTGGCAAAGCCAGGGATTGAGCATAGTCTGTCCAATTCCAAAGCTTCTAGTTCTTAAATTGCGTCCGTCCTCACGGTCAAGAGTAACTGGAAGGGTGCCTGTCATTTGCCTCGCAGCCCAGGAGAGACTGTTACCCCAACAACCACCTCTGAAGGAGGCCCATTCTCATCTCCATTTTACAGATGGGGAGACTGATGTTCAGAGGCTTGCTCAGGAGTCACAGACTCCTAGATCTATCTTGAGCTAAATTCCATGAGCCTCAGTTCTACCAAAAGACAGGATGTTTTTGTCTTACTCAAGAAATACATATTTTTAACTTTAGGTGTTTTTTTCAGTATAGACATTTGAAAAAAATTTAATGTTGTCGAATCCCTTTTCCCTTTTTTAAATGGCTTCTGGATTTTGAGGCTTTATTTCCAAGGCCTTTCCTACTTTTGGATAATAAAACGGTCTCCCAAGATTCACTCTAATGCTTTTACAAAGGTTTCATTTCTTTTTTTTTTAATGTTGAAATCTGTTGAACATCTGGAGTTTATTTTGGCATAAAGGGAGAGTTAGAGATCTGAATTATTTTCCCCCCAATAACTACTTGTGGATGGAGACTTCCATGCCCCCTCCCCCCCATCCCCACTGATATGCAGAGTCACCCTTGTGCATCTCTACAGGGATTTATTCCTGGACTCTCTCTGCTGTGTCAATCCCCCTATCCATCTGTATGCCAGTACTGTTCTGTTAATTATTGTAACTTTGTAACACAAATAACTTTCTGGAGGGCTAGATTGCCCTATTCTTGTTTTCAGAAATTTTCTTGTTATTTTGCATATTTATTCTGCAATTCTTTCTCAAAACTTAACTTTACACAGATGACATACACGTGTACACATTAAACGCATTGATAACTCCACCGAGGTTTCTGGACATAAGGACTCATGAGCTGCCTTTAGGCTCCAATCTGCTTGTAGGTAGAGAAGAGTCTGTGCTTTGCACTGTCTGGTACAAAACTCAGGGCACCTGGTTAACTGAGCACCTGATCTAGTTTTGAAGGGGAAACTTGGAGGGAGGTAAATATAGTTAGAGAACAATATGCAGTTGCTCGAGAATCAAGAATGTTAGAGTCAGAAGGGCCCCTAAAGACTAACTTGTCGCTTGGTAGTTGAGGAAACCGAATTTTTTTGGAATTTAAGTGACTTGGCTAAGATCATACAGTTGGTGGCAAATTAGGGTGGAAGTCCCAGTCTTCTGTTTCGCAGCTGAATCTTATTTCTACTACATGTGTCACCCACTCTAGAATCATTAGAATGGGTTTTTGTTTTGGAAATAAGAGTGGGGAGACTTCAGTTCCTTCTAGTCCCTCCCGTTTAAGTTTTCCACAAAAGGTACATATTAAAAGAAAATGTAACAGGCCTGAAATTCTGTTAGATTTCTTATTCATTTAAAGCATACTTAGTAAGTTAGCAAGAGTTGAAGCAGAAACATGGGACTAGAATGTTTTTCCATTACCCAAATTAATAAGGGGAACTCATACGTTTTATATGAGTTACACACATTCTTATCTCTGCTTTTCATTTTTTCCATTGATAAAATATCCTAAACCATCTGGAGAGAACTGGAGCGAGGCTTCATTTCCGTTTAGCAGCAATTATGCTTTGGGCAGCGAGGGAAGGAGAGCGAAATGTCTCTGGAGTCATCGATTCCCCAGCTAATGACGGCTAGGCCTGGAGATAAGGTCGTATTTTTCTCTACGGTGCTGCAGCAGGAGTTGGCAAGTGAACCCCTCTGAGAGTTTGCGTGGGGAGCAAGATTTCCCCAATGCATGCTCACTGTACAGAAAAAATTGGAATGATACTTTCAGACAGCTAAGAGGAGACAGAGAGCTTCTAAAATAAAATTGACAAAGAATAACTAAGTGTGCAGCTCAGAGCCCAGGCTGATCTTCCAGGGTTAAACTTGAACAAAAAAGTTTAATCTGGGCATATAATGCTCATTACTTGGGTGATATACATCTGTGTTAATTATTTTTTATTTATGTGAAAGGCAGTTTAAAATGCGCTGAAATGTAAACCAAATGGATATATCTTTCCGTCATCCGAGCCATTTTTTTATGTCCCATTTTCTAATAATACACCTTATTCCAGGAAGAAGTCCAGCTATGCGGCCGCAGTTAAGTACACCGGGTATGAAGCCTGTGCGTGGCACATCACGGCTATTTATAGAATGCTCTATTTTTGTCATCTCTTCTCCACCTTCTCTTGTCTCTCCTTCTCTGTCCTTCTGTTTCTAAAATGCTAGCTATGGCTCCTGAATTAATTTTCAAGTCTTATTTATTTATTCGGGCTACAGTTCCTTTTTGATATTTGGTGTCCTTGAGGGACTGGCTAATGAAATGTCATCCACTCTGCTCAACCCCAGTTTGTTTTTGCTCTTTCTTTGAGTGGAATATGTTGTGCAGCCTCTTATTTGTCTCCCTCAGGCCCGGGCCAGAGGCCTCCCTTGCGCAGGCATGTCCATGTCGGGGGGGACTGTCATTCTTCCTGCTCCTCTGCTTGTCACTGAAGCCAAACCATACTCCTCAGAGTAGCTTCTTTCCTCAACCCTGAATTCATTTAAGTCACTAATTTTAGATGAACATGGTTTCCTTAAAGATTAAAGAATACAGTCTCCCCATTTTATGGATGTGGAAACTGAAACTCAGAGGTGGTAAATGGCTTACAGGGACACAGAATGGTTTAATTAGTATAATTTTACCTCATGTTTACCACAGATTTAGAACATATAAATGAGAAGTAAAAATAATAAATCTTGTAATAAACCAAATAGTAATAAACCAAATAATAATTGTGAATCCCATGAACCCTTGTTAGCTCTCATGATACCTTGTATACTAGTTTTCTAGAGCTGTCATAACAGGGTGATTTGAACAACAGAGATTTATTTCTCATAGTCCTAGAAGCTAGAGGTCAAGATCACGGTGGTAGCAGGGCTGGTTTCTTTGAGGCCTCTCTCCTTGGCTTGCAGATGGTTGACTTCTTGCTATGTTCTCACATGGCCTTTCCTCTGTGTACTCATCCCTGGTGTTCCTCAGTGTGCCCATATTTCCTTTTCTTATAAGAACAACAATCAGATTGGATTAAAGCCTACACTAATTAGCTGTGTTTTAAATTATCACGTCTTTGTGGGCCCTATCTCCAAATAGTCACATTCTGAAGCACTGGGGGCTAGAATTTAAAAATATAAATTTTGGGGGACACAATTCAGCCCAAAACATGCTGTGAGGTAGGATTATTAATATCCCCATTAACTGATGGTGAAAGAATGACGAAAAGATGTGAAATAACTTGCTTTAATTTGCACAGAGAAGAAATGATAGAGCCAGGATTTGAACTCAGATAATCTGGCTTCAGAAAATCTGCCGAGACTATTATTGTTCTGTGCTCAGAGTCTTCTCAGAAATGTTTCATAATGACTCTGTTATAATGTCAAGGATCTTCCCTGAAAGGACAGTTTTTCTTCATTTGCCATGGCTCTTTCCAGTCCATTTGGCTCTTCTTTACTGCATGTAACAAGGCCTGGGACCCGTGTCACCCAAGGAGCACATAATACAGTTGTGTGACCTGAGCCATGGAGGAAAAGTAATGAAAACATATAGGAAATATCCAAAGCAGATTACAGTTTTCTTTTGAACACCTACTTTTAGATTATCCATAGCTAATTAGATCAAGGGTGCATGAATAATTAATTTTAATCCCAAAATTTTACTAAGGATACTTAACTATACTTTCATTTCATAAAAGTTTCCTATAGTGTATTAGCATAAGAAATGGAAATGGTCCTATAATAGTCCTAGAATCCAGAGAAAACTTCCCAAGAAAATTCAATAACACAACCAAAGGTGAGTTAAGTGCCTCTTAAGAAATGATTTTCTGTATTGGAAGGTTGTAGATTCATCATCATTACTGGTCATTCCATCATCTAAGGTCAAAGAAAGCCTGTCAACTCCCTACTTAATTGTAACTTTAACACATTTAGTGACAAAAATAACTGTCCTCACTTCCATAGACCTTCCACAGGAAAAATGACCTGCACAGCCCCTGCTATTATACAATTTTCTTGGTCACTGTCAGTTGGATAAACCCCACAAGACAATGTCAGTGAAACTGCTAAAGAAAGAGTCAAGGTCTTTTCCTCAACTAGAGAGGGGTCCAAAACTTAACCTCTACCTAACATTTGTAAGTGAAATAAGATAGAATAAATATGCAGAAATTTATGCAGCAACAGCAGCATTTTAAAAAATAATATTAAAATAAAAGGGAAGTCTTTTTCAGTCATAAATTTAAAATCTCTCAGTGAATAAATAAGGAAATGCACTTATAAATGTATTAAAGTTTTAATTGCTTTACTTCCCAACTATAATGATTAAATTCAATACAATAGTCCCCTCTTATCCATGGGAAGTATGTTCCAAGACCCTCACTGGATGCTTGAGACCGCAGATAGTACTGAACCCTACATATACTATGTTTTTTCTTACACATACATACCTATGATAAAGTTTAACTTATAAATTAGGTACAGTAAGAGATGAACAACAACTAATAGTAAAGTATAACAATTATAGTGATATAGTGTAATAAAAGTTATGTGACTGTGCACTATCTGTCTCTGTCTGTCTCTGTCTCTCTTTCTGGTAACTGACCTGATAACTGAGGTAACTACTAAGTGACTAAGGGGAGGGAGATCTGCAGCGTGGATACACTGGACAAGGGGATGATTCATATTCCAGGCAAGATGGAGCTTGAGGATGTGAGATTTCGTCATGGAACTCAAAAGGGGGCACAATTTAAAATTTACAGATTGTTTATTTTTGGAATTTTCCTTTTCATATTTCCAGACTTTGGTTGGCTGTGGGTAACTGGAACTACAGAAAGGGAAACCATGGACAAAGGGGTCTACGGTATCACAGGATAAAAGGTAAACATGTGCTATAGGAAAGCTGTCAATGACAGTAAAACAGGTGTTTAATATCCTTGTTAATAACTTTATAAAATAAAGGAATCTACAAAATACATTTCTAAAATAAAGCAGATAAGTAAATGTAATATCGATCACAATTTTAATGATTAAAGTCTAGAAAAATTCGTCGTCATCTCTCTCTTTCATTGCTGTTAATGGTTGGCTTTCAGTTCTTTGAATGAAATGATGGTACCTCCTAACAGATCCTATTACAGAAACTTAACTACTGTAGAGCCAAATTCCTGATTTGTTTATGAGGCATTTTAGACCCAGATAAGTGTCATCTGTTTAAATCATGCAGCTCCTGCTATATGCTGGTGCCAGGACTAAAATCCAGGTCTCTGGCCTCCCTTGTCAGCCCTCTGTCCACACTCATCTTTATGGAAAAATAGCACCGGCAAGTGATACAGAAAAAACCTTCCCTGGCACAGAGAACTTTATACGGTCTTTTAACCCTAGAGAAATTGATAGCTTTACTAAGGGCAGTCTTATCGAAGGTAATGATATCATCTAGGTACCTCCATTAAGCCCAAATATATTTTCCCCTTGTTTCTAAAAATCACAGTCACGAAGATATTTACAATTCTAAAACCAGGTGTAGCCTTTATATCTTGCACAATAATTTAGTGTGGGAAGCAATCTGAAAAATCCCAAAGCACGCAGGTTTTACTGCAGCTGCAAACTTGTAAATATAGTGAGCGAATGCTTAAAAACAATTGCAGCTGATGAGTGAGAAATGCCAGCACACTTCTTTCTAAAGAGGACTTGAAGAGCAAACAAATACCTGCTTGTGTAGAAACTTCTACAGAAAATGAGACATTTATTACGTTATTAAAATGGTGCCTTCAGTATAAGGTAGATTAGGTCTCTGCACAAAACATGATAGGTAGTTTTTCAAAAAAGGGCAAGTTCCTGGCATAAGTGCTGCAATAGACTAGTGATTTGAGTTGATGTGAGGTCCTTATGGTTGGACTGAAAATCAGAGATTAGAACTAGCCCTAGAAACTTCCCCTGAAGCCTATGTAGAGTGAGATGTTTGGTAAGAATGGAGAACTCTTATCTGGTTGTCCAGTTCTCTGTTCAGATATTGGTGACTGTTCACAGGATACCTGGTGAGGTGGAGCCATGTGCAATTATGTGCCATCATCCAAGTCAACAAATTATTTGGAAGTCAAAGGAAAAACAATTATTCTTCATGGGAGGGCTGGAGAAATATGTGCTTAGGTGGAGTTTGAAAGATTGTTGTTAAGGATAAGTCTGAAGTGTCCCACCAGCCAGAGCTGTGGAGATGTTGGGAGAAGAGGAGAGGGCCTCCCAGGGAGTGAACAACTTGAGCAAAGGCACAGACATGTCAAAGTGCAGATCCTAGTCTGGGGCTAGAGTCCTGTGGAGGAGATACGTGCACGAGGAGCAGAGAGTAAGGCTGTCACCCCCATAGTGCATCCAGTGGGGAGGAATTGGATCTTTTAGATGTTGGGTCCCTCTTACACTTCAATCTGGAGCCTTATATTTGGCAATAGCCGAGAACACGGTGACAGACACTTTGTGGCTCATACTGAGATGCCCAGTTTGCTAAAAAAGTTGGGTAGTCTGCAACCAAATTGGATCCTTTGATATTTATTATTTATTTATTTATTTACTTATTTATTTATTTCTGCAAAAAGTGAAGACGTGGCTCCTAGCATCAGTGAAAGGGTGGAGGAGTGAAAGTGCTCTTCTAAATGTTCTTCTGGTGAGTCAAGGGCATAAGGCCTGCAGGTCTGTGAACTATGTATATTCTCCCGGTACCCGTCTTCAGTGGACTGTTGACCCCCCAGACAAAACATACTATAGCCATCCCTGAGCACCAGACACTACTGGATTACATGCTTGTGAGTCCTATAGCGAGAAAGGTTTCCAGTTCTAGATTTGGGATAGATTTTAAAAGGTCTTTTGTAAATATTCTAAGTCTTGTTATGGGTTGTTTCCCCTTTTTCTGCACCACCCCACCAAAAAAAGGATATGTTGATGTTCTAACTCTACAACGGCTAATTTTGTCAACTTGACTGTGCTGAGGGAAGCCCAGATAGGGGGTAAAGAGTATTTCTGGGTGTGTCTGTGAGGAGGTTTCTGGAAGAGACTTGATTCAGTAGATTGAGTAAAGGGATCCATGCTCACCAATGTGGGAGAGCAACACCCAATTCATTGGGAGCCCAAATGGAACAAAAATAATTCTTTCTCTTCTTGAGCTGGAACATCCACCTTTTCTTGTCCTCAGATATCAGAGGTCTTGATTCTCAAGTTTTGGCTTTGGACTGAGAATTACACCACAGGTTCCCCCGGTTCTCAGGCCTTCAGGCTCACACCAGGAAAGAGGTGACAGAAATGGGCAGAATTTAGAGATATTTATGAGATAGACTCACTTTGACAATGACTACAGGTTCCTTCCATGGTGTGGCTCCCTCTCCCACCCACGCCCTTACAGGCTATGTTAGATGCTCCCAGAATAGTCTGTGCAAATCTCTACTTTTGCTTTTACCACCAAATAATATAATAATTAGTGTATCTAGACTCACTTCCCTCCTTTACTGGATTCTTTCAGGAAAAAAAGTGTTTTATTAATACTTATAACTCTAATAACATGCATGTCAAATGGTTGTAATTAAAAAAAAATTGTTAAAATTACAATTTAAAAAATATAAACGCTTACAAAAAAGACTGAAAAGGAGTACATTAAAGTGGTGAGCTTCAAATATCTTTACATTTAGCAAGTGTTACTATTATAGTCAGAAAAAAAGAAAACTCTAATAAATTACTCTATAAAAGAAACAAGTACATTCTTGAAAAATTATTTCATTTCTTTGTTCCAAGAATTTTCTTCATATGTTCCTATTTGTTTCTTTAACATTTTGTAAAGGAAGGCTTTTATAAACCAAACAAAAAAAATTAGAATATTTTAAGAAAAACAATTACATAAAGCATACACCCTAATTTTGTAGAAAAACCAGGCACTTAGACACACCATTTTTAAAAACAGCACTTGTGTTCATTGACATTTTTTCCTTTTATTAATGTTTAAACAAACTATTTGTATTTTTAAGCCTCTTTGTGACCTGAAACCTCTCTTTGCTTTTATAGTGGTTCTAGACAAACATTCTTAGCACTTTTCAGAAATAAAATAAGTAAGTGAAACATATCCTAGAAATCTATATAATTTAAATTTATTTGATTTGACAGATCTCAGCTCTATTAATTTTAAGGTTTCGGTCCCATTGCCTTGAGTCTATGCCTGTGAATATGGCTTTCTTCTCCTATCTTCCCATCTTAGACCCACAATGTCCTGCTCTCTTCCTAAACTCAGAAAGAATCAGGAACTCAGACTTGTGTTAAAATGACCACAGTGTACTTTATTTAATGATTTTGGTACCTTGTGTTGCAATAAAATAAAAAAAAAATCTACAAAATCCAAATATATAAAATTTCAAGTTTTCTTTCTTTTTTTAAAAGTTTTACAAGAAAAATCATGTAACCAAGGAAATTTGTTCATTATGAAGCACTACTTTCCACTTAATTTCATCACAAATTGCAACTTACTTAACAGACCAAAATAACTATGGTACTGAGTACATCAAATACTCCACACACTGTGCTTTCGACGGGAGCACATGGGACCGCGGCCCTGAGACAGCGGCCTCCAGCCAATGAACACACTCATAATCTGAATGCTAAAGGGATGTTTGGATACATGGAGTTTAAATATATATATTTACAGGAAGGAAAAAGAAATTAATAACTAGTTTAATTCTTCATTTCAAATATAATTCCAAATACATTTGTACAATGTTCACAAAGTAAAAGCACAAGAACTGCCAAGGTTATCATTCGGGTCCAGGCACTGTGCTTGTACTGGGGGAAATGTTACACGGGTCCCTAAACACACACACGGTCTCTCAGACCTGATTTCTAGAATGGTCCCGGGAGAGAGCAGCACAGGAATGGCAATCAGAATGTCATGCAGAGAGCTGACGACAGGGAACTGAGAAATGATCGGTCCATTCTCTTAAGTTTGTTGTTCATCTGCCACCTGTTACAGTTTCTTTTTCGGAGATAGGTTTCAAATGAAAAAAAAAAAAAATTGAACAGGGAAAGGAGCACAAAATGTTTAAGGCAAATTAAGCAAATATAGAGCAGCTTCTCTTGGTGTTGAGTGGAAATGAGGATTTTTACCCCAATCCAACAGAAACAAACAAACAAAATGAAGTACAACCTCCTGAGGTTGAGTTGCTTATGTCATACACAAATTTTTGAAAATTGCTTTGCACCAAGTATCCTTTTGGAATTTTAAATGAGAAACTTATTGGTCACAAAGTGCATGATTTCATGTTTCTAAATTAAACAACAGTAGCTGAGGTAGTTAGATGTGAAACTTATTTACTTAAAATAACCAGAGAATGAAGGACAAACGTCAGTAGCAAAAATCCTTGTCATTTGAAAGCAGATTTAGATTGTGCAATGATATAATGTGAGCAAAATGCTTTTATTTTCCTATTAGACGTTATTAATTAAACCAGAACCTTAGTGATAGTAATATTTGTTTCCGATTTGCTTGGTTAGTCACAAACAAAGTCTGTATCCCCAGTGATTTTGCTTGTAACTCATGCTTTCATCATTTCTGCATCGAAGCTATAATATAAAGTGGCATTAGCTATTAATACTAGAAATTTCTGATCTAAACTGTAAGAAGAATTTAATAAAAATTGAGAAAAGTATCCATAGGAAGGACACTTTTGCTCTTGCTTTTACAATATTTTTGTCTTAGCCCTAAATTCGATGTACTATTTGGTTTCAAGGTGGGAGGGAAACGCTGGCTCATTGGTTACCCCCCTTGTTCTGAGAAAGGGAAAAGCCTAATTTGCATATTCGTCACCATCCCTCTCTCTCTAGGCTACTGAGCTACCTGGTGACCGAGAAGAAAAGCAGAAGCCACTTGGCAGAGGCCAAGCTCTCCACCCAAGGTCCTCCCTCCTCCGCCCGCCCCTTTACCAAAGGGAGGCTTCAGGCGAGACCTTCAATAAGCAATCGACCAAAAGCTTCGTTTTCCAGCTATCTCATACCATCTAGATATGAAAGGAATTGTATGATAAAAATATGGATATAAAGAAGTTGGGAGACATTCTTTTTTTAGCAAACGAGAATTTTTTAATGTGTTTTTACCACTTGTTTATGGGACAGAATGTTAACTGGAAGTTGATAGCAACATTTTAAAAGCAACACACATGTGATGATTTACGTAATGACTGGTCCATAGCGGTATAATCACATTTATCTTTGCTAAAAAAATGTTTTCTAAGAGTCTCTGGTTTTCGGGGAAGACTCCGGAGATTTTCATGTGAGCTGGAAAACCTTGAAAAGAGTAAAATGTATGGGGCATTCAAACTCCCCTTTCCCCAGTAATTAGATGTATAGAAATGTCTATACATCTATATAGTAATTAGATATATCTAATAACATGTTGTCTCCCCTATTTTCTCCTTTAGAATTTAGATTCTACCATTTCAAAGAATTGCCCAGCTCTGACACTGTTAGATTCTGTTTTGCACCTTTGTGGTAAAATCTCCCTATGACACCTTCTCCTCCCTTCTCTCATCCGAGCCAGTCCACTCAAAAAGTGGCTACACCTGCCCTCATGTCCAGGCCCTCAAGCCCAGCCAATTTCAGTTTTCTTGTGCAAAAACAAAGGAAAGACATGGGCACTTCCCTTCATAGCAAAGGATAGTCTGCTGCACTTTTGGTTGGAAAAGCATTGATGACGTTAACTGGGAGGAAAAAGAAGAAAAGAAAAGTCCACATTATTCTGATTCATTTCTATACTAATATTCGGAGTCTAAAAAAAAGAATATTTTTCTAAGTCTGGTGTGGTGACACAAATTTCCGTTAATGGATCAGATAATTGCTTAGGTTAAATTCATGCCTCAGAAAGCTTAATACCATGCGTTAGAAATGTTTAACCTATCTGAAATGCTAAGCCTTCCTGGCAACTGAATTTTGGAATTCAGAAGAGATTATGTTGAACCTATATGTCGGGTCAGCTCCAGGCACAACATGATTTTTCTAACCCTCTTACCAAGATGAACTTTCTGAAACCTTATTTTGTATTTTCAAGAGCATGCAAATTTGTTTTGCAAAGGAATCTGATTATTAAGTAAGGGCACAATATTGATGATATTGTTCTTATCAGGACTCAGCATTTAAGTAAAAGAAAACAAGTCACTTTGGGAGGAAGCTGTCCGGGATGGTGTCTACGGTGGTGTCCCCACCCTTTGTCCTTGAGCTCTGCTCCTACCTATATCCGTGTAAGAACACGTGTGTCTCAATGCGTAGCTGAAGCCCTGTGTCAACACTTCTCTGGAATATTTTAAATATTTATAATCTGGAAAATAAATCAGCTCAGGCAGAAATAAAGCTTTACATCATTTTAAAGGGTTATAAAGGGAAAGATGTATCATCTTAGGGATGAAAGAGAATCTCACTGTAAACAACACAAAAACCTAACTTGAATGACATCTGTTGAAATTTTCCTTCCTGATAGTGGGCTCCAGACCACGGCGTGACAATCATTAGTATTGAACCAGAGTATAACGCACGCATGATGCTCTGAAAAACGCGGCGTGGGACCAGGCGTGCAAGCTCCTCAGGCACCAGAGGAGCCAAGTTTTCCGGACGCGTTTAATTCAATATTTCATAAAATGCAGTTTTTGCTGAGAGGAAAATTGTGATTCTATATGAAGCTTCTCCATGTCTGTATGAAAGGGGTTAATTTTCTCATTAGAAAGCCGATAACTGAGAAGAGTTACACATAGACCTTTGAAGAAAAAAATCCCACTTTCCTTAAGTGATCAAGAATAACCGTGCTCTCTGATGGTGAGTTATTGCTGCTGTGTCCCGAAGCTGCCCCGGCTGACCCCGCCGCCTTCTCCCCTTCGCACTGACACTAGTTATCAAGTGTGAAAGCGCCTTGAGAGCTCTAAACGTTCTGCACAACACCCTTATGAGGTAGGTAGATAAATATTATCTCTCTTTTACGTATGGGAAAAATGAGATGGGAGGTGAGTTTCTGGGGCTAAAATGACCCACCAAAAATGAGGATGTGAGTGGTCAGACCCCCAGACCCTGTGTTCCCATCACGGGACCACGCCCTGGTCTCCCGAAAGGAACCTATTCCGGAGTGTAAAAGGAGACTGTGTCACAGAATATCTTTAAAACAGTCATTATATGCCCTGGCTGCTGTGGCTCCGTTGGTTGGAGCGTCATCGCCTTCAGCAGAGGGTCATGGGTTCAGTTCCCAGTCAGAGCACACACCCAGGTTGTGGGTTCGATCCCTGGTCTGGGTGCGTGTGGGAGGCAACTGATGGATGCTTCACTCTCACATCAATGTTTCTCTCTCTCTCTCTCTCTCAAATTAATTAAATTAAACAGTAATTCTATTCAACACAGGGACTTTCAGTTTTCTATTAAACCATAAGTTGTATTCAATTATCACGTAAAAGATGACTGGGAAAAAAAGGCCAGTGTTTTTGTAGCTGCCGACTGCTTGTCGCTTTGTTACCAGTTCACCTGAACCTTGAACTAAACATCCTGTCAATAACATGGGGGCATAAGTGAGTTGGAAAGGGTTTAGAGAAGTAGAAATCTCAAAGGAAAAGCAAAGCAAAGCTAAACTGGGTGTGGGAGTAGCAGCTTTGTGGTCCTGGAGGCTCTCAAATGAACAGGCCTGCCCTCCAAAGGCGAATTTACAAAACGCAGTTAGCGCAGAGCCACGACGCCCAGTAGCTGGCGTCCTTTGGTGCACAAGGCGGACTGTCCCTTTGATTTCCAGGAAACTTCTGCATCTGGTGGCAGAAAGAACTCACTGCGAGGAAGGGGACTGCCTACCCAACGAAGTCATCCTAAGTTGGCACTAAACGTAGGCTATGACACAATCAAAACGCTTCCTAAGAACCTACAAACGTTGAGATTTGCTCTGACAATCCCCTCATGATCTTTGAGTGGCTAACTACCTTCCAGTGCCCTGTGTGCCCGCCTGTCGTCAGTGCCTCGGGACAAGCTAAGCCACATAAGCACGCTTAAAAGAGAACTGGACTGAAGAGCTTGCCTATTTTCCTGCCCAGCTTCAGAGCAGTAAGTGAGGGAAGCACACAATTTGCAGAAACACACACCTCACCAATCCGGAGCCACATCTGATGGAACATGGAAGGAATGGCCACAAATAATCTTAAATACGAGAGTTGATTGAGTATCTCAAGCGTCCTTTCTGGAAAGTCAGTTTCT
The DNA here is from genome assembly GCF_054644295.1 of Miniopterus natalensis. Lineage (NCBI taxonomy): Eukaryota > Metazoa > Chordata > Mammalia > Chiroptera > Miniopteridae > Miniopterus > Miniopterus natalensis. Next base: position 18,243,631 of record NC_142096.1, on the reverse strand, counting down.
CTTTGATATCATCTTTTCCTTCCTGTCGTGGCTATAGAAACATCAGTGTCACACTATGTGGTAGCCAGCTGGTCCTTGGCAATCAGAATGACATCAACCAGCTGAACCAAAAGAAAGAAAATGTGTTGTTTTTAAATTTGGGGAAAAAAGCTTTTACTTCTGTCGACACTATAAAATTCACCATGAAGTAACTGCACCAAGCAGCTGAAACTATTTTTATGCTTAAAGGTATAATAAATCCTTAAAATTAAAACTCCCATTTGAAGAATAAAAAGTTAACAAATTTGTATTTCCCTTGAACAGTTCTGTCAAACTTTGTGAATGATTAAGAGTATGTGAAGAGCGGAAGGGTAATTATAAAATTATGGAAGGTGGAAAGGGCTGAATGAAAAGGTTCCTTGCTAGGAAGGGGCCGAGTGGCAGGCCTCCAGAACGGTCGTGGGGAAGGAGGCCTGTGGCTCCATCACATCTGAATACACCTAGGACAGCCTCTCAAACCTCTTCCATTCACACGTTCGTTGAAAGTAAATAAAAAGTAGCACTTCTCTGCATTATTTATTTCTCTTTGCACAACAAAGAGATTTTTATGTAGCAGCAGGACATCACCAGCAATAGATTACTGCACGAGAAACTTAAATTCTGTTACCTACAACACCTGAGCATTTCCTGTCTCTCTAGACAACACCAGGCAACCAGATGAAAAAAACTATCGGATTCAAACGCCTAGATTTTCCCAAATATCCAGATGTTTGACATCACAAAGACCAAATTTACTCCTCAAATGACCTAATTCTTCACTTTCCATTGGGATATTTGCATTCGTGTGGACAGTCTTTGTTTTTTACTAACACCATAGTGTCCATTTCAATTCAGTGAAGGTGGTTTAACAATCATCTGGAAAATTCAGATGTTAAAAGCTCCCCCAGTGAAAAGAAACTTAGTCATGAGGAACAATCAGAGCTTTAGGGCTATCGATGGTCTAGAAGTTTTGTCTTCATTGAAACATTGCTTAACTGTCCACCTTTTTTCACTACTATTATTCTGAAAATCTCACAAGAATTATTTTTCAGATTTGGGGATAGATGCACAGACTAGGTGATGGCAGAATCAAGATCCAAAATATGTTTAAAGGGTTCAGTTAGTACTTGCAAACCTAGTTCAGTGAATGTGAATATGGAGGTTCTTGTAATGTCATGAAATATCTGCATTGGAATAATGAACAGGGCCATGGAAACCCTGAATCTCCTTGTTGGAATATGAGGGATAATTCATGTTCTACAAGCAAGAGTACTTACAATACCTTAAAACATCGCATCTTACAATCCATCAGAAGCTGTTGGTGTGCAGAGCTATTTGGCAGCACAGGGGCCAGCGTCCAAGGAGAACTGTCGTGGGGGAAAGTTTCCTTAAGGACAGAATTAGTCTCAGATGTGAAACCACTGACATCTCCTCTATCTTCCCACTCCAGTCATGCCTTGGCCCTTCATAAATGGACACACCTATTGTCATAGCTATGAACTGGAGGGGGCACCTTGAACCTCTGCTCTATAGGAAGGCAGCTATTCCTGATGACCCACTGTCAGACAGGTTTCCTCTTCAATCACCACACCCAGGCCCCTACATGAATAGAAACCTTCTGTCCCAACACTACTCTTACTCATAAGCCTGTGGGAGAGAATCGTTTATTGCTCCTGTGTCTCCACAGTCAACCAACTCATTGTGCATTAGAGCATCTTTGTTCCTCTTTTGGCTTTGGAATTTCTTTAACGTGTTAGTTTTCATTACCTTACAATTGAAAACAAGTCACAAGGCGGTAGGCCCCTTTTTTACCATTAAATTTCGGTGCTGCATCAAGAGCTAGTTCTGAAAATGAGTCTCCAGAGGAGGGGGCGCAGCATGACACGGGCACCTAAGACGGGGACTCTCGCTCAGGAGAAACATCTTGGAAACGAAAAATCACCCCTGCGGCTGCTGCTTCTTATTTTTGTTATTACTTGTTATTATTACTTGTTGGACAAATCTGATGACTTTTTCTCATTCGTCTATGATTCACTCCTAAAACTCTTAGAGTACAACAATTAGACAGAAAACCTTATAACAACATACAGATGCCTGACTTGGTCGCAAACTCTGAAACTCTAACGCGAAACCAATTCATCCTCGCCTGCGGCTCAAAGCTTTCTTTAAAAACAGGGAAGCGAGTGGAAAAGAAGCATGATTTTTAATGATGGGACCATCTGTTTACTTGTAAGAGAATCGAGAATGTGAGATTGGTGACTTCAGAGCTCGCAACCAAGGTTTTGCAAGGGTCTAAGAAGCCACAGGAGAGCCAGTTCCACATACAAATGCACCTCAGTCTGAAACTGGCTGTCTCACCACCTAGCGAGGCAGGAATCCGATTACCCGGTAGCTACATTCATGCAGATTTTACCTTTGAAATTGAATTATAAAAATGTTATTACAGTGCTGACAACTGTACTTTCAAGAAATGAAGCAAGGGCAGGAGCTATGCTCAGACAGGTCAATCATTAAACAGATGGCAATACCATTTCTTTTTCATTTTCAAACACAAGTAGATTCGTATTCATTTAAAGTGAGTCCCTATGACCCAGTACCAATATTCTGAGCTATGCAAGGCCCCAGGAATCCATCGATTCTTTTTTTCCTTTTATTTTTCAAAGCAGTGCTTACTGGCAAAAGCAAATGAAGCGGATGAATATTCATAGCATGAATGATGAGGAGGCAGGAGCCCGAGTCAGGAATTCACGCGTGCCCTACTTCACGGGGGTCTTTCTCTTCAGGCCTGGGCACGTCACCGCGCGACACGGGGAGCGCTCCTTCCCACTAACTGATTAACTTGCCCTTGCAGTAGCTTGGCTACAATATTACAAGTCAAGAATTTGCAAGATTCAAGGGTCTGTTGAATTAATTAACGCAAATCACCTTCAGTAAAGCTTGACAAGTTCCAAGACGGTTCTGTAAGAAAAAGAAGGGAATCGATGGCATCAGCAACGTGCGGCTTGTGACCTCGTGACCGTGGGGGCTCGCTGGCCACCTGTGGCTGGCTCGCCCCCCTTCCCCTTTCTCCAGGCAGGAGAAGTTTCTTTCTTTTCGCACGGAGCGAAGCCTCCGATTCAGACCAAGGAAACTGTTTCACCCCAGGCATTCACAACCGTACTACAAAGCTCCGCTTCCTTTTCTATGTGCAATACATCAGAAGGGTTAATGAGGGAAGTCAACTATTTTAGCTCTTTGAAAGGAGATAAAATGACAATTCTTTGACCAGCTGACAGACCTCCTCTGCTTACAGGGTGATGTGCTATTGCTCCCACCTTGAGTAGAGTAAGAACTCACAGTGGGCCTCACAGAAAGCCACAGGCCGCAAGTTAATTGCTGGGTTAATGCAACAGCACCGAACACACCCAAACACAAGTGCTCATCTGGCAGAATCACAATGATTGAAATGCCTGTGCTGATTAAGACGTGTTCTGCTGGTTTGTAATCAAATAGGAATTTCTTAAAATAATAGAAACCCCAAATATATTTTCAGCATACTTATGGGTGTTTTAGAACTTACTGATAATGAATTAATTTGAAATAATTTAGTGTTGATTTGATACCAGAATGCCACTAGAACAGTTAGATTAAATTAGCTTAAACTCAACGTCTCCATTTGTTAATATTTGTAGCAGTTAAATGAAATAAGAATTTGATTATTTCCATTTTAATGCAAATCAAGCAATAGAGAAGGGGCCGCCAGCTTAATTTTGTAGATTAATGTATAATAAAAACATGAAACTTTACATTTTCTGAAATTCTAATGACAGAGTAGGTGACAGGTTGCAATAATAACACAAGGGAAAGTCTGTGTTGGTGCTGTTCTGGTAATATTTGCTTATCAAGTTGATTAATTAGCATTGTTAAACATGATCGTTGTTCTTTAAACATTGTATCGGTAACTATACTTTTCTCATCTGGTGTAATGGCGAAAACAGCAGTAATAAGGGTAATGGGGACATAAGGCTAGAAATTGTGCCTCGGACCTCACACCATTATTCAGTCAACTGTTTTACTGATGCCTAATGAGACTCACCAAGGAATTCTTTGAATTATTTGCAACCTGTAAAAATTAATATTCTGTTTTTCTTTCCTTCCTTTTACTCCTAGAGGACCTACGGGTTTATACATTCCCTGACCAGAATATTTCACTTAGAGAAAATTCGTTGTGCACGTTAATAGATACCTTTAAGCAATAAACTCCTTAGCTACGTGGAAAGCCAGTCCCTATGGGCCACATTGCAGAGAGGCTCGGGTTGGTATAGCGCCAGGATGAGTAGCCACACCGGGCGGGTCTGGCTGTCCTGACTCCTGAAGTTAACACAACACAGGGTTGCTCTTCTGGGCACCTGAGAAATGGCTTCAGCACAACCTCTCAGGTTGCAATAACTGAGGTTCATGTCTAGAAGTTTGTTATTCCTGAATAACTAGTATGCCAGAGACAGATTGTATGTGCCAATGAAGGATGTTTCCTGACGGACAGAGAAGTAGCCTATTCAAAAAATTTTCAGACGTTTAATTCTGTGCCTCTTAAAAGAAATTCTCGGGAATATGCCCAAAGTTTATCTAGAGATGATTGTTTTGAGTCAGATACTATGTGTCAAAAGAATATTTTAATTTTTCTGTTGCTTTTTGACCTTGATTTTAAAATATCTAGTGATGGAGCAGCATAAAAAGAAATTATAAAATTCTTCTTCTTTTTATAGGTTGTCATCTGTCATTTGTTTGTCTTTGATTTATATTATTACCTCATATTTGTCACTGTGTGTGGCAATTATTTATTGTGAGGCTTACATAATACAATCTTGGAAACGCTTATGTTTCTTTATTGGCTCTAGTATAGAATTAAATAAAGATATTAAAAAGACAAGCAGTGTGGTAGAGCAGAAAAGAGGCAGAGCTGAAGTCAAAAGACTCTTACTCTGCTACTAATAACCAAGTGTGAGCTGTTGGACCATGAGAATCCTTTTGCACTTGACTGGGTACTACCCAGCGATACAAATCATAAAATCATACTTTGTGAGTGAATGACTGAAGGAATCCTGATTACAAACATTCTCTGATCTCTCTGAAGCTCAGTTGTCTCATCTATAAAAGAAGTGTGCTGAAGTAACACTTGGATCTCTTTTAGATGCTATTTTCTATAGAAATTAGTGACTTCTAATTGAATTTAATATAACTTCATAAAGATCTGCTTAAATCTTATCAAAGTAGGAAGATAGATGATTACTTACATTTTTAATACATTAAATTTGGATCGATCGCCATCAGGGCTGAGCAATTTTTTGCTTTATTATCGGCTAACTTTTTAGCGTCCGTTCAAACAGCAGCACACAGGGCTTACCATAAAACACCATTACATGGCTATAACTGTCTTCCTGTAGAACGCAGACATGTTACATCTAAAGTGAGGCGGAGGATGAAACACTAATTATTTTATAATCCATTCAACAAATAGTTGCCAAACATTTCCTATATTCTTTGCATCTGACCTTTCAATCTAAGATAAGGTTCTTAGATTTATATGATGGGTGAAGCTAGTGGCATAATAATCTTCTTCAGTGTTAAATACTGTGATCTGAAAAGCATTCAATAAATAAAATTTAGGGGAAAATTATGGCAATGGAATAAAATGATGGCATTTCAAGGATTTGTTGACCTATCTTTCCTTCCTTTTCCCCTCTCCTTTGTCAGGGGATCAAAGTAGGTAGTGGGGCTTGGTTATTTTTTAGTCTGCCTCACTGGATGACAGGAGCATACATGTGCAGAACACAACAGGACAGCCATCCAACTAATTTATATGTATTACTCACTTTAGTGCAGAGTAGGGCCACGAAAGGGGCCAGCTGCCTGGGATGGAAGAGCAGCATTGATCGGCCTACTGTGAACCAGGGAGTTGAAGTAAAGTTCAGTTACAGGTGATAGAGACTTTCATTTCTCATCACTGGCTTTTCTATTTCTAACATTTCATTTTGAAAGGCACCTTCAGCTTTTAATTTTCTGTGAAGAATCTGATCATCAGACCATGAGATTTTGTTTCCCCTGAAACCTTGCCAAATCAGGAACAGATTATGGTGGGAAAACATTCTTTGGTTTTCCAGAAGAACATGCGGCTGTTACAAGTTCTTACAAGTTGTGTTTTACTCTGCTCTTTCCTAGCTGTAGGACCTTGCCATTTATTGATATCTCTGAGCTTAAGTTTTGTCATCTGCAAATCGTACTTAACACATAGATGGCTGTGAGGGTTAAATGAGATCACACCCATAGGCCCTTTAGCACAGCACTTGACCGGGGCGAGCTACTTGCAATAGGGGGAACTGAATTATAAGAAAATCTAAGAGGGAAAAAATGGCCAAAGCAAAATTTTGACTTAGCTGGTGTTTCTGGCATATTATATCAGTATATTATTTATGTCAGTAGAATATTTTAGCAAAAACAATCAGACATTTCAGGACATTAAACCATCCCTCATTTAGCAGAACATAGGCCATGGAAGTTGACTGAAGTTTTTACATTTCTGGGCTAGATCACTGGGTACAATGTAACGACAGTCTGATTTTTTTCCTAGTGGAATCTAGAGGAAGAGCTTCAGATGGATGGTGAAGCCGTGTGATGCCTCAACACTCAAGGGAGAGTTTCTGCACCCCTCATTTCTGTGGGCAAGCGGCTGTTTGCCACTGTTCCGCTTGGCTTTGTGCTGAGAGCAGGTTGTGGGCGAGCTGGCCTAATTGCTACAACTGGCAAAATGAAATGGCTCATCATGTTTTTATACAATTCCACCCACATTCCGCAGAGTTTTGCTTCTGATTCAGTAATTGTACTGTGGAGGCTGTAGACACAAGCTTACATGGAGACTTCCCACGTGCCCATCTTTAGGTGGCGTCTGAATAGGACCTCTGTCCACGGAGGGTCTGCCTGAGTGAGGGGAGCAGGGGGGCCCAGCTGGGTCATTGCACAGCCCACACAGGTAGGGACCAGAGGTTTGGAAACGGGCGTGGGTGCTAGAGAGAAATGGCCTCTCCTTAGCCATTTTGAAATGCAGGGGGGAAGGGATGCTGTGAGTCAAAAGCTGGCTCAAGCAATTATTTGATTGTTTTCAAAGTGACAGTGGATTCCTGAAGATAAATGAACATGAGCTGATCTGCATCCATCACTGAAATTATAGAAGCACCCACTCCAGCCCTGCTGTGTTTTCATCACGCACTTCAACCTGCTCTGAGCTATATTTCTGAAAGGCAGTCTGAGCTATTTTTACAAAGGCTTTAAGGAACTCTCCTCCGAAACATAAAAATGCAGGCGTCTCATCCCGGCTTTATATAGAAACAGTAATGGCTACTGGCAAAGATGTGTGGGAATGCAGGGGAGCAGATATTTAGTCTAGAAAATGGTTCATTAGAAAAAGTATCTCTGGATTCTTGTCTAAACATTTGTGTTGGAACTTCTTTCCACTCCATGGCATTTGACACATTTAAAGGCAAATGTGTAACCTTCCACAACCCTGGTAAGGACGCCAGAGGTTTTCTTCCCTCAATTCAATCAGTTCAGAGAAACAAACTTTGAACTGACTCAAAACTATTCTTTTCAGCTGCTTAAAAGATGAGAACCTTAAGAAGCGACTAAGCTCTTTCAAGCTAAAAGTGCTGGATTATAGCTAGGTATTTCCAACTGGAGTTCATAGGTGTGCTCTGTCCCACAGACAGGTGCTGTAAGCTTGGCCTGATGTTGAAAATGAGGAGGAAAAGGTTTTTTGTTTTTTTTAAAATCTAAAAGTTCATGTGTCAGTAACATACCAATTTACATGCATATAAGAGAGCATATACGTTACCCTTTTCATCTGTTACTCTATTGTGTGTATGATATATAGCATACACACATGTATAGGATTATTTTGTAAAAACTGTCATTGAGATTTCAATTTTTCCCATTCAGCTTTAATTGCTCAGTGCTATCACCTCATTTATTCATAGATCAAAATAAATTGAACATTTAGAAATTAAACATAAATACTTCATTATATTTTCTCTTCAGATTACCTTTATATTTTATATTTTGCTAATACTTGAACTGTGTATTTTTACTGTCAATAAGAATTTGTTTCATTTGTTGAGTTCACAGCATTAGCACAAGTGAATAGTAGCTGAGTGTCTGCAAAGTCCACATTCCTGAAAGAGACAGGACACAGGTAAGTAGTACAATTTAAATGTGTGAAGAGAATTTAAAGGACATAGTCATTTCAGGGGACCAAACTTTGACTTCCATAAAAATTCTTTTTCTTCCACACAAATACTTGAAGTCTGTGTGGTTAAGATATAGATGTTCTTTAATCTTAAATATGGTTTCATTTAAAAATGCTAATTTGAAAGTGAAAAAAGATTATAATATTCTCTTTTAGAAAATTTTATGGTCCTATGCAAAAAGTGAGTACTAGGAGCAGACCCCTCCTCTAAAGGAATCCAGTAAACTCATGCACAGGAAGCCGGAGCCCAGAGAGAAAAATCCAGCACTTCCAGTTTGTGTGCTAACCACTGCGTCTTCGTCTTGGATTCCTGTTACTCTCTGTGGAGAGTTTAATGGCAGATTGAAAATGAAATCTTAGGAAGAACTAAAATATAAATACAAATATCAAACTTTGTTCCTTTGTACATTGACAATGTCTCTTTAAATCCTAATACTTTAAACTCTCTGTTATCTGTGGATCTGGAAACTAATGAGTTGTCATCACCACACAGTCTTCTAAGGCCTGGAAGTAAGATTAAATCATGATTTACCTTGGGAGTAGATTTTTGTTGTTATAATCTTGAGGGAACTTGTAATTCATTACATGTAGGAGATGTCATTTTCTTAACAAAAATTTTTGACTGAAACATCTTAATCTTCAAGTATGTTGGATAACAGAGTATTTACAGTATTTGGGAAATCATTGAAAAAACCCAAACTTCTTATACCTCCTGACTGCATTCTCACCTCCAAGACAAAGCGCAATACATTATTATTTTTTTAAATTCACATAGCACTTACTTTGACTCTTAACATGTTAAATGAGGGATAAAGTTGAGAAATAATTTAAGACTTACATTATTGAAGAGTGATGGGGCCTGTGGCGTTTGAGCTGATTGACACTATTATATTGTTATCTGTTACTGGCTCATGGAATCCACTGAGCAATTCAATTTCCAAAGATCATCAATTAAAAGTTGTCTTGGAAACAATAAAGCTAACAACTCATGATTCTGCACAAAAGTGAAGAATTTGTCAATGTAATCATTTTTCCCCCCTTCTATAATGGGGGTAGAATGTTTTCACCAAATTGCTGACAAAAGAGGAGTATCTTCCTGGGCCTTTACTGATGATTTAGGTACTCTTTTCATATCCAAACAAAAGATTATTGTTTTTTAGTGAAGATCTTGCTTGGGGGATCAAACCATGGTGTATCAGGAAAGTATGTCTACTGATAAAAACCCCCTATTTTTGGACTTTGTACCAAAAGAAGTCCTAGGTTGAGTGCTCTGTCATTTCTTGTGGATGTCATCTTGGGGACAGCAGTCTTTGTATGACACACTCATTAGAGATGGTGGCTATAGAGTTTGACTATTTTAAGTTAATTGTACAGTCCCAATAACTGAATAATTAAGTTAAATGGACTTGTTTCTTTTTTTATTTAGAGCCTTGACTAATATTTAATATGTCAGTTGGGTTACTATAAAACCAGGGAAGGAAATTTAAGACATGTTCCACTGTGGTCAGGTTTGTCATAATGGATGGATGAAAGTAATCATGTACATCTTTGACTTCCTGGGAAACAATGGCCAGTCTTGACAAGCCCTTTCTAGTTAAGCTGCTTCTCTCATCACCTGATATCCTGATAGCACCCCTGGCCAGGTTCCTGGGGGCACCGACATGGCAAAGCAGGGCGATCTTGCAAGAGACAAATGTTCTCAATCTGCTGAGGCAAGCTGATGGAATTTGTGGACCAGTTTCTGACATCCCAAGTAATTATGATGCTTAAAGTATTTTAAACGATTCCAGGTCTATAAAAAAAGTGATGATGCCTATATGTATACCCTATATTTTTTTATTACAAAAATATTGAAATAATCCATGAGTTATTCCACTCTGCACCAACTATAAAAAAATACTATCAAAGTTTGACCGGCACTTTTATGCAACAAAAAGCACCATGACCGAGGACACTGGGAACAGAAAACGGGGAACGTTTACTCGCTGTACGGAGGTATTTAAAACCAGAAGCTTGTTGTAAGAGTACAACTTTACAAATAATTCAAATACAAATCTTAGCTGGATCTAGTGATAAGCCCTCAATCAGTTCAGAAGGGTTTTCTCATAGCATATTCACTGTATTTGTCTGCTCATACTTACTAAAGTGTCCCAAAGCCTCTAAAAGACACATCACTTTGACCTTGAATTGGTGGTGGTGGGGGAGTCTGTACACAGTGGAGAACTCGAGTGTTCATTCTAGCTTCTGCTTTTGTGGGGCGCATGCCACTCGTTCTCAGTTATTCAGGGCTTCCACGTGAGTCCCGTGGTTGGACGGTGTTTGGCACTAGAAAGATGGGATGTGGTGGTTCTAGAATTGTGCCTGCCTGAGATCACACAGAGCCACGCATTCTGTGACCTGACACATCCAGCTATAGCCTGGTCCTCTCCCGCCGATCTGCTCTTACGTTCCAATGTGCGTTGCACAGGCCGGGAAATCAGATGCTCATTTTGTCTTTTTCCCACTTTCTCTTCCTGTATTAATTAAATTTTTGCAATTGAATACTGAATCATGATTACCATTTAATTTACATCACTAAGTTATTGAGCTCCTTGGTCTTGCCAAAAGCCATACATGAGCTGCATAGGATTTCTGTCATAAGAGATGTTCTCAACTGAAAATTTAAAATAAAAAACCAATCCTGAAATGTGTTGAAAATGAACCATTCCATCAATTCTAATACACATGTAAACACACTTGAGTTTGCTGTCTGGGGGACAGGCTTTTCACACATGGTATTTATTGGTTTCCAAATGAGAATGGTGTATGAATTCTTTTCTAAGCAGTGCTACTTTTTTTTTCTGGAGTCTTGAGGGATATATTCTCTCTCTGTTTTTATATTCCTGTGGGAATCAGAGCTTTTCATCAAGAAAAATCACCTAAACTATTTTGACAGAGGACTGGTGTTGTATATGTGTGTGTGTGTGTGTGTATGCATGTGCATGTGTGTGTGTGTGTGTGTATGACTGAATATATTTTTATGCAAAGATCAGTTAATTTCATCAAAACACCCTATTGATCAGAGGCAACATTTTCCATAACCATAGTACCCTCTGGTGGATGCGCTGACACTGCAGGAGAAGTCGGTAGGAACAGGGAGCCTTACTAAGCTGGCATGTTCCCCCCAGGGGAGCAGGAGGCTGTTGGGGTTGCTGTTCGGAAAGACCAGCCGCAGGCAGTCAGCTGATGGAGGGTCAGACAGCAATCATGACGACGGTCAGACTTCAAGCATGACAGCTCCTTTCCCTACTCAAGGACCGAGTTTCACAATTGCCACAGCCCTGCCATCACCCCTCTCTCCGGCAGCTGCGGCTCCTCCGAGTCTTTTTCGTTTTATAAAGTGGTTTCATACTCCAGCCGCTCCTGAATAAGGGCATCATCTTTGTACTGAAGCCTTGGAGGAGATGGGGAACATTCAAAGGCTAAAATGGCCTTTCGGAGGCTTCGGTCCAAAACATGTCTCTCCCATGCTGGGTACCTATTCCTGAACAGGTCAATTTTAATGACAGATTCTTCAATCCGTGGTGGGCGAGATGACGGGGTGGATGGGGCAGTGGGTCTCACCTGAAAGACAGGCACACACCCATCCCGCTCTGCGAATTTCTGGTCTCGGTCACTGACAACACTGCGGTTGTTGGAGATGGACCGCAGAGTGCTTGTGGCCACTTCTGGGGGCAGAGTGAAGGCAGCGACTGGGTCCTCACAAGCACAACTTGGTGACTGCCCGAATCGGGGTCCATTGGGGTGAAAGAAGGCATAATACATCAGCATAAAAACAACGCCCGTTAAAAAGCTGCTGAACACCACGCACAGCGCTGGGATGGCAAATGCATCTGCAATCTGGGGAGCCTTATAGAGGTACCAGAGGGCACTCAAGGCTGTATTTTCCAAAAGGATCACAAAGTAGTAAATGAAGAGCCTGCAGCGTGTCCTGCCTTCCTTGACGTTGAACCAGCTGAAGATGTAGATGATCCCCACCACCATGTCGAACACGATCTCTTCCCATTTGGTGATACAGAATTCTGTCTCACAGTGGACGATCCAGAAGGTCATGATGCACCAGTGAAGGACAATGAAGATCCCAAAGTACAGCTGGAAAACCGAGGCAAAGAGGGCGAAGGTGATGACCCTGGCAGCGATGGTGAAGAAGTGCCAGCAGAACTGGATGACAACAGCCATGTAGCTGATGGGCTTCTTGTCATCTCGTGAGTCCCGCAGGGCCTTCTGGTATGAGGCCAAGGCCCAGGCCAAAGACACCAGGGAGGCTGCCGCTGTGAAACCTACAAAGGCAAACAGGAAGACATTCTGTCAAAAGGGAGATGCAGTGTTGTCCCCTGGAAGTAGTCATGTGGGCTGGGGCTGGAGGCAGGCTAGCTTTGACCTCAGCACAGCTCATGATTTCTTTGAGTTTTAGCCGGGCGAAACCCTCAGATAAGGCTCCAAGCATCTATCCTCTCTATTACCCCAACCACACGGAGAAGTCATGAAGCTAATCATGGAGTGTGGCATCTGGAAATGGGGTGGGGTTTAAGTTTCCATGTCTTTGGTGTAAACAAACTCAGGAGGTAGTTTGCATAGTGGGAAGAAAACTGTGGATTAGAGGTTAACAGAATTAGGTTGCTGTTTCAACTTTGCCATTTATTAAACTGCATGACTTTGGACAATTGTTTAAACTGGTATTCTCATTTATAAAGTAGATGATCTCCCAGGCTCCCTGTCACCTTTGAGAGTCTGTGATCGAAAGCATGAAAAATCCCAGAAAACTTGAGGGGCTAGCTGATTTACCGTTCTGCCTCTAAACAAGAAAGTTGCTTCTTAAAAATAAGAAAAGGAGCCTGTGGAACCTCCTCGGCAGTGTTTCCTGTGATACCTGCAATGCAGTTTGTTCTAATATAATCTGACACTCGTCTTACAGCTTTTGTATATTCCTCACTTCCTTTCCCTAAGAAGAAGAAATGTCTACTCACTCTCATCTCTGAATTTTTCATAAATTAAAGACTGTACAGGCCTCACCTCTCAGAACCATAAAGAGAATGAGAAATTCAAAACATTTGCACAATTCTTCAGTGCTCTCCTATTCTACTTCTTTGCAGTTTCAGTCTGAACCGCAAATGCCCAAACACTGTGAAACAAAACCTGTACTCCTGTTGTGTTGTTTGTGGTCTGGGTGTAAATAAGAATTCCTGGAAATCCCCAGAGTGCTTTACAGGATTTATAGCCTACTTTCCTAGATGTATGAAGTCCAGCAAATTGAACCAAATACACTAATTCTTTGATTTTTCAACAAACAGAATGAGCCTGTCCCTTTCCTTCTCCTGTTGAAAGTACAACCACAGCCCTTCCCCCACAAGAGGCCAGCCAAGGGCTAGAGTCTCAGGGAAACACCTGGTCACTGGCCCAGGTTCACGACCAAACTGCAGCTGGTGAGAAAGAACTCTTCTTTTAAACTTAAAAAGTTATCGTGTAAAATTTCAGACTTATACAAAAGCGGAGAGAATCATACAATAGACACCCCCTTCAAGCACAGACTCTTCCTGAGTTCTAAGCTCCATCACAATGGAAGCATGACTTTTGGCCAGCGGGGGGGGGACGGGGAAAGACATCTCTTGATGGAGCCTTGGATCCACTCCTTCCTGAATCTTCCCGCATCTGCCCTTCCCTCGTCCTTCCTGAATCTCCCCACACCTGCCCTTCCCTGGTCCTTCCTGAATCTCCCCACACCTGCCCTTCCCTGGTCCTTCCTGCATCTCCCTGCACCTGCCCTTCCCTGGTCCTTCCTGCATCTTCCCGCACCTGCCCTTCCCTGGTCCTTCCTGCATCTTCCCGCACCTGCCCTTCCCTGGTCCTTCCTGCATCTTCCCGCACCTGCCCTTCCCTGGTCCTTCCTGCATCCTCCCTCACCTGCCCTTCCCTGGTCCTTCCTGCATCTTCCCGCACCTGCCCTTCCCTGGTCCTTCCTGCATCTTCCCGCACCTGCCCTTCCCTGGATGCTCTCTTCTCTGGCCTGGCAGGCGGAAGAGCTGTGCTGAAAGCTGACTCGCTAAGAGCTGGCGCTTTATCGGCTCATCTTCGGAAGCCTGACCTGGGGACTCCCCGGGCACCTGAGCACCCTGGCTCCTCTCGTGCCCCTCTGTGCCCCAGCCACGTTGCCAGCTCTCCATTCCTCACCTGCTGAATAACATCACATTTTCTTGCCGGAGACAAAAGGAGCTGCGCTCTCCCTTGAAAGGTCACCCTTTGCAGTTAATCTCCACTTATCCTCACCCTTGTTTTCGGTTCAAGCATCACTCCTTTCCTTAGGGAAGCCTGTCCTGGCCTCCGATCTAAACCCAGCCACCTCGCTGTAAGTGCTGCCACAGCCTGCGCTCGCTTGCTCTGGACAGCACGCCTCAGCTCACCCACCACAGTCATCTCCCTGGGCTGGTGCTGATGGGCATGTCTCCCCATCTTTGGCTGACCATTGTGTCCCCAGCATCTGTCTCTCTGCTTGTGTATAAATTTCCGAAATGAGTACATTTGTCATCCAGTTGCTGGATGTCATATTGTCTCCCTATCTGATCACCATTTTGATTGCAAACATGTTGACTTCCCTTCCTTTCAGCCCATTTCTCTGTCCTGTCTGTCAGTTTCAACATTCTTGGAAGAAATTTAAATTATGTTCTCACCAATAGTTTGGGAACGGGTGATTTACAATATAACCTTCTTCAGATATGGAGGTGAGATTATGATATGACCGTTCAAACATATACAGTCTGTTCATCACAAACTTGATAATTTTTCTCCCTAAAGGTACAGTTCCTGAACAAGTAAACAACAAATAAGCCACTGAATTTTAGATGACAATATAATATTGATTTCTTATAGTCAAAACACTTTATGGTTTTTTGAGTGAAAGTGAAGCTCATAATCATAGACAAAAGAAGGAACAAGCATTTTTTGGGCCCTTGCTTTGTGCAGTGATGTGCTAGGTACCTACATCCTTTGTCCAATATAAATTTCATGATAACACTTGTAGGCAAGTACTGTGTTGCATTCAGGAAAACAAAGACCCAAAGAGAGGTTAAATAACTTGCCCAAGCTGTGTAATTAGCAAGACGGGGAGGCATCCGATTGCATAGATTCACAACTCTGTACACCGCAATAATAGACTGAGATGGTTATCTGTACCAACAAGTGGGGAAGTGAGTTCTTGAATCTCCCACAATCTAAACTCATGAGATAACAAGATGGAGGGATGTAGATGGCCCTGCAATAGTGCCATCTCTTTAGCATCTGACCCCCAAATCTTCAGGCATATGACCCCCAAGAGGTTCCCATCACACCTGCTCCTTCAGGCTCAGAGCAGCTATATCTGTTTCCAGGCCAAAGGATCCCATTTTGGATTATTTTCACAAAATGTATCAGAAGCACAAGAACCTGGGAGGAAAGCCATTTCTCTGCACTTTTTCATATTTTCTGAACTAAAACAACCCTCCTAGTTTTTCTGGATTTTCACCTAAAGAAAAATATTGCCCAATTTGAGTTGATTATATGATGGAAGAGTGGCAGGTTATAAAATGATTATAGAGAAACAGAATGGTTTTCTATTTCTTCAGCATGTTTAGAGCTTGTCTCTTAGTTAGAGATATAAAAGCAGTAGCTCCACTTGGCTGGACTCATACTGGATTCACCCAGCGGAAAGAATATAATAATTGAAAAAAAATGTAAAGCCTTCTGTGCTCTCATCTTTGTTGAGAGCGGAGAAGGTAAGGAAAGAAGACAAGCTCCACTGGGTCTAAGATGGTCTAACTCTTTTGCATTGAAACCATTTTATCTCTGTTTGAAACCTTGTAATAGTTCTTACTAAAAATATTTAAATGCTTTAATATGTTTGGTTTGGGCAGGGATATGCATTCTTTTTGTAAGCCATTGTGAGGATTTCAACTTCTTTGCAAGGCAAATTGTGAGGCTGTTAAAGTGTTGATAAGAGAAACACTGTATTGAAATTAAAAAATGTTTTAATATGAAAGTAGTTAAAAAGAGTTGTTGGGAGAGGCAAAGAGTCACTCCTCTTCCTTTTTCTAAAGTTTATTTTTTATTGTTGACATTATTACAGATGTCTCCTACCCCCTCCACCCCCCACTCCACACACACTTCCCCCAGGGTTTATAATCAAGTGCTACCTCTAATGAGAACTACTTCCAGTCACCCGCATTCAGAGCTATTCATGCTTAGAGGACTTGGAAGTGAGTACAGAAGATGGGAAATGGGAACCAACTGAGTCCTGGGTGAAAACTAAGGAGAGGCATGTTTGGGGTGGGAGACATGGGGTAGAGGCAGAGCCAAGGATCTGGGGTGGTGCTGGGGTGTGATGTTCATGATGAAATGAAGTGGCATAAGTATTTGTGCTCATGGACACCAACAGCTGAAGCTCCTTTCTGGTAGGAGAGAGTTAAGAGTCTGCTTAGATGGCGCTCTGCCTGCCCTGGAGAAAGGAAGACAGAAAGACCACCCACGATGGGAGCGTTTCCGAAGGAGAGACATGGAGGGAACGCATGCCGTGCCCATTTGTGCAGGTGTGCGACCAGGGTTTGTATCTAGAAGGCTCCAGCTCAGCTCGTCCCCTCCTTCCCTGCTTCCCTCTGTCCCTCCTTCAGTTCCTCCCTCTTACAGACATCTCCGGAACACCTCTTAAGGGCCAGGCGCCGAGGACACCCATGCAGTCCCCTAGAGGGACTGGGGGTGAGTGTGGGAGACGGGCATTCATCTGCAGGGTGCAGGTTTCCAGGCTGCAGGGCGAGTGTAGGGAGGGAAAGGCTTCGGGCTGAGGTTCTGCCCCGCAGGGGAGGCCGCTCTGGAAGCACCGCACAGGCCAGCTTGCGGGTGTGGCTGAGGCCCGAGCGGGGCGTTGGAGGAGCCGGCAGCTGGCCAGGGGACATGGACTTGGACTTGGGCCCCGTCATGGAGGCCATGGCATCTACAGTAGCCTCAGGGCAAGGTGGCAGGGTGACAGTGGGGGGCACTCCAGGCAGAGATGGGAGGCTCTGCAATACATCCAGGGAAAGCAGCACTGAGGAGGGGGAACTTCGTACCTACCAGCTGTGTGTCTCTGGGCAAGTCACTTGGCTTGACCTATTTGTCACAGGTTTGAGGGATAATTAATGAAATAAAGTATTTTGTATTACCTCTTGGCCTTTTGGCTAAGATCAAGCGTAAAGTATTTTATGAGGAGAAAACTTTCCATATAAATATTAGTCATTCCAAACCTGAGCTTTCTTCTTAACTTTCCCCTCTGCTGCTCTCCCCACCCCCTACCCAGCTCTTTTATGCCTGGATTGAAAGGAGTGTTTGTTACTGGAAGGTGTTGGCTTTACTAGAATAAGGGCAGAGAAAGAATACAATAAGAGGTGCAAATATTAAAGAAATTTTCTTTACAGGTATTAAAGAAATTCATTTGACAGGATACTGTTTCTAAAACTCCCTTTAAAGTAGAATGAAAAATAGTTGGTATTATTTATGTAGATGGGTATGTACTTCACTTTATTTGGATTAAAGGCCAATAAAAAAGAGGCCACTCAGTGGGAGGAAAGAGGGGGTGTGGGGGAATGGTTTCAGGGTTTGCAGAAAGGATGAGGCCAGTACAGGTTTTGGTGGCCTGGTTTTGGGAAATCCCAGGTGACAGGGAGAGTGTTAGGTCACAGGATTTTCCTGAATTGTATTTAAGAAAGGAGGGTTTATGAGGAGAGTGTGGCTCAGCCTAGAGCAGGGGTGACCTTGAATCCCAGGGTCTCCAGGCTCCAGATCTCCAGGCCCCAGATGGGTCCCTCCAAACATTGGAAAGAAGGCAGTGGGGGCAGGGGGAAGGGGCTGGTTGGAGAAGGACAGCTAGGGAGAGGGGATGGCTGCCCTCAAACCATGTTGTGGTCCTTGGGAAGGGCAACAGACACTTCATTCATCTGCTTTTAATTACTGATTTTCCTGGCTTCATTCCTCAAACAATTTCTTGCAGAAATGGGTGCCCTTTAAAAACGTCTTGCTTTTTACAAGATGTAGCTTTCTTTAAGGATCTTGTCTGCTGGCCTGCATGGTTCAAAGAGAGCAGGAAGAAGCCTCTTTTGGGGGGGTGGGGGTTGGAACCCCAGCTCCTGCCCGATTTTCCAGTGCCTCGCTCTTTGGGTTGCCTCAATTTTACTCTGTCAGTACAAAGAATGTAGCTTGCTGCTGGGACCATTTAATAATGCAGCAATAAACTGCGCTTCCAAGCCCAGCAATGCCTTTCTAGGTGATTTACAAAAAATGACTCAATACCCGGAGGACACAGCTTTGTAGCATTACCTGTTCTTGCGGATGAACTGGCTCAGAGAAAGCTCACCCTGCGTGGAGGACCCCAAAGGCTCACAGAGGGCCCGAAGCCACAGAGCCAGGTTCAGGCTTCTCAGCCACCCCTCCCCTCACTCCCTCTGCCCCCAGCTGGGACCCCAGTCCTTTCCTTGGCAAGCTCCTGCTATATGTCTGCGCTTTTGCGAAAGGAAAGATGAGTGTTTCCGGGAGAGGAAAGGCTAGGAGAGCATCTGACAATATGATGGAGGTTGCCTTGCAGAGGAGAGTAACTAGCTGCTCTTTCTGGGGGAGCAGCGGCAGGTTCCCAGCTGGCTGCCCCCAGGATTTAAAATCAGAAGGTGGGGGGTAGATTTGAATCTGGGCCCTGCAGGCCTCTGGGCATTTTGACTTCTCTGCATCCCCACCTGCCTCGTGACCCCACCAGGCACAGCTTCCTACCTGGCCTTCAGGTCCCCATCTCCATCTCCATCTCCCCTCTCCCACCGCCTCTTCATATTGTGGTTAACTTGAACTGGCTGCAGAACACATCTGATTAAATCTGTCCCCCTCCGGTTCTCCCTCACATCCTGCCTCACCCTCTGAGCCCCATCCTCTGTCTAGCTTGGGCGTCTGTGTTCCCTTCCTACACCCCACCTGGAGGATCCCTGCACCCCCTACACCCTCGATCCCAGCTCACAGGCTCCCGGCTACAATATTGCTGATTACTCCATAGCCCTGCATTGCCTTTTCACAACACCTGTCACCACTGGGAATCAGCCAGTGTGCCCCCTCTTTTCCTCTCTCCTGTCCCCCAAAGTAAGAAACAAAGGGAAGAACCATTCTTCAATTTCATTACAGGTGAGTAGGCCAGACTCTAAACGCCTAGGACTGATGTCAGGAGTAGGAGAGAGTGGCTGAGGACTTTGTAAACCGCAAAGAGTTCTTACAAACACTAGGTGTTTTCTCCATTGTCCAAAAAATAAAACCCAGAGGAAAGAACCTCACAGTCCGGATTACTGTGAGGAACATTGTGAAATTTCTTTTAATTAATCTCTGGGTATGAGAGATGCCTTCCTTTCCAAAAGGACAGACCATCAAACTTGTCAATGGTCCTTCTGGTCCAGGAATCTTAGGTGACATAATGTCTGGCCCCTTGGCAGTCCTCAAACACCTGGGAGTGATAACCAGCTTCCAGGCCCTCTTTCCAGAGATACTGGTACCAGTTCAACCAACCTTTCTAGTATCACCTTACTCTAGAAATAAAAAAGCCCTTCACCAGCTCAGGTCAACTAGTTCTCTATGTACCATATGTGACTGTGGTGAGGTCACCACAACTGCTCCTGAAATAGTGGGAGTTTTAGCTGATCTTCATGCTTTTAGGTGGTCTCTCAGTTACTAAATATTTGAACCACAAAATTCTGTTTGGGAAGACACTCTCTTGAAATGACCTACATCACTGCTAGTTTGGGATGATTGTAAAGATTTACTAACAAAATCAGAAAAAAATATTAATTCAATTTAGGAATTATTCCTGGAAGTCTGAGGTAACAAGTTTTGGCTCTGACAGGGTTCAGGACATGCTACCCCCAAATATAACACCCTGGCATATTCAATATTTCAAGCTGAAGGAGCCTGAGAAACAGTAGGTACAGAAGGGCTTTTCTGACTTTGCCCTGAAGCAGGTCAGAAGACCCTCATGTGAGATGAGCCCTTCCTACACCTAGAGGAGCATCTATATCTTCAAAAATGGGGGGACTCCGAGAGGAATCCGAATGAACAGGCCTTGTCAATCCCGCCCCCCTTTCCCATCTTCGTCAAACCAACTATAAAAATGCCCAGATTCATCTGCTTCTTTGGGTCTTTATTTCCTTATGAAGGCTTGTGCATCACCTAAAATTTATATTAAATAAATTTGTATGCTTTTCTCTTGTTAATCTGTTTACTGTTACAGGGGCACCAGCCAAGAATTTAGAAGGGTAGAAGGAAACTATATTTTTCACCTCCTATAGCTCTTACAAATCAGCGTTCAAAGCAACACGGTAAATGGTTCTGCAGATCACTGACATGGTTGTGCAGATCACTGATGGCAAATGCGAACCTGCGTCAGGTGACACAGTCTCTAGTGAGAAGCTCAGGGACCTGCTCAGAATCTGTAGTGTCTCAGGAAAAGGGGAGAGGCTGAAACTGTCCAAATGACTAAAAAAATGGTGACGAAGGCAAAAGATGAGATTTCTTAATCTGCATGTTATTTAATGTGTATATGTGACTAAATCGAGTTTATGAATGGACATTCAACTATTTTGTCTTCACCCAAAGTTTAAATATCTCAGTTGGCTTCAAAACTATGTTATATCTTCCCCTTTCACTGAAAAAATAGAGGGCTGCTCTATTTTAAGAATCATCTCAAAACCAGGTAAATACACTAATCCCCAGTTCCAACCAGTCTGTCACCTGAATTTGGAACACCTTTAGAGACCCAGAAAAATAAGTAGCAATTACCGTTGACAATCCCTTCACACTTATTGTGCTTTTCTGTTCCTTCCCACTCACTTGCTCAGTTCCACAAACACCGGCGCCTTCCTAGGCTACCTTGGGTCTACCACTGGGTTATGCTGGGAACGCTCAGGGAGAGCCTAGTCCTTTAATTCTCTTGAAACTTTAGGGGTTGCTGAGCCATATCCAGGCCTGGAACTCCATCATATTTCCCCCACTAACTGCTCTGTAATGTCTGCTTGAGCCATGTCCTTTGGAAAACCTACCCTGCCCTCTTCTCACTGTCTCCCAGAATCTGCTCTTTTGTGCACCCTGAGCACCTCATGTACACCTTAATTTTATTTTCAAGCTATTGATTAGCTTTTCTTTTCCTGTGGAATTCATAAAAATAGGGATTGAGCTCTCTTCTTGATATTCTCTCAGAGACTCAAAAAAATGCCTAGCATACATGATAATTATTTGATAAATTGCACCGAAATAAACTGAATTGGGAGATGTTTTAAATGGAAGTATTGTTTAGATGCCATTCTTGCCCATAATAAAGTGATACAAATGACCTGGATCTAGGACTATTTATTTGTGTCCTGGGGCTGCGCCAGCCCTCAGGGACAGAATGTATAACTCACAAATCACCAAGATTCCAATGTGCATTCCTTCCCTGACCAAGACATGTTCCTAATAGGACAGAAGTAAATTAAATGCATGCCATTACCAGGTGTAAAGGTTTTTCAATTAGAATTTTGTGCCCTAGCAAAGTAATAGAATAGTAATTTCCCAAGACAGAGACCTTTAAATGGAAATGACCAACTCCAGATTCAAGGCTCTCTCTACATCACCTTAAATTAACCAGAATAAATTATTTTAAGCTTTTTAAATACAAAGCTGTGTGATTTTGATTGTATTAAGAGAAATTTAAAGTTTGAGTTTTCAAAAAAATCCTGGAATTATACATGTTTTAGAATTTTTTGATTAGTACAATACAAGGAATGGTACAATTTGGAAATGCTGATATACAAGTAGTCCAATATCCATGACAATTACATAATCATTCTAAAGCAAATAGCCACCATTCAGTTTATTCTGAATGATAAACTTGTAAAAAAGACTTGAAGCAGGTAATTATAAAATAAACATATCTAAGTAAATGATTAATAGAGACCAACTAAAAAAGAGTAACACCACAGCCCTAGGCTAATATTATTCTAATTGATAATTGAAATTATGTCTGAATTCACAAGATGTTAAAGTTAAATGAATGAATAAATAACTGAAATAAATAAGTTAAATGATTCTCACTGTGGGATAAAAGCAAGTAGCACTTTTCCTGTAGAATATTGTAAAAGTAGTGACCCAGCACAGTCACTGCACTTTTCATGGGATAAGTGCTGGGTTCACAGACTACTGTTTTCATTATATACTTTGCAAAAATCTAAGCCAGTTTATATACACTGTAGGTCTGTTATGCAATGTAATTCTCTTCTCAGAAATGAAACATAATAAGGGCAGGGTGGACCTAAATCCAGAATCAAGCAGGGCATGAAATCAGCTTTTATTAGCTAATCATAAACAGATAAGGGACTGGTGTGCATGGAAAATGGTCTTTACATTGCAAAAAGATGAGATTTTAAACAAAATCACTGTTCTCTGCAAGGTGGAAGTTTGGGAGTTGGCCTTCCTGTGATTCCACAACTCTTTATCAGACACTGAGAGAAAGCTGGCAGACAAGAAGACGTTGCTGTTGCTAAGTAGTGATTGAACAGGCCTTGAAGGACAGGCCTGTCTGACATGCAGCAGTTCCTTCTCGCTATGGTCTTGAGTAGGGGTACTTGGGGCTAGTGTGTGATTTCTACTGTGAGCCCTTCAGCCCCATCTATTGGATCTTTAGGTGGTAGAGACCTCAAACTGACTCAGGTGTCCTTTCTCTACATTAATACCTTTCTTAAGCCCTCCTGTGGGCTCATAGAAATCACCAGTTGAGTTGTATCTGCATTTTATGCTTTGTGGCAGTAAGGGCACACCTAAACCTTTATCAGAATACAGGCTATATGTTGGGTGAAGAATTGCATTCTGCCCTTCCATCTCCCCAGGGCTATGAGATAGTGGCCCCTGGTCTGCTGAAAGCAAAATCCAATTCACAAATCCCTATTGGATAGTGCATATCCTATGTGAACAAATATGACAACCCTGAAAAAAGTTGCTCCAAATGTTCAAATATATATAGAGGAAGATTATTTTACACATGGTGGAGATGGCCTGATTTGGAACAGTATCTAAGATATTTTGGTGTCTTTACCTTACATACAACAATTTTTTTAAAAAAATCAAATTTTGAACAACCGGAAAGAAGACAGGTAAGGAAATAGAGAACTTGAACAACAGTAGGTAGCAATATTCTACCCAACAATATCAGAATATACATTTTTTTCTCAAGTGCATGTGAAACATTCTCCAGGATAGACCACCTGTTAGGCCACAAAACAAATCTTAATAAATTTTAAAAGATTAACTTTATATGAAGTATCTTTTCTGCTACAATGAAATAAAAGTAGAAATCAATAGTAAAGGAAAACTAGAAAATCCAGATATGTGAAAATTAAATAATACACTCTTAATGAACCAATGTGTCAAAGAAGAAACCACAAGGGAAATCAGAAAATATCTTGAAACAAATGAAAACAAAAGCTCAACATACCAAAATTTATGACTTCACAATGCAAAGAGGAAAATTTATAGCTGTAAGTACTTACATTTAAAAAGAAGAAAGATCTCAAATAAACAAAATCTAACATTACACTTTAAGAAACTAGAAAAAGAAAAAACAAAACCCAAAGCTAGCAAAAGGAAATAAAGAATTAGAGCAAAGATGAATAAAATAGAAAATAGAAAAACAATATAGAGCCCTAGCTGGTTTGGCTGAGTGGTTAGAGCATCGGCCTGTGGACTGAAGGGTCAGGGACCTTGGCTGCAGGCTCGATCCCCAGCCCTGGTCGGGGTGCAGGCAGGAGGCAGCCAATTGATGTGTCTCTCACACTGATGTTTCTCTCTCTCCCTGCCTTCCACTCTCTCTGAAAAGCAGTGGAAAAAAAAAATACTTGGGTGAGAATAAAAAAAAAGGTTAAGATAATAAATTTTGCTTCATGTATTTTATCACAATAAAACCAATCAGGTGCTTTTCCTTGTTAAACTTAATAGTGCAGAAACTGCGTATTAATACTTCATGTAAAATATGGCACTGGATATATTTAGGTTTCTACTCAGTTTTTAAAATTTTTAAATTTGTTGCTTTAGATTGACAGGTCTTTCCAATCAGCCATAAGCTCCAGGTTTCCCTGCTGTATTACACTTTGTTACACTTAACCCGTTACCTGCCAGGGCCTCAAAATTATTTGGGTTTGAAATCTATGTGCTCCACTTTGCACGCCTCCCGTTCCTGTCAGCTTGCCAGCACGCATCTGTTGGGTGGGTAGCTGTTGGTAGTTACCTGTCGGAATGTCTGGCTGAATGGCAAGAGGTTGGATGTTGGACCTCAGTTGAGCTCTAGAACTGAATGCTAGTTCTGCCCTCCTCAGCCCTATGGCAAGTGCAGCTTTGGTTTTATTTGTAAAATAGGGTTAAAACATTAATTTTGTAGCGTTGTAGGAGAGTTAGATGGGATTGTAAATATAGAAGCACATGGCATGTGCCTGTCAGGCATCAGGGGTTCAGCAAATGTTGGTTTCCTTCTCTTTTTCTCTGTAAGTGATCGGTCTGCCTTTGAAAAGGGATGGTGACTGTGTTATACAATTTTCATAGATTAGTGTTGGGAGAGGCTGGGCAGGGTGGTTTTGGTGGTTTGCAGAAGGGCCTCCTGTCAAAAGCTAAACTATTATAATATCCTAGAGGGCAAGAGCTGGGCCATCTTTGTCTTTATCTATAGGTCCAACATGCTGCTTAATAAATGTGTACAGAATAATGGTTGAATTTTGTCAACATGGTAAAATAAGCATCAAAATGGCATTCACCTAGCTTTGATGACAACCGGCAGGAGAAAAAAAACAGGTCATCCTGACCTTTGGGAAGGGAATTTGGATTCCAGTGCTGGAGATCATAACTGAAGCTGGCAGAGACCTGAAGAATATCTAAAGCTGGGAAGGGGGAGCTCAAGGATCATGACCTTACTGCTAATTTTTCCCTTCTTGCTGCAATGCTCTCATCTCTTTAAGTTTTTTGGGATTTGCAGGAGCAGTTGCTTTTCCCATAACTTCTGACCAACTTGCTCCGAAAGCTGCCCCTCCTTCCTGCAGCACAGAGCGTTCCAGGGGCCACATTTTGGGCAGTAACAGCCCTTGCTCTCACCTTAGTCTCAAACTCTAGAGAAGTTGGATGGAAGAAACTAAAGAAAAAAGATGAATGTTAACGAATTGTTGGTGCTGGCTATTATTTTTCTTCCCTCTTATTTTCAAGAGATGTGCATGCTCTGTTTCACACAGAAAGGAGGGAAGCACACCTAAGGATTATACACTCATAAAATGGAGAAAAATCTCTAGGCTCCTTCCTGAATTCCAGCTGTAGCCCAAACAAAAAACAAAACAAAACAGAATCAGACAGGAGAATTGTGAGCTAAAGACAGAGCAACAGCTGGCCTGGATGCACTGCCGAACACTATGTAAATAAATAATTAGAGACCAAATTAGTACTATTAGTGCTTGATGGCTGTCTCAGCCAAACTGCTGCAATCAGTTGCTTTGAATTCACCCATCATCCATGCAAGTTTCAGCTCCAGGGCCTGATGGGTCCCCGGAGCAGTCTCACAATAGGTCACTGCAGATGTGGAGAGCAAGCTCTCTCTGCTAGTTAACTAACCACACTTCTGGAGCACTGTTCAAGTCCTTAACTTGTAAACTTGCAAAAATAAAATCAGAAAAGATATTTTACCAGCCATTGTCTTTGTCAAAGATGGAGCCCTCTGGAGCTCAAAAACTCTGTTCCCAGGGTCCCAAGGATTAACCAATGTGTGTCACATGGTAGGCAGAAAATGCTTTTCAAAAGGCAGGAAGAATGTTATTGAGAGAAAGTTGCTTTAAGTTAAGGAACATGTCAACCCATTTCTTTAATGGACTTCTATACTCATGGCACTTAAAATAACAATAATGACTCCTTGATCTCAAGTAATGTAATATAACAGTATTTTCAAAGTGTTTCTTTATACATTATCTTAGTATAGATTATAGTTTGATGCTTTTGAAATTTAAAGTTTAACTTGGTGCATATAGTTTCTATAAGATCTAGAAGTCAGTCAGCACTCCTTGTGAATTCTGAAGATATTTGTTCAAGTTTCTTCATCTAAGCAGGAGATGACCAAATATAAAAAAGATAGCATTTTATCTTATGTTTGACTCAAACACCAGCAGATAAATTTGTGGAGGCTGTACTTATGGTTAGTGAAGACCTCTTTCTCAAACCCCAAGCTTTGCCACCTAAGAAGGCTCTTGAATATGCTGTGTTTGTTCAAAGCACGGTCTCCAGGGCACACTGCCTGGGTGTGAATCCTGGTGCTGTGATATTAAGCAAGTCGCTTCCCATCTCTGAGACTCAATTTCCTCATCTACAAAACTGGGATTCAGTTAATTCAGCAAATTTTCATGAATTCCCACTTGTAAGTAGGCAATGCTACAGCTGTAGTAGTAAGACCCCAAATGCCTGCTTCCCTAGGATTGACATTTTATGGAGGGAGGAAAAACTAAATAAATGCCTGGGAGGGGAAACATGCTCTGGTCCAAGAACTGGCTGAGGTGCTGAATAAGAGATAGTGATTCTGTTGGATGTAGAAAGGTTTCCAGAGTCTTAATCTTTATTAAGCATTAAAGCCTAGAAGGGTCCTTCTTAACCTGAACAGCTCCATCCACTCATGGCCCTTATTACGATGACTTACCATATACCAGATGCCTACCATTTCCCCAGGTTCCTTATAGAGTCCATTAGCAAAGCCCTTCCAACAAGAGTCAAGCTTCCAGAGGGCCAGCACAGAAGCCTTGACTGAGCAACTGAATCAATTTATAAGCAAATATTTTCGAGTTCATGTTCTCAAGTTAATTTGACCTCAATGTTTTGCCTGAGGCAATTTTTCTAAAATATTTCTCATATGGAGATTTTGAGGTGTGTGAGCGTATGCATTTGATAAAGCACTTGTTTTACTGTGAAAGGGCTGATACAAGGGTTAGGAACCACTAGAAATTAATATCAAGGTGAGCAGGAAATCAATACAGTCTTTGTTTGATCCTTCCATGAATGAAAAAATGAGAATTGTGTGAATGGGTGGCACTACTGAGTAAAGGGCATGGTCACTTTTACAGTCTTTTTCTGTAAGCTGAGCCCAGATATAAGTTGACCTTTCAATTTGATTGTTTATTAACTAACAATAACAAAAAACACATGATTTATTATGAGTTTCTTATGTGCTAGGCATCTCTAAGAGCTTTATAAACTATAGATATTTTAATTCTTGCAATAATCCTATGAGGTAGGTAATATTATCTATTTTATGAATGAGAAGGCTGAATCTTAGTAGGTAGCTGCCCCAATAAGCTGCCTTTTGACACAGTCTCATGTGTCTTTATACTCTCCCTTCAACCAGTGTGGCTGAAAGCCTGCAAACTTCATTTTCCTGCTTAGCTGGGGTCCATGGGGGGCAATGGGAGGTACTCATAACTAATGCGGAGAAAATAGAAACCACTCTGCTTCTGGCAGTGGCAGGTGACTGCAGACTATTGCAGTAGTTGCCAGCAGTTCTAGTATAACTGGGAGATGAGCATGGACTCCTGCAGAGGCACTGCCAGCAAAACCCCAGGCCCCCTGGAGCCTACATGCTGAAGCACGGCAGAGGAGTGTGGGCTCACATGAGTGTTACCTCTCTCCAGGGTGATATGACTGTCTCTAGTTTCTGAGGTCTGCAGACCACCAACCTTCTCATTTTTTGCTCCTTTCCCTCACAGATTTTGTCTCTTAATTCCCTACTTTAAATAACTTTCTGTTTGAAATACCTAGAGAGGTTTGAATGTTCCCAAATGATCCAATATTATATCGATTTAGCCTATATTATCTTCCCAACTTCACTTTTCAGAGTCTGAGTGTGGATAGGTATTACCTTTTTGCTAGTTTCAAAGAGCTGCTACTGGCATATTCACCATTGCCCTGCTGCTGAGGATCCCATCTGGCACATTCATAGGGCACTAGTGGAAGGAGATTCTGTCATTAGCTATCTGAACAGATGCCTCCTCCCTGATACCTGGACAGTAGTAGTTATTAACCCTAGAAACTTAGATCACCTACTGGGAGATTCCTGAATTTGACTTAATATTGATCTCAAATAGACCAAGTTGTAAAACAGGAGGGGCTGGGTTACAGTGAAGGGGATTAAGATGGTTTTTTGTTTCCTTTCCCCCTTGACTTCCATGTAAACCAAAGCTCCTGAGCAAGTTAAGATGTGAATAAAGTTCCACTCTGCATGACTGATGTGGAGAGTGGAAGATTCTG
Source organism: Miniopterus natalensis (assembly GCF_054644295.1). Classification (NCBI taxonomy): domain Eukaryota; kingdom Metazoa; phylum Chordata; class Mammalia; order Chiroptera; family Miniopteridae; genus Miniopterus; species Miniopterus natalensis. The sequence continues at coordinate 18,214,995 of NC_142096.1, read as the reverse complement.
CATCTTCTGCACAAGTCCCTGTGTCACTTCTGGAACATGCCCATTACTGCTTGCAACAGAAACCCTATTTCCAGCCTAACTTAATGTTCCAAACCACTCTCTGAATATTACTTTGGGCCTTTCTGGGTTTGAATTTTTGCTTATATGTAGGGTTCTTTTATTAGTCAGATTTTCTTTTAGTTTCTCAAATAATGGTCACAATGTCATTTTAAGGCTATTCTACTTCTTAGCTTAGAAAAAAGCATTGTAGTTGAGATTATGGAAATGTAATGAGGAGTGATGATTCCGGGGGGGGGGGGGGGGGAGAAATAGCCTAAAGAGCGATCAGATTAGTGTCCAGTTTAGGTTCCTAACCATATACACAATTTGTTCCCAAACAATGCAGAATACCATGACTTGAGAGTGTGTGAAGAATGTCTGTCGTCACTTGAATGAACGACTCCTTAGTTAATCCCATGCATATTCATTTGCTCTGAGAATCTGAGTAAATTCCTCATGTTTTCTTAGTTTCTTTTGAACAGGGCTAATAATGATTCACTTGCAAAATGCCCTGGCGTAAGACCTTCTCATGTCTGCAAAGGTTTTTTAAATTTTTGTTTAATATGATTAATAATAGCATAGCATGAGGTTTTATAGAATATTATTACAGTATTTAATCTGAAAGAACAAGTACATCTAATTGAGGCCTGTTAAATAGTAGAGTATAAAAACTCTTTTTGGAAACCCAAAATACATTCAATAAAAATTATTAGGTAGCAAATTTAATGCAAACAATTCCATTTTATTGTAACCCTTTGAATTTATATTATACTTCTTTCTCAGTTCAAAGAATGTAATTAAATAATTTTTTTACAAAATCAACATATAATCAATCATCCAGTAAAATCGACTGATTAGTAAATGAAACATAGAATAATACTTTTCTATATAGGTTTGCACATGTGTTGATAATTTCTAACATGAGACCGCACCAGTTAAAATGCTATCTGTTTCTTGCTTTGAGTGGCATTTGACCTTTGGAAAGATCATCCTAGAATCTTCTCCCTTCCTTTGTACTGCTGAGTAATAGTGGTTGAGAACACTCGGCGCCCTTTTACTGACATCCCCCTATGTCACACACGGGCTGGTCTTGAGTGAGCACCATGGGCAGTGGGCCTCACACTGGAGTTTTTTAACTCTCTCCTTGGGAGATTCGTGAAAATGCAGTTTCCCAGGATCCACCTTTAACCACAGAACCAGAAAATGAAAAAGTCATCCCGAAATCTGCACTCTAAGTAAAGTTAGAGCTCATTAATATTTAAAATATTAATATTTATAATAAACAAGACATTCTATATTCTCAGGTATGGGATTTCTCTGTACATAGCAGAATCTGGTCCCTGCGCACATCCCTGGGGCATTCGATAGTCTGGCCTCTTTGCTAGAGCTCTGAGTCTGGCTGCCATTTCACATTACTTTAGTATCAGCTGGTGGGAGCAGAGGTTACTACCTTACTCTTTATTCGACCACTAGTTATTATCCTCACCTGCTGCTGTGGTATCTGAATTGTTGAGTATCACTGATGACATATGTATTCTTTTTTCACATGTTGTAGGGAAAGGGAAACATGATATAGCAGAGTCCTAACAGATGCCTTGTTAGTTGACTAAAGTCTGGCCCCTCGTTGGCTGAGAGCCACTATTGTCCTGGTTCCTATAAGACTGGCGTGGGACTTTCAGAGGTGCGGTTTGTTCTCCCGGGGTGGGTTTGTTCCCTGGGGTGTAGTTTGTCCCCCGTGTATGCCCGGCTGGCCGCCACCGCAAGGAACAGCGTGGGTTTACCTCCTGAGTACGTTTGGCCTGCCACAGCCAAGTGAAGGAATGTCCCACCCTCCTTCGGCTCCGCGGCTTCCCTTTGGACGGCCCCGATCTAGAGCGCGCCTCCCTGGCCGTGGTGACTGGCACTACAATTGGCGTAGTCGTGGGCATTGCACATGTGTTTATAGGCTCTTAGGTTATTGTTTTTACTCACAAACATTGTGTATATTTTGTCTCCCTGACCAGATTTTAAGCTCCCTGAAGACAGAGAGAATGGCTTATTTCTTTAATATTCTGCACCAGGGCCTTGCTCAGAGCTCTGAGGCCAACAGTTTCCATTAGACGCATTTTAACAGACTGGTTTTCTGCATACACACTGAATTTCCGAAGAACACGTATGCCCTGGGAGCTCTGTGGTAATACTGTGGCTGGATATCCAGTTATAGGTTACCTGGTGGGATACACAGATACAGCATTAGGTGCTTGGCTCATCTGGTACCTCATGAGAGGAAAGGTGCTATTTTGCTATAGTCTTATTAACATCCAGGAGGGATTTGTGATTAATTAAAAATGATAGTGATCATCAGTGCCTGAGAGTCAAGGAAGATGGTTATTCAGCATCTGCTCTAATTATAACTTAAGTGCCCCCCAAATTGCCTCTAGTCACTTCAAAGTATAGTTATTCCAGGAACATCTTAGAATAATAGATGGTATATTACTTACGCCAATTAGCATTTTCTAAAAACCCAAGAACACTTTAGTGTCTTCTTTTAAAAAGAATTTTATATTCTTTTTTATTCTTTATTTTTTGAAAATTTAGCTTTGTTGTTGAAAGTATTACGGATGTCCCCTTTTCCCCCCATTGACCCCCTCTTCCCCTCAGGCCTTTACCACATTATTATTTGTGTCCATGGGTTATGCATATATGCATATAAGTTCTTTGGTTAAATAATTAGATGGTAATGTGTGTGTGTGTGTGTGTGTGTGTGCAGTGTGTATACAAGAGTGTGAACACTTAGCAAGGCTGCCTGATTTTTAGCTCTAATGATGCGAGAGCATATTTCATTAATGTGTGCTGATCAGTAGGTAGCATATTCACAATGATGAAAATTGAGATACAGCCCAATGTAAGGTTTCATTTCCTGTGGTAGCTGCTCCTTAATGATCAGAAAATTAGTACGTGCATTTGTGTTGAAAAGTCAGTTTTTATCTTAATATTTAAGTAAAGTTTTACTGAAGGAAATTATTAGAAGCAGCCACATGAAATGTTTCACTACCCTTGTGCATAGAAAATGCCATGTATGTGAAGAGGACCTGAAGTTTCTTTCAGAACTTAGGCAAGGAGGTACTTTGGTGTCTTGGAGAAACTGGCACACTTATTTCATTATGAAAATAGAAACTATAATTGACAGTGTCTGCCTTTTTGGTTGGTTGCTACAAAGCTTAGAGCTAAATTTAAAGCTGGGCTATGCCAATTATGTAGATTTAAGAGCTGAATAGTTATGTTCTTTTATCGTCTAGTCTCGACATTCTACTCTTATTATTTTCAGATGCCTTTACCTGGAATTCTTCATGGAAAAATATGGAATTAATACAGTAATAAAATAAATAAAATAGGATTGTCACTTTGTGATTTATAAGGGGGGATATATTGGACAATTTTCATCTGCGGAAATAAGCACAATAACACTTTCCCATCTACTTCCCAGGATGGCTGTGAGCATTAATTTAGGTCAGGTCAGTTGTAAGGAACAGTACAAACAGTATTTTTTAAGAGAAGGTCCAGCTGTAAAGTCTAAGCTATATTTACTCTGAGGATTCAGACATGTCACTAGGGTTCGTGGGGCAGGACAAGCAAGACTGTGGAGGATGAGAAGAATCCTGGAAACAAACCCATCCTAGGTGAAGAAAGGACTATGGCGAGCTCAATAGTCTGGGATCAATGGACCAATATCAGTGGGTAGAATGGTTTTATTTATGGTATGCCAGCCCTTTAATGCTATACTTATGCCAGGCCCCTGGGGAGAGAATGTCTAAAAGTTAGAAGGGCTGTTCCCTGAAATTTCTGTAAGATACTGAGAAATGTAAGGTGACTCTTCTAACCAAAGAACAGTGTGAAGCACAAATCTACCCCTGCTGTCTCCATTCCCTCATCTCTTATTTTTGTCTCAACTACTTCAGTCTTCTTTACGATAGAGCAGCCATTAGTTATGTGTGGCTACTGAGCACTTGAAAGGTGGCTATTGCAACTGGGGAACTGAGTTTTTAATTATTAAATTATTATTTAATTTTCAATGTAGGCAGTGGCTACTGCATCGGATAGCGCAACTCCTTACTGTTCCAAGACAAGAGTCCATTCATATTTCTTTGTTTAAAATGTTCTGATGGCTCCACATTGTGCATAGACTGAAGATGGATTATAGCGTAATCCATGTTCAGCTTTTCAAATCGGGTAGCCCTGATTCAAATACTGACTCCACTACTTAATAGCCATGTTGCTTTAGGCAAGTGAGTTAATCTTTGCTTTTCAGTTTCCTTGTCCGTTAATCATCAATAAATAGAACCATTATTATACTGAGAAACTAGTAATCACTAATGAACATAATAGTAACAATAATAATTACTATAGCAAACTCCTTTGTAAGGCGTACAAGTCCTTTCACAATGTGGAGCTTTCTTGTTTTCCAATTTAATATGTTTTGTTTTGTACCTTAACTTCCAGACTTTCTAAATTATTTGCTTTTCCCTCAACTACTGGCACCTAATTCATGCTCTTGTGCTTTTGTTTCTTGCTGGTCTACACTGGTGCACACAACTTTTCTTTCTATATTAAGCCCAAGGGGTTACCTTATCTATGAAATCCTTCTGCTTTCCCATCACATCAGTTAGAGCTGACTACTTCCTCCTTTTTGTCTGAACAATGCACAACTTCTATCACAGTATCTATCACATTTTATTACATTTTTCTGTCCACATGCATCTCCTCCTTCTAGACTGTGTTTCTGGAAAGCAAGGCCATTTTTAAATTTTTGTATTTCCAGGACCTAGCACATCACCCATTACAGGCATGAAATACCTATTTGTTCAGGGAATGATTGGCCAGGTCCTATGAAAATGTAGGTATTGATAGTTCCTTGAGCTATGGCAAACTGTTCAAATCTTTGGTCCAAGATGTGTTCCCGAGCAGCTATGTGACCTTAGTAAACTGACTCACTCCTCTGACTCTTTCCAGTGAGGTATTGAGGTGAAGGCTCTGAAGAGCCCTCCAGCTCTAACACACTCAACCCTCAATGTCTTTTGCACAGACTTTTTATTTTAAAGTGCTGCTGTATTTCACTAATATATAATACTTTTTGGCCCTAAGAAAAAGAAATATTGAGTTTTTTGAATGAAGATAAAGATTTAAAATTATTACTAATTATTTTTTTCTTATTTTAGCTAAAGTATATATCTCAAACATTTAAACACTGAAAACAAGAATTCAAAGTCAAGTAAAAAAGGTAAAGGAAATAGCAAAATGTAGGATGTATTTAGGAAATAGCAAGTATTCTGGGTGGCTCAAACACTGGGCATAAGTGGGAGGAGAAGACAAAGAAAAGTTTGGAAAGCTAGGCTGGACATGTTGCAAAGGAGTTTCATTGCCAGCAGACAAGAGAGAACTACAGGGACATCAACCCAGCTACAGTGTTTTGGATTAATCATATCAGGAAAGATAAAGATGACAAAGAACTTTCAACATTGACTCCTGGAGTGACATCTAGGAGCCTGAATAAATATGTTGGTAAGGATTGAAATAAAGCGAAGAAGACAAATATTGCAGTGAACAAATATTCTGGCCGTGGATACTGACTAAATATGGGGAGAGATAAAGATGATGAAAAATGATCCTTAATGTCAACGTCTGCATACTGAGAAGGAGAGAGATACAAATCCCAGGAATATGGGAAACAAGAAGTTTGAGAGGGATGGCAAGAGTTTGGTTTTGGATATATTGACTTTGAAATGATAATGGGTTGTTTTACAAGGTTGCGTAGTAGAAATCTGAACATTAAGAGGGACAACCAGAAGGCAAGACTTAGGACTGAGCATTTGAAAAGGTCAACCAAAGAATTTAAGCAGAAAATCTTGAGTTGAACATCAAGTTTCATCAGAATAGAGTAGGACCTAAGAGATCAGCTAGTTTAACTTAATTATTTTATATACGAAGAAGTCTAGTGCCTGAGCCTTCAAAGAAGGCGTAAGGCCTTAATTATATCCTTATATTATGATTTACTCACCTATAAATGAAGAAGGGATCTGAGGCTACTTTCTAATAGATAAATCATAAAGTGTTTTGTTTCTACCAAGGGAATATTTCATCATTATTTTTTAATTCAGCAGGAGTAAATAACCTTGCCTGGAGGTCATACTTTCTTGGACATCGAAAGTGTTTCATTAAAAAAAATAAGACTAGTTTTAGGTCCCAGATGAAATATAATATGAAATCAGTGCTTAGACATGAGGATTAAAGTCAAGACAAAAACTGAAAGCTCTAGAAAAAAGATGATCTGGTCCTTCTGTTTGTTTTCAAATACTCAGGGCTGTAATTTGATAGCCCGAAGATAAGAAAAAACACAACGTAGCTGACACTCAGTAAGTCTCGAACTGTTCATTTCTCCCTGCGGATTTCGGTTCCCTCTGGGGACACTGCATTAAGCCTTAAGGGCTTCCTTTAGTGCTACATGTAGGTCAGGCCTGCTAGTAATGCCTTCTCTCTCCCTTATTTTATTTTTCAATTGCAGCTTACATTTAATATGCTTTTGTGCTTTCAAGTATACAGTATGGTGGTTAGAGAATCATATTCTTTACAAAGCATTTCCCCCGATATTCCAGTACCCACCTGGCACCATACATAGTTATTACAATATTATCGACTATGTTCCCTATGCTGAACTTTACGTCCCCATGACTATTTTGTAACTACCAATTTGTACTTTTTGATCCCTTCACCTTTTTCACTTAGTCTCCCAACCCCTCTCTCCTCTGACAGCTGTCAGTCTGTTCTCTGTCTATGAGTCTGTTCAAGTTTGTTTGTTTATTTTGTTCTTTAGATTCCACGTATAAGTGAAATTATATGGTATTTGTGTTTCACTGACCGACTTATTTTCCTTAGCATAACACCCTATAGGTCCACCCATGCTGTTGCAAATGGTAAGATTTTATTCTTTTTTTATGGCTGAGTAATATTCCATTAGACATATGTACCACAGCTTGCATTCTCTTGGCTTTTGTTTACCTGAGAATGCGTTTATTTTGTTTTATTTTCTTAAAGAATAGTTATTATTATTATTATTGTGGACACAGAATTCTTGATTGATAGGTTATTATTTTTATTTAATAATATTATTATTTATCCTCACCTGAGGATATTTTTCCATTTCTTTTCAGAGAGAGTGGAAGGAAGAGAGAGAGAGAGAGAGATCAATGTGAGAGAGACACAACCAGTAGTTGCCTCCCACACTCGCCCGACCGGGGCCGGGGATGGAGCCTGCAACCAAGGTACATGCTTTTGGCTGGAGACCCTTCAGCCAATGGGCTGACGCTCTAACCACTGAGCCAAATCAGCTGGGGTTATTATTGTTTTTTAAATCAACCCTTGAATATAATATGTCATTCTACTGCCTCCTGGCCTCCATTATTTTTAGTGATAAGTCAGTCATCAATCACAATGTTTCACTGTACATAATGAGTCATTTTTCTCTTGCTGTTTTCAAGATTTTCTCTTTGTCTCTGTGTTTCAATGGATTGATTAGGAGAAGTCTAGGTGTGAATTCTGTTGTGTATCCTATTTGTTATATGTAGAACTGCTAAGATTTATAGATTATTTTTCATCAAATTTGGGAAGATTTTTAGCTATTATTTCTTCACATATGTATTTTTCCCCTCCTCATAGTCTCATTTCATATATGTTGGCATGCTTAACATTGATCCACATATACCTCTGAGGCCCTATTTATTTTTTAAAATCTTATTTTGTTTTTTCCAAACTGAGATAATTTTTAAATCCATCAGTTCACTGATTCTCTCCTCTTAAATCTGCCGTTAAACATAAAAAATAATTTTTTATATTGATTACTTAACTTTTCAACTCTAGAATTTCCATTTAATTTATTGGGATTTCCTCTGTGTTGAGACATTGTCATAATATTTTTCTGTAATTCTTTAAACATAGTTTCCTTTAATTCTTTGAACATACTTATAATAGCTGCCTTAAAGTCTAAGCTTGTTAACTATGTCACTTGGATCTACTCTGAGTCAGCTTCTATTGACTATTTTTTTCCTGCATATGGGTCACAATTTCCTGATTTTTATATGTTCAGCAATTACTTTGTTTGAAAATTTAAATTTTAGATAATTATTTAGTTTTAGCAACCCTGAATTCTGATTTATTTTTCTGAGAATTTTGTTGTTTCTGTTTAAGTAACTTCCATGGACTTAAACTGTATATTTCTTCCGGGTGACATGAAGCTACTGTGGTTGACCCTGTGTCTGCACAGCTTAGTGGTCAATCAAGATTTGGGTAGAAACTTTTCTCAAACACTTTGAACCCATAAGGCTTCTACCCTGTGTGTGGGTCAGGGAGCACAGTCAGAATTTCATCATTTTCAACTCTGCCTTGGGCTTAACTTCCCAGCAGACTCTCTTGAGTCTCCACTGCACACATGCATAGGTTCTCAGAAGGCCAGGAATGTGTGGGCAGCTTATCTAATCCTTCCATGGATCTCTGATATCCAAGGTTTCCCAGTGCAATTTTTCATTGGTTTGTTGCTTGTCCCAACTAAGATTGCGGAGAAACCACAGCTTTTCTCTTTTGTTTCCTATGGAGTTTGCCATTTTTAGTGGATAAAGCCAGGGAATTTTGACACTGCCTCCTTCCCCCAATTGAATCAGCCCTCTCTGGCACCAAAATGGGTGGTTTCCATGTCCAACTGAAGGCTGGTAAAACTACTGTTCTCACTGACTGAACTGGGAGGTAGGATGGAAACAGTCCCATGAAGACGGTCACAGACACCATGGCCCTTACCTAAGCTTTACAAAATTTTTAAGGATAAATGCATCTCAATTTGTTGTCTGCCTTTAGTCAATTTCAAGTCTTAAAATGTTGTTCTGGCAATTTTTTCCAGTTTTATAATTTTTTCTTTTGTCCTGAGAGGATTTTGTGATCTCTTAACACTACCTTGGCTGAAAGTTCAAATCATCAATTGTTTATATACTATACAAACCATAACGTTGGATTTTAGGACTACTGGAAAAGCCCCCTGGAAAGCACTGTTTCAGGTTTGTAAGCCCCTTGATCACAGAGCCACGAGTAGTTTAATATCCTTCTGCTGCCCTCTCTGAGTTCTCCAGTCTGTATATGTGGCTGTCATGGGTGGCTCACCTTGGTCCTTTATAATGTTATGAGCAAGACACAAAGTGCATGTTTGGTCTCTAGACTCTTCCTGTTCCTTGAAGCAAAACTACAACAAACTACACTGGCCACTTACATTTCAGTTGGTTATTGCCATGTAGGCCGTATGGAGATCTTTAGTGATAGAGATAAATGGTGGGCAAGAAACAAGAAAAACAAAAATTACATCATCTTATTAGAGAGCAGAGTCCCAATAAGAGAAAAATAAAAAGTGTTAGTTAGCACCTTCCCTCCCGGAGCCTCTTCCCCAAACCACAATCTCTTCACTGATTAAAAGCATCTCATTTATGAGCTAGACATTACGCAGATGAGTAGATTTGGGTTTAATTAAATCAAATGCCATGGGTTTGCCTGGATTTATTTTGATTGCAAAGATCCTTTCAATCAGTGACTTATAAAAGAAATGTTTAGATTTTCAAGACTAAGTTTTATTTTGCAAAAAATGGGCTTCCACTCATGGGTTGTTCATTGGACACACTGCATCTCCATCTCTGGCTGGAAGTCCAGGTGTGTGAGAAGATGAACACTTTATTGGCTCACTCATTTTTCCAGAGAAGTGACTATTTTATATGAATAAAAATAAGTTTAATAAATCATCTGGTCATGCCAGACACATGAATAGGAACATACAAAGAATAGGAAAGGAAACCAATTTCTTCCAAACTAAAAATACACTGAAAAAAGCAAGAAGCTGCAAAATTGTACAAGCTTGACTGTTGCTACTTTTACTGTTCTTTTTAGCATTATTGACAGGCAGCTTGCCTCCCAGGAAATTTTGTAACCACAGCTGACTCAATCTCAAGTTGTTCACTTGCTGACTAATATCCCACCAAGAGTGTTTGGCAGACAGGCACCATTTACTGTGAGAAGTTAATGTCACCCTCCTTCAAAATGAATAGTTTAATAAACCACACTATCTGTAATACTTTCAACAATAAAGATAAATTAAAAAAACAAAACAAAACAGAGTCAAGAAAATCTCAGAGTTCCCAGTCTTAATTCTTTTGCTAGAAAGAAAATGTGGATGAAAATGTAAGGAGTATATCGGCTGTCTCTTAAAATCCCACAGGTTAGAAAAGGTCTCAAGGAAAAAAAAAAATCTTGTCTGAATTTTATCGCAAGCTGAAAAACGACTGCTGGTGACGCGCAGTTTCTTTTCTGTAAAGGGAGGCCTGTGAGGATGTCTTTTAGGCAGTAGGGGATGGAGGCTATTTCAAGGCACTCAACAAACTCTCAATGAAAGAATGATGATGGTAGATAGTAGGACTAACAGCAGTAAAAAATAGTGTCAGAAGACCTGTCCAGGGGAGTCTGCCTCCACCCCCTGCTGTTACCTTGGTTTTTTCTTTCTTTATTTTTTCCTTGGCCAACCTTCTTAGAAAACTAGTCTGCATTTGCTCATCTCACTTCCTCCCCTCTCCACCCACGACAAGAGCACTGGGAGTAAGAGAGCAGCATTTACCATTTCGAATCTGGACTGATGCAGGCACACCTGTATCAGAGAGAGCAGAAGGTTGGGAGTTTATAGGAGACAGTTTAATCTTATTTGCTTCTCTGCGCAGAGTCTAGGCTGAGCCACGCAAGTTCCCCTGTGCGAGATCAGCTCCTCCACTTCCCACCTCCTCTCTGCTCCGATTTCCCCACACTTTGTGGTTCGGGCCTTACGTGGGGGTCTCTGATGGGCTCTCTTCACTCCTTGGGCTCATTAAAAGTCAGGGTCTCGGCAACTGGAAATGAGCAGATGTTCTCAGACTAAAAACTGGCTTCATGCTCACTGCTCTGGATTATGCTTTCCTGTTGTTTGTACCCTCTCTTGTCCTCATATTCCTGCCAACTCAGATGCCCCTCAATGTTTTAAAATATAGTTTATCCAATATTTTATGAGTTTTTGATCAGAGGGTTTTCTTTATCTTCATAATAAGACATATTACCTGGCCTAGAAGACCACTGATACCAAAAAAATTTCTCATTCCTGTTGTTGACACTTCTAAATTGCCAATCAGGCCTGTCAGTAAACCACGCGCAAAACAATGCTTGGTCATGAACTTTTAATACACATAGGCCTATTATTTGCTAACTTTGCTTAGGTATTTTCTATGCGCTTTAATCACTCTATAGCATTATCTCATTTAATCCTGTCAACTATCCTAAGAAGTAGGTATTATTTAAAATCCCCATTTTGTAGATGAGGAAGTTGAAGCATATACCGATTAACTAATGTGCCTACATCCTATTGTTATTGAATAGTTTAGATGGATTTGACCTAGACAGCCTTCCGATAAATAAAACAATGTATGTACAGTAACTAGAATTATCCACGCCACATAGTAGGCACTCAATGAGTGTCTGTACTTCCTCCTAACATGATTCACATTCTTAGATCCATATGATTTGGGGGGACCGGTGGGATTTCTTTACAATAAGGCTCTAAAATGACCATGTAGTAGCTAGGAACCTAATTACAACAAGAGAAGCTTTGAACTCATGTTATAAACCCTTGAGATTCAATCAGAATCCTTACACCATCAGCTGTATTGCTACTCTGATTCAAAAATCACACATAAACTTCTAAATCTGATTTGGGCTAGATACCTCCCTCCTTAATATAGCAGATTGAATAAGCTGCTTGCTAAAAGCATTTCTTGATTCAGGTTGGATATCAGAATCCTGCTATCAATACCTTCACGTACAACTTACCTCCTTTACTTTTTTTTTTTTTTTTTTACTGTGAAGAACATGTATTCAATCTTCAATCTCTGTGTTGAATTCTGAGCCGAAACAGCAAAGAACATCACTTTTGTAACATAGGTTTCTTTTCCTTGTTTAGGAAACTAGAGATGGCAGAAATAGAAAGGAGAGTACTGAAAAGTTCTGAGCACAGAGTGTGTGTCTGAGAGCCCTTGCACCGGGCACAGACCCTGGGCTCAGACCACCTAGCGGCCGGACCCCCTACGGTATCTGGATCCACCAACTCCTGGAGCTTGAAAGGTGCACGGAGATGACCAAGCCCAACACCTTTACTTTGCAGAGGGGGAAATGGAAGCTCAGAGAAGAGAAGTGATTTACACGGTGGTCACCCCTGAACCCTCTGCCTGTTGTCACAGAAGCGCAGGACTGAGCCATTTCTTTGTTTTATGAGTGTGTGTGTGTGGTTTAGAATAGAGAACATTAATTTGACTTCACTGTTTTTATAAATAGCTTCGCAACTGAATGTGACAGCATAACAAACTGTATTTATTTCTCTTTGCTTCGTGAAGCCTGTGCTATCCATATTTTTTTATCTATCCTGCAGGATGAAGATCTGTAAGAAACAGAGCGTTTAGCCCTACAAGTGGAGACTCAGTTCGACTAGTTTTCTGATCGTGTGATTGTGAATGAAAACCTGCAAGATGCACGTGCCCAGTTGTCTGCAGTTCAGAAGGTTTAAAAGGAGGCTTAGCGGGGGCCAGAAACATGACTTTTTCTGTGATGCTCTTTTAATGAGGCCTCCTGCTTGATGCTGGAGTTTAAACAATGTTCCCCGTTATAAAGATCAGCAGTATTTGGCCCATTATAATGTATGCAACTTTAAAAGGGCTGCAGCTTATTACATAACCTGATTTGAAAAAAATATTTACTTTATGATTACATAAAGTTGCCTATTTGGCTTTTAGAAAACAAAATATTTCCTTACATCGTATATAGCAGTGGTAGGAATACGAGCAATATTAAGGACCAGGCCATTTCTGATGCCATGTGCTTGGCAACAAATTGTGAATGTGTGAGGCTGGAGGTCAAAAGACCTTGGAACAAAAGCCCTTTCTGAGTTATATGAAAAAATGTGGAACAAGGAAGTCAAATGTCTTTCCAAACTAATGGAAAAGACTTCTGAGGTTAAATTTGAGCACATCTCAGGAATTTTTCAGGATAAACTTCAACTTTTGTACAACACCATTCTAATTTGGTTGTGGTAAATATAGGCTTTTGATCAGCAGCTTGTCAAAAAGATTTATTTTTAAACCCCTCTTTACTTAAAAGCACATCTGTGGTGTATTCTTAGCAGAGCTGTAAGGTCAGCAACACACTCATTTCTTGACTGCAGCAATAAAGGACTATCAAGGGTTAAATTTTGGTTGGCTAAATAAATGTTGTTATTAAAATAGAAGTACTGTAAAGCAAAGCACCTAGGCATTCTGTGCGAATGAAGAATGTAATTTGTCTTAATAAGAAAAATGTTTCTGATTGAATATATTATATGGTTCATTAAAAACCCAATCCATAAAATGACTTGTACATTAAAGATTAACATAGAGATAATAGATTTGCATGTATAAGAAAAATTGTGTACTTGATAAATATGTAGCATATCATAAAAATATGCTGCAATGAAGAGTGATTTGTAACAGGGCAGTTTGTTTGGGGCAGCTCAGTGTGCAGAAAGTTTTCCAGAATGTTACATGGGTTTTTTTGTTTTGTTTGTTTGGTTTTTGTCCTCAAAAAGAACACTAGCAGCCCTTTGAGGATCATCTGGAAGGTTTCAGGGCAGTTAACTCAACTCTAAGTATGTATTTTAAGTGGATTTAAAAGTTAGGACTCCTGCTAGGGCTAGCCATTGGCAAAACTACAAAATGGGCAAAATTTGCTTTGAAAGTTCCTTTCCTTCTGCTGCAGTCATAGGCTGGCATCTTTCTGCTGCTCTGCACCCCACCCTTAGGGAACCCACAGGGCTCATGCAATGCCCTAAACTTCAAATGTGCCTCCTTTCCTCTCATCTGGCATGCTTTCCTCTGTCACACTCCATTCTAAGGAAGGAGACCCCTCCTCTGTCTAGGGCATAATATCCAAACTAGTTAGTTTGGTAATTCAAACTAATCTTAGTTAATGTGTTATCAAAACAATATATTAACCATATAAGTGAACTGAATGTTTTAGCCCAGATAAAATGTATGCATCTGCTAGAAGTCCTGAGCAAGTGGCACCAATGCTGGGATTGGTCCACACTCAGGGAGACTGATGGGGGCATGTTCTGACCAGTTGAGACTTCTGGTCCCATTGCCTGTGTATGAATGGCCCTGTGTTCAAAAGCAGGAACATTCCTTAGGCTTTTAGAAGTGCCTGTAAGCATGTGTAGGTATGTATGTGATGAACTTACTGATTTTTGTGGTATAAGGAGCTACATGCTGGGCTGCAGGGTGAGCCCCACTTTGCACGTCAGGGACAGGAAGGCTGGCCATGTAGTCCTGTCCCCATGCTGTCTTTGAAGCCAGGCAAGGATAGCTCTGGAGCTGAAGTAAGCAGGTGCAGTGTAACTGTGCAAAATAGTCTCAAATTAAACTGTCCTTCCACTGAACAAAATAAAAGGCTGATAAGTAGATTCACAGTGGGGTTAATCTTCACCATACTGAGTGGGTGGATATCCCATTACCATGAGCCGATTTACGGGTGCAAGCCCAGTACATCCACAGGAGATTGTTTGCAAATACGGTATGGTAAATAACAAGGATAAGGCTACAATCTTAAGACTGTTTATTCTGTGCACATAATGAGGTGTAGCTTTTGTCTTCACCCCACCAATCCCACGATGCAATCTCATTTGCAATTTGGCTTGTATGCTATGATTGGATTTTACCCAATTAACTAATATCTAAACCTCGAATGCTATTTGCTTATGTATGTGTGTGTATATGTATATATATGTACAATTACAGACAAAGGTTTAGTATCAAGCACAAACAACCAAAATGATGGTTTTCAAATGCACATTCAGTTCTTTCATGAGATATTTTCAAAGCTTCATTTAATTCTTTTTCCCCTGGTAGAATTATTTAAATCAGCAAAAAGTTAAACCAGGAAGATTCCCTTCACAGCTGATTCAGTTATGTTACAAGTTTTAGAGAACAGAGAGAAAATATAATGTAGATTTACGCTGTAGTTCACTGTTAAAGTTATTTAATGTATATACAGGCATGCACACTTCATGTTCAAAATAATAGATACAACACAAAGAGTCCTCAAGCTAAAAATAATCTACATTCCTGAAATCTCAGCAGGCCAAGGTCACTGATCTTTAGTTGTGGTTACAGATATTATTAAATACTGGCATTTAAAAGCATTTTGAGCTTTGATTCTGTATTCCTTTCAACTTGAAGTGAATTTGCATTCAACCTATGTAAAATTACAAAGCCTAATGATGTTTTGGGAATTAAATAAATTCTGTCAATTAAAATCACTAAAAAGCTTCTTTCTATAGATAGAAAGCAAACAGAGGCACTTAGATGTTCTTTCTCTCTTCTCATAACATTTTGCCTTATCTCAGGGAGAAGACTAAATTTCATTGTGAGCAACCCTACTTACTTTTCCACTTAAGAAACATCCAGTTACTTTCACTACATTTGTTTTATTGCTTTATCAAACACCTTTATGAATACTTTTCTAAATTAAACTTTTTATTTTGAAGCAATCATAGGTTCACATGCAGTTGTAAAAAATAATGCACAGAGATCTTGTATGCCTTTACTCAGTTTCCCAATGGTAACAGCATACAAAGCTACAGTACAAAACCATGGCATTGACACAATCAGGATGCACAACTGTTTCACTAACATTAGTTTCTCTCATGCTGTCCTTTTATAGTCACACCCTCATTCCTCTGTCTCTACCCTGTCCTTGACCCCAGGCCACCACACTTGGTCCTACATTTGGATGATCTTGGCCTTTCAAGGATGTATGTAAATGAAATTATAGGTTTGTTTAGCTGTTCACTTGTTGAAGGAAATCTGGGTTGTTTCCAGTTTTTGAGTATTAAGAAGAAAGCTATTATAAACATTTGTATATAGCTTTTCAAGTGAACATAGGTTTTCCTTTCTCTAGGATAAATGCCCAGGGCTGCAGTTACGGGGTATGGAATTCACATAATTAGTTTTTCTTTGAGAAATTGCAAAACTATTCTACAGAGAGACTGTACCATTTTAATTCCTACCAGCAATGTCTGTGGGGTCCAGTTTCTTGTTCTTCTTACCAGCACTTGGTGTAATCACTAGTGTTTATTTTACCATTCTGATAGGCATATAGTTATATCTCATTGTGGTTTTAATTTATATTTCCCTAATGGCTAATGACGTTGAACTTTCCATGTGCTTATTTGCCATCTATATATCTCTGGCAAAATGCTCTTCATGTCTTTGCTCATGATTTAGTTGGATTGCTTTTTACTGCTGAGTTTTGAGAGATCTTTATATTTCCTAGATACTAACTCTTTGTCAGATATGTGGCTTGCAAATATCTTCTCCCCATTTCTAGCTTGTCTTTTTATTCCCTTAACATGGTCTTCCACAGAGCAAAAGTTTTAAATTTTTATGAAATATAATTTATCAATATTTTTATAGATTTGCTTTAGGTGTTAAGTCTAAAAATTCTTTGCCTAGCTCTAGATCACAAAGATTTTCATCAGTATTTTTTCTAAAGTTTGTATAGTTTTGCATTATACATTGAAGTCTGTGAATTAATATTTGTATAAGTTTTGACTTCAGTTGAATTTTTTTCCTATGGGTGTTTAGTTGCCACAGCACCATTTGTTGAAAAGGCTATCTTTAGTAATATATTGAATTTCTTTTGCACCATTGGCAAAAATTAGTTGGTCATATCTGTGTGTCTCTTCTACCTGAGTTCCACTGATCTATGTACCTATCCCTCCATCAATATCGCACAGTCTTGATTACTGTAGTCATATAATACATCTTAAAACTTTATAGACTGATTCCTCCAACTTTACTCTTTGTTTTCAAAATTGTTAGAGCTATTCTAATTTCTTTGATTTTCCATGTAAATTGTAGAATAATCTAGCCTATATCTATAAACAATCTTGCTGGGATTTTGATAGGAATTGCATTAAACCTATTTATCAACTTGGGAAGAACTGACATTTTTACAATGTTGAGTCTTAAAATTGATGAACATGGTATCTCTCTCCATTTCTTTCATCAGTATCATCTTTGTTTTCTTTCATCAGTATTTTGTGATTTTCAGTATCAAAGTCCAGTACATGTTTCATTAGAAGGAGGAGGGCTGCTTTGTTACTGCTGGGTGGAGATGGAAGTCGAGGCTCCACATGTGGTCTCTACTGACATGGAGAAGGGTTAAGATGATGGAAGTGATGATTGCCTGGTGGGGTAGAAAGTCCAGACTCCCTACTCATCTCTAATGCCACCATGATGGGGGGTTTGGGGCAACTCATTCTAGTCTGATGAGAAGGGAATCTAGCTTTCCCACTTAGCCACACTGGTTGGTGTGAGTAAGGTTGGGATGGGAGTAGTATCTGTGGTGTTTGGCTCAAGTAGAGCAATTATTGTCTAAAAGCTTTCTGTCTTGCTAGGACACCTCAATCTTGGTCTTTTAGCTAGAAATATCATTTCCAGGTTGCTAGGCTTAAATTCCAGGATATATGGGGCACAAAGAAAATGCAGGAGCTCACTGCTGTGTTGTTCATTGTGGACCAAGGTCCTTATTGAGTCTACTTATTCTCTCTATCTTTCAGAGCCTTCTAATGTTTATTTTACAAATAACTTCCAGAGTAGTTGTACTTAGTGAGAATAGGGATATATATGTGTGTGTATACATATTTTATCTTCCCAGAAGCAGAAGTCCTACAAATATTTTTAAGGCACAGTAAGTTATATAAACCATATCCAGTTTTAATAGGCTGAAAAAATTACACAACACCCTATTTGTATCAATAAAATTCCATTCACACAAATGATAATCTGCACTTAGAGACTGCCTATAGCAGCCCCATTATGAGAAACTGAGAATTGGTCTTTCAATTAGCTCATCTGCAGAATCGAGATAATGATTCTCAGCTACAAGAGAAGGGATCATGACTCTTTTTCACCATTATAAACTTGGAACACATACTAAGGGCTTAATAAACATTTATTGGAGGAATAAACAAATGATATCTCTGGGATGATACAGCCATTAAGTAGGTAGAGACTTTTGGAGGTAAGACACTTGTTCAAGAGCATTTGTTTAAGAGAGCCTATTATTTAGTTGGAAATAACTAGTCCTTCTAAAATTAAATACAGGCAGTTCCAAAGAGCTTATTACACAGAGTGTGTATGACAAATAAACCTTTCTATCATGCTAATTTTATAAAGAAATGGAGAGAATTTTCCCCCTTGTGTTATATATTTGCCTGTAACCAAAATTTTAACTATAGTTAAGAATAGATATTAATTAATAACATAAAATATGTCAACTTTTATATACTTGCTCATATCCAGCCATATATACTTTACAGTTAACATATCCTTTTATTTTTTTAAACCATTTTGGTAATAATCCTCTAATATACTTTTATTTGAACACATCTCTTCCAGTAATTGGATGTCTATTCTATATACAGTGGGATATTGTTTACAGCTGTTTTAAGGTAAGTGCTGAACATCAAATTCAATAATGCTGCTATTATCTAAATATATGCTTATATGAATGCAAAATATAGTATTACAGTAATAATCTAAAAGACTGTTACTAACAGTTATCATATTTTATATGTAGCATTGAGCTAATTTGCTTTTACTACCTGGAAATTCTGGTAAGCAATTTGCTGTGAATGGCAACTGTAGGCAGTGGTAGAAAATTATTTTTCTTCAAATGTTATTACATCACCTATGAATTTACAGTAAGTCAGTCAATATTAAAAGATCAATTTATCTGTATGATAAGGGGACACTATTATTTTGTCTACAGATACTAAGACATTTGGACAGAAAGAAAGTGTATCCAACTGCTCAACTTTTTAGCACAATTTGGGTTGGTTTCATGATTGGGAATGGTAAAAAATCATCTGATTTCACACTGATATTTTACCTATTTTTTGCCCAGCAATACACTTTGGTATTGCTGAGAAACCAAGAGGGATGTAAAATGTGATGGGAATTCAGTCTGAAAGTGGATTTGGGGTACAGGGCGCTAAACACTGAGAGTCTCTATGCTAGATAGAAGGAAAAAGGAAAGTCACTGTAGGTTTTAAGCAGCTGGGGCTACCCAATTACATTTAATTTTTAGCTTGGTCGCTCTGATGTTTCTGTGCGGGGTGCCCTTGCAGAAGCCTTGGACAGCAGAATGCCTATTACAAAGGATCAGTTGAGAGCTATAAAACTCAAACTAGGAAGCAGCAGAGTAGATAATGGGCTTGAGACGTATTTAAGAAATATAGTCATCAAGTCTCAGTGTTTGAATGTGGTAAGAGAAGAAGGGGAAAATCACCCCAGATTTCTTGTGTTGATGAGTAAGAGGATGGCACCAATACAAGTACACTATGGAGGAAGATGCACTTTTGGGTTTGGACATGCTGAATTGGAGGGGTCTCCAAGACATATAGGTTGAGGTGTTAAAGGAAATAGAGGCTCAGGACCAGTGGTATCCATCTGATAATCATCAGCCTTAGCAGTATTTACGCTCAAGATAGTGAGAGTCTAGTAGGGAGTGAACAGACTGAAATGAATAATTGGCCAGGCACAGATTCTAAGAAAGACTAAATTCTCAAAGGGTGAGAAATCAACCTCTAGGTAAGCATGTGAATTCCAAAATTGTCATTGGTGTTACTTTCTGTGACTCTTTGAAATCATGGATGACCTAATTTTAGGCTGGGATCTTAGTTACACCAGATCTGAGCCTATTGTGTGCCTCCAGGGTCCAGGCAAGTAACATCATTCAGAGACTGCTTGGTTGTTAAACAATAAATGGCTAGCTCTTGAGAGCCTCTATGCTGATTTAAAACGATGGGGCACCTCGGCTGTCTTCGTTACAGAATGCAGGAGGAGGTTGCCCACTCTTCCAGTTTTTCATGAGAATTAAGTTCATATTTTTATGTAAAATATTCCACTTTTTCAATCTTGGCAGTTAATTAAAATTTAAAACAGTATGCAGAGACCAAGGGAAAAATAAAAACGTCTGTGGCCTACACTTTGCGCTCTCTGCAATAGACAACTTGTGTTGGAATGACTGAGAACAATGCTGAGGGTCAGGAATTTGTCCAAGCCCATTCACAGGGAAAGAATTCCATTAACAACTACTTTAATCTGTGCCTAATATGTGCCAGGCTCAAGGGATGTAGTGGTGAATGCAAGTCAAAAATCCTGAAAAATGAATTACATTTTAGGAGCTTTCCCCCCTCTGCGGTTGGTTATGCTCTGCAATATTGGCATGTGGTTGAAACAAACCTCAGTGTTTGTTGTAGAAGAACCAGGACAGAGCTTGGCTGCTGGTGTCAGATTGGTTCATATTTAGCTCTGCCACTTATTTGATGCCACATATTTGGCTCTGCAATGATTAGAAACAGACATTAGAAAGGTCCTTGAATTCTCTGTGCTTCTGTTTTCTCGCCTGTAAAATGTACATAATGACAGAATGACTGTGAGAATAAAGTGAGATGGTGTGTGTAAAGTGTTAAGCCCATATTCTGGTTTATATTATCGACGGGAGAGGTTAGCTAGAATAATGATTATGACGTCTGACTCGGCACCCTGCTCACGTGTCTAAAACAAGTGATTTAATAACGCTCACAGGATGTAAATGTGACTTTTGCTTGTGGAAGTGTGAGCAGCCGTTTGAGAGGCAGCCCTATGTTTTTGAAAGCTGTACTTTAAAGAAATTGATTTCTGGATACAAGGCAATGCCCTGAAGTGATTCTAAGCAGGTGCAAAATCAAATTAATTGCCAATCAGTCGCATATGCTAATACAAATACGATCCCTCCTGCTGAGCTCCTGCGAGGGCACAGATGTGTATTTTGGATCCTGTAGGGATTGGGGGTTGCTCTTGACAATGCAGCTACTTGTGAGGAAAGAGGTTTGCTCCCATTACCACAAACTGACACCTCTTAACTTTCAAGTGAACTAACAGAAAATCTGTTCCGGACCCTCAGTGGTGAAGGGGTACAGCTGACCTCATGAGACAGAACTTGTGATTTTGATTGGATCTGACAATAATTCTGCCTATCAAAAAGTCTGCCTTGCAATAGAAAGCATTTTTACTTCAGTGCATATTAATTAAGCATTTCCTGTGCACCAAGCACTGAGCCAGGTGCTGGGTCTGAGAACAAAAGGAACAAATTCCCATCCTTCACGGAGTTTAGAGTCCAGTGAAGAGGTCAGGCTATTAAGCAAGAAATAGCACAAGTTCAGGCTCCTCGTAGGCATGTCAAAGGAGCACTTCACTTACTCTGAAGGATAAGCAGTGGCTTCCCAAAGGAAGTGGTGTAAAAACTGACATTTAAACTTCAGTAACAGAGTGAGCCAGACAAGGAAAAGTAAAAACTCCAAGATGAGCAGGAACAGTGTCTATTGCATTACAAAGTTAAGGAAAGAGTCTTTTGACTTGGCAGTCACCGTTTCTTAATTATGTGTCAAGGCTTGGTTTTAGGATAATTTTCAAGGTGTACGCTGTTGTTGATTTAACAGATTATATTATTAAAGTACACACTGACGGAGCATGGTCTGGACTTACTGCCATTTTAAATTAGCATATTGCCTCTCAGTTTCATGGATCTCAAAGACATCTGCATGAGCATCAATGCTGTGGGCAGATGATCCATCTCCGATTCGCCCCTCTCCCTCCCAGTGCCATTTCTCATTCAGCTTTTACCTCTTACTGAACTACTGCGATATTGTCTTCACTGATTTCCTTCGGTTTTATTTTCCCCCTACTTCAATTCCTTTTCTGCTTGTCTGCATTCTGTCATTTCTGTGCTTGCAGCTTCTCATGGAATCCCCACAGCCTGGTGTTAGTATTGACCCATTTAGAGCCTTTCGAGAGGCTCCAGCCCGCCTTCTCAGCTGCTCTTGGCGGCTCTCTCCTTGGGCGTTGATGTAGACTGCTTGTGCTGCTTTCCTGTTTCATTAACTTTTGTACATAACATCTTTCAGATTCAAATGACCTTCCTTAGCCTCTGTGTGCTAAACTATCCACTCACGCACCAGGTCATGCTCCACTGACTGTGAAGTCCCCTCCCAAACTTCATCACACCCACTATTATATTTTCTGCTTCCTTTAAATCCCCAGCACTATAGACACACACACACAGTACCATGTGTATATCTCTTGTATTGCACTTGTAAAATTATGCCTTATCAGTGGAAGGTATGTCTATACTCTGATGTACTCCAGTTAAGGGCAATATATTCCTCAACTTGGTATTTTCATACCTTTTAGTAAAGGATTCTTCACATTGTAGGTGATTAATATTTATTGAAGTCTATCAATTATACTAGCTATAAGTTTTTTTCACTGTTAATTTTATTTGAGTTGAAAAAGACTTGATTTTATGTACTTATATTTGGTATGGTCTTGATTCATGGAACCGTTAACTTTTTATCTTGTATATGTACAATATTGATAGTTTTTAAATGAGTCCATGTTTATTGTTTTATTTTATGTCCTAAGGCTCATGGGACACTAATACATGTATCAATATACTTATTTCTTCATAAAAACATGCACAGAAAGGTGGAGAGGCTCTCTGAAGCTCACTCGGTTAGCAAGGAGCAGGGGTGGAATCAGAACCAAGTCCTTTTTGTTCTGGGCCCTACCATTTACCACCTGCAATTCTTCCCCGGTGTGTCTTTTTTTCCTTCTGAAAACCCAGTTAAATGTAAATACTGTTACTGAAATCAGTATCTTCTCACTATACACAGATGTCAGTTAAGACTGAACATGGTTCCTGCAGCAGTTTGAGAGGAGGACCTGTAATTTAGCCTGTGTAGGTAGTCAAGTTTAGACAGCCCTTGAAGAAAATAAAAGAGAGGCATTCTCCAGAAAGCCATGTGCTGAACGCAGAATGGACTGCAAGGTGTCATCTGGTCCATTCTAAAAACCCATGTGACTCCTGAAAGCTGCATTTAGGGGAAAAGGAAACCAGAGTTCATTTAGTGTTTACCGCACACCAATAGCATTGTGGGGGCTCTTTCATTTGTCCCTTTGCCTCAACAGCAGTGGTTCTCTACCTCAGCTGCTCATTGAATCACCAGGGAAGCTTTTAAACCTCTGATGCCTGGGGCTCACCCCCAGAGACTCTGATGGAGTTGGTCTGGGGTGTGGCCTGAGCATTAGGTTATGTAAAATTTTAAAACCTCCATAGATACTGAGAACAAACTGATGGTTGACAGAAAAGAGAGGTGTTGTGGGGCTGGGTGAAAATGTGAAGAGATTAAGAAGTACAAATTGGTAGTCATGAAATAGTCCTGAGGATTTAAAGTACAGCACAGAAAATATAGTCAATAATATTGTAATAACTATGTGTGGTGCTGGGCAGGTACTGGAAATACTGGGGGGAATCTCTTTGTAAAGTGGATGACCGCCTAACCACGATGCTTTACACCTGAAACTATTACAAAATAATACTGAATGTGAACTATAATTGAAAAATAAAAATAAAAAAAATAACAAAAACCTCCCCAGGTGATTCTAATGTGCAGACAGGGCTGAGAATCACTGCTCTGTCAAGTAAAAAATATTCTGGGAAAAACAATTGGTTGGAAAGCCTCTGGCCAGATACAATATAACTAAAATTAATTGGTGGGAGCAAGTTGCCTGATACGATCTGGCCTCTGGGCCTGACATCATCGTTGCCTGTCATCCCTTGCTCGAGATCCTCCAGCCACGATCATGAATAAACCACGCTCTTCCCCTGCCCAGTACAATTTGCCCCAGATCCCTTTCAGCATATTAATGTCAACCAACTTCCCGTCAATGAAACTGATCTTACAAATAATTTCCACTCAGATCCTAGAGTACTCTGCAGTCACTATACTCCTAGCAAATGAGACTGTGGAACGATCATACAGGTTAAGAAATTAGCAGAATTACTCACTCATATGTGGACTATAATGAACAAAATAAACTGATGAACAAAATAGATCAGAGACATAGAAGCATGGAACAGACTGAGGGATCTCAGAGGGAAGGTGGGGGTGGGGGAGTGTGTGGGGAGAGATTAATCAAAGAATTGACGTATATATATATATAACCTATGGACACAGACATTGGTATGGAGAAGGCCTGGAGGTGGGGTGGGTGTGGGCTGGAGGGGATCACTGGGGGAAAGAAGGGGACATCTGTAATACTTTGAACAATAAAGATAAATTTTAAAAAATAAATGGAGATATGACTGGCATAAAAAAAAGAAATTAGCAGAATGACTATGAGGGGAGGCATGTAATTCAAACCCCCAGCCAGAATATCTTTGAAAGAGATTGTGGAACTTCCTGTGTTAACCCAGAAGCTTCTTCTGCAAGAATCTAAACGAAATGAATAAATACCATCCTTGACGTAGCCTAAGTTGGGAGCTTTTGGAGCTTTCGCTTTCCACACTGTAGCTTCATCTCCACGGGCTTTTCTCACTGGCCGATTTTCCAGCCCTTTAATCACTCTCGGTGCATTCCTCTCGAGAGCTCTCCTAGTTCTGTACATTCATTTAACTTGCAGGGTTCCAGACCAGGCCTTTAATTACAAATGTAAAAATGATGGTGGGAGTGGAATCATAATAACCGAACATTGCTTAGTGTTATGCTTGCTCCTGAGGAAAACATTACTTTGCTTTATTGTGTTAGCTTTAGGTCCATATTACTCTAAGCCAGTGATTTTCGACCCTTTTCATCTCACGACACACATGAACTAATTACTAAAATCCTGTCGCACGCCAAAAAATAAATTCTTTGCCAATCTGACAAAAAATATGTATAATTCTGATTCATTCAGAGCAGATGGCTATTGTTGTGTTGGCTGTTGTCATTTTTCATTTGACAATCTAAGGGTAGAGAAGTTGGTGCCCCTGACTAAATAGTCAGGTATTGCATGTTTAAAAAATTCTTGTGGCACACCAGTTGAAAATAACCACTCTAAACCATGAGGTTATAATCATTTTTATCAGTGTGATTATTATTAATAATAATGATGGCTCCCATCTACTATATGGCTAGTCTATGCCAAGTACTGCACTAGAGGATTTTTAAGAGGTATAGCGTTTAATTCTCATAACTCTATGAATTGAAGCCTTATGTCCAAGGTCACAGTTTTTCACTTGCAGGGCCACGATCAAGCCTAGGTCTCTCTGACTCCATAATCTATGTGTATTCACTGCATAACCACTGTCTGTAGAACAATTTTCTAATGAAGTTTTAATTATTTGAAAGTTAGAAAATAAAAATGTTGTGCACCAGAACTTCTTCTGTAATAGTACCCTTTGAAGGCGCCTAATGACTTCCAAACACAAAAGAGGATACTGCTTTCCTGTAGCAATACATTGTTGATGGACATTCAGATTTTTTTCTTCTTCATCTAGGGATTTAGCACCTGGCCCATAAAATAAGCTCAATAAATGCTTGCGGAATGCAAGGTAAGACCTAAGAATCTATTTCTTTTCTCACATAACAAGACGGTAACCTGGCTGTTATGCATGTAGCTTCTGATGTAATCATGGCTTTTGACAGCTGCAGTTTTGACAGATAAATACATTCTTTTTTCCACTCTCCCACATGTGTAGGCCCGGTCTCCCCCTGTCTCAGGGGAGTGCTCCCTGACCTCCCTGCTTCACACAAAGGTAACAGGGCAATCAGAATTCAGAAGGGTAAAACGTTTCTCTAAACCTTACCTAAGTAATCGGAGATAAAATCATGACTTTGCAAAGGAGGTACATATTGTTGTCTGGCGTTTCTTTGTTAAGCTCTCTTTAAGATTTCGGTTCTCTCTTTGGTATGATCACAGACTATTGTTAGCTATGCAAGGTGAGCTCTGCCTGTTTTGACAGAACTAAACATTCTGAATAAGAAACAGGGAGAGGAGATGTGTGAAGCTATCACATAAACACATTACTTTCTAGCTCCTACCTTGACATCAGTGGGGAAAAATATTCTGATTCTTTAATACTATAGAAGTCTGAGGAAGAGACACACAGCATGTTTGTTCCCTTCCCAGCAGTCTTATTAGATTTTTGACTCAAGGTAGGTTTGGAAAATTAGATGGGTAACTCCAGACAAAATAGGGAATCTCATTGTCCTGTGTTAGCATTTAAATAAAAACTATAGTATATTTGTGGTCTACAGCCTCTAAGATGGACCCCAAGGATCCTCACCTCCTGGTCTTCATGCACTTGTGAGAGGCCCTGTCCTTGGGTGTGTGCTGGACTTGACGAATAGAATACAGTACATCTAATATTAGGTTTAAAAAAGACTGTGGCTTCCATCTTGGGTGCTCTCTCTTAGACCACAGATGAGATTGTGGCCACAGCTGAAAGCTGGGCTGTAAGCTCATGAGACACCTTGAAACAGAGGAACTCAGCTCAGCCCTGCCCTTATTCCTGTACCGCAGTAGCTATGAGATAATAAATATTTGTTGTTTTAAGCCTTGAAGTTTTGGGATAATTTATTGAATAGCAATAAATAATTAATATAATATTAAAAATGCAAAAAGCTTTCCCTCTACTAAACTCCAATTGTGCTTTCCGCCCCTTGTCCTTTGTGATAAAATTCTCTTGTGGAATTCACCAGATTTTAACCTGTATTATAGATATGCATCATTTCTCCTGCTTGTCTATAAACTTCTGGAGAACAGAAACTCATTGCTATTAATTTTTTAATTCCTCCTCTTTCCTCTGGGTCCTAGAAATGAGCCTCACGTATTGCAAATGCTGAATAAATATCTGACCAGGACATATGTGAATAAATCTCGCATTTATGGACCAAGAGGCAGCTGGGTAACTCGACATTAGACAAGGCTTCTATTTGATCTGCTAATCATTTCCTTGACTCCGCATACATCTTAATGTATTAATAACCGACTTTCAAGCATAATCTCTGTGGAGATTTCTACTGTAGAAAACACAACCAAAGCTTGAGTAAATGACATGGCTTCATTATTTCTTTATGATGTGGGGAATTTATAACATGCAGTCACATATCAAAACACAATCTGTATTTCTACTATTCAAAGGACGTGTTTTATGTAAAAATGAGTAATCACTTGAATGTATATAGAAAATGAACTTGTCTCATTAGCAATGCATGCAACTATTACCAATAAGCAGCAAAGCAATATTTTCATGTAAAAATTTAAGCTTATATTCTTGTCCCATATTAGTTTGTCATTGTTGTCTTTTAGCACAAACATAACTGGTCTAGGAAGGAGAAGAGAGTCACCAAGATCAGAGTGGGGAAGTGGAAACTGGGGACCTGAAGTACACAGATGGTGCTTGTGTAACAGAACGTGCCACTCTGGTTATTGTGCAAATTGACAGGAATTAGACTGAGTTTTGAAGGACTTAATCAGGGTTTTAAAAATTGTTTATATCAAAGGACATTTAAAGGGTAGCCTTTTGCTGCCATCACAAAAGTAATAAGGAAAAGAATCTTTAATTAAGCCTATGAGAGGAAAGTGAAGATATTTCGTTGGCAGAGGATCAATACAGCAACTGACTTCTCTATTTTCCATTTCTTGTCGCATAAAGTGGAAACAATCAGTAAAGCACTGTCATATAGATGACAATACACACACACACACACACACACATATATGATTTTTGTACTAAATGTTACTAATGAAAGGAGCTGGAAATGCCAATAAAATTATCCAGGGTGAATCTGGTTAATTCGTCTTCTGACTCCTGCCCGTCACTGTCAATGGCTTTGTTATCTGACTCAACAATGAGGATAGTTCTGCTGGTGGGTCTCATTACTTTCTCATCAAAGCCACATTGGACAGTTTCAGAAATTTATAATTTGCCTCCTAGGACACCTTCAAGGACAAATGATTGTCCTCCCTCCGTTGTTCATTAGAAATAGCAGAAAATCATTTGGTTTAGCCAACTTCAGTTAGGCTCCTCAAGAGCTGTGTGTGCACGGTGGGAACAGAAGTGTGAAGGCACCTCCTGAGCCCTCCCACACCCTGAACATGCTTCTTCCTACCTGAGCCAAGGTCCTCTAATTCAAATGACACCGACTAGCAAGAAGGTACCCGGTGGCTCTTTGGTGTCGATTGTTTCAAATATCACTTTATAAATGAATTTTTTGAGGGCTTAAAATGTTTCAGTTTTATCTGTGTCATATGGCCTCTTGTGACTGAAGGAAGGGGACAGCATGCATGCTTGAGCAAAGGATACCTGGTACAAATGTTATATATAAATGAGTCAGGGCCCTGGGTATTAGTCTTGGCTCTGACATTATAACGCCACGGATTTTGCATTTTTTACAGTAAAAGAGGTCCTTATCTCCCCTTTTTCTTATCTGAGAACTATGGACTGGGATTATAGTTTATAGGGTGACAATTAAGGAGCTGAAAAGGAATTTGGAAATCATGTAGTAGCTCCCGCCTACCTCAAATTTATAGAGAAGTGAATTCTCATTTTCACAGCTGATCAATGGATGCTGAGCTTGAGTCTGATAGAGAGCTTGTTCAGGACTCAGTCCATAAACCACAACACTCACTTCGGTGTCTTTTCTACTTTCCCTTAGTGACTAGTCAAGAGGTGTGTGCATAACTCCACCTGAATTTACATCTACCCTGATGCCCCTTTACAACTGTCAGCCATAGACTTCAGAGTTCCCTACAGTCTGGACCCATACAAAAATTTTCAGCTGCTTTAAAGAGGATGGAATGTGATCCAATGTTTTCCTGAATAGTGTCCCTATGATTCTGGGGATGCTAAATGTGACTCTCCTTAGACAAACATCTTCCAGGGAAGTGGGCTCTTCCTGGAAGCCACTTCTGTGTCCATGAGCTGACAGGATGTCTTGTCACTGTCCTTCACAAATGAGTGCAGCCTGAGAGTCGTCAGGTATGTCTGGGCCTGGGGGCCCTGGGCACCCACTGGGATCCGTCATTACTGCACCTGGGCCATTTCACTACACTAGTCATGAGGTGGCAATATCAGATTCCATTCCACTTGGCTTCAAGACAGACACGGTTGTCAGGAGAAGGCAGGAGAATGCCGACCTACTTCACAAGGTTGACCTCGTTCCCCAGAGTGAAGGGGCTCGGGTCTTCAGCTTCTAGACTGATTTTCCATTTTAGTTTTTGGGCATCAGTGTCACATAAGCAAGTGGTCAGCCGACCAAGAACTAGGAGAAACATTCCAATGTCACATCCTTCTGGGATTATCTGCATGTGACCCGAAGTCCCTGGATTTAACAAGTTTTCTTGGAAGAATTCCATTTTGAAAACTCACTGAGTGCTTTTCTGCTATTCTGGGTACAAAACTGAGGAATAATAATAATGAAAAACTCAAAGCTCACCCTTGTGGAGCATGAATTATGTACCAGGCTCTGTGGGAAACACAGGAGGTGAAATCAGTTGCAATCTTCATATTACACGTCGGGAAAGTGAAGGGAGGACAATTATGCCGCTTACCCAACAACCCAGAGCTCACTAGTGGGGGTCTTAGGTTTCAGGTCCTCCTGGTCCTTCTCCAGGGCCTAGCCCCTTAACTACCACCCAGGGCCCAAGAAACTTGTAGCCTCCTTGGGGATGGCACTCAAGAAACGTCTAGTCATAGTAGACATGCAAGTAACTAACATGAGTATGAGACAAAATTAAATAATTGTTAAATAATGGTGAAAGAATTTTATGCAGGAGCACAAGGGAGAAAAAGCTGGTTCTGACTCAGGGTGCTGCTGGCTGAGGCATGAGCAGAGGTTGGGCCAAGACAGGGGCGGCTGAGTCTCAGGAAGGGCAATGCTGGGCAGGCTGGGAGTGTGTGCTCCAAGGAGACCTAAGGCGGGGAACAGCCTGGAATGCAGTTTGGAGCAAAGTCATGCATGAGTTTAATCCAAACCAATTATGTGGATTTTATCCTGTAGACAATAGGTTCCAACTTTAAATTTTAGAGCAGACGGTCATAAACTGCCCTGTGATCTGGGGAAGCAACATTGATGTTAGTCGGTAGATTGAGGTCGGGGAGCGAGGAGGCCTGTCAGGGCCCAGGTGAGAGGTGGGAGAGGTCGAAGTCGATCAGGGACAGGTGGGTAGAAGTAGGAACATGGAAGTGGAAGGCCTGGTGACAGCTTACACAGGTGGGGGGAAGACAGTGGTTACCAGCATGGGTGTTAGGCTGCAGGAGCCTCTGGGGAAGACAAGGCAGCCCAGGAAGGACGGGTTGTGGGAGGTGTGTTAGAGCTGAGGATTGTAACCCCAGTGACAGACTCAGTTCCTGTGCATGTGCGAGGGTCCTGCAGATCGCCTATGTGAAAATTCCCAGGGGAGCCCAAAGTACGGGCTCCGAGCCCAGGGAGAGATCAGCGCTGGGGTCACTAGTGTAGAAATGCTTGGTGAAACCCCCGCAGTGGGTGGTGGTTGAGGGAGGTAGTGGACAAGCAGACAAGAGGATGAGGGCAGGATCACAAGCACCTTCCCCGGGGAGCAGAGGAGGACTCCGGCCAGGGGACATCTGAAAGATGCCATAAGAAGGAGGGTGAGTGAAGCGATGGCAGGAGAGGCCTTTAAGCAACAGAGAGAATATTTCCCCATCTTCGTTTCAGAGGCCTTATTTTTTGGAAGGCAAATGATAGAGAGAAATCATGGCAAACAGAAGTAAAGCAATTCTCCATCATCTCCCAGCTCCAGTCGGAATGTTCAACACGATCTATTTCAAACACGTGAAGATGTGTTTCAGTGCGGCTGGGAGTAGTCAATTAGGGAGATGAAAGGCAGGGAGCCACTGTAGCCCCAGTATTTAAGCCGTCGTTTCTTCTGCAGCTGTGCGCTCTCCACTTCTCAGCAATCAGAATTGCCTCATTCCTCTCTTCTCTCTGGCTGTTGGAATTTAAGGGAAGCTATTTCTTTTCCTTCCTTTTTTTTTTTTTTTAAAGATCCTAGAATCATAGATTTCCATTATTTTCAGTATTTATATTATGTATATCATCCAAGCACGGGAGTACTTTATTTAGTTTAAATTACTTTAGCAGGCCTAGAGAACTCGCCCCTCTATCTCCAGTTTATAGCTGAGCAAATCAAAGTCAAAGGTCTTCCTAAAATTAAAGACTGTAGGTTAAGCAGCTTCAGAAAAATCAAAATTCATTTCATGGTTCATTGACGTCTCCAGACAAATCTCATTTTAATATCTGTTCTTGTTGATTCATGACGCTTATAAACCCAGAGACGTAAAACTAGAAGGTCCTGTGCAAATCACCACGTTCCACCTCTTCTTTTACTGACCGAAGCTCACTCTAGTTAATCACTTACCCAAAGTCATGTGGTCAGGAATTTCTGGACATCACCAGTAAAAGCCCACAGCTCCCATAGTTGAAGTATCTTTTCATTCTGCCTGCAGGCTCAGCCCCACTCCCTAGGGTGAATTTCACTTGCCTCAGTTTCTATCTTGGTCCTATGCCTAGTATTTTAGTCCCTCCTGGACATCAGAATCTGAATTAGACTCCCTCCTGATGCTTCAGCTCTGCCTTTGAGCTGGAGCAGTGCCTGAGGCCCTGGCACCTTCCCATGGGTCTTGAGCTTGAACTTCTTTTTTCCTGGCAGCCAAAATTTGCCCACCTGTCAGATGACCTCAGGGTTCTCTTAGGACCATTGCGTCTGAAAGCACTGCCACCTGAGGCTCTGGACTTCTGGCCATTTTGTGGCTGTGTTTGCTCCATCAGGGCCTGCACCACCCCACTGGGAGAGGCTGTTCCTGGGTCCTGCCCCCACACCCAGTCTTCCTTATCCTGAGATTTTACACAGAACTAGTGAATAGCAAAAAGCCAGGATTCCTAACTTCTGAGTCAGCATTTATCATGCATTCTTTCATTTCCTGTATGACCTGGGTCTACCACTTACTAGAGTGTGAATTTAGGCAAAATTTTCTATTTCTCTTGGCATCACTTTCATTAGATGAAATATCAAGATGATAATATTAATTTCCAAGGGTTGCTGCAAGGTTTAAATGAGATATAAGAATTTGTGGTATACACTTGGTCTTCAAAAAAGGGTTGATCTCAGCTGAGGGCTAAGGTTTTTTAGCACTCATCTTTTTACTACTAATTACTTGCATTCTTACTGTGCTAAATATTGTAACGGGGAGTTTACAGCAAAGCTAAGCACTACATTTGTGGATATGCTCTGGTGCAGCAATATTGATCCAGCTTTAACTTGGCTTGTTACCGATTCATGCCTTTACTTACTATACCTTTAATCTGGGTAAGTATGGACATGCTTTTGGATGTTGATATCATGTCCTCAGATTAGCTACACATGAGCACTGAAAAAAATATATCATGAGATGGGATCAGTTGGCCCTATTTTTAGGGCCCCACCAAAGCCTTTTTTGGCCTATGTTTTGTCTTTCATGAAATAATGGGCATGATGATACTTTTTTATGAAAGTGTAAAAGCAAAAATCCCATATGGAACAAAACCAAAGGAGACCTTTTAACTGAAATATTTATTAGAATAAAGCAGCTTGTGCAGTGCTTGATATCCTTAGGACCTTCTAGGAGGTGCTCTAGCAACTGGCACTCTACATACGCTATCTTACTTAGATAAACCAAAGTTTAACTTTCCCATTATTATTCCTGATGTCTTTATGATAGTACTAATTAAATAAATTTTACACATTTTATCACTGTCAAATCACTTTTATCCAAATGTCATGATTCCAATCAGATGTTCTACACCAAAGGTTGAGGAGGCAAGAGCCATCTCATTGCTGAGCCCAGGGTTAACTGATCAACTGCAAATTGGTTAAAATTGTAAAATCTAGGTGTGTTTTAGTGATGGTTTAGAATCCCATGGCCTTGATGATATTCACTGTTGTGTGGTTCAGATGCGGACTGGTCCTGCATACAAACAGGAGACCTCACTTAGAAAGAAAGCCACCTGCCTCAAAGTGTCATGCAGTGTATTTCCACTACCCAAGGTCTCCCCTTAGCAGAGGCCCTCAGAACACACCACTTAACTGGCAGCAGTAAAATTATGATTGTAGAACTACTCCATTTAGGGTAAGTTATACTGTATTTGGATTAAGAGTGTGCTTCTCAATCCACCTCCCTGTCCAGATGCCCTGGAAATAATCATATTCCAAAATGAAAGAAATCTGGGAATTGAAGAACATCTAGAGTGTGTGTCATCAGTAGACTGTAGATGCCTCACTCGCTAACCAGGGCCTGCTGAGCCCTCTCAGAGTCAAATGTCATACAAGCCATGAGTTACGACTTCTTTCTTTCTTAACTTATATGTAACTGATAAAATCTGGGAGGCAAAGAGGTGATGCCATGCTGGCATCTCTCAGCTCTCCTCATCTTAAAAATGGTGGTGGGATTTTTGAAATTTCAGGAAGCAAATAAAAAAGCCAACTAGCTATGCTTTCCTGATGACAGTTGCTGTCATATCTATAATTTAAGCTGTTTCAGGGAGCAGACCCCATGTGGACGGCGGGCTTTGCTGTCTACTGCTATTAGACTTCCTGGTCCCTTGTCTGGCCTCTCTCTTGGCCTGCCCATCCAGGCTGTCAGACCCAATTCTCTGCTACACACGTCTAATCTGCCCATTACAATACCAATGGCTTACTTCAAAAGAGGAGAGGGTTTCTCCTCTGGTCCAAAGAGTGTTAGGAGAACCGGGATATTATTAGTATTTCAGGCAAACAGCTCTTCATTCTCACCAAGCAGAGAAATACTTTAAAAGAAATGTCTAAATCACCCGGTATATTAAGGCATCATTTTCTTGCACAAATTGTAACAGACTTTTTTTTTTTTTTATTCCGTCGTGGAGAGGCAGAGATTTGGGAAACATGTCAAATCACATAAAGCCACAGCACACTGCAGCATCAAAGATGCAATCTGTGTTTGTCTCTTTGTGAGGCAGCAAGGCAAGAAGGCATTAATATACCTCTTGAGTGAAGCGGATCCAACCACAGGTTATGCCTCTGCCAGAGCGGCAGGTGAATGCCTTGCAGGAATTAGCCTTCTCTCTGCCCGCTAGATACCCGCTTTCTTTTTTTCATCTATAAAGCAGCCAGCAGGACGGGCAGGAATCAAGAGCTGTATGTATTAAGGACTTGAATCAAAGTCTTACTATTGAGCAATGCGATGTGCTTGGACTGAGCTGTTCAAACATGTGAAATGCAGATCTTGTTATGGATTGGTTTCAGAAATTAAGATAACAGCAACAGGATTAGGATGATAAATGGACACGGGGCATTGCTGTAGTCAGCATGGACATGAATGTTTGCTTGATGCTTCCTCAGACTGGAGGCTCCTGGGGAATGGCTCTACCTCTGCCTCCAAACACACAGGACGCAAGGCAACGCAGTTTGCTGCTCATCGTGGTTGCTAAGTATGACTTCAAGTTCATTTTTCAGGCCCTTAGTCATGCAACAAAAGGATTGTGCTCTAAATATCTGTCTATCTTCTATTTCTACACACACGCATATATTGTTTAACCTTCTTAATGTTAACAGACACCAACAGAAACAGAGTGTTAATATTTTAAATAATATAAGGATACTATAACACAGAGTTTAAAGTCATCAATATGTATATTTACATACATATATACATAGATATGCACATATGCACACATATATTCACATATACTCTCATTCAGAAACTACTCCTGACACTACTCTCTGCTCTTCTCTTTCTCCAAGGCTGTAGAGCAGGCCGGTCAAGGGCAGTAAGCCATCCCAGAAGAGTGAGTGACAAAGGGCGACGTTGACATCAAGCTGGAAGGGGTGCAGCCTGCGGGGCCCTGAGCATGCTGTGAACTTCTAAGATGTGCTACTTGCCAGGACTCAGCAGTGGCACCATAAAGCTTTTCACTGTGTAAAAACCCAGAGGTTTTTTTAACTACATGGAGGCTCTTACTAAATGTTTATTGAATGACTGAGGGAGACAGGCAGGGAAAGAAAAACAGAAAGAGAAGAAAGTTGGTGGGGACGGCTGGGTAGAAACTCTGTTTTGATCGCTCAGCTAATTGGTAATGTTAAACTGTCTCAAACAGCAGCTTACTTTCCATGGCTTCGCTTATACAGACTTACCAGGCTAATACATGGTGATGAGACAAATGGAAATGCAACCTTTTAATTACTTAATTGCTGGCCAGGAAGTGATGGCTGGCTGCCGAAAGGCTAAGGCTTGTCTGCCTTAGGATGACATTTGGCTAAAGGAAAGTCTATTTTTCACTTGTCCGTTACTGGCAGTTTATAGTTTGAACAAGTTATTTCTAATTCACTTATTTTACTTACATTATAAATTATATTCCCACATAAGTAGCTTAGCTATAAAATGAGAAAATGTTAAAAATTAGGAAAACTATTTAAAAGCCCAAGAATTACATTAGGTCACTTACAACCTAAAGGCAACATTTGCAAATTTAATGGAAACTAGTTCAAAAGTGTATATAGAAATCTTCAAATGCTCAAAGCTGACATGAATATTATTTTTAAAAATAAATTAACTACTGATAAAGTTAACTTATTATAAGTACATAATATTCTATTACTAAAATGATGTTAGATAGATTCTCTAAGGACACCATATGGCTTCAGGTGGAGCAACCAGCGAACCAGGACCTCGATATCCAGGAGGCCTCTCCCTGCCAACACAGTGTTTTAGGATGAAAGCCAAGCCCGGCCTGCCTTGCCCTTTCTGATTCTGATTTGTGATGCTCTTGACCTTGAGCTGAGTTAGCAGGGGTCTGTCTGCCTGACTGCGGCAGCCTGACTGGCTGGTGGGTCTGGTCTCCCTCCCCATTTGCCGCATTTCTCTGCCACGTCATCTCTATTTAACTGACTCCAACTTAAGAACTTGATACTGGACCCTGTTTTCTTCCCTTGCTTGAAACTTCAGCTTGATGGTCATTATCTTCCAGGTGACCCCGATTCTGCTTAACCCACCAAAGGAGCAAAGCAGGCGGTGCCGGATGTGTTGCCCCATGACATATCAAGGTCCATATTTCCACATTTTCACAGTGAAAATTAAAAGCAGCACTTTGTAATGAATGCCTCGAATCATTTTGAACATGAGCTATGGAAACTGCTGCTCAGAAGCTTGGACTTCCTGCTGGGTCAGTCTGGTAAGGGAGGCACCATGAGAGCGATGACATTGGCCACATTGACCACACTGGAAAATAGGAAACCATCCTCTCTTTAGAGGAAGCTTCAGCCCTGAGATCCTGCAAGTAATGTTTCTAAGACCCATTTGCACTGTGGTTCACGATCTAAGGGACTGGCCTGCACTGGTGAGTGGCGTCCAGAGCACACACAGCCAGGGGACCCGCCCCGGGCAGACTCAACCTCCACTCTCCATGCAGAGTGGGCCCCTCAGGGCAGCAGTTCTCCAAGTGCGGGCTGGAGACCCCTGGGGACCCTGACACTCTTGCAGGGGGTCTTTGAGGTAAAAACTATTTTCAAAATACTACTTGGATATGTTTCACTCTTCTCATGGAGTTTTCTAGAGGCTACATGGGATGATATTGCAACAGATTGAATACAGAAAAGATAAAGAAGCTTCTATTAATCAGACATTAAAGAGATTTGCAAAAATGTAATGCAACGTCGCTCTCACTGTTTTTCTTAGTTTTGAATAATAAAGGTATTTTTCATAAGACAAACTATTTTTATTAGCATGTAATAATTTAAAATGCATTAATAAATGAATCTTTTAAAATTTTCGCAGTTTTAATTTCTAAGGTGGTAAATATTGCTATATACGGACAACACAAACAAAGGCCTTTTGGGGTCCTCTGACTCTAGAAACTGTAGAGGGATCCTGACCCCAGAAAGCTTGCAGACCACTGCCCTCGTGTGGGGTCACAGTGACCCAGGCTTGAACCCTGACTTGTCTCTAAGTGCCTAGGATTTTGGCAATTTCCCTGCGCTTCAGCTTACTCCCCTTGGGAAGGACGATGATAGGGACCCCCAGGGAGAGCCTGCCAGGGAAAGCGGTGGCAGCTCGTGGGCACCCCAGCGCTGCGCCCCAGCTGCCCCCCACCTCACCTGCCCCTGCCCTCAGTCAGATGGGAGGAGGGGCTGCTTTCCCTGAGCCTCCAGGACCCAATTCACTCCTGCGGGCTCCTCCTTTCCTCTTCATCTGCGCTCTCCTGAAGGCTCATGGTGATTAAAATGCCTCCTGCTCACTCTGAGCTTTGGGCTACCAGATGGTAGGAGATGGGCCGTTTCGCTCGCAAAGGCAGGTGCCCGCGACAGCCACAATAACCGCCAGCCCAGCTGCCGTGTCCTCTCGGGTTACAGGCGGGGCAGGGGGGCACCCGGCGTCCGCCCGGCATCTACAGTAAGCGGGGAGTGCACGCAGATCCCGCCTCCCCTGCATGTCCAGTTGGCGGCGGCGCTCGCTGCTCCTGCCGGCCTGTGCTCTCCCGGGGCAGGCTCCAGAGCTGCCCTCAGCGAGCACCACGCGTATGGAAAGGCGGGGGCAGCCGTGAGCCTGCCCGCCGGGTGCCCGGGGGTGAGGCCGAGCCGATGCGTCGCCCGCTGTGTGTCTGTGAGGCTATGACCTGAAGGCCTTTCCCTGGGTGATTCCGTGTGGTACCCTGGCCTTCACTAGCCACCTGGGAGACAGGCCTACAGCACCCCCACAAACCAGCACAGGGGACAGCCAGGCAATCGCGGGCACACAACGTCGAGAGGGAAAAGCAAAGCACGATTACTCCAGATTTTGAAAGCAATATGTAAGCATGCCCAAATCTCCGTCATTCAGGAAGCCATTGCTCACCTAGCTGGTAGATCTCTAGATCTTTCCATTCATAGTTGGAATGGAAACCTCTCGGGATTTGGATTAGAGTATGGATTTGGCAACATGGGGAGAATCTGAGTTGGCTGCGGATTCTCGCTCTGTTTTCTGTCATCTGTCTGCCTCAACCTTGCTCTGACCCTCTCAGTCCCACCCAGTGGGGTTTCTTCCCCTCGCCTGGCCCAGTGCTCTCAAAGAGAAAATGACCCCCCAGGGACTGTGTGTGCCTCGTGGTTCTTGTTCCACTAAGACAACATTTCTCCAAATGTGTTTTAGTGCTCACATGCCTTCTCACTCCAGACAGGCTGCCTCAGAATGGTCAGCGTGGGGAGCCTGAAAGGGGGAGCTGTGTGCACAAGGCCCCAACATGGTTCTCACACAGCCCAAATTGAAGAATCATTGCATCATGATCGTTACATATTTCAATATTGTGACCTTGATTTAGAGGATGTTTTTAAGAGCACACTTGCCTGAGCCTATGGTTGGGGTCTTACTTTAGTGTTTTCACTGAAGATTCCAGAAGAGTATATAACTGATAAGCAGGTCTAGGAAGGAATGCATGGTTTGGGGGGTACAGTGAGTCGCAACTCAGATATGAACAGGACGCTGGAAACTGAAATTGGGGGAGGTGTGGGGAGTCTAGGTCTGAACTAGAATCTTTTGGTGTTTCCTAGAGAGACAATATTTAGGCAGACCACTTCTAGGGAAGGGGAAGTAAGATGGAAGTGGGTGAAACTAAGGAGTAGGAGGACAATTTGAGGCAGCCTGTCACAGGCTGGGGAATTTTAGGTCTAGAAAAGTTCTTTGCAACTCCTGTCCGTTTCCTTATAATTTGAAACTTGTCATTTGGAAAGCTGACTTATATGTTGACTGCATTCTCTGAAATGATGTTCTCTTCATTGTTTATAGGTATTCAAGACTTCCAATCTGTCTGAACTGAGCCACGAAGGACAAAGGTACAAATGAAGTCTTATCTGTCCTAGAGTCTGAGTTTTTATGAGAGTAGCAGATATGTAGCATGTTCAGGACAGTGGAGAAAATCCAACAGAGTAGCAGCAACCTGGAGACACTGCAGCTCCTCGATGCCTCTCCCAGGGCCCCGGCTGCCGGGCTGCCCTGTCTTGGCCGCTTGTGCTCTACAGCCTCCCTCTCTCTCCTGTTCTTGTATTCCCTCTGCTCACCCAGCCCTTCTGCCCAGGGAAAAGTCACAATTGCCTGTCTGACCCCTGCCTGTTAACCAGCCGAGCTCTGCCCTCCCCAGTGGCTTGACTGGCAAGAGCACCCATGTCAGGAAACTGTATGAACAATTCCCTTTTCAAGGGCAACTGGGATTACATATTTGGCTTCCTGTCTGCACACTTACTTAAAATCTCAAGGTCTCTGGTACATTTCTACACGTTTTGTGGGTGGAGATAGGAACAGGGACATGCATTTTAAATGACAGAAATAGCGAGAGAGGTTCAATAAAATCAGTTAAAATTCAAGATTACACAGACTATTCTGCTGACATGGTAAACATGTAACTTGTGAGCTGTCACTGGGAAGAAGTTAACTCACAAACCTATTGTTTAACTACTGGCTTGCTCCAGAGAAAGTGACTATAAATGCCGCTTGTACTTTGGGCTGAATTATATCTCTTTTCTTTTGGTTCTTTCTGCCTACTCCCATGTCAGACATCCATCTTTTGGAAATGTGGGCAATAATGGCTATAGAAAGTGCTAGGCTGGAGAGTGTGAAGTGGCTGTACCATATAGTCCTGTCAAGACACATGTTGTGGAAAATCCAAACTCCCTGCTATAAAGTCAGGGGCAGAAGACAAATTCCAATCCCATTCTGAATAAATCCCTTCCCTTGAGGCAAACCAACACAATGCAGTAAATTAATCATTCCAGAAAATCTTTGTTGGTGGTAGACAGAAAACAGGAAATAGAGTGCTTTTGTGTGCTAAAATATTGCCATGATGCATAATAAAATTTTGAATTTGAAATACTATAGAAGTTAGCAGGCAAGTAAACTTTTGTAGAAAACTGTTATAATTTCTATAAAGCACCCTACACCAAAGCATTAGGTTTTCAGATCATAATATTTGAAGGCAACCAGAACCTTAAAAATTCTCTTGCGAAAGGGTCACCCTGGCTGTCCTTGAAATAAACTTGCCAAATGTTTTATTTGACTTTAAAATTTTAAACATGTCTTTAGCTTTCCATCAAGTCCTATTTCCTTACAATTCTATCTTTTCACTCATTTCTAATTCCTTCTTGTCTCCAGATGATGGTTATAAATCTGATGCTGGGTATTTTTTTTTAAATATATCCTTTTGTTGATTTCAGAGAGAGGAAGGAAGAGGGAGAGAGAGAGGTAGAAACATCACTGATGAGAGAGTCGTCATTAATTGGCTGCCTCCTGCCACCTCCCCCCATTGGGAATCGAACCCGCAACCTGGGCATGTGCCCTGACCGGGAATCCAAACGTGATCTGCTGGATCCTAGGTCGATGCTCAACTGTTGAGCCACGCCCAGCAGGGCTGGGTATTTTTTTAGGTCTTTATTTTGAAGATGAAGGCACAGAGAGGTAGAGTAATTTACCTCAAGTCCCAGAGCCAATTAATTCCCAAGCAAAGATTAACATCCCATCCCCCATCACTCCCACTGTTTTTTCACTGCAGGATGTTGCCTCACCTTAATTTTTTTAATCCAACCAACACATAAGAAACCAATTCCGATACAGTTTTACATAGTATGCAATTCTGTCTGATATGGAAATTTGTACAGACATGAGACAATATCTGTAGAATGACAGCACAGACCAATCTCTTTAAAAGGAATGTTTAGTAGCCAGCTTGCTGACTTCCAACCATGACCTCCTTGCCAGGCACAGTGTCACCTACATTGGGGTCCATGACTGTGGAGGGCAGAGCAAGCCAACTGTTCCAAGGCTCCCAGGTATCATAAAACAAAACATTTTCTGACTTTGTTATCAAGGAAAGTTTCAAACAAAACAAAAATGGGAAGGCTAATATTAGCCTCTGTATATTCATCTCACAATTTCATCTGCTCTCCCACCTTCCTTTCTTTTTTCCTTAAGGAGTGTATTCTGAGCACTTTTCATTCCAGCCTTATTTCAGGAGAAAAACAAAACCAGGCATGCTTTAGAAATCCCATGTTTTAGAATTTTTTGCTTGGTGCATTACGGTGTTATGTAACTTGATTACGTTTTTGTTCCTTTCAGGAGAAGTCGAGATATCTCTTTTATAAGCTTCATTTTAGGAGATATACAATGTCTTGTCCCTCTTTCTACGATGCTAAGAAACAGCCTGATCTCTACATTATGAAGTTTTCCATCAGGCTCTTACCACATGCCTTTATCCATTAGTGGGCCTTGCTGAACCTATTATTTTCTCTGCAGTTTCAAAATGATTTTTCTAATTCTATCATTCTTTCCAGATTTATTAACTGAAATTCTCTTTAAACAGATGCTTCACATTCCTTATTTTAAATTGGCAGCTTTTGGAATAAAGAGTTGGAATCTTAGTTATTTCCAAAGTGTTTCATAATCCCTTCTCCCCCACACCCCCCTTTCTGGGCTTTCAAAAAAAATTGTGAGGAACAATTCAAACATATTTTTAAAATAGATTAATGCATTTCAATCAATTGCACTCATTGTTATTTTAATTAAAATTGTTCCATCTTTGCCAATGGAAGTCCCTTCTAGTTGACTTTGGTTTCCTTTTGGTATGAGTCTTTGGTAGCATTTTTGCTTTCTGGATCACAAGGTAGTCCAGGTTCATCTCGTGTATTTCCTCCCCTGGGCTGGGCATCAGCCTTTACGCCAAAGAATTCCCTTTCAGGAGGGAATGGTATTTAGACTTGACAACCAGGGCTCTTCCTGTAGGAACTGCAGTTTTCATTTCTTCTATTCCTTTTTAGTGGACATGAAACATGTATTTTTGAAAAAAGCCATGAGCTCATGCTGTTGTATTAAATATAAACTGGAAACAATGGCTTTTTACTTATCTCCTTTCATTTTATGCTAATAAACCTTTTCTTTTAGACCAATAGTCTTGGTTCCTGACAACACTGATGTAATTAGTTTTCTCATCACTGTACACAGTATATAGGATAGTTTTAGAATGACTGGCACTAATATTACCACAATAAATGTGACTGCTTCAGGTTCAGATTGCTTTGTAGCTCTAATTCTCTTTAGAATATGATCCACTAAGTTAGCTTAGCCAAAATACTGTTTTAAGGACATTTAAAGTAAATCTTTTCTTCGTAGTTATGTTATTAACTTTGCCTACAGGTAGATTCATTCATAAACTTAGGCTTTTTTTTTGGTACTTTTATGTTATTTCCAAAATCAAATCTATAGGGTGAGGCCAAAGCAGATTTAAAGATGCTAGTTTTCAAAATCATCAATAAATAATATAAGAATAAATCATGTTTCAGATACTCACAACTGTAAACTTACATTTGCTCCACCCTGTATATAACAAAGTATAGCTAGAGAAGTACCCCTCATTCCTGTCCCTCCCATCCATTCTTTCCTATTTTCATTAATTTTGGTTTTCCCTTCTAGTGATTCCTTTGGCAAAAATGAGAAAATTTTTTTTCTTATATAAAATACTATATACTATGAACACTTCTTTAAAAACTTAGTTTTTAGCAGTATATCTTGAAAATCGCTCCAATTAGAACATAGATTTATTTCTCTTTTTTGTTGAAAGCTGAATTATGCGGCCTCATGTAGCTACACCCTAACTTATTCAACCAGTACCTTACTGATGGGAGTTTGGGCTGATTCTAATTTTTGTTATTATAAGTTATGTTGTAATGAATAAATCTGTTAAATATTTCATATTTTGGAGACACAACTTCTGGGTAGAGTCTACGAAGTGGGGTTGCTGGGTCAAGGATAAATGCAAGGATAAACTTTGTTAGATGCTGTTCAGTCCTGGTCCGTGGAGTTGTAGTGTTGTGTAGGCACCAT
This sequence comes from Miniopterus natalensis, assembly GCF_054644295.1. Taxonomy (NCBI): domain Eukaryota; kingdom Metazoa; phylum Chordata; class Mammalia; order Chiroptera; family Miniopteridae; genus Miniopterus; species Miniopterus natalensis. The sequence continues at coordinate 18,172,056 of NC_142096.1, read as the reverse complement.
CAACCCATGAGGGCTCCTGTTTCCCCACAGCTGCCCCAACAGAGAAAACTGTCACACGTTTGGATTTTTGTCAGTGTTATGAGAAAGCAGTGGTATCTCAGTGCAGTTGCTCTTACTGTAAGGGAGGCAAACCATTTTTGCATGTTTTATATGTGAGCAGAGAGTGAAGCACTGAATCAGACTCACCACGTGACCTGCTGATTTGAGACGTGAAATTTATTTTTAAGTTTAAAAATTTGGTAACAGGGAAAGGCTAAGATGAGAATGATTTCCAACTTTTATTTCCTATAATATGTTGGGGGGGGGGGCTACCCGAGAGAATGAAATCTCTCAGTGCAGCTGGCAATGAAAAAGGAGCCAACATATTGTCATGGTCACCACCATGGCCCTAGAGAAGCAACCAGCTCCAGGTGGTTTAGGGCCAGAAGTTGGTAAATGGAGACTACAGCAAGGAGAGAGCAAAACAGCATTTTGCAAATTAGTATAGGAGATAAAATCTAGCACTGATTCCCCCCACCCACATGACTGGTGTGTTCTTCGTGTTCCTTCTTTACTACTTGCCAGTTTATTCCATTTTCCTTCGAAATTTTTATATTAAAATGCACTTCTTCCAATATATTTTCTGATGGCTTCCATGACATAAACAGTACAAATTAAACTTATTCAAACATGGGTTCTAATGTAAGGAGAAAATTCCAAAGACTCAATATTAAGGAAAAATTGATGTCAACTATAATGTATGTAGATGGAACAAAAATGCAGTGCTTGCTGTGTGAATTCTCTATTGTGACAGCAAACAATACAGGACAAAGACTAATTTCTTTTTGTCATTAAAATTATATTTATTATTAAGGCTTTATATTGCTAACCGTAAACTTGAGATTAAAATTGACAAATGATACCAATAACCTAACTCCCCCCCACCCCCTTTTTTTGGTGTGACTAAAATATCACCAGAATTTTAAGGCCAAGAAGTTAACTAAAAAAGAAGTAGACTTTCTTTCTTTTTTTAAAATATACCTCAGCCCGAAGCCTCCACATGCTCACAAATGAGTTGTTAAATTTACCTCTTGACCTATGGGCAACCTTAGTGGAAACTGAGATAACTGGAGACCAGTTTTCACTTGACAAAAATTGGTTCTTTCCCTAAGCATTTTTCCCTGGGATCAAGGGTTACTGCAGAGGCCCCTGTACAACTTGCGCATAACAATTAGAACATAGAAACCAGCTTTTGGCAGGGACTTTGACTATGAGCCTTGGGTCAGACAGAGACAGAGAAATACTAGATGTGAGGGCTCTTGCAGGCACCTGGACCCTGAGGACATGGACGTGTTTCCAAGTAACAGAAAATACCAGTAACTAAACAGAGATTAGAGTGGGTTGCCAGGGACTTACAGGTAGGCTTACAACTTCATTTTATTCCAACAGGTATTTAATAAGTACCAGGACTAGAAGAGCCCGGCAAACTAGAGGCACTCAATAAATATTCTTTAAATGAATAAATGATTGTGAAACCCTGGAGTAGACTCTATAGGAGATAAAATCTAACACTGACTTTTTTCTCTCACATGTATGGTGCATTCGTGCTCCTTCTTTACTACTTGCTAGCTGATTTATTCCATTTTCCCTTGAAATTGTATATTAAAATGCAGTTCTTCCAATATATTTTCTGATATATTATAGAAAACATAATACATATTATAAATAAGGTTTTTTCCTGGAAAAGAATTGAAAAATTGTTTAAAAGCAAAATAAAATAAGTGTGTTAGAAGAGCAAACCCTATCAATTTAAAATGAGATACATTAATTTCACTGGTTTGTACTTTCACCTCTCATTGTGAAATACAGGGATCCAGAGGTTTTTTAAAATTATTATTTATAGTTGCATATTTATCTCTTTTTTGCTACTACAGCCCATGATATTTTAAAACCAAATTGCCATAGAGGCAACATGAGTGGAATCAGCTTCACTTCCATTTTGGCACCAATGGGTGGGACTTCAACAGTACAGAAACTCTTATTGAATTGGCAATTTAAAAAGTGGGCACACATATTGCAAAGATGTCAATCTGCCTGGCCATTATTTAAATGAATGTCTTTTTGTTCAGCTATATGCAGACCATTAGATGGGATTTTTACAAAAAAGGCTTTAATCAGTTCTTTTGTGAGGTGTGATAATTGGCTACTGAAGACAAGCCGCCAGGATAAAAATCAGGGCCATAACTCCCTTTGGAGGGACTGTCAGGCTTCTCCGCATCATGTGTGAAGGTCATGCATGGAGTGGGCTCTCTGGGGCTGGCTCGGAGGCCCAATGAACTTGAAACATAGTGACGCAATACATACCTTAGAGTGGCCTCTATGGGTTTGAAAGATACTGAATTTGGCAATTATTTGTTCTGTAGTGCTATAAAATGGATAAGCATTTCCATGTCTTGACATTTCATTAGGCATGGTGTATTCTATTTCAGACAGTAGTTGCTGTTTTCAGAGTCTCTTTAACTATGCTTTGGATAACCCTGGCTGGTGTGGCTCAGTTGGTTGGGCATCCTGTGTCACAAAAGTTTGCCATTTCGATTCCAGGTCACAGCACATGCCCCGGTTGCGGGCTCGGTCCCTGGGAGGGGGCGTGCAGAAAGCAGCCAATAGATGTTCTGCTCGCACATCAATGTTTCCCTTTCTTTCTTCCTCTCCCTTCCTCTCTCTCTAAAAATCAATAAAAATATATTAAAAATATGCTTTGGATAAAGTGGTTTAAAAGCATTTAAAATACTGTGCATATGCAATATCTAAGTAATTGATAGAGAAAAATAAGGGCAGCACACAGAATATGAAGGCATAGTTTTACTTTTGCTTTTATCTCATTTGCGACCAGTTTTTGGATTCTTTTTGTTGGTACAGTGGAATGCCTCTCCTCTTGGTTCTTTCTAACGGGTTAGGCACAATATGTGCATCAGTGAGGTTATGTACTTTCTAAAGGGTCAGACTAAAGATGGACCAATTTTTTAACTAATATGCCAAGACATATACATCAAAGATAGACATCGATTTTTCAAAGCAATTTTCTTAGGAGGTTATTCTATCTCCTCTCTTCTGTGATACAACTTTGCTTAACATTTTCTGGAGTTGGCTTATTTCATTCACTTATTCAGCAAATATTTATGGAGTACTAATTATGTACTATCTGGAAACTATAGGTACAAAGACAAATAAAACATGATTCTTGACTTCAAGAAGCATACAGCTGAGAGACGAAAGGAAAATAAAGGTACATGGCAGTGGATGTGCGTTTCAAGTTCCACTGAGAGTCAGAGACGGCTTAACAGTGAGGAGGTAATATCTGAACAAACTCTTAATGGATTTTGCCAGATTAAAATGGAAAAGGGTCAGGGTTCAGGCCTAGGAAATAGTAAGTGAAAATCCACATGGGCCAAAAGTATAGAAGCCTAGAGTACTGAAATATTTTCCAGCATCCAAGTAGGCTGTGTTTCTCAAGTAGAACATGATGGGAAATGCAGAAAGACTTGGCCAGACAGTAGGCGGGACTTCCCATAGAAGGGGTTTCAGTCAGTAACACCTTTCTCTTTCTTTATAATCACAATTTCTGGTTGACCCCACATCGTATTTCAAATGTAGAGCATCCTTCTTTACTAGACATAAATCCATAATATTTTTACATTTTCCAAAAATCACACTTACTGTGAAATTAAAAAATATATATATACTATTTGTGGTATTGTGGATATTCAAGACAACTGAAACCAGTCATGATGATAATTCTCAAAGAGGAGTCCCTGGTGTACTTTTACCCATAACTAAGCTTACCAATGAAATCTGTTTTGGAGGTGACGAAAATTATTTGAAATTTGTACATTAGGTGTGTTTTCTAAAGAATCGGATGAATTACCTTATAAACGTACTTTGTGTGGGCTGATAGATGGTTTCACAGGCATCTCCCAGTCATTCTCTGCTCCTGGCTTCGACTGGTTTTCTTGATAGCCTATATTTACTGTCATTATGCCTAACTCTCTGTTTACCAGTTTGTAGGCAAATGTTTCCATGGTATTTGGTGTTTCAGTAGTTTCAAGGATCCTTTTCCTCCAGTCAAAGTAAACTTAATTCTTTTAGTTATTCTATCCAAAGGTTCAGTTAAAAACAAACAAACCAAAAAGCACAGGGTCCTCACCTGGATTTGCCATTTCTCATCCTATCTTTTGGCTTTTATTTGCTCCCTTGGTAAAAGTATCTCAGCAGTCAAATGGGAAGTTGCAAGGCTACTATTTCTACAACTTTTGTGTTCTGACCCTGCAGCTTCTTACCCTAACCATGATCGGACAAGTTAGACAGCCACTAAGCTAATGTAAAATAAATAAAAACTTGATACCTTCCACAGTTTTCCCAATGTCCACTTACCTATCTTTCAGAAAAGTGGAGAAGTATTTTCCTTGAACATTTTGGCTCATGCCTTTCTGTGCCTGAAGGAAGATCTGACTCCTACTCGCTTTTCCAAACTTAGTCCACGACTTCCTATCCTCAACCCCACTGGACATCTTCAGGCACAGAGAACAACTTGCTATTCCTGAAACATGTCCTCGCCCTGTGCTTTGGCATGTGCTATTTCACCCTCTCCAAAAGTCCTCCCTCCAATGTTACACTTTCTGTAGTCACATTCTGCATGTCCAAAATAACACAAAGGTGATTTGCAATGGAAACCTGTGGATTAGGACTCAGGAGTCTCACTCGACTCCTCCCATCACTAGTTATATGTAAAAATATAAGACAGAATGTGAGACAATTTATGGGGAAATATAGTTCGAAGTATAGTGGAATGGGTACATGTGCAACCAGACTGACTAAATTTGAATCCTGGTTCTTCCCTTCTTTTTTCCTAAGACCTTCGACACATTTTTTTTTAGCACCTCTGCTTCCTTTTAAATGACATTGGAATAATAGATCCAATCTTCTCAGCATACTCATGTAAAAAAGGGATAATACTAGAACTTTAAAGGCTGCTGGGAGTGTTGAATGAAATTCATATGGTAGCAATTAGATCATTGGTCTAATTATTAGGAAAATGGAAATAACTTCAGAAATGTTAACTATTACTACTTATTATCTTAGCAAATTCCAAATTATAATACCAAGTCACCTAAAAAAACTCAAAAAACTCAAACCAAAACTTCCTGCTCTTTCAAATGCTTCAAATGCCTAAACTAAGAGTTCCTCCGTGGTTCCCTTTATACTTGATTAAGTGATTTACTGGCCCTCTCCTTGTCCCCCTTCAGGAATTTAAGCAGTTCCTGTAGCTCTCTGCTGTGTGAACTGAGGGTCAGAAAATGTGCTAGAAACTTGAGATATGTAAAAAATCCTCTTCAGGTCAATGCTGTGACTGTGATTAGGTAGATCAAAGGCTGGGTGAATGCAATTGCTTTCGGTCTGTTTAGGCTTTAGCATTTGCCCATTCATTTACCCTCTCAGCATTTGCCCTGTGGCGTATACATGTACTTATTTGACTGTCACCACCATTCAGCCTATCCACTGGAATATTTGGGGAATCAGTGAGATCATGTACTTAAAATGCTGAGTGATAAAAAAAAAAAGAGGTGCTAAAAATATCAAGTGTTTATAAATGGAACTTCCCTCTCGGGTGTAAGCTGTTAGACCTTGGTATTAGTTGGGCATCCACACAACCTTCTATAACAAAGCAATTTTTTATAGACTAATTTTCTACCTTTGAGATGCTGTAAGTGTCAATGGAATCAATACCTAATTGAAATGTTCAGAAGCAAAGTCCTGACCTTCCAAATGCCCTCCCTTTCTCCTTCCTGTAATGGCTTCACTGTAGTACTCTTGGAAACATTAAGAATCACCTGACTACCTTTATTGTTATAAACTCTAAAACAAACCACCTCAGCCATATCAGCCAAAATACATCACCCTTCAGCAACTCAGTATCATATTTTATTTTGCTTCTCAAAATCTAGTAGCTAGCATTTTATTCTTTGGGATATACTCACAACTGCTTTTAAAAGTGGTTATCTGAAAATAAATGCTGCCACTTTAGGTAACAGTGTCCTGTTCAAAGTGACCTTGTTCCAGGTCGATGGCCACTTGCACTCATTACTGCATATTCCTGGAAGAATGGAGTTCAATACAAGACATACTTTGAGTTCTGCTAACATATCAAAGCTCAGCTTTAGAAACATAATAATTGCCTTTCTCGGTCATTGAGGTTAAGAAAGTTGATGAAAGCATCTCCAATTATAATGTTATAAAGAATTAAAGAATAACTCTTTCCTTTACTAGTGGTATTTAGAAATTTTATAATATTTAAATTTTTTGAAGAGCTTTATGATTGAAACACAGCATAACTGGAAGACAAGGCGTCTTACAGGTTTCTTTCGGGTCTTGATGGAACCTCTCTCCTTAGTCCCAGTGTGAGCCTTCGAGGTTAAAACTCAGCTGACTATTTGGAAAGTGAGAACAAGAATTCAGATTCCATGTGTGCAGAGGGAAAGAGGCATGGTAGAGGTGGAAGTGCTTTGATGAAATAGTGCCATATAAATGTTTTTTTCCTAGTCTTCATCTGAGGATATGTTGTTGGTTGGTTTATTTTACTTACTGATTTGAGAGAGAGAGAGAGAAAGGGAGAGAGAGAGGGAGAGGGAGGAAAAAACAGTGATTGGTTGCCTTCCTTGTGCGCTTCCACCAGGGATCGAACACACATCAACCTTTCTGTGCACAGGATGATGCTTCAGCCAACTGAGCCACATAGGTCAGGGCCATAAAAATGTTTATCATGGAAACTTCTATGTAATTCGAAAACTTATGAAGCATCCAAGAAAGAAGTCATTTTAGAAATTAAGGCACCTTATTATTGATCCTAAATTATTTTCCGTTGCCTTGGAATAATAAAAATAAAAAGTATCCCAGTTAAGACAAACAGGCAAAGGAAAATAATTTGGCATTAATAATAATATAATAAAATATCAAAGCTAAGATGTGAAATACATCAGATTCAGAGTAATTTTAATTTTTTCTTCTTGAAATGAAAATAATTACTATTTTTTCAACATGTTAAAGAATTTAGATTTCTAAATATTTGGCTATATTGTTATTTATATGTACTATGTACAGTGCCTTGTCTCTTTGTATTGGATATTCAACACATCAGCATTTAATTTGTTTTAAAGTGTGAAATTATTTTAAAGGATAGTTTTTACTTTAATGTTAAATCCACAAAAAATGATGAACAGAGAAGTAGTAATACTTTTTTGACTGAAATAAACATTTTTACTTATTTAGAATCTTAGATTTAGAGATGATCTAGTTTGACTTTTTCATTGACTGCATTAACCAGGAATGAATGAAATGAGAAAAATACAGGTACTGAAAGTTCACATAAATTGTATGTTTTTGTTACTAGCAGAATGTTTGCATAAACAGAAGAATGTCACAGGACTCAGATTTAATTTCTGAGGGGTCACCTTGTTCTTTCTGCATTTAGAATGAACATGCCTTTTCTCAATAATTTTGCTTATTATAGGAATGGCTTTTACTCTTTTATATGTTATCACAGACAGTTTGCAAACTTTTCTTATTAATCCTTATACTAAACTCTTATTGAAGGGGGCTGAGTAAGAAAAGTGGCCAAATCACCTGCAAAGCAGCCTCTTGATGATATCAGCCTTTCGACCTTTCTTCCCAAGATGCCATAACACATTTGGTGCCCAGCATTACCCCCCCCTCATTTAAGTAAGTGCTTAAATGTGAATTGGTTACTCCTTAAGGATGCTCGGGCATGTTTGAGAGAACTGGATGCTGCCAGATTCCCTCAGCTGGGCTCTCATCAGAACCAGTGGAGTTGGAGGCAGCAGGCAGTTCTCAGGATCAAAGCTTTCCCTTCGAAACATGACTGTGCATTGAATTATGTCAGTGAGAACATTAAGAGGAAGCACATGTAATTTTTGTTGTTAATATTAAGTGCTAGGCCTTACTCGCATTATGCTTCAGAATAAGTCGCTCACAGTGTTCATTATAATATTTGAAGTTGTTCCCCATTTCAGAGAGAATAAATCGGGCATTCTAGAGTTTAAGACATTTGCCCCAGTTTTCAGAGCTTGGTGCTCAACTTCAGAGCCTGAGTGGTGGATTTTCCCACAGCCCCCAAGGGGTTCTCCTTGGAGAACCACCAAGGGAGGTGCAGGGAGCTCTGCTCTCAGGATGGAGACTAAAGAGCTCGCAGGGCCAACAAAAGCATTTCTTGATTCAGATGACATTGGAGCCTGAAACAAAGTCAGAAGACAGCAGCTCAAATCCATCTATTCTTATTTGACATGCAAATCCAAATGAGTACATGTGAGCACCTGGGAAATTTGTACAATGCCCCCGAGCACACTTGTAATAATCACATCTTCAGTCTGTGTGCTCTGAGAAATTAAGTAGGACCCAGCAGCCAGCATAGGACTTGGCCCACAGTAGGCACTCTATAATCACATGTGGAAAAGATGAGGAAAGGGGACTTTCCTGCCTCTTGATTCTGCAAACCCAAAGCAGCATTTCCTTGCAACCTTATTGGTGTTGTGGCCAGCTTAGTCCTGAAAATCATAGTTACTTTTTTTGGGTATTTTTGGAGAAAATATATCCCTGGTAGGGGTGCATGTGGGAGACAACAGATGGATGTTTTTCTCTCAAACTGATGTGTTTTTCTCTCTCTCTCCCTCCCACTCTAAATCAATAATTTAAAAAACTCCACATATCCTCAGGTAAGGATTTAAAAAAAAGATCTTCAGTTTTGCATGATGAAACGATAGGATTTCCCAGACATGATTTATTCAGCAATATTGTATTCCATATGATAAACACAGCTGGATATTTCAAGCTGAAAGCAAATATAGTGACCATTTAGCACACTCAGGTGACGTGCTAATTACTTAGTTAGTTAGTAGGAGACTCAGGACTTGATTCCACTACCCCAGTCCATTTACTTGGCATATTCTACTCTGTCTTTATATCTCTTTAAGTACATTTTTATTGTGAGTATACACGATGTATATGTAGAGGTCCAAGAAGAATAATAAAAATACTCTTCAAGTTAAGAAATTGAACATTACCGATGTTTATGAAGCCTCTTCCTCCCTCCACCTCATGCCCACCGGCAACCGCATTCCTGAATTTCAAGTTAAGTGTTCTCTTGTTTTTCTCCATAGCAGATTACTTCACTTGATTTGCAATAGTTCTTTTATTATGAGAGCCTAAATGCACAAATGTTCCCTGAAGCACAATAGATATTTCATAGCTCTAATATAAGATCAGAATTGTAAAGCCATAAAAATAGCCAATTATGTTTCCAGATCAATCTTGTACTTGCACCCATTAGCCACCTACTCACTCCCTGTGACTTGAGATGATACCATTGCTTCTGACCATTAAGAATTCACTTTTTGGCATTTCCACATCCTTTGATAATGTAAATTTGTAAGAATAATGAGCTCCTTTTGAGGATTTTATTTCTCTAAACTCATTGCACTATTTCGTATCCCATGTATTTTAATGTGCTATTGCTTCAAAACCAGATAACAACAACAAAAACAGACTTTTCCTCTTTCCAAGCATTAAAACTGCTTACTGGGAACAAGCAAAAACAGTTGTACTCAAACATTGTCAGTTTTAATTTCTATTCCCTGATGAAGACCTATCTGATTGGTACCATGGCAACATGTTGCTTCGAGCATCGAATAGGTATTACGCACATACAATCTCACTCACAAATTCTCTTTGTAAGTGTTAGGAGAGGTGTGATCTTCTCTTAGAACTTACTAAATTAAAAAAGGCTGAAGAAAATCTAATTAGTGTTTCCAGAAGTGCCTTTCTGGGTCTGATAATATCAGATTACTGTTTCGTATTATTTTCCTGTATCCGCCAGGAACAGGTGCCGCACATAGATGTCCCAGCAAGCATCAAAGAAGTGAAAAATTAAGGCAACACCAGGGCAAGAAGGCAGAATAAACTCACTGAGTTCCAGTGTTTATCATTGACTTGAGATATTCCAGGTTGTTGAGTTTTCCTCATTCCTTCCTTTCCACCTTCTTGCCTTCCTTCCTTTCTTGAGGGAAGAAACAGTGAAGTATTCTTAACTAATTCCATGAATTTATTTGGTAGTGTACTCTTGGTGGTAAGGTTAATACCTTGGTTATAAATGTTCTGCTCTTTGTTGTCTACTGACACATCAGAGTTAAATATTCCCATATGACAGAAGAGAATGCCTCTTGAGTACCTGCCATATATCAGGTATGATACAGGGCATTGCCTTTCACATTGTTTCAGAATATTCTTCTTGAGATGCTTGCTCTATGAGGTACGGCTTATTTTTCCCACTCCTTTGGTAAACAACAACAAACAGAGATGCAGAGAGGCAGAGAAATTCACCACAGGTCAAAATTATTACTTATTGGAGCCCAGATTCACAAGTTCTCTTTAACTCTAAACTTTCTCTCCACTATACCCCTTGAGAAGGTGGTCTGCATCATTGTCATAGGCATTATAACTTTCAAATACTGTGCTATAATTTGAGATGTAGTCTGTGCCTATAATCCCAGTTATGTCTGTGTTTGTATTTCTGAGTTGTGTGTGTGTGTGTGTATGTGTGCATGGGGGGGGGGGGGGAGGATAAGGGTAAAAGGTGAAGAAATGGAAATAAATATAATTACTTATGATGATTCATTTACTGGATTAATGCTATTTTTTTAAACCAGACTGCCTCTAACATTAAGACTATATGGCAGGAAAGGAAATAAAAGGTACACAGACTGGGAAACAGGAAATAAAACTATCTTAGTTCACAGAAGACATGATTATCTGTCTAGAAAATCTAAGAGAATTGCCAAAAAAACTGAAACGAATAAGTGATGACTGAAGGATTGCAGGATATAAGATTAATATTCAAAAGTCAATTGCTTTCCTATATACCATCAATAAACAAGTGGAATTTGAAATTGAGAACACAATATCATTTACATTAGCAACTCCCAAAAATGAAATACTTAGGTATAAATCTAACAAAATACATGCAAGATCTTCATGAGCAAAACTACAAAACTCTGATAAAAGAAATTATAGAACTAAATAAATGGAGAGATACTCCGTGTTCATGGTTAGGAAGACTCAGTATTGTAAAGATGTCATTTCTTTCAACTTGATATATATATTCAATGCAATCTAATAAAAATCCCAAAAAATACTTTTGTGAACATTGGCAAACTGATTCTAAAGTTTATTTGGAGAAGCAAATGACTCAGAATAGCCAATATAATATTGAAGAAGAACAAAGTTGGAGATCCAACACAACCCAACTTCAAGACTTACTATAAATCTACAGGAATCAAAACAGTGTGGTATTGGCAAAGAACACACTAATAGATTAATGGAACTGAACAGAGAGCCCAGAAACAGACCCACATAAATATAGTCAACTGATTTTTGACAAAGGAGCAAAGGCAATACAGAGGAGCAAAGATAGTCTTTTCAACAAATGGTGCTAGAACAACTAGATAGCCACATGCAAAATAAAAATCTAGGCACAGACCTACATTTTTCACAAAAATTAACTCAAAATGCATTGCAGACCTAAATGTAAAATGCAAAACTGTAAAACTCCTAGATATAAATAGGAGAAAATTTAGATTTGGTGATGACATTTTAGATGCCACACTCAAGGCAGAATCCATAAAAGAAATAATGAATATGCTGGACTTCTATAAAATGAAAAACCCCTCTGTGAAAAAGAATGTCAAGAGAACAAAATGGCAAGTCACAGACTAGGAGAAAATATTCATAAAAGATGCATCTGATAAAAGATTCTTATAAAAAATATACAAAGAACTCTTAAAACTCAACAACTAGATAATATGCAATGCAACTAAAAAATGGGCCAAACACCTTTACTTTAACAGACATCTCACAAATATATAAAGATATATATATGTGGCAAATAGCATATGAAAAGATGCTCCACATTATATGTCACCAAGGAAATGCAAATTAGAAAAGCCCAAATCCAAAACAGCATCAAGGAAATACAAAATGCTACAGTCACTTTGAAAGATGGTTTGGTGGTTTTTTACAAAACAAAACATACTCTTACCATATAATCTAACAATTGCATTCCTTGGTATTTACACAAAGAAATTTTAAACATATATCCACACAAAAACCTGCACATGAACATTTATAGCAGCATTATTTGTAATTATCCCAACTTCAAGGCAACCAAGAAGTCCTTCAGATGTGAATGGATAAATAAACTGTGGTACATTCATACAACGAAATATCATTCAGTGCTAAAAACAAATGAGCTATCGAGCCATCAAAACACATAGAAGAATCTTAAATACATATTATTAAGTGAAAGAAATCAGTTCGAAAAGGCTACAACTGTATGATTCCAACCATATGACATTCTGGAAAAGGCAAAACTATGGAGTGAAAAAAGATCAGTGGTTGCCAGAGGCTGGGGAGAGGGAAACATAGCACAGAGAATTTTAGGGCACTGAAACTACTCTGCATGATACTCTGTCATAATAGTGGCCATGTGTCAGTATAAATTGGTCCAAACCCATAGAATGTACAACACCAAGAGTGAACACCAATGAGAACTATAAATCTGAGATGATAATACTGTGTCAAATTTTGGTTTGTCTGTCTGGTGAAGGGCGTTACAAAGGGGAAGGCTGAGCATGTGTGGAGGCAAAGAGTACACGGGAGCTCTTCATACCTTCCACTCAGTTGTGCTGTTAAATTAAAATTGCTTTAAATAATAAAGTATATTTTTAAAAATGAAGAAGAGATGGCCACCAATTTTAGAAACCCTATGCTTTGGTAATATAAAATATCTCAACACTTATGATATGAATACTAATGAGCTTGTGGGGAAAAGATTAGTTTTGATGTCTAATGGAGTGAAGATTATATGCTTAAAAACATTAACAAAGACACTTAACTTTTTTCTCATAAATGCATATTCTTTCAAAAAATATTAAGGCTAAAAGTACTTTGTGCTGAAAATATAGGTCAGTGAACAGAGCAAAGCCTAAGCGGCATGTGCTGGAAGATTTCTGAGGTTTAAAAACCCTCTGGGACAACAGTGAGTTTAAGGGACAAGAGCCCAACAAATGCAATGGGCATTGGCTCTGGAGGGCTTGAGTAACCTGAAGCCACACGGAGAACTCTCGGGAGACCAAGTTAATATTTAACTTCAAGGTTAAGTAAAATGAGTTCAAATTGGTCTCCAGCCATTTAAGAGAAAAATGAAATGTAAATGTGAAACCTCATTTCTTGGTAAATTTAGGAACATTTAAGACAGGAAGGAAGTGAGAAAATGACACATATGGACCGCTGAGCACCCTCCTGCCAGACAGGAGGTTTGGGCTCTTTACATTGTTAATCTGGTTTGATTCTAACACAGAACTGCGATTTAGATCATTAACTTCCTTTCCAGGCAGAGAAGTTAATGCTCGGCGTGGGTAAGTGACCCACTTAAGGCTACAAGTTGAGTGAGAACGTGAAAGATAATTATGACAATTGTCTTCATTTTGAGGTTCTTTAGCGATGGGATAAAGCCTGGGTCATGGGGCTCTGGTCCCAGCTCCACCTGTTACTGGTGGTGTCACCTCTGTCAGCTCACACTAAGCTTTGCTAACTGCCATGGGCGGGGCGGGAACTTGATTAGAGAAAGCCCGGCCTCTCAGGTCTGTCCTTCAAGGCTTCACCACTGTCCAGTGTTTGTTTCCATCCTGCAGCGTGTGCTCGCCGCCACTTCACTCATTTCATTCACCTCAGAGTCTAGAAATTTTACCTTGCTATCACTCATTGCACTCACTCTTTAAGGTCCGATACTTCTTCTTTCACAAAATTCCCTAGCGTCTGAATTTGACATAAATATCTCCGTCTGTGTTCACAAAACATTTCAAATTGAAATTCACTTTAAATCATTTTCATAGATGCTTCACTTTTTTATTTTGATTTTTAAAATCTGTGCATTTATTTACTGTCATTTAGTCCAAAAGCCTATGGTAAAAAAAAAAATCTGTTTCTTGTTTACATCCTTGGAAATGTGTTTTAGAATTTTAAATTTGAATTCTCACTTAGCATTTTAGCTGACAAAACTCTGGACGTATCTGCCTTTCGTAGAAGCGCACACACGGCTGATTCCCACATTTCAGCCCTACGCCGAGGACATCATGCCCTGTGAAACTGTCCGAGTGTTTGAATGGATAATGTTGTGCATGTTTGGGAAGCTTGGGAGCTCTTGAGTCTTCTTAGTCTCGCAGGCTCTCAGACTTTTCCTACAGCCGAGTGGAAAGCTGTGGAAACTTAGGTTCACAATGAAAATGCTGACAAAACCTCAGGCAGGCAGTGTGCTCAGCAGGCCCTGTCCCTCAGCAATCAGCGGCTCATTGTGAGCCTTGAGGAGCGAATCTCCATGTGGTTTATTCTAAGCAACGTTTACATACCAATTGGATCAGTCGCTTTTCCCCCCTCCTGCTTACATCTGGCTCCCCCAGTTTGCAGGGCTCTAGATCTGTTGCATACATACCTACACACGCCATGCACAAGCAATACATTAAAAAAAAAAAAAAAAAAAAAAAAAAAGGCCTTTCTTGAATCATTTAACAGGAAATGATCCCAGTTCTTTATTCCTGCCAAATCATCAAGAAAACATTAGTTTACATGTCTAAGGAATGCTTTAAAACTCAGTCTAAGTCCAATCTGCCTAATAGATGCAAAATAATTTCTAGAACAAAAGGAACAGTTTAGGATGGCAGAAGTTTGTCTATAAAGAACAGGCTTTGTAGTTTCATAGTGAAAACTAAGTGGTTGGGGGAGCTTTTCTCATCCAACCAGAATCAGGTCAGAAAATCCTGATCATGGACCCATCTGTGGCTTCCTAGAAAAAGAGCGGGCTGGGAAAATAGCACAGTAAGCCGTTCTTGAATTTTTTATTACGTTGACCTCACCTTGTCCCTGCTCAGTGAGCATTTTGATTACTATTCATGGCAGTTATTCTTAGTGTTTAGAAATAATAGTTTAAGAATGTCGATATTCATTCAGCCAAAGTAAACACTTGCTCTGAGTTTGGGATAAAGGTCAGGTAAATGGCAAATAAATGTGGTTTCTGTTTCTTTGAAGGTGCAAAGGGCTGAAAACCTACTGAAATATGGGGAGATTGGAGGTTGGCAAAGAAAGGCATGAGGAAGGCAAAGGAACAGCGAGTGTTTGGGGACACTCTTTGCTGCAGACAGTCTGTTACATGTGCTCTGTTCCCAATAGGGTTGTACCGACTGCTCTGCACCTTTCATCAGGTCTCCCCCCTTCAGAGCCAGGCATGTGCTGTTAATCACACTATCTGTTCACTCACACACAGCCCTATGCCTGAATATGCCTTGGAGCTCACTCACAGCTCATAGGAAAGAAAGCAAGGGAGAGGGAAGGAATACTGAGTGGAAAAATACCAAGATGTGTGCTTGATTATTGGAGATAATTAAGTAGAACCTAAAAATAGGCCCTTATTTCATATTATGTTCAAAATGATTCAAATTCAAAATTATTCACAGCTGTGCTGAGGGCTGATCTACCATACAAAGTTGATTTCAAGCACTTGAATCAATCATCAGCAAATGAAGCTTCTCTCAGTTCTTCTAAGTATGACTTGGGGTGGTACCATGCTATAGAACGTGAAATAAAGTGATCAATATTATCATTACCCCATGACACTTCATTGTTTATTCTGCCAATACTTTTCAATAGGGTAGAGCAACGTGGCCAATCCAGCATGTCGGTTTTGTAAGTCTCTCCTTACAAAGTTGTTGATGGTGATGAGTTTTTAAAACTCAACTCCATTAATGCATCGATTAAGCTGACTGGTGGTTGACTATTTATTGACTTATTAATTGGTAATCTCACATATTGAACAATGCAAAAACACAGGCTGAAAAGTAAGAAATACAGGAAAATGGACTGCGCTTCTTTTAAATCATACATGCAAGGATTTACCCTGCAATGAGAGAGAGCTTTCAAGTATGAGGAATACATCTTAGTATGTGCTATAAATAATACCAACATCCCCACTGTGTTGAGGACACGATTATCACCTGCGCTGCTGAGCAGACATAGGCATGGACCAAACCACGGGCCTCCACTTTCTGCTTTCATATCGCTCTCTCTTCCTTACAGGATATGACAAAATGTTAGGCTTCATTTATGACCCAGTTCTAAGGCTACCTTTTTCATGAACACTTCCCTGATTTTCCAACATTTCCTGACATCCATCTCGTTAAAAATTCATGGCTTTTCTATTTTCTATGTACCATTTTCCATAAGAGATCATTCTGTGTCACCAAAGGGCCTTAACAATAGGACACAGCACAGTAAGTTATAATAATTTTTTTTTGTCTTTCTTTTCCCTCAGACTGGATTCTTTGAGAGCCTGCGGTATGCCTTTTTTTTTTTTTTGTATCAATCACAACTAGCATAGGGCTTTGTCACATAGCAGGCATTCAGTCTTCCTTTCATTTAACAAATATCCATCGACTGCCTACTATGTGCCAAGTGTGAAGGTTCCATGCTGCCAAGAAGGAATGTGCAATGGCCTTTGAGTGCTAGCACCATCCCCAGCATCGCCCTTGTTCGTGTGCCTCTACTGACTTTGTCAGCGCCTGGGAGGGAGGGCAGGCTGTCTTTCATCCCTGCAGGGCTTTGCACTAAATGCTATGCGAGACAGTTAATATATTTACAAAGTCCAAAGAAATCACAACTGTCCAATGGAAAGGCTGCTGTTTCATATTTTTTTTATGGTTTAGCTCTTTACCAATTTCCTTCAGCCAGAATTTTGTTGTGAGTTCTGAGGAATTTATTCCTGCTTTCTTCATATTTTGGTTCAAATCAAAAGTCTCTGGTGAAGCTGTTCTTAACATTTCGTTTTATCAGTAATGATGTGCTGCTGCTTAATAGAATAGATTTAATAAAGTTTGTACAGCTGGATACAATGAAGCTACAAGGGAAGGAATTAGAACACTTCTTGGAATTAAGCCCTTCACATTCGAACAGGTACCATTAAGAGTTTCTTCCCACATCTCAAGAGATTTGCCCCAACCTCAGTCCTTGCCACATACATTGCTCTCGCTGACCTCCTGTGCATGTGGACCAGAAACGTGAGACGTTGCAGGATGCTTCTTAAGAAATGGACTTTAAAACTGCCAGTTTGACATTATGGATCAAAGGCCTTCAAACCTGACTTGCCCCGGAATCTAGTAATTACACTTTTAGGTATTTATCTTTGAAAAATAATTAAGGCTATCTGCAAAGATTTAGTTCTTAATGTGTTTACCATGGGGTTATTTATTATAGCAAATATAGATGATGACTTATGATTTTAAAACCGGGGGCTTAGAGAAAAAGGATAATCCATATATTATGTAGTTGTTAGAAATGGTGTAGAATTATATATATTGTCACGGGTGTATGTTCATGATGTGTTGTCCAAAAAAAGGAGGCTGCAATACAGTATCCATATTTTAATTCTATTTTAACATAATATATGTTAAAACATGAAAGATGTTTATAACGGTAAGCAATAAAATATATGTCAGCCTTAATTACTCTTCAGTGGCAAGATTTTTATTATTTCTGAGTGGCAGGAAGGTGATTTTTATTTTGTCTTCTTTATATTTGTGTTTTCTATTTTATCTTCAATAGCAGGTATACTAGAGAACAAAAAGTTAATATTTAGAATACCCCAAATATGCAGAAGTGTTAAAAATGGCATATTTTTGAGAGAGCTTTTACCAACTGTGTTATAACGAGCCACCTTTCCGGTGAGATGGTGGGCCCTGCAGTTGAACGTGGGTAGCGAAGGTGGAATTGATCAGAGACTCATGTGTCAGGTAGAGTGATGGGCTAGATGCCCTTTAACATTCCTTCCAACAAAGAGTCTGCAATTAAGTCAGAACTGCCCATAATGAACTATTAAGTAAACGCTGTATGGCCCCTTTGTGGAGGAAGGTGAGCTTAGATATGCCCTAAGGGCGCCTCTTATTTTATACTATTTCATCTAGAAAATGGAACAGCTCATTTTGGAATACGCCCAGATAAACTGTTTCTAAATATGTTTTGTCACGTTGTTTATAGTGTCACATAAACTTTTAATAAAAAGTGAACTTCTTTAAGACAAATTTTGCAGAGTTTCACACAACATCATGCACACAATAGACAGTCAATAAATGTGTTAATTGACTAATGAAAATAGCAACTGCAAAGCAGACAGGTCTAAAGGCACGTGAGACACCATCCCACGCACAGACTGGCACGCTGGCCTGCACTTCTCCTCCCCAGCAGAAATCCAGAGATGGAAGGACTTGGGCCTGAAGGTAGCTGGGTTTCTTCTCTAACCTGAGACAAGTAAATGTAGCTGGGTGTGGCTCTACCTGCTTTACTACAAAGTTGTGCAACTCTAAATCCAATGATTTTGGTCTTGAAAGTCCTCATCAGGATATGACAAATGAAGTGGTTTTCCCACTTCAGAGATGTCTTAGTTACACGACTTAGCTAGGGACAGTGTTTGCCAGATGTATGAGGACAGCCCCTTTAACTCTAACTTCCCCAGCAGTCTCATGGGATGTAAGGCAGGAAAATAATAACTAGAAACTCCTTCCTGCTCTCTTTTCTCTCTCTTACAAATTATTCACAATAAATTGTTGGCAAAAGGGGCAACATATGGGTTTTTAGAATATGAAGAAATCAGAATAGAAGTAGTTGTAGGTGTGTTTTCCTACTTAGCAAAGTCTTCCTGTGGGAAGGCATTTGTTTGTAACTCACTCTGCACATGATAGCAAAATGCACTTTGAGTGCAGAATGAGATTTTCCAATAATGGTAAATAAAGGTAGAGATTGGAAATGAACTAGAGCTATCAGGAAAAAGTGGGAACATTTGGGTTGGTACACTGGGAACCACTCTCATCTGGTAAAGCGATTATTTTGTTTTATCTAGAATCAGGGATGGGGAACCTTTCTTCTGCCAAGGGCCATTTGGATATTTATAACATCATTCTCAGGCCATACAAAATTATCAGCTTAAAAATTAGCCTGCTATATTTGGCCAAACATTTAACTGAAGTTATTGAATTTCGAGTCCCGCCTGAGGTTGCCTTGGCAGGGCCAGACCAAATGATTTCCCGGGGCATATATGGCCCACGGGCTGGACATTACCCACCCCTGATGGTTCCTCTACAAAGGAGGGTTGTTTCTGCATGATGGCCCCCTGTGTGGGCATGCACACCTATCAGAGCCAGGAGACGGTTAGATGCAGCCTGGGCTGTGTTTACACACTCTGTGCAGGTTACACGGTTTGCCCTGGTCCTGCACAGCATTCCTCAGGCCGCTCCCTGTTGGAGCACGTGGAGCCCGGCACTGAGCGATGGTGGGTTGCTAAGGAAAGCCTGTGGACCACTGTTTGTAAATGAGTCAGTATCTTCTCTGCCAACTCTGGGAGGCCTTGGGCCATATCTTCCTGTTCATGTGCTCTTTACATGGAGAGTAACAGGAGTGCCGTCGCCCATAGCTGCTTACCAGGCAGTCTTTCTTCCTCCCTCTCTCCCTCCATCTCTCTCCCCCCTCCCCCGCCGTGGGGATACGGGACTGGACTGGAAAACCATAACGAGGTGTAAACTGGAAACTCTCTGACCACGGGGCACTATACCAGGGGCTGTCTTATCTGCTGTGCCATCTCAGCTGTGCATGCACAGTTGGGCCTCCTTGAGTGTTTCTCATACTCCAGAGTAGGGGGTTCCTAGGGAAACTGCAGATGCAAAGAGCAGCAGCTATGTCTAAGGTGACAGTGTGGAGTGAAAAAAACTGGATGTTCATGTTCAAGGTTCCACTCTTCCCTGATTGCTGGTCTCAGAACAGGAGCCAAATTGGCCTTCCTGGAACAGCACAAACTGAGAAACAATTACACTTGAACAGTTCTCCACTGAACCTGTCAGCTTCCAGCACAAGGAGGGCTCTCTGATTTAATTATTCAATAAGTAAGGAGAGCTGAGGAAAGATTTTCACAGTGAACAGTATCGTAGGGCTCCATCAACCTCCATAAGAAGAATACAATTTTTAAATGTAAGTTTTTAAATGTCATATTTGTTTGGTTTTCTTATTGGTTTTCAAAGAGTGTCCTTCAGAGAGTAGTAGATGGGTAGTAAAGTCAGGTTAAAAAAGCAATTTTCTTTCTATCCTAAAAAATAATTTTAGACATAGTCATATATGAAAGCGACTTGCAGACTAAGGACCACTCTTTATTTGCTAAATAAGAATATTTTAGAGATTTTAATTCAGAGCTTTTTGCAAATTCTCCACAAGTTTCATGCCATGGATTATTGGCATTCATTGCACAAGTTGTGTTTTTACTCATAAATCCCAAGAATCTTCTACAATAACGATGTATGAAAATATATGTTGGACTAGGTTCCATCACATTAATTTTTCTTTTTCTAGAGGGGAGAAGCTCTGTTCTTATAATTCACATCAATTTAATTTATAAGCTGGTTCCTTTGTCAGTGGGGTCATATATCAGAGGAGGGTTGAATTTAGAAGCTCTTTCTGAAGATAGGTTTCTTTTCAAAATGCAAAAGGATTTCTATAACATTGCCTGATGCGAGCGTGAGCTTAGCAGATAAGTTGGGGATAACTGATGTCAGGAAAGAGTCACAACTCTAAGAAACATACATTTTGATTCTTATGTTTTGGGTGAATAATCTGATAAAAACTAAGGATTATCTTTTTCCTATTTTTTGTTTTTTGTATAAAACTTTACATAAAACCCTCAAATTGAAAAGGTGATCTCATTTTCTTAGACCCTCTCTCTCCTTTCCTCCTCTAGCTCCATCATCTTTAGGATAAAAGCTTCTCTGTAATGTTCTAAATCATTTAGAAAACTAGCAGAGACACTCAGTGATCTTGGGCCACAAGAAGGTGGTTTGCAACTCTCCACATTTGTGCTACAGTTTTCCTTTTCCAGAGAGTTCTCACTGTGTAATGATACTAAGAAGTGGCCACGTTGTTCTGGAGATGAGCACTGGATTCTTTGACAGAGGTTTTGTTTGATGTTGCCTTTCAGATCATATGCTCACTTACAGACCATTTTCTAATGCATAGACCTGGCCCTATGAGTTTACTGGGCATTTATTGATGCAAAGATGGAAAGAACGGTCATCTAGTTTAGTTTGTGACCTTTACATTTGAGAAACTGGGGCCCAGAGAGGTTAAGTGACTTGCACAAGATCTCACAGCAAGAAACAAGATAACCAAAGCCAGAACCTCCCTGTGCAGCTTTCACTGCTAAACATAGTCACCCACAACCAAGTTATAAGCCTTGCCTTCTCCCACATTTTCTCTTCTGTTTCCCCAAATACTCCACTTTCTCTTTCTTCCAATTTGCTTTCTAACATTTGAGAATCACACCCCATGGATTTTTGGGATGCTTGCCTCAAACATCTTAGACCAAAGCTACTTCAGCGTGGAGCCGGGCTTGAGCCAGGAATTAAAAAAAAAACGGGTCACTGGCTACCAGGACACCCTCCATCTTTCTTTTCCTTCAATATGCCTCTTAAATTAAAGCACTCAGCCTAAGCTAATGTGCTGCTTGTTATAAAAATTTATAAGGATACTGTAGAGATTCCCCAGACCAATCAGATCAAGTCTCAAGCCAGAGCATGGTTAGAACATGGCAGGAGCATGTGTGTGCATAGAGGAAGCCTCAGCGGCTCTGCTGAAGTCGACACAAAACGAGCACATCATGATCCGTGAACTGGTTAACAGCATCTATTTAGTTACAGAATTGTCACACTGCCAGGAAACTCTTTCTTTAGAAAATGGTTACCTATCCATCACCTATCTACTTATTTATTCACCTCTCTACCCACTGGTCTGTCTAATCTTTCTTGCTCTAGAAAATATTTGAGCAGCAGCCCTATGGAAACATCAGAGCCCTAAGAAGCATCAGAGCAAATCTGTTATAAACGGAATAGTCTTACTGATGAGATTATCAAACAACACAGCAAAACATAAAAATATTAATCTGATAATAATACTCATTTTATAAAATGTAGTAGTACACAAACAATATATTGTTAAATGATATTTTCCCATGTGAGCTTTTTTTAAATATTAAACTAACCCCTATCATTTTCTTTTAATCTCTTTTTCTTAAAGTCAAAAGAAGATGGTAGAGATTGTCCTAATATCCATATAAATATAGATGATGATATAGATTAGATATAGATATAGACATGAAATTAGAGAGAGAGAAAGAGTTATGGCTATTTTTCAGTTTCAGTTTTTGAATATTACTCCAGCATACAAACCAGAAAGCCTTAGCTGACTGTATTCTCATATTGGCCAAGTGTAAAATTATAAAATTTCTTTTTCCTACACAGAGGGCAACTTGAAGCCAAAACCAATTGTCTTTCTATAAATTAGACCTGACAAGTGAACAAAGGACAAAATATGCATCATTCACAAATTCCGTGCCAAACAGCAAGCGCGCAGCAGGAAGCACCAGGGCCTGTGGCAACAAAGGGCGTTAGAACAGTTCCTCGGACGTGACAAAAGTAGCCAGTCAGTCTCTCCCCAAATTCCGAAACCAAATCGCAAGCCCTTACCTTGGAGGGCCTGTAAGCTATGAGTCTGTACGATAATGCAGAGCTGCAGGACCAGCTGAGGAGCACTTTCCAGAAAGGTGGCTAGCAAATGCAGCATACTCACGTCTGCATACTCATACACCATTTTCCAGTAAAACCGCCACCGGTCACTCTCCCCACTCCGTCGGCTTCGAATACCTAAGTATATTGTGTGGAAATATCTAGAAAGAAAACATGGAGAGTAAGAAAGAGATGAGTGATGCTTTATAATTCAAACGCCGAGGTTATTATTTTTTTCCTGCAAGCCACCATACGCAAGCACACACAAAAAACAATTACTCTAGTGGCTTCTATTAAGACCCAAAGTTAACTGTTGAAGAGTTCCCTTATTCTTAAATGTTCACTCTCAGACGTCACTGCAATTTTAGTCCTCGTGAAAGACATTCCATTGGATTGCAATATGAAGAGTGAAGTGACATGTGTTAGAAACTCTGGTGTGGAAGAGATTTGCTATTTTGAAAATCTACACACACTCTGTCTGCTCAGTGTCTCCATGGGCTCGAAGGTGTTCAGAAGA